>NW_024103574.1:35000-635000 GCF_003945595.2 Pipra filicauda | reverse complement strand
ACTCAGAGCAATGGGTCTGTACTGTATCATAATGGGTTTGGGTTTTCTTTATTCCACAGCTGAATTTAAACTATTCAAAGCTTTTTAAACCTGCTTTTAAACCCTGATGTCCGGAATATTCCTTGGAGTAGGTAGATCGTATTTTCATCACAAATTCTCAACTCTTATTTTAGAAGTGCCAGACTGGGGTTTGGGTTTCATTATGAGCTGCAATGATAACACAGAAGTAAGGAAAAAAGAAAGAAAAAAAGGATGCAAATGCCAGTCTGTGTCTGGCAGGCAGAGCCTGCAACACCCTGCCACAGGTGGCCCCTCCAAGACTAGTGCGTGGTCTACTCCCAACCCTGATACAGAAGAACTCTGTAAGCAGGTAGCTCAAACTGAAATGTTAAAATTTCTGATGTCTCATGGTGAAAACATGCATTTATTTCAGCCCTTTTCAGGGCTTGCAAGGCACCAAATGGACCCTGAGGCTCAGCAGAACATGGGGTCTTGACAAACCAAAATCCCAAGAGACTCAAACTAGAAAACTGTGGTTCTTGAAGAGAAATATTTTTTAATTCCCAACATGGACTTTAAGGATAGCCTCCTTTTTAAAATACTATATTTAGTTTAGTTTTAATAAGCACAGATTTTAATTCAAGCCTATTGCAGCCTATGATCCTTAGGGCTGCACAGCTACACAAGGACTTTTAATTTTAACAAATAATCTTTTCCTCCCAACCCCTTTGTCTCCAGTTCTGTAACTTGGATGATGTTCTAGCATAACATTAACTTCTCCAAGCTCCATCCATTAACTTTCTATCTACTGGGTGTATGCTCTCTCCTGAACAAAAAGCAACAAAAAAAAAATCTCTAGCCTAAATAAATGCAACTGTTCTAAGCACAGCTGTTTCTTGCTACCTTCTAAGATTTCAGGTGGAAAGACTTGAAATTCTAAAAGCAGTGTGGTAGTTTGACCTGGACTTGTAGAATTAAACCCACTTTGTTCATTTTGCAGTTATACAAGTTACAGTGCGAATGGAATGTCAAGAGGAAAAAATTACAATGACAATAAAATTGTTACATGCTCATGTTAAATCAGCAAGGGTAGCAACTAATTTCATAAATCATTCCTAAAAATTGTAATAATTTCATTAGTTTGAAAGGAAAATTACAATAGAAAGAGCTCGGAATGTGATTAGCTTGGTGAATTTCTGACATATTTCAGGCTATAAATGCTGAAATACAAAATGGACATATTGGGGATATTTCCTAAGAAACTGTTCTAGCTTAAATACAGAAGTTAGCGGAAAAGGAAGCAGCGGACTGGTATGTCACTAATGTTTATTTACATCCTACTTCTTCCTGTACTCACAGATAAAAACTGTCTGTCCTGTAAGTCACTGGCCCTCCTGTCTTAAAAGCATATTTAAAGTTAAAGCAAATTCAAAGTCAAAACAAACAAATAAAACAAGAACTGTAGCATATGATCCACTCAATTTACTCTCAGGTTCCCAAGACTCCGAACAAGTCCACTTTGTTTCAGGAAACAAAAAGATTCCTGAATTCGCCCTGTCACTGCAACTGGTAAAGAATTTTCTAAAAAAACCTCAACATTTCTAGCTGAAAACAAAAAGTGCTACCATGAACAAAATTGTTTTCTCCCTTCCCACAGGAAATTAAGTTTTCCCATAACTAAAAGGCTGTGCTAGCTTGCTTTTGATCATGTGACCATAGGTTTAAATTTATTTTCACTGTATATTTTGTTGTCTCTTTCCACCAACTGTTTCTATTTCCCTTTTCTACCTCTGAAGGCAGACTATTAGACATTAATGAGATAAGAATGGATTATGAGATTCCTGTTAGCCAGGACCCTGCAAATATCAGTTGTTCCACACACAATCTGCACAGGTCAAAATGATGGCATTATCTTTTTTTTCTTTTCTTCTCCAAAGAATCAAGTGTAAGGAGCCCCAGAACCCCTGTGAAATTATGCATAAAGACATACAGAAAAGCCTACGAATGAATTTATGCATTCTGAGCATGCTGACACATTCATTTTCATAGTGTTTCTCTACCATATGAAGTGTTTTGCTACTTCTTCAGTGAGGAAAAGTACTGCAGAACATTAACACCAGAAAGCAAGGCTGAGAGTGGCTTATGTTATCAGATACTTCCTGATTGGTGCTTTTGTCTCTGAAAAATCAGAAATAGACTGAACATAAAAAGCTTCATAGAAAAAGATTTTCATTATATTTTTCCACCAAATTAGAATCATAAGAATTCCCTCTCACTGTTTCTTCCCTAAACATCTGACTGCAACCAAATCTACTCATTTTAAAATCAATCTGAAAGATCTAGGTTGATTTATTTTTGTTTGGCTATCCCATAATGGATGATAACTGAAGAAGGAAAAAGGAACGAACACAAAGCTGAAAGGAGATTTCCTATAGAAAAACATTTCAAGTAAGTTCTCCAACAGCTTTTATTTATAATTAAATCTCATTAGATAAATATATATGGAAACATATGATGCTGTTATTTGATAACACACTTAAATGATTAAGGAGGAATCATTAGCACTACTCATACACTCATCATTTGAGAAACAAAATCAATGTAACAAAAAACTCCCACATCATCCATATCCCCAGTTCCCCCATCCCACTGCCCAAATTGCACAGCTATAATTTTGGACTTTCCCTTAAAGGGAACATATAATCTCTGATATAGTCTGCAAATACATTCTCCAATTAAAGAATCAACACCTTCATGAGCAACACAAACCTCTCTGACAGTAACTTGCTAAATGAAAAATTATCAGAATCTAATTTCTCTCAGACTGCATACAGAAATATTAGGCTTCAGTAAGATGGAGACAAAAAATAAGTTTCTTTACCTAATCAATGTCAAATTGGTACCACTTACAAAAATGAAATCTACAAAAAAACTTTTTTCTTTTTTTAAAATCTTCAAAAATTCTGCCCTTCAAAGCTGGGCTTTTTCAGGTTGTATAACACTCTAACTTACTTTTGGATGCTGCTATTTAAGTGTTTACATTGAATCTTCCTTGTTTACCAGCTCTTTGAAGGTCTAGTGCTACACATCACTCCTACACAGATGGTTTTGTAATCAATGTGATATTTAAAAAGCAGTATTAGCAGCCATTATTTCCCTAACAATAAACTGTCAAATCTTACCTCATTCTTGCCTTGCTGTAAATGACCAGAGAGGTCTGTTTAAGGATGATTTCCCAAACAGGAGCCCAATGTTATATTTCTGAGTAGCTCCCCAAAATACTCAAGGATTATTAACACTATTAAAGCTCCCCAAATCCCCCCGAAGATTATTATCACAATTAACTGTGTATTTGCCACATCAAACTCTGTGTCTACAGAGCATAGAAAATTAGCAATTTCCCACTCTGCCTACTGCAGTACTCCTGAGATGCTCTTACAAGACAGCTGCTTTGACCAAAAGTCCAAGCTTCAGTTTTCACTGACATTTATTCCCAGGCTTCAGAGTGCAGTGAAGGCACCAAGGATCTTTCAGAATACAACTTATTGGTTTTTGACCTTGAAAACCTCAGAGAGGCCCTAAGCTGAACATTCAGCAACACCTCTCCATCTTTACTTCTCACAGGTTAGCAGCAGAGACCAGAAAGAGCATGAAAGAAGAGATGGGAGAAGGAAATAAGTCTGGAGGGAGGTCCATGAGCATCCCTTCTCGTGGGTCCCTATAGCTGGTAAAGAGATCAGTATTATATGTGTTACAATTGAAGTCAGTTAATCACATGTGATTTATAGTTATAAAACAAACCTCCCAGCAAGGCAACACGCAAGAAACCAAAAGAGATGGTTAATGAGGCTAAACCCCAGCAGGGTAAATACTGAACTTATATGCTTTCCCTACCTGTACCCACGAACACCCAGGCATTTGAGGGGCACAACTGCCAGAACAGAAATCCTCCAGCAGAGTAGCAAAGACCTTGCAGGTGAAGGCAAAGAACACACCTCAGTGTACCCCGGCACATGCGCTCCCAACCTTACACTGCTGTTACAACCACTGTTACTTATGCAATGCCAATTCATCCTTCTTTTATCTGAGGCAGCACATCCCCAGCAATCAAAGTCACACCACCAAGGCTGAGTGATCAAATTTCCAACAGCATTTTCTGTTTTACCTAGAGCAAGAACAGTGAGAGGACATTTTGGATCTCATTGCACAGAATTCCCAAAACACCCAGACCAGGAATACCGAAAAGACAGCCTAACCTGTGTGTGTAAGACTCCCAGTTTAACACCAAGAATTTCTATTCAAGTGTAGACACACCTGAAAGCTACTGCAGTTGATTCAACCTGTGTTGCCATGGACGTACAATGCAATTAAAAGTTACACTGTACAGTTGCTTGCGCTCAAGTGTAAACATTTAATCTCGTTGCCATTTCTAAATCTGCTGTTCCCCTATCTTTTAGGCAGTGAGGTTTCTGCAGTGTTTTCACGACCACTATCAGAAGTACAAGAACACACAGTAAACATCTGGCACTTCTAACCAGAGCACTTTGGGAATTTATCCAGTTGCAAAAGCAAGCTGCACCAAAACAAAAGCACATCTGGTAACTCTAGTCCCTAGAGGCTGCTTTTTATCACTAAAAAACTCTAGCAATACAATTAAAAAAATAAATTAAAAAGACTGGAAGAGAAAAAGGCAAAAAATATAACAAACTTATTTCCATTTTAGTTTAGAAATCTGAAAAACAGAACAGTTAAAAATGGTTTAGATCCTGAGCTATTTATGTAAAAGCAAATTTAAACAGTAAGTCCACATGGCTATAAAGCTTGTTACATGCAATTGTTTTATCTCAGATAGAGATGATACTCAGCGACTCATGCAATTCCTCTGAAAAATTCTCCTTTCTGATCCACAACCACACACTGCCAGTCTCTGTCTCATCTTGTTCTGGATTCACTTGGAACCAGAGCAACTTCAAAGTGGTAAGAAATTGAACTTGGCATACACAGAGCTGATAGTTTGGTGATTTTAAGCCACAGAATGTAAAGATACAAATCTTATTACAGGATATATTTGTAGCTCCAACTACACACCCTAAACATACCTAAAGAATAGGAAGGAGTGCCTGTCACAGAGAAAGAAATGTGTTGCTGAAGTCCACTTTGCTGTAGATTTTCATAGCCCCTCTTAAGGGCAAAATGACCTCTCCACCAGAAGTCTAGGTTTACTTAATTTCTAAACTGCATTCCCATCTGAATGGAAGCAGGTTTACCAGGTAACTAAAGTAAATTATTTTCAATTAATACTTTCCCCTTCTTTTTATTCTGAATGGACATTGTCAGCAACCTTGCATTGGAACATTTACAGCATCCTCATGGAGATCTAGAGCCAAAAGTAGACAAAAAGTTCCTTTAACTAAAGAACAGACTCTGTTGTTCCCTGTGTGAGCTGGTTTATCTCTTCAGCCAGCAAACACGGTGACTTGCACTGGGTTACACACTGAACAGAAGTTTCATACGAGATTTGCACACATAGGAGCTACTGTATTTTCCAGTATCTGCAGTGACACTGACTACATCCACTAGTTAAAAGCAACCTAGGAAAGGTCACATAAATTAAAAAATTAAAACAACAAAAGCAAATTAAACAAGTATATACACACAAAAAAAGCCCCCAGTGACACAACAAGCAACATGTAAACAGGAGCCTCCTACTCGCACATCAGAGTTCCTCTGCTTCTGCCAAGATCTTTTCTGTAGCAAGAGCAGTGGGAAGGTGCATCAAGTGCAGCTGAGAATCAGGATATGAAAAAATATGCTTTAATTCCACCTTTCCTTTTACCCACTATGCTGGTTTGATAAAAAAATAAAAAGGCTAGCTTATAGCTCAATAAATAAGCTGCACCCTCAGTTTTTCAAATACACACTCTCTCCAACTCTTTATGGGACAACAGTCAAACTGTGTTCCTACTTAAATGTCACACAGCTTCTTTTCTCCCCAGAGAGAAGGGGATACTTCCTCACTCAAGCCAAGGGCTAGCTGTCAAGCCACATCACAGAAACTACTCTTGGTAACAGTTAAGCAGCCTCTGACACCCCCCGCTTCTGTCTCCCCCCACCCTGGGCACACACCACACAACTGAGAGCCTGCTCCCAACCCTACCTGCTCTTTATCAAGCAGAGATCTCCTACGCTTCAGACATCCTGCCAGATGGGTAACAACGATGACTTCTCATGTAAAACTCTGATCAGCAGATGAAGGATGACTTATTAATATTACCGCACTCCTGCCAAGCTTTCAATAGCTGAATCTCCAGTGGTTTCATGCCAGGAAAAATGCCTGCAGCTGAAGCATTTATCCTCAAAGGGATTTATTTAAGTTTACTATACTTCTTTTTCCTCTTCTAAACTTAAGCTGCTTTCTGTAAGAGGTAAGCTATTTGCTTAGTCCATCTAGTCCCATAATTGGTTCAGGGTGTGTACTTCAGTACTTAAACATAAGAAGGAATTGCACTACAACACATATTTTGGAGGCTGTTGTTTTGAAATTTTGCTGATGAGTTCAGGTCACCTCCATTTTTATGCTTTATTTTCTCAAAACTCCATTCAAAATGTTGCCTTAAGGATAGAAAGAACGTTCCAAAAGACTTGCTGTCCTCACTGAGATTGCAGCATTCCTGCTCTAACAAGAAAACTTTCAGCTCTGCAAAAAGGTTCAGTAAGGCTCTGTTGTGTTGCTTGCTGCCATTCACCAGCACTGACAGATCCATACAGCCTCTAATTTAAATATTTACTATTAGTAAATTTATATTACTATTTGACCCAAACGCTCCAGTTGCAATTTAACCTCTGCACTGAGGGCTCTCCAGCAGGGAGTGGGCAGACAACCCTTGCCCCTGAAGGCTCACAATCTAAAACTGATTATTTGTTAGGCAATGATAAGCGTGTTTGTGGCTGTAAAATTCAAAGCAAGAAGCCAAAACTCCTCAGGCTTCCAGAAGAAGACAGAAACAAGGGGGATAACAGCATGATTTAACATTTTAATGCACTACTATCTTTGAGAAGGCTTAACATTATGTCCAGATAAATCCATTTACAGTTACAGCATTGCTATATACTTAACCTTACTCCTTCCCACTGGTTTGAGGATGGTGCTATCTCAAAAATAAGGCACTAAACACAGCAGATCTTGAAATGTACCTTTCCAGTGAAACAGACAGTGAAGCTTTCCCTTCCAGTCAAATCTGTTTTAAAACAGATAATGAAGCTTTCGAGTATACACTTCAACTCAAACAAAATAAAGATACAGAAAAGTATACATTTCACTCAATCTCATCTACAGACAGATACCACTCCTGCTTCAGCACTTACGACCTTTCCATGATTACTATAGCCTTCCCCACACACCCACAATAAAGTTTTTGGCAGCCACCTTCACAGACATGCAGCCATGTACCATGTCTGTCTGACTTTTACAGCCAATGTGCTATCTGCTTGAATGGCCAAATCAGAAAATCAGTGCAGAGGCAGCTTCCCCTTACTGCAAGTGCTTGCCATTTGAACTTGTTTTAGCAAGTTTCACATCACTTAAGGGTAGCACAATAGCCGCTCCCCAGCTGCTACAGAAATAAATGCAGAGTTGCCCTCTAACTGGAAGAAAACAAAAGAGGTTTTGTTGTTGCCATTGTTTAAGTACGCAGCCAAATCAGGTAATTTTCACATCCTTCAGCAGGCCCCAGGCAGGTCCCCAGGACTCTGTGCAAGAGTGAGGAACCAGCAAGGCAAGTTCAGGACACAGCACTAACATCATAAAGACCTGGCAGAAGAAGGGTCCTTGCCTTCTTCTAAATCACCTTCTAGCCCTTCCATCAGCATGCCAAGATATCAAAAAACAGGGGATATGAGAAGTCTGAGCTTGTGCAAGTACACCACCACTGATTTCAGCACCTTGGCTCTCACTGTGACTTCCATCAAGCACAAGGCAAGGCCTTCAGAAAAAGGTGCAATCCAGCCTCCCTTGCTGCCCTGGTGTCCTGACTCAGGACTTGTCCTAAGGCAATTTCTTCTTGAATATCACTTCTGGCAGTATTTATATAGGCATGTGTGATGCACAGGGTATCACCTATTCAGACACACAAAGCAGGAACAACGGAGAAAATGCTGCTTTTATCTTGTAATACCACCAGAAAACAGCAGTTCCAGTGCAGTGGTGCTGCTGAGAGACCAGACAACTACAATGTTCCCCTCCCACAGGCATGAAGAGACCTCCGTGCACTCCCCAGTGATCAGGTGGCACAGCCCTACAGGCCTCAAACACCTTCTCCTAGAACAGGGCAGTCTGGAAGCATCCTACAACTATCAGGGGACAGCAGCGTTTACTTGAGCTTTCGGTTTGCATTTCAAGTTGTTGACTCAACACAAAACAAAACACAACACAGCCACAAATTTCCTACACAGTGACCTGTATCGCGTCACAGCTGAATGCAAGTCATCAGTGATACAGCAGATCTATTCCTAAGTTTGACCGGCATTATTTTAACAAGGTTTTACTCAAGAACATTAGGACAACTAGCCAACCACTTTATTTATATGTTCCTGTTATCTCATCTGCACACTTGGGCTACTGCCTGTGGGGGGGGGGTGTACAGCAATAATATACATATGACTACATACCCATAAGCCATCAGTCAAGAGTTTAGGATTTGTCATGGCCAGACCAAAATGTGAACACAACCATCCACTTAATTTAAGATAAAGTTTTGTAACAGCCTGTCTTTCACTAATAATTTTGCCTGCCAAATTGTGCCTCAAGTACATTTTTTCTAAATAAGAAAAATTTTATCAAGGTCTAGAACTCTATAATAGTTTTTGCTCCCTTTTAGACTAAACAGCAATTCTAATCTCTGTTTCAAGTTCCTCAAAGGCTAAAACAAAAACCCTTTCTCTTAGATATAAAACCACCAAGCGACTTTGGATTAACAGAGTTTAAGTAAATTATTCCTTTAAGTCTTCACGGGTTTCAGTTTCCCAAGAACAGACTTGCTTTAGGAAGCCAAAGTGAAGGACTATTCTGTACCCCCATCACAAAGCTTGGGACATCCACACACAACACCAACTGACTCGGCAGGAAAGACCCGAAATGGTGACCTTAAGAAGGCAGGTGATGTGCTACTGTTGTAAGCTCTCAATTCTTGCAAAAGGACACAGCCATCTCAGTGTTGACTGTGAAGAAGCCCCGGTTCAGAAGGCCTTTACAGAAATACCACACATAAGCATGCATGAGATGATTGTTATCTAGGATTTGAAGGCAAGAAAGAGTAGAGCCAGTACAACAGTCAGCTGGCAGGCAGACAGACAGAATTCTTTAGGCTTGATGGAAAGTTGCAGCCTTCTCCCGAAACATGGGTAATGGCTTATTGTGCTGCTTGTTCTGTTACAAGCGGCAGAGCTACTGTTCGGTTAAAACATTCTGTACATGACAGACCATTATGGCAATCCTGCTCCTGATTCAGTAGGGGCATCCTGTCTCTATCTCATCATGCCATGCATCAGATGCTACCACCTTCCACAATACTTGAATTCTATGCTCTATGCTCCTTGCGTCTCCAGCTCCTGGATCTTGGTCAGAGTTTCTTCACACTGAAACAAAAAAGTTATTTTTGAACAAAGAACTAGACTCTGCTAGCACTTGAGACTTATATTGCATAAAAAGTTCAATTTCCTACTCTATATCAAAGCCTTACTGCATTATACATTGTGTAATCCTGTCTCAAAAGGATTATGGGCCAAAAATTCAGTTGAATTGCATCAGATTTCATACTGTATAACACAGCAGTGTTTGAGGAAGGCAAAGTTTCAAGTTTGACCAGTTACAAAATGGAAGAACCTTTAAGTCTCTGCTGTGGGCTAGAAACTGGAATAAATGTTTTATCTTCTACATTAGCTAAACTTTGACCACAGGAGAAATCACAAAGTGAAGTCATACTAAAAAGAGTTTGCAAGTATTAACAGTGTATTGAAATTATTCCTTAATATGTGACTATTCTGAAAACTGATTTAATAATTATATCTTCCTCAGGGAGTGTAACTGAGTTTTCAACATATAGTCAATCTGGATACAGCACTTAGTGCTCTGCATAGACTTACTTGTTGAAACTGGCCATATTCACTGAAACTTGCTTCGTCAAATTAAGAGAAGCAAGTTGTAATAAAGCTTTACTTCCACTCCTAAAGAAAGAAGGAACGACTGGCTGGATATGTACAGGAAACAAACAAAATGAGTAATCATGAAGTGGCTTTAAAACAGAAACAAAGTCCCCACCAAAAATTCAAACAGTCATAGAGGTAAAGGCCAACAGAATTAGACTACAAGATCTCCAGTTATATAAATAAGAGCAATAATGCTAGTGTGACTCATTTATTAGGAAATCTTTACTGCCTTCAGTTAACAAAAAAATAATGTGATGATGGCACGCTTGAAATTATCAAGTTACATAAAATGATTTCTTGCCTCTGAGTTGCTGTTTGTGAATAGCTGCAATTTGAACAGAAACACAAATAAAGATCCTTCTATTCACTCCCTCACTGTAACACGGACTCAAAACTTAAGTTTTTTAGCAATGAGCAAAAGTATAATCAGATTAACATAGAGTATTCAAATTTGCCCTGTGAGACTTGCACTTAAGCTTTTTATTTATGAGATCTACAACTCTATCATCCAAGGCAAGGGTCAGTAAGAAATTATCAACCAGGTAATGTCACCACAGACAGCTACTATAGTCTTCTGCAGTCCTCTGTGACATTTTTCACTGTCAAAGCCACAACAGACTACAGGTCTGATCCTCCAACTCCTAGACAAGGTCTCCCTGACAACTGTAACACCATCTCACCAACCACTGCATGACAAACTATTTCTTCTTAGTAATTTTAAGTCACTGAAAACCCACAGGACATAAAATTATAAGTTACCACAACCATGCCAAAACCCAGCACAGCCAAAACATTGCAGAAAAGCGCAGCTATTTCTCTAGAGATGAAAGCTAAGGGATTTCTAGTGTTTTGTTTCCTCTAATGCACAAAACCAAAATGCCAGCAGCATGCTCCTTGGTAGAAGCCCAAAGACCACTTAAAAGTCTCCATTTTCAAGATGTCTTAGACTACATAACTTATTTCATTACTTTATCCCACCTCAAACAGAGTACAAAAGCAGCTTCAGTTTCCTCTACGATCCGCTCTGACTCTTGGAACTCCTGTGGGCAGACAAGAACACCACGAGTTATGAATGCACTTTGGCATTCACTGAACATCTTTAATTTATGATTTACAATTACATTACAAGATGCACATACACACAAATGTGTCTTGCAGATCAAGCCATCTTTCCACAGTTAGCAAATGATGCAATTTATTCAGTCATCACAGTCCAGATCAGACCAGTGACACTGTAAGACACCACACAAGCAATACAATAGCATGTACTGAAGAACTACTGAAACTCATTTAACAAATAAAACTCATCTCGTAAAAAAATCCCATGGGAGTCTTTCGCTACAGTATATCATCTGTGTTTCAGACTCAACATTCCAAAATATTTAGCTTTTTCTACAACAAAGAATTTAACTTGTGTTGGAATGACTACATGCAGGGAAAAATATGGCATTCATACAAAAGCCACAAAATATCACACTTTACTGTGTTTCTTCATGCAGCTCTTAGGAGCTAATTCATAGCATCTACGAACATCGTATTTTCCTCTGTTCAGAGTCCAGTATCCCTACGTGATGCTTTGCCAGATTAGTGCTAGATTAAGCTAGAAAGGCAGCCCAGGGAGGTAGGACCAATCTGTTCCTTTGACAGCCGTGCAGAGTTTCAAAGAAAGACCCCACCTTTGGACCACAAATGGCATGACAACAAAATAACCATTCCCACCTACAAGGGCAGAGATGCTAAAATGCTTCATTTTTTTTGCACCTGCTCAAGTTTTAAAACTTTTATATTGCATCACCATTTTTCTGATGTTCTTGTTCTAAGGCTTCCCTCTCCTCGCAATTCTGCTGATTCCTTTGCACCTAGACTCGGGCAGTGCACAGATGTGGGTCACAAGACACATCTGTGAGATGACTGGTTCCAGCACACACATGTGTTTCAGTGTGGACACAGTAACAAACACAGAAGAGCTCTCTGCTCTTCACCTGACATCTCAGGAGCATCCTGAGGCAGACATACTGAGGAGATCATGAAAGGGAAGCAGCAGAGAAACAATCCTCACAGCCATTATGCCTGTACCTACACTTCCCCATCAATACTTCCTGTGCACCAGGTGCAATTGTCACACACAAATACAGTTGTGGGTGTGCCTGCTGGGCCTACATGCAACCTTGGGAGCAGAAAAAAGAAAAAAAGTGATGAAAATTGCAACATTTGTAACTCTCAATTTAAGAACAAAGAGCAGCTTTATCCAAAACAAGCGTGAAGAGGTAGTCGTAAATGAAATTCAAGACTTTCGCTTGAAAGAAGCAGGCTTCTTTCCACAACTTAAATCTCCTTGGCTCTGTTCTATTTCTCCTCTTCTGATGGTATCAATCTTAAAATAAAGACTGTGCACTTTCCCTGTAGATCAATTACTTTAAATACAACAGAGGAACACTGCGTAAGTATCATCGCCGAAAAGCTGAATGCTCAAAACCAGTTTGTTACTCCGATCCGTGTATATTCTGTTTGTAGATCAGCATGTATGCCCTGCAATCAGAGGCACAACGACACATTTTAGCATGCAGGGTGCGTCCTCCCTTTATCATCACCTCCCCTTCGTACACACACCCTCAGTGTTCCTTCAGCCCGAACTACGCTCCTTCTCATATTAAATTTAGAAACAGAACTCTGAATCACCAGTTCCTGTTGTTGCAAGTAGCTAGAAAGAGATGAAGCAAAAGAAGTTTCCTAGTAAATAGTTATAGAATAACCTGCCCACCTCATTGTTACAAAGTGCTTTATAAGCCTAGAACAAGAGATTGCATAGATTTATATGAAACTAAATAATTTCATTTCCTGGGTGTCTAATTCTTCCTAGAATCTTATCAATTCTTACGCATAACAGTACCGTGCAGCAACAAGAGATTAACTGTCCACTATAACACAGAAAAAAAACCCTCCCAAAAAAAACACTCAAAAATATTGCTTATAAACTCATTGCTTGTGAGCCTCGTGCTGCACTTGCTCCATTCCATCCTACTTTTCCTTGACCCTTTTTTAGATGCACTTCTTGACTTCTTCTTTAGAAGAACAGAAAACTCTGAGTTGCTACTTTGCAAGAGAAGAGCAGCACAAAGACTCCAAAACTGGTTATATGCAAGAAAGATCAGTTCCAGAAAAAAGGAGAGCAGAGTTCGGACAGCATTACACACAAGCTAATCTACGCTGCAGAGAGGAATGGCTTCCTAGCACAAGGAGAGTGGAAATGTACCCATGTTTCCCAGTTTGAGTCCATGAGGAACCGTATGCATGGTTAGGAAACTCTTGACCACCACTTGTAAACTCCAGTTTCTTCCACTGCTCTTGAAATGGCTCTCTCACCATTACAAATGTGTGTCTTATTTCCAATTGCCCGACTGCAGCTCCCAGCCATCACTTCTGTGTCATGCCTGTTTCTGTGAGCGTTTTCGCCTCCAGCACGCTCTCCCTCAGAAGGTGCTCTCCACCAATTATCAACTCACTCCATTTTTATCTATCAAGAAACAAGAGATCCAGACACAGAAGGAGCTTTTCAAGCTCTCCTTGTGGTACCAGAACACCAATCAGCTTTCAAGTATCTCCTCTGACTCTTATCTGAATGCACTCTCGTTTTCAACAGGCTGCCCATGACCCCAGAATCACACACGATTCACCTTCGTTTGCCCATTGTCCCTCCTACACCCAAAGTTATACCCCCTTGCTGCCCTGCAAGAGGGCAGTGACATCCAGTTGTTCACTCACTGTACCCCCAAGGAGTCTTCTCCTCAAACGCCTAGTCTGTCACTACGCTGAAGTAAAACACCTGCAGGCCCCGTGATATTACAGATTATTGTAATCTTGATTGATACAGCTCACCAGGCTGCCCAAATTACTCCGTGCAAGCTGCCTCGTCCTCATTTACCACGCTGCCTAGCATGATACGGCCTGCCAACTGTATCAGTACAGATTCTGTCCTTGTCTCTAGGTACTTGATGAAAAGGTTCAATGGAATCTGGGCTCACCTCAATCCTTAAAACAAGATTTCCAGAAGCATTCCCATTTGATAATGATTCACCGTAAATGACTAACTTCTAAACATCAGTTAGTCAGCTCTTAATTCACTTACTTTTGCAATATCACATAGCAGGAACGTGTCAGGACAGGAGTTCCAAAGGGGCATAGCAGTCCTAACTGACTGCCTCTGCTGTTGCTGAGAAAGCAAACCATAGACAGGACTGAGAAGGACCTGGAGAGTGGCAGAGGACTGCAGGGGTTGGACTGTCTCCCTGCCCTTGCATCAGATGACTTTTGAAGACACAGCTTTACTACATCACCTACAGTCCTCGTTGCTTTAACTTTTCCTATATTTTGTGACTATTAGAGTCAAGCTAGCTGGAATATGATTAAGTCAGTCATCCACCCTTCCCTTGTTTACTCTGATACAGTTAATTTTAGGAACCTCAATACCAACAGTTATTAAAAATTGTTTCCAGGTCTACAGAATTTTCAGCAAGGTCTTTAAAACAATCAAGTCACAGCACTGCTAATTCACATATGTGCATCCCTAGAAGGAATCTTTATTCATTAAGACAGATTTAATTCTCTGTTGGAATTGCATTGATGGCATCACATTCTACACCTTCCCAAATACAGAACAGTATTAACAAATATTTCTACTTTTCTTGCACAAGCTACATTTATTATTTCTGTCTAGTAATTGGAACTATTTCTAGCATACTTCAGCTGCATAAAACATGCAGTTAATTCTCTAACTTACTTCCTAACTTCTAACTTGCGGTAATTTTCATGTATCCATTGTCCCCTTAATTACTGTTTTTACTTTGAAATTTCGAGATGTGTCCTGAAGCCAGATGGCTGTTAGTGTAGATGTCTTTTTTCTTTAAACCAGAATTTCAGCCTTTGGTATATTTAGTATCTTCTTACAGAGATCACTGTTTTCCATTCACATTTTTTCCCTACAATAACATCAAGTTCTCTGTGATGACAAAAGATGCTCTTTTGAAGCATTAAGTATAATTTCTTTGGGGCTGTTCTCTGTTTGTCTATCCTTTACATAACTGGGTCACACTCGATGGTCCCATGGCAACCACCAACTTCCAGCTGTGTGATACCAAAGTCCACAGTAGCTGTCTCAGCTGAAGAGCTGAAACAAGAACTGACCTGCAATGGGCTGAATTTCCAAGGCACTGAACACCTTCCCATGATGCCAACAGGATGTTCAGCACTTTGGAATCAACAAAACTAAACGGAGTGCATAAAGGGAAACAAACCTGGAGGTTTGCTGATCGGCCATTTCGGACATCTCCAAAAAAGCATTTAAAAAAAGACGTATATTAGTTTCTCCTATTCCTTTGACTGTAAAGGTAAGGTATGTACCAAGTAACCAACTTGGTATGTCAACCAGACTGGACAACATACACATTCAGGCTCCTCCTCATCAGCCTGACCCTCACTCAGGTTAACTGCTTCTGCATACTTCAGCCATCTGCTGTTTGTTTGAGGAACAAGGCAAAATGAACCAACCTCAGTCCGATCCCAGCGGGACACTGCCACAGAAACTGCACTGCTCCTTGGCAAAGAAAGGCAGTGCAAAGCACATGCACTTGGAGTGTAGATACGGCATCCCTTATGTGCCCAAGATGAAGGCATCTATGCTCTACCTAGATTTGCACTGCAGTCAATTAAACTTTAGTACAGAATCAGTCCTTAGCCTCTAGGAGCAAGTCTTTCACAGGGCAGTAAATCAAAGTATGCAGCAAGAAGACCACAGCATTTGGCTTTGTAATTGCCTGAACAGCAAGAAAAATATTTGGAACCTTTCATTTTCACAACGTCATTAAAATAATATGCTAACTATTCATACACAGCAATCTGTTAGATGTTCTAGAAGCACAGCAGCAGCAGAGTCTGCAGATGGAATTCCGCAGCTCAACATACATGATGGACTTTTCCACATAATCCCACATGGCTGCTGAAGTACATACTTGCATACATTTAGTTAAAGTAGAAATTCCTTACGATGTTTCACAAGTCTAAATTCAGTAGCTGAAAAGGAAATAACCTGGGTTCTGGCTGTACATCAGCCACTGCAACTTATTTTGCACAACTGAAAATGACTAAGGAAAAACACCTACAGTGGTTCAGTCATTAAAACAGTGTAACAGTCCATTAAAAAGCAAAATGGAGAGCTGTGCCCATACCTTCTCCAACAAATTCCTCCTGAATTATGCAGCAAATATTCAAAACCGACAGGCTGCAGAGACAGTTCAGCCTGAAGTGCACAATCCCTGTGCTGGACTCCTCTGTCCCCTCCTCTCAGGCTTGAGGTAAACATAACTATGCAGGTTGCCAAAAGCATCAGATAACAAAACATTCAGCTTTTTTCTACTACCCAGATTTCGCTAAAGTTCCCTGCTACATACACATATCTAAAAAAAATTTTGTATGGGATGGGAAGAATTGCAGTTGGGGTGGAAGTCCACAATTTGCTGGGAGGGCTTGTGTTCCTCTAACTTCCTTTATCCTCCTGCCATGAGCTTAGAAAACCTCAGAGTCAATCAGCAGCTTTATCCATTTAAGAAGTGCATTCCATTCACTATAAAAGATTAAATATGTGAACTAGAAGTTTCTACTGTAACTTTCAGTCATCACACAGTTAATGACAGCTTTAAGATGCCATTAACAGCATTTCAAAGGCCTACTGCAAAGGCTGGAGTCAGTTCACATCCTCTCCTAACTTCTGCTTAAGGTTAACAGAGTCTGAAGGACTTACTTGAATATTAAATTCAGATGAAAGTAGAGAATGACTTTAAAATACAAGTGCTATTCCTGACTAGTAACACATCTGCATCCACATAAACCCTCGCAAATCCTTAAGAAGAGCCTTCCCATATAACATAATCCACTTTGAGGCTTTGTCTGCGTAAGGCACTTCGGATTACTTAAGACAAAAACCATGCAAATTAAAAAACTGATTGATCAAACTGCTTGAGAACCTCTTCAAATGCTCCTTTCCAGATCAGAGTGATTCTCAATTATTCTGTCTCAAACATGTAGGGCAGTTGAAGAGATTCACTTCAAATTCACACCTTTGGCTGAGTTGAATAATTTCTTAATGGCATGTGAAGACAAGCCCTTAACTTCAGAACCACACACAGAATTTACTTGGGAGTAATTGTCCAAAATATCTCCCCTGGGAGACAGGCCCAGACAACACAACACATCAGGATGCTGGTTCAACACCAAACCATTCTAAGAAGAATGCAAGAAGCCACACAATCAGAAGAGCTTGAATTCTGGTAAATGAATTTCTGACTCTGTATTTGCCAGGTTTGTTTTAGAGAAGCATTTCCAGCAAGCACCTAGCTTTAGTTTGAAAAGTCTCTTATTCTGACACAATTATCCATGACTCCATCCCTTCCCTCCCCTTTCTCCACAAGCTGCATCCCCCAGCTGCTCTTTCCCAAACCCCAGCCTGTTGCCCCGACAGCTGACACATGGGGCACAATCTAACACAAAACAGCCCCTTGTTGAAAGATTTCAAGCATCACCTGAATATAATGCAAATCAGCTTGGAACAGAAATTGCAGGTTCAGATCCAGCAGAGAAGTGCCTTGACTTCAGAGGCTCCCTCCCCCACAGCTAGGCTCTCGTTGTTTTTTTCCTGGGGATACATTTTCAGATCAGAGCCACAGCCTGCTGCAGATATAGATCAGCTTTGCTCATCCCACCATTCTCAGTCACCGACAAAAAATAGCTCTAGAGGGAGGAGGAAGAGGTTTTCAGCTGTTTTCTTCTCCAGTCCTCTCTAGCCTCCCTTGCAATGAGGGAGAAGCCATTTTCTTATGTTCATGGCCTGGTGTCAGAGTAACTGTTTTCTTACTCTACGGAGCCAGTAAATCTCCAGATGTGCCTGTAAAAGAAATTTAATAGTAGCCACAACGTTCCGGCAGCACCCTCAGCAACACAATCACCGCACTTTTCATGGAAGAGCTGAAAGAAGCTGGCTGGCACATTACTTGTTTCCTTAGCAAAGGCAGGGCAGAGAAGCGGCTGGAGAGGTCCAGATAGATGCTTCTCCTAGGCACACTGATACTCTACAGGGTTCAAAAAATACCACAGAAGAGGGACATTTTCCTAGACAGGATCAAAAATAGATGGCTGGAAAATATGTAATATACTATTCTTCAATTTTCTCATAAACAGTAACTTTATTCTTCTTGAAACATTGATTGACATTTGATCCTGTTATGAACAACTCTAAGGCCTCCCCCACAGAGCATCTAAACTGCATCACATTAAAGCTGTTCCTTTCTCCTTGCCTCTAGCATATTCCTAACATGTAAACAACTCTGCTGTGCACACAAGCAAAGGCACAGCTAGTTAGTGAAAGCTGCAGCACTAAGGGCACCACAGGAACCCATCCAATCTTAATAATCCATTAATTTCACAGGGCACTGTATTTATTAACTAGAAGCCAAATGCTATTAATTTAAATGTACATGTGAAAAACTGTCCCATTAGAAAAGCTGAAAGAATTATTACAGACTTATTTTTCATGGATGGTCATGTTTCACAGGCTTTGTTACCCCCATAACCCAAAAAAACATGAAGAGTCAGCCTGAATGCTGGAAGAATTGTGACAGAACAGGAGAAAGGCAAGTGTCAGGAAATCCAGCAGGCTTACTGTCTGAGGATTTCAGTTGATGTGACACCACATGATAAGTACCGTTCTTGTGGCCAAGCCTCAAAACCCATAGGGACTATTTCCATTTCAGCTTAAGAAAAGAAAAAAAAAAAAAACAAACAATCTCACTTCTTACCTATTCAACAGTGAGGTAATTAGCAGGAGACACACAAAATATGTATTTAGGCAATCCTTCTGCATTTAACTTTGGTAACTTTTGTAACAGTGTATCTTAACTCTCGCTTTACAGGCTCTGGACCAAGAGACTCAGGCGAGCTGCCCTGGGGCAAGTTTCAACAGCCAGATTCATCCGCTCTGTCATGGAAGCCTCTTACAGCACCATTGCTCAACTCGCAAATCTCTCCTCCGGCAAGTCTGCTATGGTCTGGAGGAAACACAGGCCATCTGACCACTATCTCATCCGTCCAGGAGTTCTGCAGTGATCCCACAGGAAAAGCAAATGTAACTGCAACTACTTCTCTTCAGGGACTTATCTGCATTAGAAGGTTTCCAATGGCAGGAATCCAGAGCAAAGTGGCTCTGGAGTTGTGAACTGAATACAGCTGCATTGCCAGGCTCCAAGATCAGGATCTAGAGCAGGCCACGGTGCCTTGGGTGACCATTGCATTTGCACAGTTTTTTGCCTCTTTGGCTGAAACAAAACCTGGTGATTTCTTGCTGTCCTTCTGTCCACACCTACTCTGCAAACTGGCGCAAATCAGTCATGTCCCAACGCCCACTAGCTTCCTTGGGCTTATTTCACACATTCAAAAATGTTAAACTATGAATTCCAGACCCTGCTTCCTCCTTCCACAACATAAAGTATCACCCTTGTCACATATCCTTCTCCCCTCCCACTTCTTGTCAAATTTCACTGCCCATACTGACACCAGAGTAAGTTTATCTACTTCAAGCCGTGAAATCATCCACTTCTTCCCAGCACCCTTCAAGAGCAAACTGCTTTCCTGTCCTCCTCTCTCTACAACCCAGCAGGTGAACACCCACTCACTCCTGCACATGACGTTTACCAAAGGAGGTTTTACTGGAGTAAAACAAGCACTCAAGGAGGTCTAGTTTTATAAATAAAATTGCATACCCTTCCCTGCAGCCAAAATCTCATCATCTCCACATTTTCCATTTTCAGTCCTTTTGACACAAATTAAATTAAAAAAAGGCCTTCTCCTTCCATATTTTGTGCCCAGGTAAATTGTGGGTTCATTACAAAGGTCAAACAATCTCGTTTTACAAAACTAACTGGAGTTTAATGCTATCCTTTCAAAGCCTAAAAACCCTACTCACAGCAACTCTTGCACTACACAATAAATGTTATACAGAATTCATAAAGCAGTGCAACTAAATCTTAACTTTTGACTACAGTAAATTAAGGTTCACAATTAAAGGAGGCCAAAGTGTATCGCTATCCGCAAGGTGGAAAATCTGGACAGATCTCCAGACTCAAGCCTTGAAGAGTGCAAGGCTCAGCAGCTGCAGCACCCTGCATATCTTACAAAATGCAACGTCACAAACTAACAGCAGAAGGTTGTAGCTACATCTCAGTGCCAAATACCTGGCAGCCTTCTCCATTCTAGAGAAGCCTGATCAGAGACTATAGTCGAGCCATAGTTCACGATTTAATGATTAAGGGCATGACCACTGCACTGAAAATGTGAAGCGTTTCAGGTTTAAATTATGAATGACAGTGACAGCTCGAGTTAAAATTATTACATGTTTTCATTCACCTTTCAGGCTTATAAATAAATAAAAAAGAAAGTAAAGTTGGAGAGTGGCTTTTTGTACACTGTCAGCAAACAAATGCCTTGATGCATGTTCATCATGCACTAAACAGTCGAGATTCAGTACCAAAAATGCCCAGGACTGCACATAGCTGCTTTTAATTAACAAAAAAGACAAACTCAGTTTATTACCTCTTCTAGGATCAGAATGGCAAGATCTACCTTGTCTCAAAGATCTGCCCCAGTCAGGAGCACTCGGCCAGTATCAATTTACACCTTAAAGGATTTCAAAAGGCTGCTGAAGCTTCTGTGCCTTTCATGAATTGGTTTTGATTGACCCTGCATCTCTGACCTACTGCTGTTGAAACACCCCTCAAACAGAGAATATTTATGCTAATTTAACTGGATTCAAAGGGCCCATTTGGAGTCATCCCTTCAGGGTCACACTGCAGTCTGCAGCATTCTTCACTTTTACCACTATCCCAGCATAAAGGCAGAAAAGCACCGTGGACCTAGGGCTTCCCATTCGACACTCAGCTCAAAGGCAAACATGCAGAAATACAAGTCCTTGACTGACAAACGCCTATTGAAGAAAAGCAAACAAACCTTTATGCAAGAGCACTGAAACACTGAGAATCAGGAATGGCATTACCCATGAAGCAGGCTAGTATACCAGTGCACCTCAAAAAGGTTATGAAGCAAGTATAACCCTAAGACATCAAAATAATGGGAACATTTGGCTCCTTCAAAGTGCTGTAACCTCATCAAAACACTCGAACCTAATTTGACATTTATATCTCTATAAACAATCTGTAAGCAAAAGCAAAGAAAAAACAACATTTGCAGTTCAGGGAAAGACATCAAAACAAACATGTCCATAGTACTCAAATGTTAAACTACATGTGGGAATCTGATGATCTTTTGAATGGCTGAAAGCTAGGACAGAGGAGAGGGCATCTTGTTTTTCAATTAATTATTAATCAATCTTTTCAGCCATCAAATCCCTGCAATGACTCATCCACTTGCTTTACCAAAGTCTAAATTGTTATGGAAAGACTGAAATTCCACCGGAACATTACCCTCCTGAGTGCAACACTTAACCCTGCATATGAAAAAGGATTTTAGTAGATTCATTCCTCTCTCCCACAAAAAGATCAAATTTCCATTAAACCTGGAAAGAAAGATCACACACACGCACAAAAAAAGAAGAGAGAAAAGGCAAAACAGTATGTAGAATTTTACATTGAGAGGAACAAGAGAAGTTAGTCCCTCTCAGTTATTCATTTCAAAGCCAGTATTCTTCCAGTGACAGCATATGCTGCAAGCAATAAGAGAATTTACATCATCAGAAATTCTCAATAATCATGCCATTAAACAATACAATTCTTTTACACTCATTCAGATAGTTCCTACTGTCGGCAAAGGAATTTAGTTTTATAGAATCATGGCTTGATAGGAGTTATCTTTTAAGCTTACAAAATTACGAACTTGATCCTACACCCCACATCCATGAAAACCTCTTTTCAAAGTTTAAAAGCTCTACTAAATAAACTAAGCTGCAAGACTGAGCTCAGTGGGTGATACCTATGTACAGAGCTTGCTCTTTTCCTGTGCTAAAATTATATCAGAACATTGCAACACATTTGCATACCTCCCACACGTAACTTTTTGCCAGCAGTAACAAGACGACATCAAGACTCAGAAAACGTACCAGACAGAGATAGGAGAGGATGGAGTTTCCTGCAGGAACACCCAGGCTGAAGTCCAGCAGTTCACAGGGAAGGTGCTGCCTTCGTATCATGCTCCCACTTACCAGTGTCAAATGTGAAACTCCACCCAGGAAACAAAAAGCTTCCTACTGTTTCTTTCCTCTACACAGCCTCCTGGCTACTATCAGAAAAACTGGTATCACTCCACCCTTTTTCCATAAGAATGGAACATTTTTCCCCTTCACATGTTCAGCCTTGGAGCTACCATGGAATAGGAGGAGGAGAAAAAAGAAGCCTCTGCTGGGTCATCTCCCCTAGTCTCTCTTGTATGGTTTTTCTGGAAGTATTTCTAGTGGCAGTCCACAGTGCTGCTGTTGATTTTAATCATGCAGAAGTAACATGAAATTCACATGACTATTGTCAGTTTTCCAGCCACACAAGTTTTGCAAAAACATCAATTAAAACAATCTGATCTTCCAGCTTTTACCTAGCAAAGCTATTAAAAAAAAAAATCACAGACCTTTTGGACACATTGGTGCACCATTATTTTCAGAAAAGCTTTTTGTTAAAAAACAAAAACGCTGACAGTACTGAAGATTTCTGGCACCTTACTTCCTCATAAGATGCCAGTATAAAAAAAAAATTTAAAAAATTTCATTGAGCCAAGTAAAAGGAAGTAATAGAAAATTACTATCAATCACAGGAAAATACCTGATCCGCCATGAATAAAGTGTTACTAAGGTGTGAGAAAGAATTTTAGAGATTTTAGAAGTCATTAATAGAATCCAATGTTATCCACAAGGTGTGCTACACACTAGAAATTCCAGTGCTCAAATTGTATGGAGCCATGGTCTTCCCTTTGATTCTTTCCGGTGGCCCATTTTTACCAGTCTCACCCTACCATGACATCCCAATAGCAAAGCTCAGTTAAAATGCAAGTAGAACAAGACAATCTGAAACTCAGGGAAGTCTTAAATATTGTGCAGGAAAACTTGAAAATGAGCCCATACAAGTGAGATAGTGTAACAATAACTAAGAGTAAATACAATAACCCCAAAATCATTAACACACGTTTATTAATTAACATGTTAGCTGCAGGGAAAGTGCCTTTGTAACATAATTTGATGAAGACCCAACTGGAAATAAATGAAACAACCAAAAATTATTTTTGTTAGTATTAAATTAGGCCAAGTACACCCCACATACATGGGGATAAGGCACTACTCTAGGAAGCAGGCTTTTAGACACCAGCACACTTAAGATCTAAATTACCATGGACTATGAAATGGAAAAATGCAGAACCACATGAAAGGAAGGCAAACCCTGCTTACAAAATAGCAGTGAGTCAGCTCCTGAGGACTGGCCTATGACTGCTTTGAAAACAAGACGCACACTCCTTATGTGCCCTCCAGTTGTACTGAATGAAAACGAGCCCATCCCCTAAATATGCTGTTAATATGGTAGATGACACTGCAGAAAAGATGTCAAGAAACATCAGTAACACCACTTAACCCACTGGAACTTCAGAAAACATTTTCAAACAGTGCTGATCCACACAGCCTTTTAACCCTACACACACCTATTCATGCTTGGTGCATTTAATAAGCACGAAACACTCATTTCCCTGGCCTCAGATCAATCCGTAACAGCTTATCTTGGGGACACCTCCAATTCTATAAGGTCCTTGAGATATTTTCTTACAGAAACTTTTTCTAAAATGCCATGACCCTTTAGCCTGTCGAGTTCCATCATCTGTAATCAGACTATCTAGAAAGCCAAGAATAAAATTCAAGGCTTTGTGACAAGCTGTGAAGCTATTACTATTAATAAGCCATTTAATATCATATGGAACAATAAGTACTATGACTACACCAAGCATTTATTTGGAGAACACAACTATATTTGCTTTCACTCAAAAATCAAAGATAAATTGTGGGCTTTCATAACCCATTTCTCTTAGCAAGTGCCCTTGGCTACAAGCAGTTCTCTCCTTGACCACATTATAGCTCATTTCGTTGTTATTGTTTAGGGACTATTTGGGGGCTTTCTGGTTGTCTGCCCTTTTCTGCTGTTTACAGATGTTATTGGTGACTGGGGCTTTTCATGGTATATTGATTACTTCTGAGAGGAAAAAAATATATACAGTCAAAGAATTAATGCAGCACACATGCACAGAAAAAAAAAAGTCCAGTAACTCAGCTCTATCAATATTACTTTGTTGACAAGTATTAAGGTGCTGACCACTGAATATCATACCAGCATACTCTGAATGGAAGCACCCTGTCCAACTCCTCTGAAAGAACAGAAACCTTGAAACCAGCTCATTTCAGGGAAAGGATTAAAGGTTGTTTTTTCAGGTGTCCTTCTTGCACACTGAATCCCTCTGCCAGACATTGCAGTTTATCACTGCTAAACACTTACACTGCACAAGTACCTAGAGGCCTCAAGTAGGTCAGGGCCTCAGCATGCAAAGTACAGAACTGATGCATAATACTTGACAGCCCTTGCCTCATCATATTTTTCTATTTCAAGCATTCATCTTCCCACAGCTATTTGAACAACCCACACAAGCAAAAGAAACTCAATGACACTGCAAAAAAAAAAAAAAAAAAAATCACCCAAGTTCCACCACCAATGTATGTAAGTGCTATCCAACAGAAAAGGAAAACAGATGTAGCTCTGCCCCTCATTAGAGTATTACACATAAGGATCTAGCTAAAAGTCAAAGCAAAGCAGGTTTGGGGCTTTTTAGGTTGGCATAGCTCCAACTATTCTAAGAAAGACAGAAGTGGATATTGAAACAAAATTTGGTAAATATTTATGGATGAGAGCTCCAATTCTCCTTTTCCCATCCCCTATATCCTAGACATACTCTTTTAGTGAAAGAAAGTTTCCCAGTTGTTGTCTTCAGACTGAATCCTGATTGAGACAGAGCAGGGGTGCAAAACCAAATGCAAAGAAAATTTACATAAGCTGCAGGGAGTGGAACTACAGCAGGGTTTGCATACCTTGAATTAGCTCCATTAAAGATGAAAAAAATATGCAATAAATCTGAAATGAAGCTTAACAAGATAATGGAGTTCTTGGCAACCTGATTATTTTAACAAGTTAACAGCCAGTTATCACAGATTGTTTCAGTCTAAACACACATACCAGGACAGCACAGTCCAGAGGAGTAGGCCAATATACTCCTATAAGATTAGTTGTGCTTTATGCTCCATGCTCTCCCTTCTCATACCTCCCTGCTTCATCACCGCCCACCTCTGTCTTCCCAAATATTCATCCAGATCCTGCAGAGCTTACCTGCAGCTTCCCATCCCGTTCCCTCAGCTGAAAGGGAAAAACTGGCATTGCTGTGGACTTGACTGCAAGTCACCACCAATTAGCTGCTGCCCAGGGACTAGGGAGCACAGAGACTTGGGAAAAAACAGCCACTACTCATTAACTAAAAGGTGGTGTCTTGACAGGGGATTGCCTGGTTCTATCACAGCCCATTCCTTCTTGCATCTAAAGAAAAACCCATCGAACACCCTTATTTCAACAGCCTTCTCCATCTCATCCATGCCACAGGAATGCCTGCTTGCTCCCAACCTTTGGCAGCACTACCAGCATCCCAGCCCAGCATCATGGGAGGCAGCAAGTCACCACAACATACAACCTGCCAGAAAGGCAAAGCATGTGGGGCTGCCACATCCAACTGCAAATTGAACAGCTGGACCCCAGAGTGCAGCTCTGGTGCCAACAGCAATCTGGTTGGGAGGGTGGGATGGCAGTTGAGCTTTGCCTCTAGAGCCTCAAACCACAATGCTTCCTCCATAGGAAAGAGTGAAACAGAAAAAACCCAAACCTGGGCAGTGCTTAACTACCGCAGAACTCCAAAACAGCACATGATGGGATAGGAGGGAAGGGGCTGCACGGGGTTTTCCTTTTTTACAAAATTTCTTCTCATGGAATTTTATTCCCCCCCAGTGTTTCAAACATCAGTAATGTTAACAATCACTAAATTCCTTACATAATTACTTGAACTGCCCATAAAAATTATTTTGCAGTCTGCCTGAAAAAACCATTTTATTTCAAAAGGTAGCAGAATCAGTTTATAAGCAGAAAAAAAATCACTTTTTTTTTCCCGGCTCCTGCAGAACATAAGAGTTAATGGAATGGAAAAGAGACTTATGCCTTATTGATTAAAACAATTCTAATTATGCACAGAAGACCATTCCATGTTTCCAATAATACACTGACCAAAATGCACGAAATGCATAGTCAGATAAGCACAAAGTTTGGAGTTCATTGCTCAACATTGCTGCAACAAATGCCAGAATTTTATATATCCAATCACTGGAGGCGGTGGAATGTTATTATAACTACAAGCATATTCTAGGACGTGAAATAATAAATAAAACTAGAGAAATGTATTATTTATTTAAATTTAAAATTTTTCTAAAAGAGGCCCATGAAAAGCTGTGGACAGAGTAACACAATACTACAGCCAAACCACAGCAGCACTAAAATAATTGAGCAACAAAGAACAGTTTGTTCATTTTTTTCCCTTGCAAATCTCTCTCCCCCATCATTACTGTCTGAGGTGCCAGGCAATAATGTCACCAGTATCTTACAGTATGTCCTTTTTACCATCAAGTGCAAATACAGCATTACTAGACAACTTGTTAGGTGTTGGAAAGGCCAACTTTTCCCCAGCCCAATCTCTTCTGTGGTTTCTCAGTTGTTGGAAGTGTTTCACCTCTCTCTGAAAACAAATTAGGTGCAGAGAAGGACAGACAGACCTTACTCTTTGATGCTGAACCTCACCATGCTGACTTAGGGCTCCAGTGTTCATAGTCAGCCTCCAAGAGAGCATGCACTCTGTGATGGTGCTCCCTTATCCAAGAGAATATCACCTACCAAAGACAATGGATGAAGCTTGAGGGAGGAATGTGATGAATCTCTTCCCATCTATCCAAAAGACACCTCCTCAGATTCCAGACAATAACTGAGAGCAGGCAGATATTTCAAAACAACATCATATTGTGTCAAAACACACGGCTAAGATTACTGCTGCCTACCAAACTTGATACACATCCAGTAGGAAACAGGTCTATACACATGAAAACAGGCAACAAGGCATTACTCCACTGAAGGTTTAAAGAGAGCACTGCTGCATTTTGACCCTGCTCAGCTTTTTCTCTGCAATAGCAAGTTCGCCGACAAACACCCGTGAGCGCCGTCTCCTTCCTCCCCCGCGCTGGTGCCGCCGCCCGCGGCCAGGCGGGGTTCAGGCTCGCAGAAGGACAAGCTGGCTGGAAGCAGCTCAGCTCACTGACACATGGCTGTGGGGACTGTCTTTTGCTATCAGTAACGGACAACTCTCCTGTCTAGGCAAAGAAATATGAGAGCAAAAACACTGAAAAGGACATCAAAGTAGGGCTATTTTCCAGTTTCTGTAACTAAGGATAACATTGAAAATTCTACTGGGAGGACAGGAAGAAAGAAAAGATAATCTGACATGAAAATTGTAACACTGGAGCAAGATACACAAAAGTTCTTTTCATTGCAAAGAAGCAGTCAAAATGACATCTATATCTACACCTAAGGAAAACGTTGCTTTTGCCTTGAGGTGGCCTTGGCAATACACTGTTGCAAGCAAAAAGCAGTTTATCATTTTGGAGGAAATTCAAATCAATTTAATTTATTTGTCAATAAACTAATTTCTGCTTCTGATTTTGAAGACACACAGAGGGGAAACAGCCCTTGCCCTCCACTCCCCTCACCATACCTGCTCCTGGAAGTGGGGCAACAGGGACAGCACTTGGTGCTTCCTCTGCTGGTCACAGTCCCTGGAGAGCCTTCTGGCTCCCTTATGGCACACAGCAGACATTGTGTTGGTTGGGGAGATGGATGGAGCCTGTGAGGGGCAGCCCTGCCCTCCCTCCCTCAGCCCTTGCGAGCCCTTTGCCAACCACGGCCGACAGCAGCATCAGCACAAGTCGATACGTGAGCAGGCAGAGCTGCAGGGAGCCCCTAAACATGGCAGGAGCATGCCTCAGTATTGGATTAGAAGTTATCTGTGCATAAACACCCAGGAAAGTCTACCCTTTGAATACATCTGGAAGCTTCACACCCCAGCCCAGGACACACCCCCAGCTGGGGGACACTTTAAAACACACAGCTCTTCAGGATATCCACCTTTTGTCTGCCCTTTGGTAGCCATTGTCAAAAGCTGATTTTCATAAGTGAGCTACACCAGGTCTCACCCTGTGACACAAGCTCACACAGCTTAAACACACAAAATACAAAGGACCATCAGCACAAGCTACACCTGGCACTCACTCCACGAACAGATCAGAGCAAGCTGACAGGTTACCTCCTAATATTGACTTTGGTAACAATATATTTCTGTAATTAACTCATGGAGAGCTGATATACAGCAATTAAATCCATCAGATTTGCCTACCTCTTATATTGCACGGAGGAATTACATGCCAGAATGCCATTAAGGCAGGACACAAATTAACTAAGTAAATCCACCCTTCCTTGGGTCCCTTCATTCCTGCTTCCAGAAGAAGGGTCGGCACTGCTGCTTATTATGTGCATATAGTAAACAAATAGCTTATACAGACAAGTTGTTCTTAAAACAAATCAAAAGCACATCAAGTGAAACATGATCTAAAATAAGTCAGCAATATTTTAGGATATCACTGTTTCCCCTGGCACTTGAGGATGCTGCAGCTGCAGAAATTCCTCTAAAAAAATTCAAAAGAGCTTAAAGCTTATGCTTCCACAAAAAGAGGTTTTCAGACACAAATATACACACACACTCCATCACAGTAACCAGACCAGAACACTAGCACAGGAAAGCCCCTAGCCATACTTTAACATTTTGTTCATTTAACTGTATCAGCCAATATTTTTTTCTTGCTTCCCAACTATACCAGCAAAAACCCTACTGCAGAAGCCCTTCTAGTGGCTGCAAAATTTTTCTGCCTGTGTAAGGTTCTTTCACAGGACCTGGTTTAAGCAGCACCACCTAAAAATTCCTCTTGTACCCATAGAGGCACCTCTGGAGGAAGTGGTGAGATCAGGTAATGAAAGCATGCAGGTGGGAAGTGTGAAAGCAAAGGAGAGCATTGCATCAATCGAGCTTACATCTGCAGAAGAAGGGAGGAAGCAGTAACTGCCATCACACCACGTTAGTGCCAGCAGAAACTAAACTGCAAAGTCACAACACTTCTACAAGAAGTAACAGCAAGAAAACACTGCAGCAGGTCAGATTGACCAACTTTACTTTGATAGAGGTAACATTTTGTTTTCTATTTGGATTTTTGTCTCATGTTTTGTGTAATGTATAATCTTGAGAAACAAATGTTGCCTGAAAACATAAGTGTAAGCCATTCCATTTATGTCAAGTAGATACTAATGCTATTCCCCCCAAGAGATAAAGTGTCAGTTGTGTTAACTATTTCACTACTGATAAGATGCTTAGCACCATTTCTTTGCTAAAACCTACCTCAACTCCAAACCATCTGTAAAAGCCTCTTATAAGCAAAATCATCCATGTATTCTCCATCCAGTAAACAACTTTTCCACTCTTCCTAATGAGCATCCTTATAATACAGACTCATCCTGACTACATGAGAAGTACTCAATACTAAGAATAGAGAAGTGGGGGTTAGAAAACAACAAGAAAATTTAAGACAGATTCAGTACACTTCTAAAGATGTGCTTGTCTGTGTTTCCACTCAAATATAAGTCTTTTTTGTACTCCCTCCCTTTGTTTTTTTAAACCCCAGATCTGCTGCAGGTTATCCAGCCTGGCACATCACATCAACACAGAAACCAGTAAGGCCTGGCTGCAGAATTTAGGTCAGCTTGTCTGTAGAGTACATAAGGTCTTGCACACAGCCATGAATTTCCTAGTAATGCTTCAATAATCCCTCTTCATCCTGCTATGCAGCTATTTCACTAGTAGCTGCTAGCTTTCCTCTAACTCCCCAACAAAGACTCTCCACAGGAGGGATGTTTGCAGGCAAATGAGCCACTATCTCTTCCTTGGGAAGCAGGAAGCTGGTTGTTGAATCAAATAAATGCTGGTTCTTATTTCCCAAGACAAAAAAAAAAAAAAAAAAAAAAAATAAAGCGAAGTATCCCAATGCCTGCTAGAAAAAGACTCCCTTTTTTTAACCACACAAAGAAAGATATAGTCAGATAGAGATGGAAATTACCGCTAGAACATTAGGAATAATTTTCTTAACAGATTATTTAAACAAATCCTCACTGCTTCCACTTGGGCCAGTAAATAAAAAAATAACAAAAATGTGACTAATAAATTCAGACAGTCTAAGCACAGATGCTGGTATTTCTGGAGAGAAAGTATCACTCAAGGTAAAGAAATACGACCTCTTCAAAGAATTCTTCCCTCTAAAAGTGAATTGCATGCCACTGCCAACCCAAGTCCACATAAGCAGTAGCCCGGTTCTTAAGGGATTTCTAAGGGTACGTAAAAATATGCAAAATATCTTCAGAACATGGTCCTCAGAGCAGAAGTTCCATATAAACTGGAAGATAAAGTTACATAAGAAAAAAAAACACAAAAACAAATCAAATACAATAAATCAAAACCTTTAACTTCTCTGTCTTCATACAAGATGAGCCAAACTAAATCTTCTTAAGTATGACAATATGAAAGATATGAATGCAAGAAAAAATACCAATTTCCATGAACAGTTATGGAAATCTCAACAAATAAAAACACGTTAGCAAGCTGACAGTCAGTTTTGTCTAAAACCCATCAGGGCTGATACCTCTCTGTGCTCCATGGTTCCCACATAACATTGTGCTCCTCAAAAGCTGGCGCTTAAGCCTCCCTACTAGAAGAAAGAATAAAGCTGAGGAAAAAAACTCTTCCCCCTCAATTGCTCTTCAGCATTCAAACATTTTTTAAGAGCATTCCTAGTCCATTCTTTCCAACTCACATGAAGCCTAGAAACAGGTGTTTGCAAACACGTACTGAGGTGTACTGCACATTAGATGTGTAAATCAAATACCCCAGAAAACATTTCTTTATGTTTACCTCAGATCTGTTACAGAACTCGGACGTATAATATGCACCCGTGCTAGGCCCACAGATGATATGGTTGTCCTTACTGGGCCACTATTGCATCACACGTTAGCAAGACCTTTAAGGAACTATTTTTATAACTAATGATCATCCATAACTTCAGCTTGGCATCAGACAACTTTTGCCATTACTAGCTCAGTACCTGATCAGGCTGTGCTTCTCCACCTTCCTCCTCTGGCTTCAGCTGGGCTGAGTGCTGGCTCCTGAAGGCTCCAGTGACAGGAATACCAAGCCAGGCTCTGAAGGTCACTCTCTCATTTTGACAAGCGCCAGAGACTCTTCCTGTATAAAAACAAACTGCTGTTAGTAAAACTGGCCAAATAAAGTATTTATGGTAGCAGGGTGTCAAGAAGAATGCCACTCTGCAACATAGAAGCAAATGTTAGTCATACTTCTGCTGACAGCATTTCATCTCTGGGGAAGACTTAACACATCCTTATTTTAATAATTTCAGAACTACTCTAAATGAGTTGTCCTGTTCTTGAAGAGCATAGATCCCAAACCAGCAATCTGTCATTTCCCACATATTTTCTTAAACATATCGGCTTATCCTAACTTAACCAAGAACACTGCTATTTCTACATCATCACTTCCCTATACCACCACAAAAGCCAGACCCAAACCCAATGATGTGGTAGCTGCACCCCGTATGTGCTACACACAACCACTTTGATCACACTTGAAGTGCTGCATTACAGCAGCACGTCAGGCAAGCAGACCATCTTGAGCCAATGAGCTGCTTGGAAAAACCTCAGAAAAACACCTCTATCCTCCAGGACAAACAAAACAGAAAAGGAATGGAATTCTGCCCCTCCCTCTTCAGCCCAAAACTTCCACCAGCCAAGACCCAGCATGGCTGCCTCCACCTCCAGACATCCAGAGGCTCCAGAGCTCTGCAGAGCCTGCAGATGGAAAGCGACAACTCAGCAAAACGAACAGCCAGCCTCCAGCAGGTAATTCATGAATATTTATTTTAGTTTGTTGCTTATTAAGTACACCTTGTTATAAATCAAGTATTTTACAGTAATTGCCTCCAATCAACAAACACAGGGAAAGCTGCTATGTAAACCAAATCTGCTCCATATCCAAAATGAGTCCCCTAGCAACAGGCAGGATGCTACAGGACTCTCAGTGCACAGCCAGCTGCCTTGCTGCCCTTCTTGTGTCTCTCCTGCCCTGGCTGCACCCCAAGGCCTTCCGAGCACAGCACGCTGTGCCAGGGTGCAAACACAAGCACAGCAGGTGCTCGCTGCAAGGCTAGCAAGCCCCAGGCACACCGTACGGAGGCAGCCCCCAGTGTGGAGGATGCTCCACAGCCAAGGCTCAAAGGCAGGGACAACCAGCTGCATCCCCTGCTTCAGCCCCCAGCCCAGCAGCAGCCGCAGCAGAGCACAGGTCTGCGCCCAGCACCAAGTGCAGTGCACTCACCCACCCGAGCTGCTCCCTAATCACTGCAGCAAATAACGAAAACCAACCTCCTCCACACACATCTCACTCTTAAATTTTTTCTGAAGCTTTTTCAGGGCTGGCACCCACTGGCACTCAGGAACAAACCCCGTGTCAGGCTTTCCACTGAGAGCATTTTAAAGGTCAGCAGGAACCTGCTGTTCCAGGTTTCTTCTTAGCAGTGGAGACCCAGGATGGGGAAGATACTGTCAAATCCTCAAATAAAATATGCCTCTTATAGAATTTCCTTCTTCAAAAGGGTCGGGGTGGTCAAGTGGTCTCAGGAGAAGTAAATCCCTTTATGCAGCATTCATGACCAAAACTGGAGTTTTCAAAGACCGTTGGTTTTTAAATACTTGGAAGAAAAAAGCTGTGACTAGATAATTTCCAGTCTATTGCAAGTCGGCTTCAGAACAGACCTCTGGATGTTACTTGAGGTCTAACAGAAAATGCTCTCGTAGCCACAGGGTCATTCACCTTGCCTGTTCCTACAGCTTTTTTTTCACAAGGTCAGAGACCTACCTAGTAAGGGCCTAAACAAAGCTGACCACACCTTCCAGTCCCTCCTCAGCAGCCACCCCAAAGGCAACAAACAGTTTCTGAAAACAAGTCAAAGGCATTCCCACTTCCAAAGTAGGAGGGCTGTGTTTTTTGACAATGTATCAGCATTAAGAAAAGGTGTCAGGAGAGGCTAAACAGCACCACCATCACACTTGGTAAGGCATGGACGAACAGGAGAGCTTGTCTTCAAGAGGAGTCACAATCTGAAAGACTGCTGAGGTCCAACACCACCACCCTCCCCCTCCCAGAGTAGGCTGAGCACATGGGATGGATCACACCTGGTGGAGATGGAGGGAAATAAATGACAAAACACTTATAAAATTTGGTCTACAACAAAACAAAACAAAAACCAAACCAAAAACCAGCCTAAAGCAGAAATTCTTACATAAATCATAGCCAAGACCAGTAAGGGAGTCTCCCCCGCAATTCTTGCCACAAAAATTCTCATGGATTTTGTTCCCAATCCCATTTGACATATTCTCACTTTATGCTACTTCTTTCACCTCCCTCTCCCTCAATTTATTAAAACAAAGCAATATCTTTCTTACAGGAACCTCTGCTCTGATACAAGAATACACACAAACACACACTGGTCTAGTCAGTATGTGGAACAGTGGCTATGAAGGAGATAAAAGAGAAGTGATACATGCGCTCCTTATTTAAACCTAGTACCCTTTGGCACTCCTTCCCTTCAATACTTTTCTTTCAGGGCCCTACAGTATAGGGAAAGACTTAAACCCCATTCACACTGGGGTGCTGGCATCAACCAGTGCCAGTTTTATCTGCATCACGGCCAGGCACTTGGCACTTCAGGCATAACACGTGCAACCTCCAAATGCCACGTCCTATATACTGTAGCCTACATGAGGCTGCCTTCATTTGCACAGTCACTTGATCAAACATCTTTTCCACTAAGGAAAACAATACTTCCGATGCATTTAACAGGGATTGCATTTAACAGAGAAACAATCATTGCTAACAGAGTGAAAAAAACAAACCATGCACTTAGAGCAAATTATTATGAATTCTGTAAAGAAAGAAGAAGGGAAATCACAGCATTTTGGAGAAGTAGAGATTTAGGGGGAAAAAAACAAAAACAACCTCAGCTAATTAAATAAGTGAAGCAGTTCCAGTCATTACAGGTTTAATTTCAGCACAACGGAGTATTCTACATGTATCTCCAAATACCTAGACAACAGCAGACATTTGACAATCACTTCAGTTAAAACACCATCTTCCTCCTTTGCTACTCCATAAGAAAAACAACAAACCACCACACAGGAAAAGTGTCATGCCATCAAGAGAGAAGAAAAACCCCAGCACAGATATCTACTGTAGAAGTATTGTCAAAAGTAACCTAACCAGATAAATGTCAGATTTTGTTGCTATCTCTGAGTGAAGTTTTGCAGTCAGCTGAAGCTGATCTGTGGCCACCCTGGTACTTAACATTCCCACTCTCTCCCCTGCTGTGTGCCCTCGAGAGGTGTCTTGCCCAAAGCTGAACTTCCACTTTCAACAGTAGCACAAGCTCAAATTTGCTCCAGCTGGTCTTGAAACTACACTCCCTTTGGAAAGCACCTTAGGCATTGCTCCTACTCCAGAGGAGCCTACAGGATCTTCCGAGTTCATTGCCCACTCTACGGCCTCACTGCAGCTTTTCACATGACACCCAACACCCCCTCTCTTTCAGGAGCTCCCCGTAATTCTTTCCTTCTCTTTGTAGCCACCTCCTCTTCAGGAGCTGTGTGCAAACTTCTCCCTGCTTCCTCTCTTCTGCTGCAGAAGGCAGGAATATAACCAAGACATCAACAAATCAAACCTTGCTGGTCAAGGAAGCAAAACTTCTACACGTAACTTGGTGTTTGACCCACAGGCAATAAGAGAAGGGGCTACTGCTGGTAGCTCTGGTATTACATTCTTTAGCAGACAGCAAGCCAGATCTAAGATCTTACAAGTTCAGACAGCAGGCAGGTAAATAATCAGACACTGAAGAGGTCTTAACACGGATGAGGTGACAGAAATCAGCAGCTATCAGAGTGCAGAAGGCCGTCATCCTCTCTTCATTCACGAAAGAGCAGAGGAGCAGCACTCTGCTCCTTGCACTGACCAGCTGCACACCGGTTGTGCCCAGGCTGCTCCGGGCCACTGTCACATGGACAGACCACAATTTTACAATACAAATCAGGCACCGCAAGTCAAAACCAGGCTTATACCAATTCAACCCATAAGCTTTAAGTACCCATCACATTTGCTGTAATGAACACAGGGGTCTGCATTATTTTGCAACGGGCTTTCAAACTGAGTGCAAACTGGGAGAACCTGGCCATTCCACTCTGAGCATGAAAGCGGCGTTTCTAGGATGAGACGCTCTCAGTCAAACAAACAGAGTTCATACACGTTCCACATGCAGAACAGTACACAGAACCTCATGCTTTATGATTTTTACATTTTCTCACACTTACCTAAACAATTTTATTATCTCCTTTTCTTTGCCACACTGTTACTATTTTCTTTTGTATTTTTGCATGCCTCTCATGTTTTTATTTTCAGGCTTTACTATCTTTGTTCTCCTGTAACTCTGGCCCTAGTGTTTCTTTCTTTAAAATCTGGTTGGGTTAAACTGATCAATGACAATAAAGACACTCTTAAATTCACCTTTAAATCTAGGTACATCCTAAATCAACTTACATTAAAAATAAACATAGTGTAAACACAGATTTTAAACACTGGAAATAGAATCTTGTCCAAACCAGTGTATTTTTCATCTTCCTGATTTATTATTTATATTATTTTGTCTCTCACTCAGTCCACTCCCTTTTCCAAGAGCCACTTTTCCTCTATTATTCTTCTGTTAGATACTTTCTTATCTACTTTCCATTGGAACACCAGCACTGATTAAACTCACATTTTCTGCAGCACCAACAAGCATTTATGTCTCCGCATTCCTCTACTTTCTTTTTTGCAGAGCCTACAGATTTGTTGTCAGGATAGGAAAGGAGAGGAGCAGAACTATCAAGCCGGTCTTCCCTTGCCAAGGAGGTAAAACTGTGAAGAAATTTACTAAGGGTTATAAAATGGCAAACATTACTTTAAAAACTCAAGTGCAAAGTTTCATTTCCCTTTTGTTAGTTCCTCTTCTAAGCTAGGTGCATTAGGCTTTATTTCTTAATTTAATTAGCCAGAAAGCAAGTACATAAAAGTTTCTGGATGGCAGCCATTGAGAGGAACCCTGTACGTAGACTTCTCAGTTTGTATTTTTAAACACCAGTCAGATTAACCGTGAAGTCTGGTTCCTCTGAGCATCTCTGATGAAGGCAATTGCTAATGCATGTGGAAAGTGTGTAACCATAGTGGTGCTTGGAAACAAAGCAAGCTACTGCACTATCTCTAACACTTCTCACTCAAGTTTCAGTGCAAACACTGTCAGACCAAAGTAATTCCTACCCTCCCTTTCCATGATCTGTACACAAACTACCATTTACAAATATTCAATATGGACTTCTTTTTTAATTATTCACTGACATTTGCATTGGTTTAGTGAACAAATTTATACTGAACAATCCAAATGACATCAGCTTAACAATGTGTTCCTCTGTGCAGGACTGCAAAGGCAACAAAATGTCTATTACATAACACTTCTGTATAAAATATTAATATTAGCAGAGGAAGCTTTTGAACTGAAAGGTCATTTTAAATGATTAACAAATCAGTGTTGTATAAGCTTGATTATTTAAATCAGTGTATTTGAGACAAACAACGAACCATACATTTTATTGACAAAATATGACAAAATCAACTTTCTATGTGCACATATCAAAATATATCCATCTCTAGCACACACACCTTCAGCAAGCCTGTACTAGAGTAACTGCAGGCATCAGTGTTTTTTATACAACTTGTCACACCAGCTGAAAGGGTGTAAGTTTCCTTTCCTTCCTATCCTGCAACAGCTGAAGAACAAATATTCAAACTCATATTCATAAACGCATACACACTTGTCTTCTTAGAGCTATAATCCCAGGTTGGAAAAATCACAACAGCAAGAGTAAAGTGCTTCAAACGAAGTCCACATAAAAAACCCCATTGTTTTTAGCAATCATGATGGTATCTGTGGCATTGGCCAGACCTGAAAACACTAGAGGTGTGGCAGCCCTGGCTTCTGTAGGACTCGAAGGCAATCAGGAATACCTTTTATAGAGAAACTTGTCTCAGTGCTGACTTGTAAAGAATGAAGTTCAAAGGAGGAAAAAAAGACAACCCTACATCTTGGCTGAGGCTTTGTAGCCATCAGGTTACATGGGGACAGGTAGGAGCCTGCTTTATCACAAGGGCTACAAAGAGCCTTCATGTTTGGCTTTCTCCTTTCTCTGTGTATCTTTACATAATGAATCCAGGGACAGGGTTCATCTAGAGTATCACTGGTCTCCAGTAGATGGTCTCATTGTATTTATAAGTTCCATGTGAGTGTCACAGGTGAGACATCTAATAAAGCAACAGACATCTGTATTTAGTCGGCCGCATCCACGGTCTAATCATTCAGTGGAAATCATCAGGAGATGTGACTTAGACAGAAAAATCCTGAGCAAGTGAACAGAGAGATTTTAAAACTCCAGTTAGGGAATTGTGCAATTTTTTTTTCACATTTATATGCACAGCAAACAGTTTGAAGGGATATTTGATTGGAAAAAGGTAACAACAGCACCTGATGATCTGTTATGCCCACCCCTTGGGTCTGAGAAATCTTCCATTGCAACTTTCTGTTCTTCAAAGGAGACCTTCATAAGACAGAACACCTGAGATGACTAACTTTTGACAAAAAGACCATATACACAGAGGGTGTTTTTTTTCAACACTAACAAGAAGCAAGGCAGATCACAAGAATCAGATCATTTCTTCTTCTATTGATCACACAATACAAAATGGAAGACCACGATGAATAAAGGCAAATACTATCCTCACCCACTACTGATTGCCACATGCTTTCAGCCGGGTTATTTTTTTCTGCTTCTTAATCCGAGTTACCTTCAACTAAAAAAGACTCTCTGAAAAGAAAAAAATCTCAGCAACAACTATCTTTCCTCTGCCTCTAAGGGTGGGTGTATTTTACACCATGATTGCTTTTCAAGTCTCGAATATCACAACTACTTCAATCTCAGGACAAATCACTTCCGAGGAAAGAGCTCAAGGGGAAAGAAGGAAAATTGGTTTTGAGGCTACATGAACAATGTGTTTTTGTATCCTGACTTATACTTGAAGAGGAGGAAGAAGAAAAATGAAGGTGTTTCTTCTTAAATGGTTCCAACAAATGACTCCTTGGTGCAGCCATACTTTCTTCCCATGCTACTGCTTTCTTCCAAGTGTTGGGCAAAAGTGGCATTTTGCTGGCTTGATTCCAAGAAAACAAACTTTCTCCTTCCAAAGATATCTCCCTGAACACTCTGGCAGCTGCTACATGAATGTCTTTTAGCTTCTCTTCCTATCCATCTCCTGAAGGAGGAGAGGAACCTGTTCTTGCAAGACTGGAAAAATACAACTGAAAGCAACATAGAAATAAGTGAAAAGAGCTTCAATTCTTTTAATTAAATAAATTTGCGGTGAGAGAAAGATTGAAGCAGTGTCAGTTCAAATTAACAATGTGGAAATTAGTACTACTGATGGTATTAGTGAGTGCCAACTTGACTTGTGACGCACTTTTCTTTTTAACATGCCAAACCCAAGATGATTCTCAAGAAGTTAAACACTAGAAATACTGGCTTTGTTATGTCCTAAATTTGTTTGGAATCTCTGAGGGGAAAAAAATCATTTGGCAACCAATCAGTACCTATTCTTTATTATACAGTTAAAAGAAAATTGCATTCAATTCGCTCAGACCAAAAGATCTTGAGCCAAATCCATCCCCAATGCAAGCAAGTCAAACTTTTAAAAAATATAGCTCAAAGTGTTCTCAAGGTGAGAGGTACAGAATAACTTTGAAATACTAATTACAATCTCTTCTACAAAATATAATGCTGCTAACTGCTAGAAAACTGTATTTCACAAACAACCTTCTTCATATCTCAGCCCTGTGTAGGCCCACAGCACCTCAACATCACGGCCAACAATAAACACTTTCAAGATCAAACAACTTTACTGCAACCTTATGCATGTGTGTGTACCCATGAAACTATACATATGTGGAAAATAAGCATGGACATAAGTCTCTGCATGGTGAAGTCCACAGACTTTTCACTGCTCGTTATGAAAAAAAAAATGTTTAAAATGTCAGTTATGCAAAAGCACAGACAAGTCTTTATATAAATGTAAGGTTTCTGCAGAAAAATATTCCCGTGTTTCTTAAATCATCAATAGCTTTTTATTTTTATGTTGGCTAGGATATAATCTTCCCACCAGCAAGAGACGTAAATTAATAAATAAAACAGAAAGAAAAAAAAGAAAACAAAAGGAGAACTCTGCAGCCTCATTTCAATGCTAGCAAGAAATGGAGAAATTTAAGCAGCAGAAACTGAAATGTTTTGTTCTTTACACTTTATGTTACATATGTAACATTTCAGTATAACATAAATACTGTTAATTGTGTTTTATGAATATTTAGGGATCTACAGCAACTTTATGAATTAATTGGAAGATAAAGACTGCTTTTTTGAAAAGAAATTAAAAACCTTCAGAGTTCATTATTTTGTAAAATACTAACTCTGAAACTCCCTTTTTTTTTTCCACTCAGTTGAGAAACTTGTTTACTGAGTTCTATCATGTTCCTCCATTTGTGACTCAAGCTACTTCTCAGCAAAACAGCCGTGAACAGCTACACACTGATAAAATGCTTTAAACCTCAGAACACAAATTCATCCTCAGTGATCACAGTATCCATGTACCTGTATCAAAACACTTCTCTAGCTCTTAGAGGTGCAAAGGGAGACCCTGCGCTGATGTGCTGAGTCAGCACTCTGCCGGTAAGGCATCCCAAGCCAACTCACAAGTACACCACAAAAGCAGGACCTGACACAGCAGCTGGTGCTATAAGAAAACACACCGGGGGAAAGAAACTCAGGCAGTCATACAGGGCCTGATTCAAAAGCCACTTACTCCCACTGGCTTTAGCAGACTTTGAATGGGACCTCAATACACAGAAGGAATGGGAAGACCTAGAGAATTTAAAAGAACCAACTTCAATGTAGGAAATTTCAATACAGTCACTTCTAAAAAACTGCACCAAGCCACAACACACACAGCTGCAAGCGCTTCCTCCCTATCCAAGCATGCAGTCATGAAAAGTGTCCATACATAGGAGGCACAGTTGTCATACCCCTGTAGCACCACTTACGTATTGCTACACAAGAGAAGGAGGCTTGTCTGAGGCAACAGGCACACAGGGCTAAGAAAAAACTGGATTACAAGAACGATATTTCATGTGTATAGCTATGCGTCAGTGCAATGTACACTAGTTAATCTTTCCCGAGTGCTTTCACTCTCTTTGCATTGTTATTATACAGGTTGGGTCCTATTAATAATTACCTTCCTGTGACGGCAGCGTGCAGACTTTCTCCGTTGCTGGTACTGCTGCTTTAGAATTCTTTCTCCAGGTCTGAACACACTGGACAGACTACTGTCCCCTCAAGGATGTCAGGACTGGGATGGATATCTATGTGCATACCTGGATCTTACAAAACAAATGACAGCTTAATGCTGCTCCTCTCCTCACATTATCTCACCTAGCCATCGTAAACTTTGAATCTTTGCATCAAAGTAATCACAATTGCAAATAACGGCATCTATTTATTATTCCCTGCTGTTATGTGCAACACACAGCAAAAAACAGACAAGTGTTTTTTCACACTAGGCAAGATACAGGTTTACTATAAGGAGTATACTATAAATGCAATGCTTGCCTAGAGACACAGGAGAAAATTGTGTATAGTAAAGAAAATATAGCCATGGTAGCATATTCCTGGGTCAGGACCTCATAAATCAGTTTCAACTAACAATAAAAGGCTTATAGGGCATTTGTAAGGCACAAAGAATGAATAGGATCCTGGCCTCTGAGTAAGACTTGGTGAATTAATTTGACAATCAAGAGCCAATAACACAACACTAACCTTCTATAATACCAATCTTTACCCTAAGTTTGAAGAAAGGGGGTTTCCTTTGCCTGCAGGAAGAGGGGAGGAGAAAAAAAACCACTACCACCAATAAAAACAACAAACAAAACAAAACAGAAATAAAAAAGGAAGAAAATAAACCAACACAGAGAAAGCTACTTAGCTACACCATCTGGGAAGAGAGTGCTTTTTTGATAGCTCAGAGCTGTGGGTTTAAAATCTCAGCATCGTTTCTGCAAATTAAGCCCTCTCTCACGAACAAGGGGGCACAGCCATTCCCCACCTTCAGTTTTAGAGGCAGAAAAGATGATCCTTTCCTATCATGGCTGACAGACATAATGCTGAAAAAACCCAATATGTTTCTCTAGTTTTGGGGGTTTTGTAAAGCTGTAACTGACTTATAAGTAGCAGGTACCCCAAAGTGCTCTCTGCACCAGCAGCTAAGTCAAGTAAACATCACTTTCAGCACCACCATTACAGGAAGTACTGCTAAGACTTATTCCACCAAACAACAGGCTGGTTACCACTACCGTCCTCCATTTTCAAGTCTGAGTAACCTACCTCATGGCTCTTACACACTGGGAGCGTCCAGATGAGAAACTGCCACGGGCTGCTGGCGTACAGTACACGTAGAGCCTGCATCCCCCCAGTGACCGCAGACCAGCTTCCCTAAAGGATGCTGGGCAAGTCACAAGCCTTCTGCGCCTGAATTCGTATTTGTTTAAGAGCACTGGCAGCACTTGTAACGGGGACGGGGGAGAAATGGAGGCTGCAAGACAGGAGCTGTCGTGCCAGGCTCAGGGATCCTAAAGGAGCAGGAGTCGGTATTGCCACGTACTGGGGAGCAGGGGGAAGGGAGGAGACGCGCCTCGACGAAACAGAGATGGCTATCTGACAAGGGCTGGTTTTGTCCTGAAGATGTGCTTTATTGACTGGCTTGGGCCGTTTAATCTGCGTGTGCTGCAACACCAAGCACAGCTGACCCCACACAAAAGCCCCACAGCTGTTGGCCCCCACACGGGTCGGATCCCACCCCAATGGTCTCGAAAGGGGCTCGCTGTTCCAGCCACATTCCCCAGCAGCACGCTGTACTCCCAGACCCGCAGCCGGGCCGGCCCCGCTGTCGCCACTCGCCCCCCGCACATGCGGGCACATCCTGCGTGGATGCGCATCCCGCGGGAAGCACCGCGACGAGCCGCAGCCGCCCCTCGGCGTCCCACCGGCAGCTGCGTCCCTGAGCTACACCGGCGCTGGCAGCAACACCAGCGAACCAGCCCAGGCCGGTCTGCACGCAGGGAAAAAAAAAAAAAAAGGAAAAAAGGAAAAGAGAAGCGTGACGGAAAGCGCGGGGAGGGAGCGGTGCGGCTGCCGATGCCGCCCCCTCCCCGCGGCCCCTCCGCCGCCTGCCCGCTCGCCCCCCGCGCCCGCCTCACCTCAGGGACGGCTCCGCGGGCTGCGGACCCCGAGAGCCGCCCGGCCGAGCCGAGCCGTGCGCACGGCGGGCGCGCAGACCTTCTCCGCGCGGTCACTGCCGCGGCGCTGCCATGCGGGCGGCGGCGGGCGGGCAGAGCAGGGGGCGGCGGGGCGGGCTGGGCTCCGGGCAGCTCCTACCAGCGCCCTACAACGCGCACCCGCATGGCTCGGCGAGCGGACAGCACCGGCTGCCGGCGGCGGCGGGGCCAGGCGGGCGAGCGGCGGCCAATGGCTCCCGCGGCGCCGCGCATGTGAGGGCCGGGCCGGGCCGGCCCCGCCCGCCCCTCGCCCCCCGCGCAGCCGCCGCGCTCAGGTGGCCGCGGGCCCCGCGCCCCCAGGGACGGGGCGAGCGGTGGGCGAGTCCCCGTGGGGGGACGCCGAGAGGTGGCCGCGGGGCGCAACGGGAGCGAAAACGCCTGGTGGCAAAGCCAGGCGTTTGTTTTCGTTGTGCAGGTAAATGAAACCTAGTGCGTGAGGTGAATAAAAGAGCGACAAATTGAAATTGCGTGGTTTAATTACTAAAATATTACCTGGGGGGAGAAAAAAGTTAATTTTCTTGCGTCTGCCTTGAGCCCTTGAGGGAACCAGAAAGTCGAAGGCGGTGTTAGCCCGGGCGGGGGGCGGCACCGCTGGGATTGCAGGGACGGATTCCTCCCCGGCGGCTCCAGAGGCTGAGCACAGCGGGCTGAGGAAGAAGCCGAACTGACCCTGATTCTCACCTCAAAATCCATTAGAAACTTTTTTCCTCCTTTAACTGAAAAAAACCCACCGATATCCTGAAGTACTTGTGGAACACTGACCCGACAACTGACCAGACCTGCATGTCTTTTTAACTAGAACTGGATGTAATCTATTATGTTTAAAACTACACTGGTCTTGACCAAGAATGGAATTAAAAAAAAAAAAAACCTAAAACTCGTCTTTTCCAAATTTTATTTCCTTACCATGATTTCTAGGAACTGGAGGAGACGAGAACTGATCCTTTGGTGCTTGTTCAGAATAGTTTTATGGCCCTTTAAAGATTGAGAATCTCCTCTTTATAATTTTAGATGCATTTTTAATCAGACCTTCCAGTCTAAATGACTGTTAGACGTATCTAAGGTTACAAATAAAAGCACTTCTTAGCAGCAATTCACTTCTGAGACCAGAGAAAATCAGGCCAGCTTGTCCTGCTCTCAGCTGTTCAGCACTATTTTCATACCAGAGTTTTCATCTGGTGAAGAATTTTAGCAGAGCTCAAATTTAGTCTAATGAGCTGTCAATTATTTTCAGCTTTGATTTTTAATATCTTCATTTGGCCTTTTGGTTATTTTCTTCCCTGAGATCATCATCACTTACGTTATTTTTGGCCAGCATTTTAGACCTCACTGTTTCTTCAATAAGGTGAATTTATTATCTATTTATTTACTTCTGCTCTGACCCAGTGGCCAAGCCACATAGGGTGTGTAATCCTGGGGCTCCACAGTGAGGGAGAGTTTACAGAGATAAAAGCAGTCCAATCTGGTAAACATCAAGGCAAGTGAAAACAGATAATAACAAGAGCTGCTGGCTGGGAAATCCTGACTCAAAGGCAGCTGGCAGAGAAATTCAAGCGGAAGAAAAAGGATTTTTTCAGATGCCAGAGCTGGTCAGAGCTGGCTGAATCTACATTCACTTAGCAATCAAGACACTTTGCCAAGCTGAGGCACACCAGCAAAACAAACAAATAACTCTGGGGAGTTGAGAGAGAAGACACCTGGAACTGGGCAGATACAGATCCAATTAAGATTCCCTTTCTGACTGGGCAAGCACAAGTGTGAAGAACTAACCTCCTACAGAACATATGCTGGGTTACTTGTTTGTTTTGGTTTCTTTTTTACTTGTTTTGATATGTATTTAAAGGTAATGCAAAGGAGTTTTAATTTAAAACTCTTTACATTCCTCCCTTTCAAACTTCTCTAGCAAAGACCTCTCCCACTGTCTCGGGTTTGGTCTTCTCCGGGCTCAAGTCTGAGTGCTTTTGGGCAGCTCTTTCTCGATTGCTGTTTCTGGCTCTGATCACCTCAGACATGCTGAGGTGGGACAGAAGAGAGAGGAGGGGAGTTAAAAACCTGAAAGAGCTCCACTTAGGACAAATATACATCCCAGCTGTTCTGTTATCCTGCTATAGTCTATAGGGTTGTTTCAGCAGAAGTACAAATCAGCCAGCTCCAAGTTACTTCATGTGATAAAAGAGATGCCAGAAAAACAGAGGCAGTGGGGGGGAAATGGCTTCTTTCTGCTTGCACGGTTTTGACGTTGGCCCTTTACAATTAAAATAAACTAATATTGTTATTTTGATCTATGGCTCAGAGGACTGAATTAGTGATTACATCAAGAAGCAACAGCAATGCAGCCATATGCCTCACAGGATAAATTAATCCTGTTTGTTTTTACAACTGCATTTTAGTTTCAATTTTTCAAATTCCATAACCTTGACTAGCCAAATATGTCATATTTTTCAACCTTATTATTGTCCCCATTTGCATATAATTAAAAAATTTCAGAAAAATCAGCCCTCCAGCAGAGTTACGGCTTTGGCCAGGCTGAAAGCTGATAATTTATTCTGACATGATTTCCAGTTCTTTCCTTTTTCACCCAAACAGCTGTCCTTTGCATCTCAGATATGCCTGCTTGACAGTGTCCAGTGGGTGTCCAAGTTCAGTCCAAGGGAGCCAGGTGTAAAAGGGACACCAGCAGAAGGTGAACATAAGGAAGAGATAGTGCCAAAAATAGAGAGTGCCAGCAGTTTCTCGGAAAACAGTGCGGAAATTCCATACTAGGAAGTATTTCAGTCCTGGCTTCAAGTGGGCTGATAAATTTTTCTCCCAAGCAAATTTAAAATGAAGGGGAATCTTAATATTGTAGATTGGACAAGATGACCTTTAAAGGTCCCTTCCAACCCAAACTATTCTATGATTCTATGATTAAGAAGTAAATGAGGTAGTTACTTGGGAAGAAGTGTGGATGGCTACATAGAAGAGAGAGACAGTCAGGGAACCGGCTTTCCCCTCTCCAGAAACAGGGCAATTTGGCTTCATGCAATGGGCAAAGCTTGAAGGGGAAGACTCCAGTTTAAATGAGGAGGAGGATGCATGAGTCATTTCACTTGGCTACTGGCCACCTGTTCTCAAGAAAAGGGTTTCTAAGTGCTGAACAGTTCAACCTGTGGTGTTCACCTAGGACATAGGCAGGGAGATGGGGCTGGGGCTGCAGTCAGACTTGTCAGCCCCGATCTGCCACTTCCCATCCACTCACCCACCCATTAGTGCCCCCTCTGCACTACGCACCCTGCCACAGCAGCACTGAGGCTGACTTTCCAGGCAAAATTAGGCAATGTGTTGGCAGCTGTTTCATTGCCCTGCAGTCAGATGATGCTGGCAAGGGCCGCCTTTGCGTTTGCCCACAGCTGGCTGTGGAGAGCCTGTTGCATGGAGAGTCAACCATGGGGTGAGGGGTTCAGGGCCTCTGCTCTTCCAGAGAGGAGAAGAAAGCCTGTCACCTGAGGGCTGTGATGCTGCACTGCAAGACTGCTGCAGCTCAGTCTGCCCCATCACCAGGATACAATGTCAAAGCTTTCAAAAGTCCAACTCAGTTATGTCAGACAATCCTCCTTTAACTACCATTTTACTATTAAAGATGCTGAAGCAAAAAAGCATGTTTTTCTACTATAAAAAGCATTGCAAAACTTTGTCCCTACCATGCTGTGTTATCACTTTTCCTGAAGACACTTCGCTGTTATGCTTATTTTCAAACATCTGGCACAGCAGCCTCTGTGTTACAAGCACAGTGACCTTTGGAGGCCTTGTGAGCCAGCGTGTTCTGCTCCAGAGCTAGGACTCTCCCAGCTTCTGAACTTCCTGGCTGGAAAAAAGTCACTCCTTACCTTGTCTTTGTGCTGAAAAGAGAAGGGGTCTCTATATCTTAATCATCATCAGAATGGCTGTTTTAGATAAACAGCAGTTTCTTCCCCCTTTTAATTATGTCCAGAACTCCACAGTGTGCTCACGAGTTCTTATTTAATTTGTGATGATACAAATGCAGTCACCAATGTGCAGTATGCCTGTCTGAACACGGAACAGAGATTTGGGGGATGAGGCCTTATTCTTAGCAAGTACCTTTGTATTTTTAAACGAGAGCAGCAGCCGTGATGATGTTTGTTGTAAGCAGCACGTGTCATCACGCTGCAGCTCACCAAAGGAACAACACATGCTGGCTGCTTCTGATTACACAGAAGACCTAGTTTTCACGAGTTCTCACATTTCATCCAATGGATATATCAACAGATGGCAAATCTGTTTCATTCTGTACTTATCAATAAAGGACTATAAATTCACAAAACACACAGCATCATATGAGATGGAAGGGAGGCATGGCAGGAAGGCAGGAAGCTGTGCTGCAGGCAAACCTGCCCTTCACCCCTGCAGCTTGCCTGAGCAGGACTTTAATTTGGCAGAAGCAGGAATAAGATTGTGCATTGCTTGATCAACCCAAATAGAGCCTGTGTCAGTCAAATGTAGTGCCTGCTAACACAGCATCTTCATACTCAGATCCCAGCTCAGTAGTGCACCAGGGAAGAACCACCACTGAAGTGTTGAGTACCTTCAGATCTTTAGAGCCAGTGGGCTGGGAGGGGGGGGTTAGTTTGTGTTAGTCCACTTAATCTACTTAGCTCTTCCTATTTTCCTAATTTTGCACTTTACTACTTCTGTTATCTCTACCTCTTTTGCTCACCATGGTTTCCACAAACACTAAAAAAGCATGAAGACTGAATAGGAAATAAAAATTAAAAACCTGTCATAATCAGAATTAGCAGGGTAAGACCAAAAGAAGCTTTCAGCTGTCAGTTTGTCCAGCCCTGCTCACCAGAACAATTTCCCTGCCTCCACCGGGACATATCAGTCTGTTATTTCTTTCTTCAAATCATGCCTGAAAGCTATTCTTCCCCCTTCAGATCTCAAGTGGTTTTCTCAGTGAAATGGCTGTGGCTCCATGTGCAAATGGCTTGACACAAACCCTAAGTGCCCTACCTGGATCTAGGACAATGGTGGTCTTTAAAGAAATGGCAAAACAGTTATCTTCAGAGTGCTGAGCTATACCTGTGCTAGCACTTAACCTTTACTTCCCAATCACACAGGTACAATACTTAGAGCTTGCTGATTTTGTTACTCCTTTAGAAGAAGTTTTCTTAAAATAGCCTAGCCACAAGGGCGTAATGAGGTGCACAGCTGGACAAAGATTTCTGAGCAGCAGGAGGAAAAAGAAGGAACGTACGTGGGACCAAAATGCTCAGAGCCTGCAAATGACTGATCTCCAGTCATTCAAATGGCTGAAGATTAAGGACTCACCCAGCTAGATCATAGAAAAACTCCACCAAAAGTTGAGGAAGACTAGGCAAAAACAGCAGAAAAAAAGGGATAAGGGAATAATACATTATTAATTTCTTACATGCTGAATCTTCTCTCTGCCCTCCTGTTTTGCCATGGAGCAAAGAAACCACCATTCACTCTGTAGAAGAAGAGCATAGAACTCTTATTTTAAAATGGAGCTCCTTAATCAGGGACCCAGAGGGACTTGGAGCTCTTTTCTCACCTCAAGAACTGCAAAAGGGCTGCTTCTTTTTGTGCCTGGGAGCCTACAGAACCCAGGCTTGCCAGCACAGCACTAAAAGAAGTTGATTTTGCTTGAAATTATATTAATCTTTTCACATTAACTGCAGCATATTCTGCTAGTTATGTGTACAAATTTTAGATCAAACAAAATCAATCGCTCCATTCTAGAGATTCTACCCAAGGGAAAACATAACAACAACATGATATAACTTCACCTCTGAAATCCTCTTCTCGATACTTTTCCAAATACAATGACAGTAAACCAAAGTATTCCAGTCGCTAAAGCTTCTACAATTAAATATCCACTGTCAATCTAGCATCACACTATCCACTCTAACATTACACACCTTAAAGATTCCAAGTATTCCTGTGATTCCTATCCACAGCCACTGTGGCAGTCAGCACACTTATTTAAAACCTGCCTCATCTCCTGTTCCAAAGACTTATATAAGGGAAGAGTATTGGACACATGCAGTGACAGGGAAGAAGGTTACTGTGATGTCCAAATCATTCTGTTTCTCTGTGTTTACCTTGAATACAAATTAATTGGGGAAAGCACCGGTAATATTTTTATGTATTACAGGACACTGCCAAAATCGTATAGCCACCACAAAACATATATCTCCCCCAGCCTCAAATACCTTCAAGTTTTTTTATCACCATTTGGAAATAGGTAGAGAGAGAAGGAAGGTCTGATCACGCCTTAACCCAAAATAACATTTTGCTTTGTCAGGTTAATTATACGTTCTGACATCAAAAACTGAAATTAGCAGGCAGTTTTCCCCTGGGTTGCCCGGAGACTGTAGAATGAATCATGCCCATTCTTGTGCTGCACCCAGGACCACGGGGAACAAGGGATGAGAAGACCAGAATATTTATTTTCTTGCTCAGACTCTGTGGCTAGAGAATCATATCCACGCTCTGGCTTTGTAGGGGCTGTGATGTGGCTGGTTGGTATTGCTGTCATCCCCAGTGTGACAGAAATGGCCATCGACTTCCAACGGGTGCATTTACACTGCCACAAAGGCATATTCAATGCTTTGCTTTGATGCTGGTGTGAATTCATGGCACTAGAGTTTCTCAAAATGTCACTGAAACTTTCTGAAATTAATTCGACTTGAGAACTGTGTTCAACACGGGGTATTCTCCTCGGGAAAAAAATGGAGCCAGACCTTTTTAGCATTTAGATACCCTGAAAACACTCTCCAAGTAACTAAGATACGCTCCTCCTCCTAACAGCTATTTAGCACCAGATACCCTGAAGTTAGCCTAAGTCTTAAATCTTACAAGAGAAAGAGCACCCAGACACTTCTTTTTCGTGTCTCCTTCTTGTCTTCTTATACCTACAGATTTTCTGGCATTTCGTTTCCATGGTGGCTGCTTTCCAACTACTCCCTCTCTCAGGCCCCGTTCCCCCTCATCCCTTTATGCTGTTAAAAGCTCCTTACCTAGTGCAGCAAAGCCGTCTGCAGTTATCTCTGCTCAAGCCCTGCCGGTCTCCCTCCTTCCCGGGGCTGCTCCTGCCGGGCTTAGCCTGCTCCTCTTCCTTTCCCGGAGCTCCCTCTGCTGTCGGATGCAGCTGCACTGCCAAGCGCGGCTGGCAGATCTGCGCAGACAGGCGGCTCCTGGAGTGGGAGCAGCCCGGACAGCATGGCCTGTCAGGGTCAGCCTCCTCCTAACAGCTGTCTCCTCGTAAAGGGAAAAGGAGCAGCATCCTTGCTCGACACACTGCAGGGATGGTCTCTCTGTCAGCGCGTTAGGAGACGACTTCCTTGAACAGAAGAATTGGCCTTTGTCTCCAGCTGTTTAGCGTAGCACATGAGCATAATGCTGCAGAGTAGCTGCAGACCCAAAGCAATTAAATACAGGAGATACTATAGGAGAGGAAGGGAAAATTCTGCCAAAAATTAATGACACACAATGATAAGGCCCCAGCCTATGAAAAACACATGCTTTTTCTGCCTGGTGTAAGGAGGGCTGGCCTCGTAGTATGACAGCCCCGCACACTGCAGGTGCCTGGAGGTTATGTGCCAGTTGCCCCAGGCCACGGTGAGCCAGGGCATGGGGGATTTAAGCCCCCAGCCCCGTGGCACATGGGCACAAGGGATGGGAGGGAGGATGCCCGCTCCTCCATCGCCCCCTGCGGAGGCCCCATGCTGCAGAGCTGCCCCCTCATAGCATGCACAGACCCTGCTGCTGGCAATATGCTCAGCAGCTCTCCCTCTGTTGGGCTTTGAGATGCCTAGGATTGAGGAAACAGAGCACAAGACATCCATTTCTCAGCAGTGAGGGTGCCTGGCCTCAAAACATGATAGTAACTTGTGCTGGTTTCTGCAGGGGCTGAAGGCTGAGCTCTGCTGCCTTGGTACCCGGGGATGGTGCATGGCTCCACTCCCACCCTGAGGAGCATGACATGGAAATGAACTGAGCAGCCCCCTGCTAACGCTGCCACTTTGCTACACTTGTTGCATTAAACTTCGTGTGTTTCCATAGGAACAGCAGCCCCAGCATCTGTTCCTGCTGCTCCCTGCCAGCTGCCTCTGCCCCCCCACTGGGCTCAGCCCCCCTCTGCTCCTCTGCCAGCCTGATCATACCACCCTCTCGCTCACAGACTCCCTGCCTCATCCTCTTTCTTTGGGTGACAATTCAGTTACTGCTGTAGCAGCTAATTCTTGCATTAGTTATAATTTGCCTATTCATTTGTCTCTCCCCTTCCCTCCCACCTTGGAATAATTCCATCTCTCCATCCTTTCCACCCTCACACTAACTCTGCTTTCTGACTCCCACCCACTTTTCTCTTGCACTCCTCAGCCACACAAAGCTTTGTTGCACTGCTGTACCCTTTCCCTCCTCTATCTTCCTACCAGTGACATCTTCTGTGCTCTTCCCTAGCGCCTCTTGCTCCATCTTCTCTCCCAGTTCTCCTCCTGTGTCTGAGCCAGTCTTGCCCCTCTCCTGCACCCTCCCTGGCTCTTACACAGTCAACAGCATTTCCCATTCTCTGCTCTTGATTATCCAAATACCTCAGAAACTGTGTCTCCTCCTACCTCCTAAGAGTTTGTTCCTTTAGCCATACTCAATCCTTTACCTCTCCAAAATCTCACTTTCATTCAGGCCCCTTCATCAAGCCCTCCAAGGTAAGCACATTATAACCAATCCTTGTCCCCAAATCTCACCTTTCCCCACCTTTCTTCTTGTCCTCTGAATGGGAGATTCCAGCCAGCACCACAGCTAACTCCACCCTCAGCCTAACAACCCTGGTCTGTACCTTTATCCCAGTGCTTGCACCGGTAAGTTTCACAGCCTCTCACTTCTCCGTCCCCATCCTCCTGGCTGTCTCACTACTTCTGATGCCATTTACTGCAAATTCCCTTTGAAGTCGTATTCCTTCCTGTCTCATGGAATTGCTTTTCCTCTCTGCCACCACTTTTCTTTCCACACGTACCCATGGAGCAGGATGCTGGTGTCCCAGTGTGCCCATCCCAGGCACACTGTTCATCCTTCTTTGCTACATCTGTGGCCGGCCCTCTCCACATGGGAGTCTCCACCACCTCTGTCTACTCCTTCCTCCCATGTGAAGGACACAAATGTCTCCTGGGCGACCTTCTGGAGACCATGTCCTCTGCCAAAAGGCTTCACATCTACAGTGTGCTGGTCCCCACTCCTGATGGGTGTTTCTCCACCTTGCATCTCAGCCAACTCCTACCCTTTCCTATATAAACTGCTAACACCATCTTCACTGACCCCCTTGCTTTTCCTTGCAAGTCCCTTGCGTGTCCAAGGGACTCTGTTTTCCTTTTTGGAATATCACTCTTTCTTGCTCCGTTTCTTCTGCCTCCACTTCTCCAGCCTTGTCTCACCACCACAAAATCACCCGTGGTCACAAAATTGTAACATTTAAAACTGTCACTGCAGGAGTGCAGGAGGTGTGCACATGAGAGAGCACATAAGGATGCTATAAAGGCAAAAAATTTTCCACTTGTATTATATTTTTATGCATACTGCAGACCATCTGCGGAAAGCTGTCAAATGACTAGTTGGAAACATATTATAAAATCATGTTATTTTACTTCAAACATTAATGTAACAGACTCAGATCTGAGAACTCAGCAAAACGTTAACAGTTTTCTTGTGCTTCCCGATTTTGCTCATCTCTTAACAAGAAGGTCTCATAGCTTAATGGAGTCTTCCCCTACCCTCTGTGACTTTTGAGCCCACATTTGGCTGCTAGGTTGGCATGTGTTATACATTTCTATAGTCTCAGGTCCACACATGCTTGTTAATGCAGCCTGGAGTAATTTGCATGTGTGTTCTCAAGTTAGGAAAAGTGAGGTGACACTTCATTATTTTGTAGTGACACCTCTGGACTCAGAGATCAATACATTACCAAGTCTTTTTTAAGCTTGTTTGCAGTGTTTTTTCATGTGCTTTTTGCACACTGTGCTATCCTGTTATCCATACATTTGGACTCCAGATTTCCAGCTCTGTAACCTCCTGTCCATTTGAACAGCATCCTGAATACATTTGAAGCTAGTTTTGTGACCATCTCTTTCCTGATTCCCAGTATTTGAGAAAGCTTCTCATATCTATCTAGTTTCCAAACAGCATTTTGTAGCAATACTGGCCTAGAGGAGACTGGCACCTCTATATTACTGGTTTTCCCTATACCAAGTTTCTCTCCTTTAGTTCCAAACCTCAGGAAAAAAACCTTGTCTCTGTGCTGTTACCCTCGACTCCCCACCCCCCCACACTTTCCCCCACTCCCCTATACAGAACAGTTTGTCTTGCCTGTGTTTACTGCAGAATGTCTTCTTCCCATCTAAATGTGTTGTTGAACCTGTCCTTAAACTCTTCTTGCCCACCCTTTCTAGTGTGTTTGTGCCTTTGTCCTTGTGCTATCAACAGGTTCTTTTGTCTTTACACTTCAAAAACAACCATACGTATCTTTTTTGTATGAGTTCCACTGCAAAACAAGTTCAAGTTAGTGCAACAGAGGGTGAGAGACAGGTACTCTCCCTTTCAAATTACACAACCCTATGCTTGGAGCTGTTGTGGCATGAGCTCTGCTGGTACTCATATACATTGTCCTCCTTAGCTGCAATAGCTTCCATTGCAAACCCCTTTGCTTGGATGACTAACTAGTAAAGCTGAATATATATAAAATAACAATGAAATGTTACTAAATCTATAATAAATCCACTGAAAACAGCCTGACAGACCAGTGACCATGCCACTTTTTGTAGGTTTCCTGCACTGACAGTGGTCCATCACAATACTTCCCAGACACAACCTCCACATACACCAAGTTTCTACACATTAGTTGTGGTGAGAGTAGCAAGCCTCAGCAGGCAACATTTTCCATCCAGAGCTTGTTTGCATAACCAAAAATTAACCTCCTCGGGTTTAAGACAGTCCCACAGCCTCATGCCCAACCCCAGGGAATCCACTTGGCGTAGATTTTTCTCTTCTTTTATAACTAGCTTTCATTTCACAAATAGACAGGAACTCTTTTGATAACAAGAAGCAGCTGCACAGAATAGTTGCAGCTTGTGTCTGGACTAGGATGTTTCTGGTGCAAGAGGGAAGACCCAAAATGCAGCTAAGGAAAAACTCCCTGAAGGATTAGAAGGTTGGTGTCTTGGGTTTAAATTGTACTCCACATCAGGACTACTCAAATGGGAACAGCTGTCTATTTCTGGAAGTCTGGATGACACGATGGGATTGGGAATAGAAAACAAGGAATGACTAGGGGAGGTGCTGTGACTAGTACCCTGGCCTAGCTGAGCCCCAAAGCCTTTCAGCTGTAGAGGTACTACTGTGCTGAAAAAGGCTGATTTCAGCCAGAGTTGGACCATATGTCAGGGAGCAGATAGGCACTGAGAAGCACAAGTCCTATTCCATTTTCCCATTAAATTTTCCATCATAAGTCCAATATTCTTATGTGCACTGGCCAGCTCTTTGTGGTAACATCAGACATCAGGCAAATGTTTCCTTCTATTGTCTTTGTGTCTCCCAAAGGACCTTTGGTTTGAGTGTCTTTGCCAACAAATAAGCAGCAAAAGCAGTTGACAGACTGAATCAGTGATGATGGTAGAAACAAGCTGACCATGTCAGTGGTTGCTGTTTATTCTTCTCTGAACAAAAGTACAACCAGTTTTCCCAGCACTGCATGAACAAGAAGGAAGAGCTGATCTCTGCTTTAAGCATGTAATGAACTGAGATGAAGTCTCAACTTGAGAAACTGAGGATGGGGAAAGGTGAAGATCCCTTAAATTCAGACCCGTTGTGCTCTTTTTGTGTTACTTATTCCTCTGTCAATTTCCTAAATCTAGGTGAGTAGAAAGTGTCTGAGAAATATTGCCTGGTTTGCTGGGTTTGGAGAGGGGGAAGGACAAGATGAACTCCACACTGCTGGTTTCCAGGCTGTGGCAGACACAAGCAAAACAGGATGCTCTCCTCCCCTTTCACTTGCCTGCATACAGGAGGTAGGCTGTGCCCTCACCTCCTTTTTGGTCCTAGAAAGAACAGGAGGAGCAGAAGCAGAGCAGAGGTGGTCTTTCCACTCATTTGGCAGAGCCATTAAGTACAGCCAAATCTCCAAATCATTAAGCTCACATCAGTGCAAGACCCTTATATTTTCCTTTCCTAGAGCTGGATCATTTGGAAAAGAGCTACAAGTCACTATACCCATGGACAAGCTTGTTCTGTTCTCAGGAGCAAATCCATGGCCATACTGTAGTTTGCAGTTTGTCTCAAAGCTAATACAAAATCTGCTGTTGAAGTGCAGTGCACGTTACAGTGGTGTGGTACATGGGCCCCTGGGATGCCAACCTGCCAGATCTCACCTGGTTTGGACACCACAGCTGGATCTTTGCTCAGAGTGGTACAAAAATTTTTAGAACATGGTATCAGTAGTGTATGGAAAGGGTAGACTGGATCAGACATACACATTTGCTGGATCTCCACTTTGCTCTTTCAAGACTTTTTGACCAGTTCATTCACTTGAGTTTTGTGGATGTTTTCTTCCTGTTCCAATTCAAGTGTGTACAGGCTTGAAAAATGCTGACGCAGGTCTTTGAAAGCACGGAATGCAACCGATGGACAGGATTGAACTCTCCCACCTGTGCAGGCAGGTTTGTGTGTTGACACCTGCAGACCAAAGCTTATGAATTTGTTTTCTGTCTTCAGGAGTTTTAAGGTAGGATGCAGCATTTTACTGGATCGCTGATAAATCAGTGCCTGGCACAGCTTCACAAAGGACAAGGATCAGCAGCCCAAAGGGCTTGCAGATGTGACACAGGACCACGAGACACATCTCTTCTGCTGGAATAACATCTGAAGGTGAAGCAGGATATTGTCAACAGCAAGACTCTGTGGAAGTGGAGCAGACCTTCAGTTGCTCTGAAAACATCCCATGACACTGTTGTTTATGAACTACTCTTGCAGAAGCTCTACCTTTAAGAAACACAATGATACTTTTATTACTAACCTGGAAAGCCCCATGCCTTGAAGGAATAGCTTCTATTATGTCAAGAAAGCAGAGAGATTTTTACTTCACTCAGGGGGTAGCTGTATGCAAAAGAACCACAGAAAACTGCATGGGTACATGATCCAGATAGATCACAGAAGGAGAGCACTGAAGGGAAATATAGGCCTCCTTTTCTTCCCATCATTGTGTTTGGAATATGTTTCCAATTGCACCAGTCACAAAGCAATCAAAGAAACTTGTCTACAGTGGTAAACTGAAGATGTCCTATCAGACCACATTACAGGGTGCTACACAGTATTGAATCCTTAGTCATAACAGAAAACCCAACATCCACATGACTGCAGCCCACAATACAGCCAATTTCCATATGCCTTAACAGAAAAGAGAGAACAGATCTTCAAAGCAAATGAAATATGTCTTTGGAAGATGCTCACTAACATGTTCCTTTTCCCCCCCTTACATCCTTACCCAGCATCCTACCTTCTCTTGCAGGAAATGGGGAAGGAAGGAGGCCACCCCCTGCAGCACACGTGAGGCAGGGAGCTCATCCAGCCAGGGAACCTTGGTCCTTCCCAGACTCCCCAGCAAGCTCTAGGCCCTGCACCCCATCCTTTATCATCCATCACCTGCGCTAGTAGGCTGTTCCCAAGGTGTGAGGATAAACAAGCGCTTTGCTCATATGATTTTGAGGGTGCCATGTTTAGCATTCCCGGTCTTGTTCTGCTCACTTGGCTAACTGCTGGTTTTAACAGCTCTGCAAAAGAAGACAAAAGCAAAATTATTAAACAGTGCAGTCACGGCCTCATGGTAACACAACAGCTGGGGCTGGCCACCACCACAGGGAGCAGCCTGGCCGAAATGGGCTCAGGACCTGCCATGGGAGCCGTGGTTATGAATAACTTATCTGGAAGAACAAAGGGAACTAGTAACAGACTTTCTGTCATGCTCTGAAATCTGCCAGAGATGACTGCAGCCTTTCACTGGTGTCTTCCAATACTTTTCATAAAACGGCTGCTACCTAGCCCTAAGAAAATATTCTTTTTTTCATGAGGTCACTCTTGCATCATGAGTGAAGTAAAAACTGCAAAGGAGAAATATTTCCTTTCTATTACTGCAAAGATACTTTGAAGATGATCAGGCTTGGGAAGTGAACTCTCCTCAGGCTACAGCTGTTCTCTGACCTGGGTCAGGGCTCCATGCACACCACCCCAGTGAGTGCTGCACAGCCGCCTGCTGTGCCTGCAGGAAGGTGTTTCTGCAGGCGTTCGTCCTTTCGCTTAACGGGCCAGGTCCTCAGGCAGGCAGAATCCCGCTGGAACGAAGGCATCAGGTTCGCAATCCTGATCCCACCAGCGGGTCATGGGTCGAGTGCAACAAACGGTCCCCGTCGCTGGCAAACGGCGTTTAAACCACGGACTGCCCGGGGTGGCGGCGCTGCCCGGCCCTGGCAGCAGGTGCCACTGCGGGACGGCGGGACACCCTCCGGACACCGCCCGGACACTGCCCGGACACCGCCTGGACACCCTCCGGACACCGCCCGGCCACCGCCCGGCCCCGGCGGAGCGCACTGCGGGGACACGACCCGAGCGGGCGCTGGGAGGCCACGGCCACCAGGTCGCGCGTGGGGATGGACCCTTGGGAAGGGCCCTGGGAGCGGCCGGTCGGCAGGAGGCACCCGGGTGCTGTGCGAGGGGAGTGGCGGGGAAAGGGCAGCGCTGGCGCTCCGGCGAGCCCGCCCTGCCCCGGGCTGGCTCGGTGCGGGGGGAACGCGGAGCTCTCGGAGGGGCCGTGCCGTGCAGTGCCGGCGGGCTAGCTCACGGCAGAGAGCTCGGGCTTCACCTTGGGGTTGGTCCCTGCCATCGCCAGAGGTCAGAGTGCAGCCTCCTTTCTTCACGGGCAGGCACGGCTTTACACCTTTAAAGATCACCCTGGCACTGCACTCCAGGACCATCACTGCTACTCACAAGGATTCATGATGATGATGCTCTGGAAAAAGATAATGTTGTCCTCTTTCCACTACCAGAAAGAGAGGCAGCCACAGGAGAAAGTATGTTGTGTTGTTAAAGCTGGGTCTGGTTTACACCCACACCATGAATGAACTTCAAAGTGATGTCAGGTTTTTAACTTCTGTTTCCCTTCTGAATGACGTTTGTGGTCAGGAAGGCATTACACACCTGAATATTTAAAGGGACTAACAGGGAGAGAAGGTAAAAGAAAAGGCATGGGGAAAAAATAAACAAAAAACAAAAAAACCCCAAAGCTGAATACAGCTAATTAATTTATCATAAAATTAGGGATGAAGGAAATTGCAAGGACTTCTTGGCTCACAGGAGTCCTTCTGTCAAGGGAGATTCTCCATTAGACCTACCCTATTCAGATCCTTGGCCTCACTTACCTGATGGGGCTGGATAACCAGCAGAAACAAAGAAGTGACACTATGCTGTGCCCTTACCTGCCAGGGCTAATGACTATTGCTTGTGCTGGGCATCTGAACCCACAAACACGAGATTCTTTCTCCCATGAGCTGCCAGACATAGTGTAGAGCCTCAGGAGACTGGTCCTTGCAGAAACAGCAGCTGGAGAGCAGAGGGGCATTCAAGGATATACCGGAGACCTGCAGCTTGAGAGGTGGGAGGGGAGAACAAGATATGCTACTTCAGAGATCCATCAAAGGAAAGGATCTCTCCATACTTCCACAGTGACAGGTTAAAACTGGGTGCTACTCCATGCTATCAAAGGCAGCTTTACTGTGACTGAGCAGAGCAGCATTACCCCCTCTGGTGCTGTGTTAGGGATCTGAGAGACAGCACTCACCCATTTAGCAAAAGCATTTAATGGTGAAGTGCTACCTACCAGTAATTTTTCACTAAGGTGTTTTATTACCAGCACTGTCTGCTGCTGGCCAGGTCTCTGCAAGTTGCATTACTCTGCCTGTGCTGGTCACCCACCTCAGCTATGTCTGTCTGTTGATGACAGCTGATGGATCCCTCAGCACTTCTGGATGTTTCCTTGGGGTCACACAAAGCTCCAGCTTTCATATCTCCAAGTGTTTTCTGAAAGGGAACAGCACAAGCAGCCTCCTCTGAACACACATAAGTAAGAGCCCCCTTCACCCCTCCCCAGCACTATTGTTTGCTGCTCTGGCACCCAGCCTGGGGAAATGAACACTCACCCCACCCCAAATTCCCATCAGCTTGTCAGCTGTGCATAGGCAGGTGTGAAAGAGACCATGCTGAGCAAGGATGGAGCAGGAACGTGTCCATCCCACACGAGTGCTGGGCCAGCTACAGTTTGCAAGCATAGTTTGCCCTGGGCACAGGACTGGGTGACAGGAATTACCTCCCTGCCAGAAGTGTGGGTGGTAGAAAGAAGGAAGCTTGCAGGTTAACCCCCAGAGGGGCTGGTGGCAGCACGGCTGCATCGAAGGACTTTGCTCTGAGCTGTACATCCTGCTAGCAGGAGAGGCAAGAGATCTGGCCTCAGGGCACTGCTTTAAACCAGCTGACTCTAATGTGTATTGAATCCAGATAGTATTATTCAGGTTTAACTTGCTCTTTATATCCATGAAGGCAAGCTAGACACATGGAAATCTCTCTAGTCACTCTAGTCAACGCAGGTGCATCCACATGAGAGTTTGAATCAATAAACTGTAGAGTTCTGTCCGTGTGCTCCAGCGTGTGCATTCCAGTCATTGAGACACCTTGTCTTAAGGCCTTTCTGGGCATCATGAACACTCTACTGAGGAGGAAGGTCTTTCCTTTGTAGAATTCTATTCATATTTCCACACATTGCTGCTAGAAATCCATATATCTCCTTGTATTAATGGCTTCATTTCAAACTACTTCCTTTTTAGCAGCAAAGAAAATCAATAATGTGATATGATTATATGTAATAATGATGTATAATTACTGAAAAACCCAGTTCCCAGTTGCTGAGGCTGCACAGCCTTGGTAATGGAAGAGGACTGTCCATAGAGTTAAGTTGACCTTAAGGGGCCCTCCAACCCAAATCATTCTATGGTTTCAGGGCAGTGTAACTGTCTCCACCTGCCTTGGCCACATGTTGAGGTTTGCCTCCTAGGTCTGCTCCTGTATATTGTCCAGCTGAGGAACTTCCTGCTGGTTCAACTAAATTCCTTTCCAGTGCTTTGGAAAGCCTCTACTGTTGTGCAGCTTGAGCTCCAAGTTGTTTTCTCAGTGCCACCCTTTTTCTCCATCCAGAAAGCTTTTCTGCTGGATTGAAGGACCTCCAGTTCCTCCTCAGGCTCTAATTTGAGTTTCTGCTCAGATTTTTTTGTTGGTTTGGTTTGGTTTTTTTCCTGGCTACTCCATTAGACTCCAAGCCTTCCTGCAATTCAGTGATCTGGGAATCCAGGTCACTATTTCCGTCAGAACTGCTTCCTCCTCCAGATTCACTGAGCTGCCCACAGCTCTTCTTCCTTCCTGGGCAGACCTCTATGTTCCTCATGCTGTGCCTGCAGATGCAGTACCTTCCTCCTGCGCTGTGCACCCTGTCTCCACCTCCTGTCACAGTTTCCCTCCCTGAGTTACAGACAACAGTCATGAGCTGAGGTTCAGTCATATAATTCTTGCTAGAAAGTTTTCTTTGCTGCCTGCAGTTCATGAGATTTTATTTTCCATGGCCCTCCAGGTCACTGGGACCCTGGGCTGTCTGGGAGGTGGGAGCCATGTGGGCTCTTTGGGACAACAGAGTGGAACCCAGCAAGCAGGACCAATCCCATCACCTCAGCCAGGGAGCAGGGCAGGCCAGGAGGCACCAGGGGCAGCCCCAGCCCCCATTGTCAGCCACCTTCTTGGGAACGGGAATGGGACTGGGCCAGGATGTCAGCCCACAGCTGGGCCATAAGTGGAGGCTTTGTAAACCAGTGAGACCACTCCCCATCCTGCATCCTCCACCATGGGAGGAGGGCTTCTGCAATGTCAGCACCCTTCCTGGATCCCTAAAGTAACAGCAGCTGTTGCTGCTGCAGGTGGGGCCACATCCAGGCTTGTCCCCTGCTGGTCCTGGCTCGCTGGCTCCAGCAAGGACTGACTGCCCAGGATAGGCAGAGCCTTCTGCTGCCCAAAGTCCTGCCCGTTGCCAGCCTAGCTCTACTCTGCCAGTGTCATGACACCTCAGGCCCCCTTGCTCTCCTGCCTGTGGTTACCCAGTTGCTTGCAAGGCCCACATTTTTCACTCCATAGACCTCCCCAACTCCACAGCTGTGACAGCCCATCCTGGCACATCCTTCCTCCAGCTACAGGAAGAATCCCAGGCACATGGAATGGAGGAAGCACTGGAAGGGCTGCCTACTCCCAAACACATAGCTTTTCAATGCTTTGTCAGTTCTTAACATGCTGTTCTTCAGGGTCATGCCCTCCACCACAGGACAGCTTCGAATATTCCCAGCAGTTCTCCTTTTGGTGGTGCCCACAGCAAAGCCTTGCAAGCCACTGCCTCTGTCAGCATGACAGCAGTGTCCCATTGCAGCATCTACACTGCACCGGGGCAGCTGCTGGCTGCTACAGAAGAACCTTCTCATTTTTACCCTCTCCACATTTCCAAGGGAAGGAAGAACCTTACCTCTGGCACTTCATATATTAACTGCTATGTGATAAAAGCCAGTTGCTAGAGAAGTCTGCTCCACATGCCTATCCATGCTGAGATTCCCATTAATAATTACTCAGTCTGTCAGTCAGGTTTGTGGATTGTTATTCTTTTTTACCTACAGAATGTTTCTGTGTATTTCTTACTTCTCTCTGGTTTTAATGTGATAGCACACACAGGCTGCACTGTGAACAAGTGAAATTGCATGTTCAAACTTCTATAGAAACCACTGACAGGCTCTGTATTTTATGACTTGAAGGTATTTATAATTCAGCAGGAAGCTTTCAAAGTGCATACATATATACATACATTCTCCTTTTTCTTTGATTTAATATTTTGCTTGCTTTTCAGAGAAAGTAGCTGCTTATCACGCACCTGAACCATTATAATTTTTAAAGAACTGGAAACCAGAAATTATTTGCATTTGTTTTCTTTTTTTCTACTTACTTGTTCTTCAAGTTACATTCCAAGGAGTCTGTTACAAATTCTGTCTTCTATTCTTTAAAGACTTCTGGACAGCTCTTCTGCCTCTGCTGCATTATCTGTATCCCCTTATTGATGCCTGGAATTCAAGTCTCTCTCTTTCTGGATAATCCCAAATCACTGTAAAATAGTTCTGACCTCCATTCTTTAATCACATTCAAGGCATATGACCGATTTTTATAGATGTAGATAACTGCACAGTGCTGGCACTGCTAGCAACCCCTTCGCTGTGCCATGAGCAAATCCAGTACCAGGGGTGAGTGGAAGGGTGAAGATGGCAATATAGGTCTAAAAACCTCTGCAGCTTCCTGTATTCCAGTTCCCAGTGTGAGACAGAGAAGCTGTTAGATTCTGGGATTGCTCTGGACACTTGGGTCAATTAAAGAGCCTGTGACTGAGCTCCAGCTGCCTCTGTGTTTGCCATTGCCCCAAGGCACTTGTCGCGAACCTGCAGGGAGAGGAGGGAATGGCAGGGCTGTCCTGGACCACGCTGACACCACAGGAATGCCCTGTGGGCTCTGCGTCTGGTAGTTCTACACCCCAGCTCTGGAGGTCAGCTGGTTTCCAGGAACTGTAATCCTCATACCACAATAGCTTCCATGTCAGGACTCCTGATCCAGTATGTCAGTCAGGAAGAGTTGCTCAGCCCTCACTGCCTCTCCTCCTAACACACAGGACTGGAGCTCATCATGCTGAGCCTCACCAGCTGAGCTGGGCAAGCACCCTAGGAAGAGGGACTAGAAAGAAAATGAGATTTCATTTTGTGGCCAAGGACACCTGCTTATCTCCATAGTGCCTGCAGAACACTGGTCCATCTTTTTTTTTTCCTAAGAAACAAAACCAAACACAACACACCAAGAAAAACGTTGCTGTTGCTATTATAATCAGCAAGATAAAAAGAACAATTCACAGTGACCTTACATCTCAGGGCTACCGTAAGAATTGCTGATTTAGGGGTACTTTTCAGCCAAGTTATTTAAGGAGGCTCTTTACCTCATGCTGCCAGCACTTTGTACAGTGGTTCAGGGCAGTGGAACTACATCCCGATAGCCTGTGGGTACCCATTTTGGCCAAACACAGACCTCAGTGACAGAAGGTAGTCTTTCTCCTGGCTGCAGTGCTCTCCCCATTGATGGCAGACCTGCAGTGCAGAACCTGTAACCTTAAATGGGCTTTCTGTGTGTTGGCTGTTGTCACCTGTGCTGTGCCTGGCATCCTTTTGTGGCATGTCCCCAGTCCATCCCCTGGCTTGAGGGCAGTCTGGGAGTCCCAACTGATAGCACCAGCTACCAGCAAGAGGCAGGAGGTCTGTGTAAGCACAGGTCTCTTAGGAAACTGCCCTAAACATTAAGGTTTAGTTATATAAGGTTTAGTCTTATAAGAAAAAGATATGGCTCCTGAGTGGTAGGGAATATTTATGTCTCTTGTCTCAAAAATAAAACAAAAGGAAAATTAGAAAGAAAGAAAGAGAAAGAAAGAAAGAGAGAAAAAGATAGGAAGAAAGGTAGATAGATAGATAGATAGAGGGAACCCTCAGCTGCAACACAACATGTGCAATGACCCCAACACCCTAGTGCTCCAGGGCTGAGGTGGACTCTTGCTAACTGGGTGGCATCACAGGTCTTCCGGGGGAAGCAGCTATGGTTTTAATCCTGACATCAACCACTCAAATCTGTAATTAGGCAGAGTGCTTTTTTGGAGCTGTCTCTATATCTGTAGTAAGGCTGCTCAAAGTGTGTAATTACTCAGACCCAACCATCCCACAGATGCCAAGCAAAGGACAGCCATGGCAACCTCCTTACAGCCATATTCCTTCTCCACAGCACAGGCAGGTGGGGAATGCAGCCACCCAGGATGCAGCCTCAGGTGCTCCCAGGGGTTAGGGATGTTGCTGGCACCATTCCCTGGGTCCTGGTGGCAGCTTCCATTCCACTGTGGGCGAGTCTGATGTGCTTTGTGATAGCATTACTGAGTACTGTGCCTGCTGTGTTGTCCTGGTGGTGTCTAGTCTGCAAGATGCCTTACTGTGCTGAGTCCAGCTACAGCCTTGAGAGGAGCAAGAAAAATGTCATTTGACAGATATTTTTCTCACGACTCCTTTCCAGTTTCTTGGATCCTCTCTCTGTTTTCAGACTCACACGTGCTGAAGTAATTTGCAGCCATGTCTAGGTTTTGCATTGCCACTAAGTCCATTAGTTTATGGATTTTTTTCTTCTCCCGTGGAGTTCCTGCAGTTGCTGATGTCTTGCCAGTTAATTTCTCATGTATTTCCTTTCAAATTTGAATTGAATTAGTGAGCACACATAATGAGGCACAGTAGGTAGAAAAAAGGCAGATAAAAGCTGACACAGACCAGATGCCTCTTTCAGCCACTGCCACACTGATAGAGTGTGGGTAAATGTCAGGTGAATGAGAGAAACCAGGATATAGACAACGATTTGATCATCAGCTACTTACATAGGGGTTTTGAAAATTCCCTGCCCTCAGGGCATCAGTGTTTCTCTGAACTTCCCAAGTATTGTGCAGTTCAAGGAAGACATTGAGAAGGGGCTCATTTGCATTAGAAAAATGTTGAATACTGTGGGAACCAATGGTTGAAAGCAGATCAGCAGAAAAGACAATCCTAAGGGAGCAGGGCACATGAACAACAGAAAAAATAACCAAAACTCCTCACACACAAGGTCTCCCTTCATCTCCTCAGTAGGATACCCTGCCCATCCTTGAGATTGCTCATTCTCAGTTACATGCACCTTCATTAGTTAGTGGCTACCAGCACTGCAGCACATACCACAGAGCATTCAGTGCCCAGGAGACATTAACTTTCCCCATCAGCATCACCACAAACTTGTAACTATATCCTCCATCTTCTGCTCTAGCTTCCTACAGAAAGTCAAAGAGAGGTCAGAGCCCTTATACTCAAGGTAGCCAGTGGCAGGGACTCTGGAGCTGCAGGGATTAATGCAAGGCTATGGGAAGGAACCTGTGAGTGGGAGGTGGGATCCACAGATGGGGGAAGAGAGTGCCCAGCAGCAGAAATATAGGACACATCCCTCCAGAGTAGGATGGAGACCCAAAGATTATCCTGAGATGACAGCTACATCCTCCACAAAAACATTCATCAGGCCCAAAGGGTCCTGTTTGCATGGACTGCATATGCCACTCAGGGCAGAGAGCTGGGTACTCAGCTTCAGGGAAGCCATTTGAGCACAGCACAGATCCTAGGTGAATGCCCTACACCTGCCTTTGGCTTTCTGATTTAATCTGCGCCAACACAGCTGGTCCTACAGCCTGCTCAAATAAGCAACACCATGGCCCTTAGCACCTTTAGTGCAAAGTCCCTCATTCTTTATAAATCTTATTGTAAAATATACAGGAAGGAAAATGTGTGCACAAATCACATGCATGGTAGAAACACAGATCTTTAAATCCTTCGCATTCTCTTTCTTGCTTCTAAGGCTCAAGGTCCTGCATACATTTAAAATACATGCAAACAAATAACTGTACGTATTTTTCTCCCACGTGCCGTTTTCCCTGAGCTGTGTACTGCGGCAAGTGCTCGGGTGGGCACGGCTCCCTTGGTGTTGCCTTTGTGCTGCCCAGAGGGGAACCCAGGGCTGCCAAAGTCAAGCAGGTGGTGACAGCCATCCCACTGCTCACCTGCTGGCTGTAAACCAAACCCCTGTCCTGCACTGCCAGGCCACCAGCCTGCCTGGACCTCTCCAATACGCTCAACCGCATTTTCAAATTATTATAGAAGGACTTAGAGAATAAATGTCAAGAGGAATGTACTGTCCACACCTTCCCTGCATCCTCCTCTTCCCAGCCTTGTTCAAAGGCACTGTGAAATGGTTTGTAGGCTTCTGTGAATGTAGATGTTCATCAAATATGTCACCTTCACCAAGCAGAGTTTCAGCTTGTTTCAGGGCTTCCTCATAGAAACTCCCACAGTGAATGGCTCCACTGGGACCAGCTCTGCTGACTGCAGTGGAAGAGGATTAAAGACCTCTGCTTTTCTTTATGTTTTGAATCTTTGTTAAAGTGATGTGAAATTATATTGGAAGAACTGAGGGTATGGCTTTTAATGACAAGAAATAAGTAATGAAATATTTGTTCACAGAGTTTTAGCTTGTGTGTTTATTTTTCAAGTCTCCAAATTTTCAGTCTCCCTTGATGGTCTCCCAGGGTAAGCAGAGCCTACAGTCAAATGCTTGTTGAAGAAGTGAAAATACAAAATTTTTAACATAAGTGGTTTTATCACTTCTGTTTGCCAGATATTTTATTAAGTGTTAGGAAAATAAGCAAATTAAACCTCCCACTGGTTTTATTATAAATAGATCAGGCACTTGAAGCCCTGCAGTTGTTTGCAATTTGTTTCACAGAAAATAATCTGGCTTTCAATTCTGATGTTCTTCTGCATAGTAACAGAGGAGGAAGGTACAACCCTTTGGTCCTGATTTGTAGATTGTTTTTTAGATCCACCTTCTTCCTTCTACATAACTCTCTTGTGGCAACTGAGAGACATTTCTCCCTCTCTGTGTATGAAGGAAGAGAACTGCATATGTTTCCAGCAGCTTTTGGAGGAGAAGCCATCCCTCTGGCCAACCCCTCCTCTAGCAGCCACCTGTGTCCATGGTCCCTCTAGGCATCATTTCATCGCTGTCCTATTTCTGGCCTCACCTGAGGTGAGATTCCTACAAACACTCTGTCCCACAGGCTTTGCAGGAGGCTTCTCTTTCCAGCTCAGTGGCGGAGGAAAGATGATGCTTTCAATCCCCTTTGACTGCAGGCTCTCTCACAGTCCCCTAGGGAGGTAAACAGTAGAGACTGTTTATTAACAGAGGATCCAAATGTGAAAGGGCTGCAGAAGGCAAATCGAAGTGAGGCATTCACCAAATAAGCCATGATAGTCCTGCCTAAAAAACTGGTTTTGCAGAAAACAGAAGTCAAAAGCAGGAATAAGAACTACGTAGGCAAGCACTTAGAAACAGAGAAATACAGTATTTCCTCATTTTACCTGTTGCTCAGTTTTATGTTATCAGCCCATGAATACTGCATTCCCATTAAGGTGATGTGATATCAAGCTGCTTTTATGGTATAGTTTTTTGGGTACTCTGATTTGGTGAGAATTTGAGCTACTGATTTTGTACCCTGCTCATAAGAGAATTTCCTGGCTAGCTGAGGTACTTCCTTTGCTTTTTAACAACAGCAAAAACCTCCCTTTCCCCACTCCCTGGAGAAAGTACATTTACTGGAGGTAGCAAGGTGACCATGCCCTGGGAGGGTCCCAGCAGGCTCCCACTCTGCACCCCTCTAGCCTTGCTTGTGAATGTGCCCAAGCCCAGAGGTGGGTGGCAGAAGACACTGGGAAATGAAGGAGTCAGAAATAAAGTTAGGCAGAGGAAGTTCAAAAATAGACGACCTTTTCCTGTAAGTCTGGGTTATTTATTTAATTTGTTGTTGTTGGTTTTGGAACTTTTTTTCCCCTCAGTGATAGGGAAACAAGGAGAGGGAGAAGCTTTGGGAAAGAGGCAAAGGAACAAAAGAATCTTTCAAAGCAAATGGAGGGGAAAAAGAGAAAAATTAAAGAGGAATGATATCAAGGATAAGAGCTGCCTTGGAGCCATTCAATGTCCTATTCTGCTTTCCCTGACCCCACCAGCTGCTGCTCTCATACCCCATGAGACCCAGCCACAACCCCACAGCTCCATGGGGCAATGAAGAGCTGGACACAGACAGGATTTCAATAGCAGAAGAGGAGGAGAGGGGAAGCAAGTCCAAAACCAAGCAAACCAAACTGGTGCATTGCTGACAAAGAGTGCATCTACACTGCCAAGGGCTCCTGCAGTGCTGTGTCACCTACTGGCTTTACTTACTGCACTGATCAAGAACTTTGCTCAGCTGCAAACCCCTGGAGAGACTTGGCATGTCAGAATAATTACTATCTGGTGTATATGCAACTGTCAGCTGGGCCAAATCTGCATCTGTGTCCCCTGGAAAGTGGAAGACCCCTGTACAAACACTGCTGGCTGCATACACCCCTGCATTACTCACACAGAGCCGTCAGAAGGATTTTCAGGGAAGTTTGCTGAGATGCAAAGCACTAACAGGATATTTTATTAGTGAATTTCACTTGAGGATCTCACAGTATTTTACATCATCTCTTGTCAGCTTGACAAACTCATTTAAATGCTCCACCCATGCCAAAGATGAGATGGAGATGGCAGCGAGTCACAGGGTGGATGTTTGCAGGGCAGCAAGTGAGAGGCTGGGTACCAGCTCTGACTTCTGTGCATAGCTTGAGCCCTGGCAGGAGCTGTCCTGGGAAGCCCTCCTGGCTTGAGTGTCCCACACTTGGGACCAGGCAGCCCCTCTCCTGGGGCAATGGCTGGCATCATGCTCAGTGTGTGCTTAGTGAGTTAATTAGCAAGGGAAAGAGAGAAGCTTCTCCAACCCTGCCCCCAGAAGAATCTAGTGAATTCTACTTTTTCTCTACAGAAAGGGTCATAATCCGGAGAGGAACCATTACCCATCCCCTGCCGCACAAGCCAGTGCTGTGTGAGAGCTGAGGCCTCTCAGCTCCTGCTGTCTCCAACAGCAGCACTGCTCAGTGTGCTCCTTGCCTCAGCCCCTGCCCTTCACCCTTTTAAGATGTTTGGGGTGTTCCCGGTTTCCGCTGGCCTCTGTAATATCTGTTGCCTGTCAGTGACACTGGAAGAGGCCCACACCCTGAGGTCTCACTTCTCTTATTCACAGCCATAAAAGGGAAAGCAAAATGTTTAAATCTGAATGCTTTGAAGTTTTGTAGAATAAACAAACTTCTTCATGAAGATTGCAATAGGGAAAAAATTCACAGAATCTCCAGAAGACGTAATAAATCTGGCATCTATTGCATTATCTGTACATCCACGGCAAATAACACATTAAAGACCTGAAAACAAAGTGCTTGGGGACATCATGTAACTAAAAAACAGGGAATAAGTCTTGCTATCTTGGAAGGCAACCAAAGCATCCAAGGCACATGTAAAGATGGGATCAAAACCCACTGAGAGAGCTGCAGGCCTAGTAGAAGCATGACATTAATGGAATTCACTTTAAAGGCTCCTAAACTTGTAACATTTCTTATATAATGAGAGATGTTCTCATGTACGATGCCCTTGGAGGCCTGAAGTGACTGTAAACATGTACTTACAGAGTGTTATGGGCCTTCTATGCTGGAGAGAAAAAGGGTGTGAAAAATGGAAGTACATTTGGGGTGGAGGCAGCTTTGGGCCATTTGTTTGTACTCTGAATTCCTAGTTGGCCTTGTTTCTAAATCATCATTATCACAGATCCCCAACAGCTGAGTGATCTCCAATAGAAAAATGTCAAGGCAGGCAATGTGTAAGGAAAACATGCTCATACATTAGGCAGATCTCTCAGGCATAACTTCTTCTAAACAAGCACTGGATGAAACTACAGCTCAAATGGATGCATTTCAATGTGTTTTCCAGCCACTTCTTAAAACTTTCTTGGAAAGCTGGTTAAATGAGATTTAGATAAGGCTAAGGCTCGACTGTGCTGCTGTCAAGGGAAAACATCCACACACATATTATTAATGATTGACTTGGGGAGACATTGCTCATTTTTGTTTGGACAGTGTCTCAGCACATACCAAAATCCTGACAACAATTTTTCAGCTGGCCTGTGCTGTATAGAGGGTTACACTCAATTGCTGGGATCAAGCAGCCTCGAACATCCAGGGACGGTGGTATCTGACCATAAGTAATTCAGGAAGGGATCTTCTCACCTCCTTTTAGCTGCTGGGGATTGAGCATCACATGGTTGTTACTGTTCACCTTCCACCTCCAGCCAAAGGATGCAGAAAGGAGCTGAAGAAGGAGTAAGCAGCCTATGCTACTTGAGGGGTCTGAGAAGAGATACCTAATTGTACCACTAAACATCCTACCCCTGGAGCCTACTGATTAGTTCAATCAGGATTATTCTTCTTCCTCTAATCCCTGTTTAAAATATCCTGGGCCAAAGACTAAGACAGACAGAACTGGTTAGTCATGGGTTCAATCCCTTTTATGGGTCCATTCACTTAAGAGTTGGACTCGATGATCCTTGTGGGTCCCTTCCAATTTAGAATATTCTGTGATTCTGTGGTTCCTGGCAGGACTGAGCACACCTGCAGCATGGAGAGAAGAGCTATCAGTGACACTGGGAGCACCTTAACTGGCCTCACCTGCCTCTGCCACATGTTCTCCTTCCTGCTGTTTTAGGGCTTGTTGCCCTCTCTGGAAGAGATGACACATGGGGACCCTCGGTGCCCTGTGCTGCAGTCTTGGGGTCCCAGGAGCCTGAGGGGAAGATCATTTTTGGGAAACTCACCACTTCAGTCACCTACTGGCCCACTAAAGGAATCTTTTCCTTTTTTTTTTTCCCCCTGGTTAAAAAAACCCCAATAAATATTTTGCAAGACCTGGGACACAGAGATAATCAGGTCTGGAGTCTGTAAATTTTGGGCAGCCACATTTTTCATATTTAGGTGTAACTTCCTCCAGAGAGTGTGATTTACCTCCTGCCCCCTTATGAATGAGGACTCCTGAAGCCTACCTACTGGGAATTGGAGCAGCGAAGCTGGAAAAAAAAAGACGTTTAAGTAAACAAAGGCTTTTTTTATTTTTAATGAAAGCCCCAAGTGTCCGAGTGGCAAACCTGGTGCTAGTGGGCCAGTGAGGGTGCTGCAGTCACCCTGTCCCCTGCCCTTGTCCGGGGTCAGTGGGGTCAGAGGGTGGCCATGGCCTTCGTGGCAGACGGTCCCTGATGCGGCTCTGAGCGCGGGTGGGAATGCAGCAGAAAAGGAGGCTTGTGCCGGTGGTGGCTGCTCCCTGCATTGCCATGGCAACACATCTGCTTCCTCCATTTCCCGTTCCCTGCCAAGGGAGAGCACTGGCCCTGCCGGCATCAACACAAGCCCAGGAGAAATCCAAGTTCCAACAAAACACCTTTTCACTGGATCCTCGCTCTGCAGGCCACAGCCCCGCCTTCAATGACTATAAAAACCTTTACTCTCTTACAAAGGATTTGCCTTCCTACTGCAGCCCTGCTCTTGAAAAAGCGACATAACCCCTGAGCCCTTGCAGCATCAGGGCCAGCAGCACCCCAGCACCCCTCTCTGCCCTTGATATCGTCACACCCCACAGGATGCAGCAGCCCTTTGCTTCATCACCTCACCTTTTTCCAGACCTGAAAGCTTATCTTTGCCCCCCTCAGAGGCTTGATAAGCACCGAATTTCCTTTCAGGTCATTTTTCTTTGTGAGATTTATGGCAAATTTCCACTTGCAGCAGGTGCAAGCTCAAGCTCCTTTTGATGCACAAGTTGGTCATTCACCAGGTCCCAGCTTCACTTCCCTGAAGAAAACACCCACAAGTACTTGGGTGCTCCCAGGAGAGTGTGGATTACAGTACTAGGAAAAGCGTCCCAGAGCTCTGGAGGAGCTGTGAACAGCACAAGTACTGTGGCAGAACTGGACCACTGATGCCCAAAGTGCCTGGATGCTGGCTGGGATGAGCACCTTGTGCAGCTGGTTTCTGATATTGGGCACAATCAGCAGTTTAGAAGCAGTACCTCTCTGCTGTCACAACCTCAGCAGAAATATTTGCTGGCAAAGGCAAAGCAGTTCCTCCAGCAGTTTATCACGGCATCCATGCCAAGCCCCTGGGAAGGGCTGCTCAGGCAGGAGGAACTAGCACAACCTGCTTTGCCAATCCAGAGCTGAACTAGCAGGACCACTTGGTTGCTCTTCCACTGGGAAAGTGCCAGGCCTTGCAAAGCCATTTCTACCAACCTTTTTCTTCTATTCTACTAATTCATGCCCCTGATAAGCTCTCCGATTTGAAAAAAATGTCCAGGTCCTTGGCTCTGTAGAAGCTTTTCAGGAGCATTGTTAACCAGCTAGGAGCACAACTGTAATGGTATTCATTTACTATGTCTTACCCTGCTCAGGGTCCATGTATGGGTTCTGATGAGCTGGTGGCAACAGTGAGATGGGACAGTGTTCCCAGTATTGCACAGATCGCCCACTGAGACCTTGCAGAAAGGATGTAGCAATAGATTTCTTATATTTAAAGAAAATAATAGATTTTGTCCCTTTGAGGCTGGCCAGTCTTCTACTCAGCACATCCAGCTTAGAGATGCTGCAGTCAAGTGGGCAAATAAACTTCCCTATGGGTAGCATCACCTTCAAAACACAGGTAAGGGGTGCAGCTCTGCTACTTCCAGCTGTCTTATATCCAGCCACAGTGAGCTTGTCCCTCTCACTCTCCACCCCTGCACTACAGAGCATCACATGCCTGGGGAGAGGGACAGACAGGCGTAAATGAGGTTGCAGATCTCCCCAGCACTGATCCTGCCTGTATTTGCTCCTCCATTTCAGCTTCCCAAAGTTACTCTTTGCTGAGGGTATTACTTTGCTCTGTGGTTTTGTTTGCAACTTGTTCTGAACTTGTAAAAATCTCATCTAGCTACTAACTGTACTTGACTACTTGCTCCTAAGGGTAACCTTGTGGCTGTGCTGAAGTTCTGTACTGCTTTAACTACTTTCTTCTCCCTGCTCACAGCAAGGAAACAGGATGCCAGAGCTTTGCCAAAATATTTTACTAAATAAATAGAACTGCAGGCAGTCTCCACAAGCCAGTCTAACAGTGCCACATGACCCCAATTGGCAAGAGACAAGGGTTATATTTAAATTCAGTTTTAATTCAGAAAAATATCAACACTTATTTACCACAGTCCATAAAATTCATGTGACAAAATTCCTCCAACAAGCAGATTAGTAGCCTTCTTACTTTAGCACAACAAATCAAGTCAGGCCATGTTCTGGAGCATCACACCAGGCTGGTAGCAACACATGCACTAGCAAGTGACTCCTAGCTGAAATCTCTGTATGCTCTGGGGCTCTCGGTGCATTTGGAAGTCCTAAGTTCCCTTGACACCTCTGTCTGGTTCCTGGGGGACCTTTCAGTTATCTGAAGTAGCTCAGGGTCTGCCTTTAGTATAAACTATAGTTTAGTACATATACTTTAGTGTATTGCAGCACTGTAAAGGGACATGGTCAGACCTGTCCCATTTGGCCCATTGACATAGGTTTTGAAGGAAGCACCATCTTGCTATTACTATTCTCGATGTCCATGCCACTGCCACCTTGCCATATAAAGGATGCTGCTGGATGTGTTTCCCATACCCTCTGCTTTAGGTGCATCTTCATAAGCCTTGGCAGTAGAGGAGAGTATGGGCTGACAAAATCATGCTTGATAGTAAATGGTTCAAGCTTGCCTGCAATACAGGTGTTTTATTCCATACCCTGGGATCACACATCTTGCCAGTGCTGCCCGTGGTGGTACTTGGGAATCCGGCCCTGGCCAAAAGCCACCAAACCCCACCACCCATGACTGTTACTCTCTTTGTATTGTTGAAAGCACAATCTCTGGACACACTCAGTCTCTCCTTGGCCTGGGACTGGTGGGGGAAGCCCTGCTCTGATAACCAGCTCCCCTTCAGAGGCCTGTCCACCTGCAGACAGCCCATGTGTGAGGACCCAGCGTGACCCCACAGACCACCATGAGCAGCCTGACAGCTTACCTGTCCAAACCAAAGCCATCAGCCATATCCCAGTCACAACACAGCCTCATTCGTACCGAGACAGTGATAAAAACAATTTCTCTGACACCACAAGCTCCTTCAAATGTGTGCCTGAAGCCAGAGGACTGGAAGTGAGATTCTCATGCTGGTCTGGACTTCCTTATGTGGAAGCTCTGGGACCATTGCCATCCACCACACATCTGCCACGTCCTCATGTCCTCCTGTGACACCCCAGTCCTCTTGATCCCAGAAGGAACAGGGCAGGTCCAGCCCAGATTTGTCCAGCAGGTCCAGATTTGTCCAGATTTGTCCAGATTTGTCACACCCTGATGAGCCTCTCTGAGCCTGGTGTGCACAAGCACCCATGGGTGGAGGTGGACCTACAGAGAGCTGCTGTGCTGAGCTGCCCTGCCAGGGCTTATCCAAAGGCAAAGCCAACCCAGCCTGCTATGCTTACATCTCCCGTCCCTCCACTGGGACTACAAGGATCAGACAGGAGTATTTCTTGCTCCATTTCAGCAGGACAGTGCTGTCTCAGCATAAAAACCGAAAATTGAAACACATTATTGCTCACAACTTGAGAAAGAGAGAAATGAGGAAAATGCCCCATACCAAATGCAGACAGCCCAGTTACCTTTGGAGTGATCTCCAAGTTTCATCAGGAGATTTATAGGGGAGTATGTCAGATGCAAGGACCAACAGCATCATTTCCCTTGGCAGTGCAGGCATGCAGTGGGGGGAGGAAGGAGCCCCCACACCCCTGGCTGCAGGCTGGCAGGGCTCCCAGCATCCCCCTCAAGCCCTGGCAGAGCACAGGGACTGGAGCAGGGGAGCTGCTCCAGCGAGGATGGCTTCTTTCCTGGCCATTTTGCTGGCTTTCAGAGTGAGGGGATGGAAAGAGGTGCACAGGAAGCGAGACTGTGCGACTGTAAATCCTGTCAAGTATAACGATGTTTTTTCAAACATATTTTCCTGATTTCCCTCCCAAGGGACCAAACCCAAAGTCTGATCTTTAGGTAACCCAGAAACAAAATGTTTCCCAAACAAATAATCACATTGCAGTCTGACATGGTCGTTATTACAAAAGAGCATTTTATTTCCATTTTTTTCTGGGTGTACTATATTGCAATGTAACACTATGCAGGTCTATTATCATACTAAGATTCTTGCTACAGAATTAAGATGTTTGTCCATTTGGTCAAATTTCAAAGTTTTTCCTTGGCATTCTTACAGGACTCATCACCACTTAAGCACATGAATTACTGAAGTACCAGAAATGATATGAGACTTGCAACAAGCGCTTTCCAATTGGAATTTGCAGAAGTTGTTGGGCTGGCTGGATGCATGAGGTCAGCACAAATATCCATCCTAATTTTGACAAAGGGGGAGATGCACATCTCACCAAGTAGATTTGTTTTTCAGGCTTAATGTACTGTTAAGGTTGTCTTCTTACTTTTGATGCAACCTTTGTCATCTCTGCTTCCATTACCAAGGAAGATTTTTATTATTTTTGAGCAATAGTGAAAAAACACTTTGCTTAAATTCTGGAATTGTCATACTTGTTAGGCACCTGATTAAAGTAAGTAGTTATATAAACTCTTTGTATATATACAAACCATGCCTAAAGTATTAGCCACAAAATGTCCATCCATTCTAAGTCAAATACTATCCGTCACAGAAAAGTCTAGTATGAATTGTATGTGAATATACATATGAGCAGTACATGATTCACTGAGTAAATATGGCACTTTTACATATTTTCCTGGATGTCATATAGAATTAGGAAACAATCTTCTCTCAGCTGACACATTTCTAAAATACTGCAATATGGGTTTGGAAAATACTCCCCAGATTAGACAGTAAGAAGTTTAGAAAAGTCAACAATGCAGCTACCTGAGTTTGTTTCATTAAGAAATTAACAGTAATGTGATATTTTATCATTCACTGCGAGCCTGAGGGTTGTCTACTCACAAAAGCCAAGCTGCCTAATGCTGCTATAGATACAACAGCACAGCTCTCCAAGCACGCGGCTCGGCAAGATGACGAACTGACCTAGCACCTCCAAAGTGACTTATCCCACTTTCTCCTTGCCCAGACTCCAGCTGCAGAATCCTGTCTCCTTGTTACTCCCACCCTAGTGTCCATCCAATCCTTTGGAGAGCTGATCCAGCAGAAAATTAGTCCCTTTTTTAAACTGGTATAGTTTTCTGCTGGTTTAAAAAGTTGATTTGTCCTGTGGAGGGATCAGACCAGCACCAGACCTGTAAAGGTACAGGAGAAGCAGCAGGAATGTGTTGGCAGGAACAGGGAACATGGGAGGAGGAGGGAACTGCCCCTTTTTTGTGGCAGTGAGCTGTTAGACTGAGGAAGTTGTCTCAGCAGACCAAATCCTTGGAGAAGATACAGTTATTAGTGCGAAAGTGCTTAGACCGGTATAGTTTATTCCTATCAAAGCGAATAAAGATATGCCAGCACAAGGCACTTTATACTCATGTAACTGTGTCCACATGAGGGGTTGCACTGGTAAAAATATAATCAGTAATAAACGAAACTCCCATATCCCCTAAGTGATATATTTACAACAATGTCATAGAACAAGTCTCCAACCTTCAGTTATGAGGTGTGCATAACTTCCATTCAGAAAACAGACCACAAACTACACATGAAACAACATTAGACACAAAATAAATTAAGGATTTAAAATGCTACATCTAGGAATATAAAGACTTTTTAAAAAACTTTAAATGTAATCCCATATTTCAAATGTAAGTAAGAGAATTATACAGCTCCACCAATTACTTGGACATTTTGAACAGTTTACATTCATCAGGGACAACAGCACTTTGGTTTACATAATTAGGTTAATATGAGCAATGAAACGTTTCTCTCCCTCCCATTACATCAAAGTGAAATACATTTAGAATATATATACTGCCAAGCTGTTCCATTAAGTGCATTCCACACGAGTAAGAGTAGCTCTCCAATGGCTACATCAATTATAGGTCTTCCAACAGAACTAAATCCAACCCCTTTAAAAAAGCTTGATTTGATTCCTTCATGCCTGACCCATTTTTGATTAATCACATGGATCTTCTCCAGAACATATCCAAGCACAAAAAGTAAGTCTGACTTGGTACTGTGGCAAGCCCACATACCAGATTGCACAGCACACCCCGGATTAATGAGGAAATTCTCATTGTAGTTTGTCTTCCCATCTTTTTAAGTCAGACTCTTAAAACAACAGTATGCTTTTGTACCAAGCTCAAGAACTCAGATTAACTGTAGCTCAAGACATGCAATGGCAATTAGAAAACATGAAGAGCAACCAATCTGACAACTGTCAATTATTTTACATAACTTGAAACAATCAGCAACTCAACCTCTGCGATTTAGAGAATCTCTGCCTCCTAGAGAAACAAGTACTTATTCCTAGATATTCTTGTGAAATATTTATGCACTGCCTGCATCTGACTCAAATACGTGTTGTTGTATAGGATGAAGAGACCTCCTCCCAGCAAAATATTTTACTATCATATGGTCATTTTTGACTAGCTTAAATTAGCTTGCAAGCAGCACATCCCTGTCAAACCTGACTAAAAGAAATCAAATGGCTGGATTAAATAAACAGCTGAACATGGCTTCAGAGGATAAAGTTCCCAATCTGATGCATAATCATCAGAGGTTATTATATAATTTTAAAAAGCAGACTTCCAACTGTATGATTTCCAATTTAATTACTATCTGGAAGATAAAAACGTAGCCTTCATCACTGTCCTTGGGTAGGCTGAGACTTGTGAGAAGTTACTATATTCATTTAATCTCATTTTTGCAAATCTGCAAATGTTCCTGTGCTGAGCTTGGGTTTATGATATCCAAGTTCAATTAAGGAGCATATTAGATACTATTTCCTTGTCAGAAGCTTTACAAACTAAACGTGATTGCACTTTTTCTGGATCCCATTCCTGCAAGGTGCCAAGCAATCTGGTAGAGAAGTGAATTGAGGGGGGCAGAGGGCACTTTCTCTCTTGCAGGACTGGGTGTTTAGGGGAGGATGGGGTTTTTCAAGATAGTGTTTCATCTTGTTGGGTTGATGTTTCCAACACAGTGAGTTCGTTCCACCCCTTCCATTCAAGTTAGTAGGAATCAGGCAGCTGCATCCCTTTGCACTGTCTGGAAAACCTTCAGCATGAGTCATTTTGGTGCTGATTCCTCTGTGAACTGTGACCTTACTCTTCCTGCACCAGAGAGGAAATCATAGTCAGTGCCTCCAGCTCAGCGCAGTGTACGAATGGACAGCTAGACTGAACTTGCCAAAAGGCTCTGAAGGAGTTCTGCACACTCCCTCACACCTATTAAAATATATAAAGAACCTTTTCTATTTGCTTTGATCATCTGAGAAAACCATGTAATAATACAAAAAGGATTGTCAACCCAGATTTGATCTTGTTAGATGCTGAACACCTTCTACTGCCACTGAAGAAAAGAAGAAACGAGGCATTCAACACCTGCAGCACCACCTGTTGAAGACCATGTCCTAAGGGATTAACAGTAACCAGGAAGACAATATAATCATCTATTACTAACTATGCAACCCAAAGCATACAGCTTAAACACAGTTTCCCTGGTGGGATTAGGAAAAGGAAAAAAAAAAAAATCAGCAGATAAACCCATTTACTTTTACCAGTAAAAATTAAGTTACAGATGCCCTTGTTCTCAGGGCAAAACAAAAATATCTTAAAACAGTGAAAAAATATGAGAAAAATTTATTTAAAAATATATGTACTCCTTACTCCATATTTGTTTGTACAGAAAGGATTTGAAAAAGAAAAAAATAATGACAAACTAAATGCATATTCGGAGTATGCATTCTCTAGAGCATATTTGGTAGAAGTGTTATTTCTGTAAAACTGAGTGAGAAGAAGTCATTCAGCTTTCATTTGCTCCCTGACATCAGAAGGCAACGTTTCAAACAAGGTGTCCTCTACAGTGAAACCAGTCCGCTTCAGAGCTCTACACTCACCAAGCTCAGGTGGGAGGATTTCAAAGTGATTGCCTTTAATATCCAAGTAGGAGAGGAATACCAAATTACCAATTTTAGGTGAAAGGACTGACAAGTTATTTTTCCCAATTTTCAGAGTCTTAAGTTTTTTGCAAAAGTATAGTTCATCTGGCACGCTCTCCACTTTGTTGCAAGTAATGGAAAAGTATTGTAAACTCTGCAGAACTCCTATTTCAGGTGGGATAAAGCGAATGTCATTGTAAGACAAATCCAAGTATCTGATTTTGTTGCATAGGAATAGGTGGGACGGAAGAACCTCTATTTTGTTATGGCTGAAGGAAAGCCGCTCTAGACTAGTGAGTTTCTTTATATGCTCTGGGATGTACGTTATACTGTTGTACCACAGCTTTAGAATTGTCAATTTTCGCAGATGTTGAAAACTTACTATTTCTTCAATGGATTTGAGGTTGTTTTCCTTCAGATCCAATTCCTGAAGACTGAGGAGGCTGAAGACTGCATGAGGTATGCGCTCTAAATCACAATGAACCAATTCCAGCTGTGTCAGATTGACCATCTTCTTCAAGTTGTTGAGCATCACTAACTTCGTGCCATCATTATGGATGCACAATTTTTGCAGGTGACTTGAAACATCGACTGCAGATTGTGGGATTTTGGACAAATTACTTTTTATGTAAAGAACTTTCAGGCTTTTAAGCTCCCGAAAAGACTCCAGTGTAATGTTTTTGGAAATATCATGACTTAGGGAGCCAATTAAATGGAGCTCTTCCAAATTTCTGAGGCCATACATCCAATGTGGAAGCTCTCTGATGTCATCGAACTTGACGCTCAAGATCTTGAGATTCTCCTTCAGAAAAGCCAAGGCGGCACTGTGGATCTTCACGGAACACTGGTGCAATGAGAGCTCCTGGAGATTGTCCAGCTGTGCAATGGTTGCTGGTATCATTACATTATTAATTATTTCAAGTTTTAATGACTGCAGCTCAGTAATTTCAAAAACTGTGTCTGGTAGTCCAGAAAGCATGAAAAGCTGTAGCTCCAAATGGCTATGGGAGTTTGTCTGTAGTCTCTGTCGCAGTTTATCTGCAGTCCACTCATTGTTTAGGTTCAGCTGTTTCAGCTTATTTTCACTGACTTCAGACAGGAAGACAGCAAACCGCTTGGAGTAGAGAGGATCATACTGATCAATCATATGAAGCATAAAAGCGAAGTCATTCTTGACATCTGGGATATCATCAATTCCTGTCTCTTGCCGAACATATTCAAAAGAGTATTCTTTCAGTGAACGGTAGAACAACCAGTATAGTGTATAAAGGCATGTGAGGCCATAGATGCTTACAAAGCACAGGTAGCAGTAAGAAAGTTTAGAGAACAGATGTGCCATCGTGTGATTACAGCAAAAATTCTTGTATCCTGTCATGTCTTCAATATCAACATTACAGACTACTGTAAAATTAACTTCTGAGACAAGTGCTGTGTTGTAAGCAATAATAATAAGGAATTTAATTACCTTAAGCACAGTCTGGCGAACGTACATGACATAGAGTATATCACCCTCCTCGACATGCAGTCTAAATTTCTTCACCTTTTCAAACAGTGCTTTGGCCTGTTCACCTTCTTTCTTATCTAATGCCCCAGGTGTTCCCTTATCCACAACTAACTTCTCAGGGATTGATTTTAAAGACTGTGTCTTGACCAAAGTGCCTTCAGTGCTTGGCTGAGTAGTATTAGACTTGTTTATGTTGTTCTTCCTGTTATCTTTCTCTTCAGAGTCTTCCCCCGATACTTCGGATAAAGCTCTTGTTGTCCAGGGAGAATCAAAACATTTCCCAAGTATTGAAATGAAGTGTTCAATTTTGGAGCTTGATCCAGGGAATTTGAACCAGAAGTTACTACACAGCATGAAGACCAGTGTGTGTATAAGGACAAGGTAAGGGAAGTACTTGGCATACCAGTGCAGAGCCCGTTCATAACACACCTGATTTATAAAGCTGTATTGCTGAAGGTCCAAATCAGTCTTCAATCCTTTCATTTCAACTGTAGCTGGAGGGGTGGATGGCTTCAGTGGTGGAAGGGGGGTTGTATCTGGGATTGTGTTAAACACATTTGAACTATTAGATTGGTTCTGGCAAGGCTGTAGGCGCTTTGGAAGGCATATTATCTTGTCTTGCATGACCTGAAACACATAAAAAGGTATCTTTTGAACTGATGTACAAACAATGGTGGCAGCACCAATGGGTAGCTGTCCTTCGAGTTCCTCCAGCTGTCAGGCATTCCTCCCCACAGTCTGCTACTTGGCCCCACAGGCTGTGCTATTATTATTATTATTTCCAACAAGACTCTTGTTCCATATGCCAAGAACTAGGTCACCCCTTTTTATCTACAGTTAGTTTTCCATAATTTGAATAAGAGCGCATTGAGACAATCCAGAAAAAGGACAAGTGTGGGTAATGATTCCAGAAAAGACCAGAGATCTCCTGAATTGCTCTGCAGGAGCAATAACAGACTGTTATTGCCACGTGTATCCACTCTGGCTACACGATGTTCTGAGACAGCTTAGGCTTGACAGCAGCACAACTGTATTCACATGGCCATACTCTCACATGGCAATGTCTTATCATACCAAAATATGGCTGACGAGGGGATAATGTGGGCATATCTATGCTGGACAATTACTGAACTTCAGTCTTAATAAAGACAGGTAGGGATAATTCTTTGATGGCATTTGTATGTGCATGGACATAAATTTTATTCAGTTTCTCATACATAATACAACAGAGCCCTCATAGAGTCATAGAATGATCTGGGTTGGAAGGGAACGTAAAGATCATCTTGTTCCAACCCCCCTGCCATGGGCAGGGACACCTTCCACTCAAGCGGGCTGCTCAAAGCCCCATCCAACCTGGCCTTGGAGACTTCCAGGGATGGGGTATCCCCAACTTCTCTGGGAACTTTAACCTGTTCCAGTGCCTCAACACCCTCACAGTGAAGAATTTCTTCCTAATATCTAATCTAAACCTACCCTCTTTCAGTTAATAGCCATTACCCCTTGTCCTACCACTATATGCCCTTGTAAAAAATTCCTCTCTATGGGGGACTTTTGTAGGATGGACTACACACCTGGGGGGAAAAATGTAGCTCTGTCCTTGAGTCTGTCTATAAACAAAAACAAAAAAGCAAATTTCCTAATTTGGGCTGGTCATCCATGTTGACAAATGGAGGTCAGAGTGCCTTACGGGACCAATCACCTTTGGTGTCATTTGGGATAACAGATCTGAGTTCAATGCAAGGCTTTCTATAGGTATGAATTTACAATGCTAATCCATGTAATAACGAGCTCTGTTTCTTGTCTTGAATGATTAACTGGGATTGGTCCAAACTAAGAATGTGTGTGTAGTGTAGATATATTCTTTCACATCGTAGTTGTTGAAAGCACTAAATATAGGGTGTGCAACAAGAGCTACCAAAATCAGATCCTCCTTGATGATCCACCCTGGTGCACAGAGATGCTGAGATAAGATCACATGTGCTTTAAACAGTATCAGTGCTGTAACTGTTGACACATCAAAAACTCCTGTAGTTTATCTTTCCCTGTAAACACTATTGTGATACACACTCTTACTTACACCTTGGATTCGTGGATCTGGCAATAAGTTGAAATAAAAAAACTCTACTATTTCAGTGTTTCCACACACTATTTTCCAGTGTGCTTTATCCAATCAAGCAGGTAAAGTTAAAAATAACAGATGATTTACTTCATGTGGTTAAGCAAACACGTAGCAATGAATGCAAAACTCAGCCCTATAAAGAGAATTTTAAACATGAACATTGTATCTTTAAACTGAAAATACTTGTGAATGGAGAATACAGGCAAAACTACAGTTGATTTCATGTGAAAAATCCTGGACCATGTAAGTAAGGAAATTCCTCTGAAATAAGAGCTTTGTCAATGTGTCCCTTTAGTTCCATTTCAAAGTCATGCCAAGAAATGTTAGATCCATGTTTGAACCAGTTTGTAACTTTATATTTTTGTGGAGTCATCCCAAAGAGTACTTTTAATTTCTTTTCTGCTTTTGGCTCTTTAGCAAAAGGTAACTAACAGTGATTGACAGTAATGTCAATTGTTTACTTGTAAGCATCCTCAGAGATGTTTTGGGATGGAAGAGATATAATATCAGCAGTGAGTGGTGTTAACAAAATAAGCACAGTCATTTCAATTCTGATGCTTCAAAGCATAAGGACAGAAAGAATATTAACATTTGTCAAATAAAGAAAAATAGAAATTACAAAATTACATTTTTCAAACAGCAAAACGGTAACAAATAAGAACTTAAGTTGACCATGTTTTGTTATGCCAAATTGTGGTGAAAACACTGATCTAGGCACCAGTCCAACCAACAGCTCTTATCTTAGCTGGCGTGGCTCCATTCACTCTAGTGCAGTTCTGCTGATTTACAGCTGCTAAAAGTCTGGTCTGTGTTATTTGAGGTTGCTACCTAAACAGCTTTAATCCTCAGACCAGCAAATTTTTTCTTTGTTCATGGTAAACCCAAGAGATCAAATAGGATGGGAAACCATCCTTACAAGGTCCTTCCTCATTTGTGGTGTTCTTTCACCACTGCTGAGCACCGCCACGCCTCCGTCCCGTTTGATTTACCTGTAATGTGCACCCAAACACACCGATCATCAGCATGGCGACAGAGAGATAGTCCGTGAACACATCCCACCAGGGCTTCAGCACCCTGAACGCCGGCTGCTGCTCCGAGAACTGACGGAACTCGGTCACAGGAATCATCGTCCTGCAAAAGAGCAAGGCCAGTGCTCAGTCTCCTGCAGCTCAGTCTCCTGCAGCTCTTACCCCTCATGCTGTGAGAGCAAGTACTCTCTGAGGTTTGAAAAAACCCCCTCTGTAAATGAAAGTCCCAGGAGCTGGCACAAAAGTTTCCAGCTACTGCCCAAGCAGTCCCCCGGACACCCCACCTCAGAAGAGCTCATGCTGCCCCTGTGCAGCTCCTGTGAGGAAGGGAGAAGACTGGTGCAGGCAGGCAATTCCTTCTCTGCATTGACTCAGCCATCTCTCATGGGTCAGGCCTTCTGCATCCCTGAAAATCAGCCCATTCTGAAGATAGAGATGTTCAGCTTTGTACACATTAGCCTTAATCTGAAAGGTCTGGCTGAAGTGCTTGTCCTGCACTCAAATTTCACAGGCCCTTTTAGCTATCACGTTTCATTCACTTCCATTTTTTTCATAGTGGTTTCAAGGAGGTTTTGGAATATTTTTCGGCATACTCACTGCAATTTTAAATCTACTGTGTTTTGAGTGCAAGGTTCTAAACTGCTTTAGGTAACCAAAATACAGGCAGATCAAGGGCTTTATCTTCGCCTCAGATGTCTAGGCTTACATCATCACCTCCTCTGAAAAATCAGCTAGCACATGAGCATGTACAGGCAAAGCAACTGATTTTAAAGCCTACAGCATATTGTGTAACTGAATCCCTGAGATCAAACTAGTACTGAAACTCCCTAGGAAGTTACAATGGAAAGATAAATTCACATGGAAATGTAACAAAAATACTCCCAAGGGCAATTTACAAAATTTGTCCATTAACTAACATCATAAATGCCCACCACAATCACTTCATATCACAGTAATATTAGAAGTCTATAATCCTGATTCAGCTGCACACTGGGACCCATTAATGTCGGTTTGATGACATCCATCCATGCACATGCTTAGTGATAAGCACACACTTGCTGATACACTGCTGAGGGACTTAGAGGATTCAGTTCATTCAGAGCCAGGGATTGGGAAGGGAAGGATTCAAGCCCTAATGGCTGCAATTCATCTCAAGTGTACAGCCATCCTAAGAATTAATAATTGACCACCACACTGGCCATACTTGTGTGGAAGGATGCTCACTTTGGCACCTTCTCAGGTACTGCTGAGTCTCTTCTTGCCCAGCTGATCCTCTGGAGATACTGCAGTCCCCAAAGGCATAAGGTGATATCTGTAAATATCCTGGGGAAATATCAAGGTTGGGTTTGCAGCTGAGTGAGCAGCATAAAAACCTTTATTCCTTACCCCCCTCTCCTCTTGCAACCCTCTCATGTTGCTTTAAGCACTGCTTGGTCAGACAGGAGAATATTTCTCAGCCTCCTGCCCTTCTAAAAGCTGTCCCCAGGATGCATGCTACAATGCCAGAGGGAATTGCACACACCTCTTGCACGACTGGCAATCCTCAAGAGGAAAGCAAGCAGTTCTCCACAGCACCTCCAAATTAACACCATCCAAAGGATGGCAATGCAGGCCTGACTTCACATGGCCAGGTCAGGGGCTTGGCAGCATCCATGCCAACAGGCCTGAATTGCTGCAGTGCTGGCAGAGGAATGCAGCATTCGTTATCAAATGGCAGGCAGCCAGGAGCCACAATTCTGCTTTTTGTGCGCTTGTCTTGCAAATGTTAGCAGATGTATTAGGGAAGATATACCTCTACAGCAGAGAACAGCCGGGGTAGCTGCTGGGACAAATCTTTGTTGCCTTTCATTTTTATTTTAGAAATAGTGGTGGAAAAAATGGATTCCATAAATTAGAGGTGCCTCATGTAGCTTTAAGTACATGCCCAGCTGAACTTCTGCTGGCAGCTCCCAGTGGCACATGAGCTGAAGAACATCACGCATGATCTCTCTTCCATTCCTGTATGCATTTAACTGCCACTAGTAAGGAATTACCCTTCTCTTTTTTATTTCCATATAAAATGCAGGTGACCGAATAGCTGCTGGTAAGCTTTAAATTTCTTTTTTTCTATCAAGTATTGAAAAACTTAGAAAATTGTCAAAGGAATACACTAATACAAATGTTAGCTAAGCAGTTGCCATGCAACAGTCCTGCTCAAAGTTTTGTAACACATATATCACTGTTGGCTAGGGTTTTGAGGCCAGCTGGCTGACTGGAATGCCATCAGTACACCCAAGAATACCTATCAACAGATTGCTTTAAAATCACAACACTTTCTTCCCACCCCTGCAATAATGGCTTATGAGTGCTCTTTTGTATTCTGCTGCCACAGCCTCTAGACATCCTATTTGTAAAATTTTTTGCAAAAGTATAAACAATTTGAGCGTCAGGTAAAGACAAAATTATGTTTCCTAGAGTGGAGATTCTTGACAAAACACAAGTGCTCACATGCACCAAAATGTGTGGAGACCCAGGCCTTGCTGGTTAGACATCTAAGCAGCTGTGGATCTGAGCCACAGCGTTAGGAAAGTTGGCAAGACTGAAACAGGGGCAGCGCCTGACAGCAGATGGGACTGGAAACTATCTTACAAATTACTGTCCAGGGACAGCTTTAAAGACCAAAAATTATTTTGGCTGTTGCTTTCTTATAGGTTTTATTATGTATTTTTAGGGGTTGTTGTTGTATTATATATTTGCTTTATTTCTTCTAAGTGATATGTGGGGAATTTAGATGAAGGTAAATAGTTTTTGGTAGCACAAACACATGCTGCCCTGATCCCCTGCATAATGTGACTCCTCTTTAGTAGAGTGCACATACTGTTACTCTGATTAATGGGCCAAGCAGAGGGAGAGCTACATCTATCCTAGAAAACCTATCTGAGGGTAGAAGGTTTGCAGTTCAACACCAAACATCAAAATCTGTCTGCCACTACTGTCTTCCTCTACTGTTAAAGAAAGAAAACAAACGTTACTGAATGATGGCAATAGTACTGCACATAATAACAGTAAATAAACCAACAATGTCTAATGACAGACGATATTTTTTAGCTTCAGGGAAAAAAGACATTCACGAGAAGCTTTAAATAGAAATTGGATGTGAAGAAGTAGGACAACCATTTCCCAGCACTCACTGGAGGAACCCCTATTGCTTCACTTGCTGCACTAACAGTCAAGAGAAAGTGCTGGAAAGCAGTGCAGAGCAGTCTAGGCCTACCAGCATTGCTGGCATCTGCATGCAGAACGAAATGACACCAAATCACTTTTCATTTGTCTCCCACTTCCCTCTAGCTTCTTTTCCATTCTGGCCTGTCCAGTGACTGAAAGGACATCTATTAGCAGCATCTCTGAGGCCTCAGAAAAGACACAGCAGGTCCACATAGCTCAGAGCAATCCTGAAAAATCCCTCCCGGCCATGTCCAGAGTCCGGCTCTTCCTCACTGCTACACCCAAAGCTGCATCACTGCCACACTCATTTATAATCACGCGCAAACCTGGTCTGCATGAAATAAAGTGGTTCAGCCAATCATCAATATCAGCAAACCAAAACAGGGGTGCTAAAAAGTCACACTGCAGTCCAAGTCACAGCAATCTCTGGGACAGCACACCATCTACTGTAGTTTCTTATCTCTTTTTGTAACAAGGAGATAGAAGACAAGGAGCTCAACATTTCAGCTGATGAAAACTAAGACAGCATTACTAATTTCAGTTCAGTCACATTCTAAATGTTATTTAATTGCACAATATATTGTAGATGAAATGTGGAGTCTGACTTATTGTTAAATATTATTCTAACCGTCTTTACTAGAGTTCTAAATATTGGATTTTTTTCCAATTAAAATCAGAACCTTTTTTTTTTCCTTTTGCATTTCTAATAATTCTCAGTCTCTAGAGGAAACAAAACGGTACATGAGATAAATCATCCGGTATTCAGCTACCAGAAGGAAATAAAAAAGGAACTTGGATTAAAAAACAATTGAACTGGCTGTTAAGCAACGCTGCAGAAAAGAGCTGTGAGTTTGCCAGATCAAAACCCCACCAAAACAACAACAAAAACCCCCCAACAAAACCCCCCAAACAAAAAAAATCTGAGAGGAGAGAAATTAGTAGGGTTTTTTACTGTAATTTTAAAATTTCTATGAAATGTAGAAATCTTGGTGAGTGAAAATGAATATGTCATAATAAGATGAAATATTTGAATCCAGGTGCAAGTAAGATACCTATTCCATCGGAAAACCTATCCTGTAGGAAGCAGCTAATGCATGGACAATTAGGAGTGAGACACAACAAATTAATAACGTGACCTAAAAGAGCTAAGGAGAATAAATAGATCCAAGTGAAAGAGAAAAATATTGGAAAAAAAATAGACAATAAATTAAGAGATGGAGTCAAAGGACGATTGTGAAACGGCTGCACTGTGGAGCAAACCAGTTTCTCAGCGATTGGTTTACATCAGAGGGAATAAAGGAAAGCAGTGGGGACAGCTCAGAAGTAATGACGGCTCTTGCCAGTGCAGCTAAAGAGAAAAACGAGGCACCAGGCAATCCACATGATGTGCACTGCAGAATAGAAAGGAAATCAATTCATGAGCTTCCTGCCCAGTGGGAGCTCGGAGGGTGCTCAGGCGCAGAGCCCGGGGGGTTTCTGGGCAGGGACCGCCTTTGCAGCGCTGGTGCCAGAGGGGCCGAGCGGCGGGGCTGGGGCAGCGCTGTGTCAGCAGGGCCTCTGTGCCAACAGCCCCACAGCCACCAGCGACAGCAACCCAAGGGCCCGGCCCTGCCCCGCCACGGCACAGTGTGCCCAGGCTGGCACTGCTCGCTGCCGGGGCTCCTCAGCAGTGCTGTCACAGCACAGCCCGCAAAGCCCCGGGGGCAAACCCTGGCCTTGGCTTAAGGCTTCGCAGGTAGGCACTGTGAGCTGCTCACCGCGGCTCCGTGTCCGCCCAGGTTCTGTGCCCTGCCTTGCAGCAGGGGACAAGGGACCCCAGTCAGAGACAGGGCCGACTCTGACAGGAGGGCAAACACCTGGGGACATGAAAGGTGAAACACCCCCTCATCAAGCTGTATTCATCTTGCATCTTGGGAGACACTTCACAAAACAAAAACATTAATGCTCAGAGAAGTGTCCCTGTGGTACTACTGTGAACAAAACCACTTCTGGTTTCTAGCACCTTCCAGGCCCCAGGCTTGAGCTATTGCTAGGTGACGGTTACTATTTTTAAGTGGATTCTCAAAGAGTAACTTCATTCATTTTATGGAGCGTAGCTGTGTGGACTGGCACCAGCCCCCAGCAGAATCAGAGGGTACACGATGCTGGGAGCGCTCCATCACTGGTGAACAGCACCATGCCTCTCCCACTCTGCCCCACCTCAGCTTTCAAGGTATAGACTGCAGAGACATGGCATTAAAAAACCACACTGAGCAAAACAGAAGGGAGTAACTGGGAGGCTCTGCCTTTATCTCACCTGCAGCACATCTCACCGCGCGCATTCCTCACTGAGGCAGACTCCCACCACCCTCGGCATCACCCGTGTACAGCAGCCAGACAATGCCCTGGCTATGGCCTCCTTGCCCAGCAAAGCCCAAGGGCCTCTCTCTGTGCCTTGCTGACCCTCATGTCACAGAGAAGCAGAGTCACTGCTTCTCTGTTACACATCAGAGGGAAAAATGAGGAGGAGTATAGGAGGAGGAGAGAGAAATAGCGATATTTCAACTGTGAAGCACAAAAAGTTGGTGAGATTTCTAAAGCTGACTAGAAAAGATGTTTAAATTATTAGCCAGCTGACATTTAACCATATTTTCCTGACATCCGATCAATCCTCTTCAGATGCAGTAGGATCAGCACCACCATCTCAATAGCAACACAGAGTCCAATCAAGTCCCAGATGGTATGGACACAGCCCTGATCACCACCAGGGAAGATACTTTCCCCTTGGCATGAGGAGCTTTGGGCTGGTGGCTGCAGGACCACAATCGCAGTCCAGTTGAGTACAACAGGAAGGGTCAAGGCTGAAATGTCCTCAAGAGCCAATTCAGACTGGGGCTGCTTGGTCTTCTACACCAGAGATCTACTGAAAGGAGAAAAGGCTAGGCAACCCCTGCCCTCCTGGCTGTTTTAAACATACTGCATATGCTAGGATAAATTATAAAATGCCTTTTGGGAACAGCACTACTGGAAGGTCTTTGAGTTGGTTCCCATACACGATTTATTGCATATTCATCTTCATTACAGGAACAGAGCACAGCACATATTTAACATACAACTAACTTGTGACCTGGCAGCAGGGACTCAGCAGAGCCCAAGTACTGAGGCCACATGTGCAGGGGCTGCATGCCAGTGGGTTTTGTTTTACACAGGACATGGCACTGCACACCCTGAACACCACAGCCCACTGTCCTTGGTTGTGAACATTTGTTACTCTGCACAAATACGATGAAGTTACCTTTCAAGTGTTCTGTGCTGTTTGGCCTCGGCTGTCACGGGCCAGGAGGTGAAATCAAGCCAGAGTGCTTCTCAGCACGGGGCCTGAGGCTGCACTGAAACACAGAATTTTCCATTCCTATTTTACCTGATTTGGAACTGCACACTGAGATAGGTAAATATGCAGGGGTGAGGGAGTTTTGCAGTGAGGTTCATGGTGATGTATTCTCAAATAGACTATTTAAACAAAATCCCTGGTCAGTGCAGAGCCCCAGAGCTTAGGGCCACAGTCTCCTCTAGTCAGAGCTGATAGGCACAGCCTGGCATGAAAATGGCTTGGTGCTACTATCATCAGTCATATATTCTGTTGATTATATCTTTGCCAAATTTGTATTTTTAGGTGTGACTGGGTCCCCAAAATGACCATAAAGAAAAACCTGTGTAATTTTAAAACAAAATCTGAACGAAGATCTAGCCAGCAATTGTTCAAACCACTCTAGAAACAAGATTAGGGGAACAACACTGGATGTCCACACTACAAAACTTGTGGTCTCTTTATTTAAAACTTCCCAGGCCCCCATGCCCCAAAATTTGGCCTGTGTACCAGGAATGCAGTTTTTACTGCTGTGTGAACAGCTGCCTATAGCTGGATAATTTATAAGCCTTTGGAAATTGTGGGTTTGCATCTGTCCTTTGATCTTAGCAACTGAGCACTTCATCTTCAGCATATGTCCAGGAGCCCCTCACAGTTCCTGGCACTGCCCATGCTGGCACTATAGATGACAGACAGCAAACCTGCTTCACTTCATCACCTAACCAGAAGAGGACTAAAAGTGGACGCAGGGACAAGACACCAGGTCTGGGAAACTGAGATTAGACTAAGGGGGAAACACGATGATAAGGGCTGGAATTAGTAACTCCTAATTCCCAAGAGGTTGATGTTCCTTCCTTATCTGTGTATTCTCACACACATTGTACACGCAGTGAAATAACTTCTGAACTACCCTGACATTCAGTTTTGGTAATTATCTTGCTATATGGTTGTATTGGCCAAAATGCCCAGCATTTTGGTAAGTGTAGGTGCTTGGTCAGTTCCCATGTAACATACAATAATACCTCTGCTACTGACTTCTCCCTGTATTTGAAGCATTTTAGGAGACCAATTTCCCTGCTAGGCTTTATTGCCTTTGGTGTTTCCTGCAATACAAAATTTAATTAAAAAAATAATTTAAAAAAAGGTAAACATTTTTTGCCTGGAAAAACTACTTTGAACATTGGCTCCTGTTGCCTCTGTTTCAAACACGATGGCTTACTTGTTCTGTTGACTGCACCCAAGATTTTCATAGGAAGAAATACCATCATTCTGAAGTAAGAAATACAAACAAATGATGCTGTTGCCTAAACATAAATCCCATGTTAAGGAACTGGAACAACATTAAAAACAAACCATTTTCATCCAAGCAGTTATTTTTAAAAGTCTATGTGTTTACTGTATTTTCAAACAAATTCATCTCCTTGAGGCTGAAGCTGGTGAGGAAATGTGACCTAGAGGAACAACAGAGCGTGAGTCAGGAGTCCCCACTGGGACATGGCCATGGACAGCCTGTGCACGCCACATCAACGAGCCATGCCATCATTCTCCAGCTGCAAAACAGAAAGGTATCTACTTTCTTTAATACCTTTGGTGGGAAATATGAATGAATAGTACTATAAAATCATAACATGCTGGGTTTCATTGCCAGGGGCACTGACAGGAGACGGCTAGGTTGTGCCACCTGAACTCCAGCAGAGTCACAACCCCTCTACTGGAAAACTGCCCTCCATTATGCCAACTGCCACAGCCAAGCTTCCCCAGAGCCCCAGCTCCGCAGGACCACAACCGTGGGCAAGACGTCAACAAATCACTAGGGATTTAGTGCTTGAGGAAACTGGAAAGGGTGTAACTTCCAGAAACTTGCTAAATACCTAGTCTACTCTTTTCCCTCTGAATTACTGAGGCACATGTGCAAGCATCCAGTGTGCATTTAGGTTTCAGCTGCCCCTCTGCCTAACAGCCAGGAGGGAGCGTAGTGGATTCAGAGGCAGCAATGAATCCCCCCTGCTCTGCCCTTGGTACCATCTGCTGTGGCAGTGGAAGCTCAAAGACCTGAATCCAGAACTCAGAGGAGACATAAGGGACACAAGGAGGAGACATAAAGGACATAAAGAGGAAGTACCTTTAATAAACTGCATTTGAAAATATATGCTGCAATTTCCACCTACATATACAGTAAGTGCTGCTTTGGCAATGAATCCCAGACAATAACCTTCTTGTTTGTTCCAACTGAGTCATAGCACTTTTTCATGTATTACACACCAAAAAGACTTCCTATTGTCAGCAGCTCTTTGACTTCAACTTGGTTGGACTGAAGATAAAAAGATATTCTGGGCTAGATTCTGCCAGATAAAATCTCAGTGAAATCAAGAGGAATTCTTTCCGTACCAAGCACATGGGCCTGTGTGGAGATTTAGCTTTGCTGAGCTATTCGTCCAAAACTAAAGTACACTCCATGCATTTCTATGTCAAAGACTACTTCAAAGGCAACACTAATCATTTTTCATCTCTGGGAGTAACATTCTTAGTTTATCAGGGCTATCACTCAAGCTGCCAGCCCTCTTTCCAGACCTGCAAAATGGTTTTAACGCGAGTGTAAACCTCTAACAGCAAACCAAAGCACTGAGCAAGAAACTATCCAGTAAGTGATATTTTAGTACTCCTGAAATATGTCTAAATGTTTGAGAAAAGTAAATTCACATCATGTTTTAATCAAATTATACCATGTTTTCCACAATTTTCCAGTATTTAACATACGCAGATAATGAACACAGAAACAATGCCATAAAATATTATAGGACAGACAATATTACACAAATCAGTGCCATTCCTCATCAAAGGAATAGTCAAACACCTCAGGCTAATACAAGTGCTCATATTAAAAAATGTTTAGCTGATATAATTAAAAATTAATTCCTAATTGGGACAGGAAGCACAAAAGCTCCATTCTGAGTCTTAAGCAGCTCAACCATCTGACAAGTTAGTTAAAAACATTTTATGCAGTGATTGAGCCAAAAACATTAAAGAAATGCCTGTTTTCGTGATTTGTGAGACTTTTCATATAAAGAATCTTTTCTGCTCCCACTTGCATGCAACACAAAAGAGCTTTCTAAACTTCACGACAGTCTCATAATACACGTCTCCCTCCCAAAGCGCCTGGATAAACATACAGGTATTCTCAGCCTGAAACAGCTGATGGATTTTCTTCCCCCAAAACCATCCTTCATGACAATAAAAATAAAGCTCATGTTCTCACCCATACTCCTGAAAGAAAAAGAAAGCCTAACGCAGATAAATTCAAGTAAATAAACTGGATGTGACATACACATACTCAAACACTAACAGCTACAGAAACAGAACTGCTCTTCATACAAGATGACTTTTAAAGATCATAGACTGGAAAACCAGAACTACCTAACTGAATTCTGTACTGGACGTTTTCAGGACAGTGTCCAGCCATGGACCACCAAAGAGGGATTAGCTCTAACCTCATTCCACCAAAGAGTCTGTTGATGCATAATAAAACAGAAAGAAAGGCTGTTTCCATCAAGCCTAAACTTTGTGAGATCAAAGCAGTTGCTGGGGGGGGGGGATTCTGAAAACGCAGGTATATAGATCTTTGAAATTATGTGATCATGGGTAAATGACTGCAAAGAACAAATACTCTTTTTAATCACATTACACTTAACAAAGGGTTTTTCCGAGAATAATGTCTGTGAACACTGGTGAAAACTATCTAGCTCTGAGACAGCTCATCAAACATTCACATCAACTGGAAAATGAGATCTCTAATGGTCCCTGCTCAGAGCACCCAGTCTGCTTGCTGACAGCAACCTGCACTTCTGAGCTGTTGCACTCGGCTGTAAATCACAAGTGTATCAGGATCTTACACTGCTGCATGCTCAGGGCAGGGCTTGACCTGTGCTCTGCTTTACCATGTGCTCCAGAGCAAGCAATTAGTCCAAACTCCCACCTTCCTTTCAGTGATGAGTAAATAAAATCAGAAATGTTCTCAGCACTTCAGCAGTCTTATTGCTGGTTTGTTGAAGTTAGTATTCCCATCAATACAAAATCACTGTGTACTACTGCCATTGCAGGGAGATGTGAGCTAGCCACCTCCATTTTCAGCAGATCATAGGTTAAGCCAAGATTTGAAATTGATATAAAAGGCTGGATTCTGCTCACCTGGAAGTCAATGGAAAAGTTAAAGTTTACTTTGACAGAGAGAAAAATGGATTTTTAATAGCACTGTACAGGACCAAATGTTTTTACATATTCCAGTTCAAATTTAGTGGAACTTTATACACTTGCTATAACAGCAGTGTTAGCAAATTTCCATGGAGAACCATGCCATCCTGCTCTTCAGGGGAGGCCTTTGTTTTACTTTAAAACCAAGAAAAAACATGTACTGTATCTTAAGGCAGGATTCTCCCAAACAAATGGAAAATATGCACAGCACCTGCATGGCATCATCCTGCCTTTTAAAGATCTGAGCAGATCAAACACAAGATTGTAAATCAGTTCTTCATGAGAGGAGGAGACAGTGTACTCAACCTCCATATTGGAAAAAAATTCTGAAACAAGCCTCATCCTCATCCAAACCTACAATTCTCTGGATGATATGGTTGTAAAGTTAATGCTGTGTCTGATTAGCTACTTGTGTCAGGCACCAAGATGTAAAAAGAATACAGTGAGGAAAGCTGATCCAGTGTCTGCCAGGTTTAAAGACAGCTCTAAGACACTTTGCCTGCCTGGGGATGGGACTGCCCTGTGTTATGAATGAAAGTAATGGAACGAACAGCATACTCACACATGGCTAAGAGGCTGAATCAAACCTAGTATCTTCCTAGTGGAAAAGAGATCCTAGAAACACAAACCCCAACAAAAGTCATTGCACTATTGCTTGAATTTGCATCAGAGTTCTGTTGCACAAAATCCCTGGGCAAACAGCTAAAGGATGAAGAAGAGAGGAAAGTTTCCATTATGTTGAGCGTGTGAAATCCAACACTTGTTAAGATTCTTCTGACAAGTCATTTTGGAAGGAGAATGGCTTCTTTGCTTTACTAAGTAAAGTTTTAAAGCATTTTGAGGTTGTTTTTTTTTTCTTCTGAGGTCAATTGTTTAATTTTCAGTGTTTTCTTTACTATATAGCCTCTCCCCTGACCTTCACAACTCTGTGACAATGAGGACAGCATCTTTTCAATAAATTTTCTCCAAGAGGAAAAAACTATAAAATTAAACTCTAGCTCCTGTTATTGTGAATTGTTTGGGTGGTAAAAGAATTTTTTTTTTTACTTCCTGCAGCGCTCAAAAAGCCTTGGGCTGGGAAGTGCCTTTCTGACGGTGAATAGGGGCCACTTCAACCAGTTGCAACTGAGGTCAACAGACAATCAGGGGAACTGCTCCTCCCAGCACTCTGACCCAGTTCATTATTTTGGGTCTCACCGTGTTGTCACTCTGGCGCTAAGGCCACCTGAGTATTGTTTAACCTTCGGTACTGCCCAGCCTGGATACCTCCCCCCTCTTGGTTGGAGCTCCGTATTGTGGATCTCAAAAGCCAGAGGTGGGATGAGGCTGCCTCAGGAAATCAGCTTGAACTGGTACAGGAATTGACTGCAAGACAGCACCAAGCACCAAGGCAAGGAACTTGTGAGAAGAATTCAGCAGTCTCTGGTTTTGCTTTTTGCTGAAAACCAGCACTAGCCTTTTCCAATACTGGGCATACAAAGCAACTAGATTTTCAGGCTTTCTGTCAGAAAGCTTCTTTCTAAAAATGCGTACAAGAGTAAATAATAACAAATAAAGCACACAAAGTTATATTATGGTAAAACCTCTAGCAGGGCCTGTTAGTATTCACAGTGGAAGAAAACAGCAGCACAGCTGCCACAAATTTAGCAAACTCATAAAGCAACTGGAAAAGGAAATGATTCAGAAACCACAGGTGCTCAGCACCAGGCTGCTGCGCCTTGCTGGCAGCCCTGGGACACGGGCACTTGTGAGACAGCAGGAATCCAAGGCCAGGTTAAAATTAGGGATCAACTCGGAACTGTGCTCAGCCCAGCTCTCCATGCTGATCTGCACCACAGGAGAAAACAGGTTTTTCCAGGCGAAGAGTGAACCCAGGGGAGTGAGAGCTACCCTCCTGACTGCTTTCATCATGCCAAAAAGAAAAGTAAAAGCAGGTCTAATATAGCCAGGGGGGAGAGAGGAAATATACTTAGCTGAATTGGGGAGGGAGATTTTTTTATTATTATTTCCAATTTTGCCATGTTTTTCTTAACTGTCTTGCAAAGCACCCTTCTTTCTGCCTGTCCAATCTTTTTCACCATCATTCGAGCCTACAGTGCTCTGTGGGAGGTAACATGTACATGGGAGTCTTCAAATAGTGGTGCTTATAATACTGAGTCTCTCCTAATTGGAAGTAGTTATTCCAAGAGTAAAGAAAATTAAAAAGCCAAGCCATAACTAACATTCTTATCCGAGCAACAAAATTCCTCATTTTTAAACACTTTCATCCGCATGAAATACTGGCAGGATACATTCAGCGGTCTTTCATAAACCTCTCATTTTGCTTGGTCAACTCTTTCCAGTGAACTGGACAAACCGCATTTCGTGAATAATGAACAAAACTGCCCATCACTCCGCGACAAGGCAGAGCCGATTTCAAGCCGATTTAAAATCAGGACTTTTTTATTTATTTAAATCTCTTCACAAACAGAGCCATGGACGCCGGAGCCTCGCAGTGCCACCGGGGCTGCGCTCCCCTCCCGGACCCGCCAGGACCCTCTGCCCTCGGAGACGCTGCGCAGCCCCCGCGGTCCCCGCGGCCGGACCGCCTCCTCACAGCGCTGCTCGCATCCTCCCCGTAACGCGGGTTCGTCTGGGGCTTTTTTTCGGGGAAGATACCGCCAAGGGCTTTCCCCGAGCCGCCCGTCTCCACGGCGACTGTTTCCCTTCGCCACCGCCCCCTTGCCGGCCCCGCTCGGCCCCGGGCCGCCGCCCCGCGGGGCACCCCCGGGGCCGCCCGGCAGCAGAGCGGCCCTGCCCAGTAGGGATGTGGTGGGATGCATGGGGAGTGGGGCTGCCGTGACCGCTTCCCGGCGCCCCTCCGCGGGGGAGGAGACGGCGGCGATCCCAGATAAAGTTTGGCTCCCCCGGCGCTGCCCGGGGATGGGGGCGGCACCGCCGATGCCGCCGCGGGCAAAGCGGCGTCCCGGCAGCCGCGGGCCGGGTCGGTCTCTTCTCTTCCCCCCGCAGGGGCGCAGCGCCGAGCCCTGCGGGGCGGCTCCGTCCCTGCGCGGCCCCCGGGGCCCCCTCCCCGCAGCGATGCCCCGTCCCCGGGCGGGCAGCGCAGCGCCCCGGGAGGGGCAGCGGGGCGCGGCAGAGCTTACCTGGTGCACGGCCGGGCGTGGGGCGCGGGGTCACGGGCGGCGGCCGGGCGGGAGCGCGAACATCCCGCGGCGCCGTGCGGGGCTGAGCGCGGCGGGCAGGGCCGGGCCGGGCGGGGCGGAGAGGCCGCCCGCCCGCAGTCGCGCTCCGCCCGCCGCCGCTCCGCCCCCGCCGCCGCGGGGCCACGTCTCCGGTCTGACGCACGCGGCGGTGCCGGGGGGCGTCGGCCGGGCCGGGCCGGGCAGCCCCCGCGGGCGGGACGGTCGCACTTCGCCCGCGCCCGCTCCCCCGGGGGCGCCGCTAACGCTGCCCGGGAGCCGCGGCCTCGGGGAGCGCCCGCGGCATCCCCGGGCGGAGGAGCGCTGGCACGGACGGGCTGGGCCGGGGGTGGTGCCGCGGGAAGCAGCGCCGGGCGCGGGGAGGGAGCCGCGAGTCGCCGTCCCCGCGCGCGCGGGCGGCCTCGCGCCGCGTCGGGACGGTGACAGCAGAAATTGTGATGGAAAGATCTCGACCTCAACACACAGGGCCGTGGAACAACTATAAAGACACCAGGCTGTAAAGCGCCCGGGATTGCATTAACAATGGAAAAGTGTCTCAGAGAGTGACAATTGGAAACACAAACTTCTGGCCCAGCAATTCAAAAAGCACAGTCTGAAAACTGCTGCTGAAAGAAACCACATGTTTAAAGAGACTTTTGTCCAACATTTCCAGAAAGATTTACATCTCTGGCAGAACGAAGAGACAGGACAAATTCTGCATCAGAGGGAGTACTTGCCCTCCGATAACTTGCCCCTAACCTTAGGGGTAGCATGTGTATCCCCTTAGGGACAGTACAAGTATGTAAACAAGGAAATACAAATACATAAGCCCACTGGGGAGGAGTTAATGAAAACAAACACAACATGAGGCATCACAGCTGTTTTGCTGCAAAAATATTAACTGGGTTGGGATGTGAACCGAAGGGTCTGCCAGGGATAGCTGTGGGTAATTCTGACTTCATGTGCTTTCTGACCCATTTGCTTCAGGGACTGCTGAGGGCAGACTCAGGTTCCTCATTTGGGAATCGTGCATGTGATTTATAACTGTGGGAGTTCAGCTCATCGTTTTCCTAAAGCGTTTGCTTAAGTGCTTTGCTGTGCAGAGCTGCTTTCCTCAGCTGAAGCCTCGAGGCTTTCTGAGAAACCTGAAGAAGTGAGGGTCTGAGTCTGACAGGAGCTGGAAGGGGCTGTCAGCATAGCTCCCTCACAGTCCTTCAGAGCTGCCAACCTAAAAGATATCAGTAATATGGCACCATTATGTAATTTTAAGTGTTAGCCTCATGCTTTTTGGGATATGCCTAAAGAATAAACCAGGATAAATAAGCAAGGTTTCCACATGGATAAAAGCACTGGGTTTCTTTTTTTTTTTTTTGAGCTAAAGAAATAGTTATGATGACTGCTGTGTTCATTTTATTGGTTTCTTTCCATTACTCTTAACTCCTGGCTGCAGCTTAAAGAATCCCTCCCTGTCCTGGATGGTTTCTTCTTTCAGTCATTTGGAGGCAGTCGTTCCTTTCACCCTTTCGTCATCGCTTAGCTCATTTAATCTTTTCTCATAAGTCGTTACCTAAGCATGGTGCTGCTTTTCCTTGAACTCCCTCTCAGTTTCTCGTTTATTTTATGGTGATACGGTGGCCAGTAATCCTGCTATTGTTAACGTTTCCTGTTGTGGACTTTTGGGTTATTTTTGTTCAGAGTTGCTGCAGGAGTTGGAGGACTGAGCTAAGCTTCCCCTGTGAAGAATAATTACAGGCAAGGTCACTGATACTGCAGTAGGAAATATGGTCCATGGATAATTATAGCTGGTGGGTTTGGGGATGGAGGCTTAGTGCAGTTCTGGTATGTGAGCTTCTGGTGGAAGAAGGCCCAAAAATACGTTTGATAGTAAACACCTTTGCTCTAGTGGAAAAATTCTGCTCTCTGCAGAAAACTGTAATTTATTTGTGAATTTCTGCATTATTTTCTTAAGGAGCATCTAAGCAGGTGAAATCTGAAGTAATTTTGGGATGTTTATTTTACTAAAATGGTAGACAACAGCAACTGGATTCAACCACTTGTTTGACTGCAAGTTTTTGACATCCTTTGATTTTGTTGTTGCCTCTTTTTCACTGACTCCAGAAGAATGTGGGATAGGTCACATGAGAAATGTCATTACTACAAACTTAAGATATCTGCTTTAGTGTCAGTTGGCCTGTTTAGTCATTCATAACTTACAAATTCTACAAGTGTTATTGCTGCTACTGAGCGTTACCTTGCAGTACTTACACTACAACAGAACCAAGAGCAGGGTTTGATTTACACCTGAGTTAAAAGTATCACAGACCAGCCTCCAAACTGAGTTGGACACAGGAACAGATCACACTGCCAGTGCTTATGTTGCAGTTATCCTCTGTTCCTGTAGCCATGGGCTGAATCTCAAGTGTGACCCAGGTTCAAGATGCCTAATCCTGAAGTCCTTACTCAGCACCAACATAGCACCTGCCAGAATACAGCCCCCACCTGCTACTGACTCCTGCTCAGTTTTGTTTCTTTATTTTTTTTGTCTCTAATCCCTTCGTAATTTGAGGATGCACCCTGAAAAAACTCAAAACCATTCCATACTCTGAGGTCTGGGGTCCTAAGAGTGGCATTGAAGCTGGGTCTGAGGGGATGGTCTGCACAGAGCTTGGCAGACCACTTACCCTCAGCTTCAGGAGAGATCAGGGCAACAAATGCAGGGTTTGAGTGCCAGAGCTCTGTCTATACTTGGAAACACACCCACAGTGAAAATGCTTTTCATCAGTCATCTCTCCAACAACTGTTGAAAACAGCATAATCTGCTAACACAGAAAAGCTAAATTGCTTTCAGATGAAGCACTGAAAAACTGCTTCTGTGATTTGCTTCAGCTCAAATCCAAAATGAATGATTTGACAGCTCTAGTGCTTCCTATCTGCTTGAAGTTTCTGTCAGAATGTATCACTTTCCGTAGTTTGCTTTTCTCTAGCTTTACGTTTTAACCCCTCTCCCCCTAGATTAGTTTTTGAAATATAAATTTTAATTGCACCAGATGTTTAAATAATAGCAGTACGCTGGAAATACAGACTTTTGAAATAAATTGCATGGATGCTATGGGCTGACTCTGGGAAGGAGAAGCAAAGCTTCAGAGCAAGGTGAAGAATAGTCATTTCTTAAGCCTGCAGCATTTTCTAAATACTAAAAGTTGCTTTAATCAGAAGGAAAACACTGAAAGGTTGTTTAATCTCATGAGCTCTTTTCTTGTTCCTAATAAAGAGGAGCCACATTCTGGTATGATTACAATGAAAGCAGTGCAATTACATCAGGGGAGAATTTGGGCCAACTAGTTCTCTCTAGAGAAGATATTGACAGCTGTCTCCACATACTGATGAGAAAACAGAGAGCTAAAGACATAACAAAAGAAATAGGACTAGCTCCCATTTTTCTGACCTTTGGCTGAACTGGAGCTCCTGGATTTGAAGGATGCTTTACCTCTGTTACACTTCTGATCATCATCAGGTTTTCTTCAGTGACCTGTCTGAAAACATCTTCCTAACTGAGAAGCTGCGCAGCTGTGCTTGGTGTGGCTCTGGCAGCTCTGAGCCACTGAGCCGTGTGCTTCATGGGATACGGCATCTTATCTAATTTTAGATGTGATGCAATGAGTGGGGGTAGCTCATGTGAGGCAGGAGGGATGGAGCGCAGCAGCACGAGCTCAGAGCAAATACTTTACAATTACTAAATGCTACTTTCAGTACAACAGAGGCTTTTATTACTACCAATGCACAGTTATGGGTGTGATTGAATAAACAAGTGGTAGCAAGGAGAAACAATTCTGGGCAGGATATTAGGACAGGAGTCAATCAGCAGGTTTGCTGTCCTCACATGGTAGCTGAGGTTGCCCCAGTCCTGCCTCCCAGCCTTCCCCCTCTGATGTTCTCTACTGAAATGCTGTAGCTGGTCTGACATACAATTAGGCTTTCTTCTACAGGGGCACCATCTCTTAGCCTCATTCAAGCACTCACAGAGAGATGGCTTAATTCAAGTGTTCGGTTTTCTATCACGCTTGGTTTTCTCAACAACTCTCTGCTCCTCGCCAAGTTAGTCTGCCCACAACCTAATTCATGCATAGAATACAAAGAAGCTCTACTTTTAGGGAAGTCTATACTTGCCAGAACAGTGACCTATCCCGACCAGTATCCTGGCTCCAATGCTGTGCTGGACTGAGTCACCGGTTACACGGCATGCTCCCCTGGCTGATATCCTGCTAAGAGATAACAGACTGCCACTGGTGGTCCTCTTTGCATCATGCTTTGGGCTTGTTTCAAAGAGGATTCAAGTCTTTCACTGTCATTAGACCTCAGCTTGGAATGTTTTCCCCCCATGAAATTCCACTGTTGAATTACCCACCTTTTTGTCCACTGTCTTTAACCAGTTAGTTGCAGATCTTTTACTGCTAGCAAACCTGTGTCTGTAAATCATATTCTAAAAAGTACAAACAGCACATTCTTAATGGAAATACCCTTTTACACAGCTAAATGATAAAGTAAGTGTTTGAGAAAGCGGTCCCTATGTTTTTTGTGGTATTTTAGAACAGTCATCTCAAAATAAACAAAAAGAAATGTTTGTTAATCATCTGGAATTTTTAATTTCCTATTTTGCATGGGAACCTGAGTAATTAGACATATGGTATGCTTGTTAGCTGGGAGAGGGTCAGGATTAGAATAGATTCTCAAAATTAGAAAGCACTAAAATACAGCAGCAGTCTTGGCTGCCTAAACTTAAACAATGTTTTGTGCTAATTGCTGGAACAGATCAACACTGAAAAAAACCCACACATCTAAATGGTTCTCTGAAATGTGCTGCTTGGCAGGAGAGAGGAAGCCTCAGGGGGATGGGGATGAGCTAGTCCATAATGTACCTGCAAAGGGGATGATGTGATACAGACATAGCTGATAAGGAGCAAAATGTGAAGTATTGTTTGGTGGCTTCTCTGTGAGCTCAGTAGCTTTAAGAGTTGTGGGACTCTCAATGCAGAAGAGTTAGTCAGGTAAAAATAATAATATTTTTGGATTTTTAGTGCTACGCCTCACTGAACTAGTCAGCAGTAAAAGCATGTCCAGGTGTAAGCTTTCCTGCCCGGTGTGCAGGCACAGCTCACAGGCCATGCTGCTGCCATCAGTGCAGGTGGGATGGCATGAACATCACACCATCATTCTAGTTTGGTACCGGTGGAGTCCTTTAGATCAGTGGGGTAATGGCAGGAGACAGCTCTCAGTATTTCCATGTGTCATTACACTAGGCCCACGCAGAGGGTGAATGGGTGCATGTTTTGCTGCTTATACGTGACGCAGATCCAGGCCAGCTCTGCTTCCGACAGCGGAAGTCGGCACACATCCTGCACTGTGCTCATTCGTCGCTTCACGTGGAATGTATCTGACCCCACGGCAATTATGTCTGCTATGTTCAGACTTGCCCCCATTTCAGTACACACAGGTAAAAGAGTTTTTTTCCTCTGTTGTTTTTCAGTCATGTTTTTGCACCTTGCACTTCACTAGGAAATCAATTTGAATCCAACTATTGGAAAAACATCTCACCAAAAAAAACCTTAGGGATAGTTTACAATTTCAGCTCTGGCTGGCTACTTCACACCTCTTCAGTGAGGGAACAGCCCAAAAGACCATGTATCTCACTGCAGTGTTTAGGAAGACTGCTGGGAACAGTCTTTTGTGATGAGGGGGCATAAATAACAGCGATCTGTGGCCTGCACTAATTGCCAGTCCAACTATTCAGGCATCATACACATAGCACACACCTGATATTTTCATTTTTACTTTCCCCTTTCCTAGGTTGTCACTGGTTGGCTCTCCACTGGGACTACATCAAATTCAGCTAGGTCAGTGTTCCACGTTTAAAGGTCTGTCTTCTAGAAATGCTTTTGTATCCTCCAAGCTCTGGCTCTGAGCCATTCACACAGGTATAGGATGATAGTCCAAGTGCTCTAATCTTCCCTTCTCACAACTGTAGGAGTTTCTGGTGAATGTGATTTGCAGAGTTGTCCAAGCATTCCAGGCTGCATTGCCAGAACTTTCTATCAATATGAACAACTATCAGGCTAAAGTATTTAGAATTCAGGTTGTGTATATTTCCATATACATACATATATGCTTACATACTAAAACATGCCTGCATGCAGCTGAGATTAGAGGTAGGATTGTTTATTATAGCAAAACCTAAGGGGATGAAACAAGCTGTTTGGTCTAGCTGTTGGTTGAACTGTATGTGGTACATTGACTCTTTGTTCAGCAAGAGGCTAAAGACTCTTGCTTACACTTGAGACATTTAAGACTCAAATGATGCAGCAGAAAACTTCCCCTTTAGACTGTCTAATAATAATTTAAGAGACAGAACTGTGCATTTTTATATGCCTAGCTTCATCTGCTGTATTGCATTTTTAGAGCATTGTATATGACAAACCTTCCAGGAATCCCAAACACAAATGGAAGTTCCACTGAATCACTTGAAGCAGCTGAAGAACACCATCAGTGAGGCCACACAATGCATGGAATGCAATGAATTTCCAGGAATAGGATTGTTTCCTGGAGATTATTGTATAAAATACAAGTATAAAGAAGGAACAAAGGTAATGCTGATAGTCTGGGCACCACTAGGCTATTTTAGTTTGTGAAAAGAAGAATGAAAAAAACAAGACATGCTGTTAAGACCTTTGCTAGGCTAACAGGAAGCCTACATGTCAAGAGCAAATCCTGAAACAAAGCAGTGCAAAATTATCTTAGCATAAAATAAAATTCTCCTTGATTTTATCTTACGAAGCTAAATCCACTTTTAACTTGAATGCAGTGCTAATGAAGAGGTTAAGAGCTCCCCTTTTTACTTTCCCCTTTCCATGCCCATACTTCCATCTAGCAAGAATAAAGCAATGACTAGGTAAAAGGTAATAATTATATAGAAAGAGGTGAACTTTGCAGTTCTGAGGGTAAAGGAGAGCATTGTATTTGGGAGCTCAAAAGCAATAGGAAGCCTGACCATTCATGTGTATTAAGAAATCAGTGCTGCTGACTAGAACCTACTCTGGAGCAGAGGTTAAGCAGAGCACTTTCAAAGGAAAGTACTATATAGCATGTATAAAAGTTTGATCTCTGCATGCAATGAAAGCATTCTGCTCTTTTCTTTCAGAGAGCCTCTGCTCTGACATGCTGGAGGAAGGCTTACTTAGAAATAAGTGGATTCTTGGAGATGCAAAATCTGGTATGGTTTCCGTCATGGAAGTGTTTGCTTTTCAGCTTTATCAAGATTAGCTCAGGTCCTGGCTTTGGCTGTAAGCGAGTAAAGTCTGCACCTTCTAATAAGACATCAGGTCTCAAACTCAAGTGATATAGTTATTGTTCAGTGTCTGCATTCTTCCAATTTCAGGTGGTCTTTCCACCATATACAAAGATGCTTGAATGGAACACAAAAACCAGGTATAGCATTTCATGACACAGGTTTTCAAATGCTTTCATATTTCTGTTACTTATTTAGTTTTTAGTCCAGCAAAGAGAGAGAGGCAGAAATATGAAAAACCCACTTATGTGCATCCAAGAATAAGCAACTAGACATGGTCAGCTTATCAAAATTTAAAGAACAGTGATATGATACTATAGTTACTTTTCACATCTACTTATTGCAAAGAACAGCCTGTATCCATACAGTTGAACTCCCTTGCCACCAACAGGGCTGATCCAAACTGCCAGCTGGAAACAGTCACTGGCCTCTGTCACCCAGAGCACTGCAGGAAGGGTGCTGACCGGCCCAGAGCTGTGCCATGGATCCACCACAACAGGCAGTATCCATAGAGAGCAGGCTCATGCCTGGGTCTCCAACCAAGGCCTGCTCAGCTTACCCGTGCAGACATTTTCTGCACAGCTGCAGAAATATTTGCACACACGCGGGGGAAGGAGGGAGGAGAGGGCAGCAGAGCCATCTCCCTCAGCAGCACCATCAGCCTGTGCCAGCTCACGCTATTCATGGAATTTCAGCTTAGCCCTGACAACAGCACTGGATACCAGATAGACAGAGCTCCTCCAGGCTTACACTGGGAAAGCAGGCAGCAATGTCAGGCTACAACAAGTGATACACCAGCTTTGAACAGAACACAAGAACAGAATTGTTTTGCCCTGCACCTATATTATGCCTTCACAGCATCTCAGTGGTGTGGGCTTTACTCACTGCATCACAGTATGGCACCATGATGCAGAGATCCTGAGCTAGTCCAAATGAGCTGGGAGAGCTGCCTGGCACAGCCCACGGGCCTTAGCTTATAACCCACAAGCAGTGAAGCTGCATTAGCAGAAAAGGAGACAGCAATGCATGGCAGCCCAGCCAGAACAGAGTGCAGTCTGCATTCCCTCTCCTGGCAAGTATCTTGACAGCAATTGAGAACTCCTACAGGGAGAAAAAAAAAAGAGATTGTAAATTACTGTTTCAGTTTTTCTTCCAGTCTAACTAATAAAGCACTACTACTGGCTCAAATTCTAGGAATTTGACAAGAACACTATGTCATTATGAAGAACCAGAAAGACAGGAAATGATGAGGAACTTTCCAACAGAAGCAACAGCAACAATGAAAACCCTGACTAGTTAAAGCCTTGATAATTACACCCAGGGTCACCCAGGCAATCTTGTTTTGTGCCTTTGGATAGGTCCATCTTCCCTTCCTCTCTCCCATCTTCAATGTTCCTCTGAGACCTAGCAGATAAAGTTAAAAGCTGAAAGGAGATTTGGTGTATATATAGATGCACACTTGAAACTGACCCCTGCTCTCACTGAAAGTGTTGCTTTCTTCACCTCTTTCAATGTTTATTAAATGTAGAGTGGATGAATTAGCCCGGAGGATACTGTATTCATAGCAACAAATATGGTTTCTGCAGATTTCTTAAGATGAAGAATACTTACATCATATTCCCACAGGAAATTAGGCAAAGAATAAACATTAAAGTAATGATGTGATACGTCATTCTCCTAGTAAATACTGAATGTGCTGGTAGATTTCAAACAAATGTAACAAAAGAATAGAAATCTCAGATAAACAGAATTCCTTCCAGTTGCATGAAAAGAGGTAACTGACTACCTAGGGGAAGAAGATAGTAATTGCAAGCGTTCCAGCCAAGAGAAAGCCTCAAAGATTAAGTTAAAACACCAGAAAATCTGTAAAAGGGAGGTCACTTTTAAATAGCCCAAGTATGAGGAAATCTTCAGGGACACTGATCTGTAGGCCAGGCTTCATTCCTTCAGCTGCTTATGAAATGTTGCAGTGTAGGCTTTTCTTCCCTGGTTTCAGTTTTCTCAACTTCCAATTATGAAACAGTTTGTCAGAGGCTTCAGATTGACTGCATGCTTGTCCAAGCTAAAACCAGTAAAAATTATCTCCAAGTAGGAATGTAAAGATAATACCTGTGTGTCTTGAAAATCCTAGGAACCCCTAGGTGTTATGATGCTGATGAAGCACATGTTGTACTGACAGGAGTCCCTGGCTACACACATTAGCTGGAAGACCTACAATGCTGACATATGGCAACGGCTCCAGAAAGGTTTTATTGTTCTCCCCTCTTGGCTTTGCCACTGTTTCCCCAAGGCACTCACCAAAAGCTGCCTCAGGCACAGAAAGGCAAAGGCCTTCAGATTTTTTATTTTCTTGTTCCTGGTACCTTTAAAAAGCACACACTGAGAAAGTACTAAGCCCTGTCTTTCATCTTCTGTCCTCCTAACCTTGGACAGTGGCAGGATCAGTAACATCCCATCATGAACATTCAAAGCGTTTGCAGTAATGGTCTCCTACAAGCAAGAGACTATCCTATAATTATGTGGTAGTGCTCCAGTAAAAGATGATGTTGACCTCTAGTGACTAGTCTGGGGATACCTGGTGGCATGATCACAGTGAAACGTTCCTGTAAGCAGCTAGCCAAAAATGTCACTGAAGCTGGCACATGAGAAGTCACCCTTCCCCATGGGGGTATGCAGTTACACATCCCTTTCATGGAACAGAAACACCCAGCTGAAACAAAGACCCCAAAAGGCTAAATTATGCATGCAGAGAGACTTAAATAGAGGACACAGTGCACAGTGACTGCAACCTCAAGAGAGAAAATGCACCCACAGTGAAAGGACTGGACAAAGCAGCTCATGGAGGTAGACATCATGGTATAATCCAGGAAAAAATCAGAGGATGAGGAGTCAGGTAGGGAAGGACCTGAGCTGGAAGCAATGAATTAAACAGATTTCTCAAAATACAGAAATGAAGCAAGAGGAGACAATTGTGATTCATTGCAAATAAGGAAAACAGCAAAGGAACACCCCAAGCAACCCACTGTCTATTTCTTTGCTGACATAACCCGATAGAATCAACATTTTGCCAGATTATTAGTAATGGAAAATATTGTTAGACATTTAAATGCTTGCCATCAGCAAGTTATGCATTTGATTTTTAAGTCTCATTCATTCTACATAATGAAAACATTTCTTCAATTATGTTTGAAGATCATGTAGAGTATGTTATGTTGCACGTTCACAGAATAAAACCAGAAGACAATACATGATGCCTTAGGAAGTTATTCAGAACTTATGCACAGATCCAAAATAACAAGTGTTTTATTTTCCTACTTATTTAAAAGAAATTAAGAAAAAACTCTTCTCAGCAGAGCCACTCAAGGCACCTGAAGAAAATAACAGATATTCAAGAAAAGGTTAAACAACAAAAGTGACTTGAGGATTGGGAAGGAGAGTAAATTCCAGTCGAGTGACACAGCCCAAACGATGTAGTGACTACAGTGCCCCACTGTAGTGGGGAGAGCAGCAGCAAAAGGGAAATTAGGGGAGCAGAGCATGCTTCCAGGTAACTATTCTGACATGGACTGGAAGTGGGAAGAAAATGAACAGAATTTCTATTTCCTCCAGAACTAAGCAATGGGAGTTCTTTCTCAATAGAAAATGACTTTTCTCATTTCCTAACTTTTTCCATTTAATACAATTTCTGTAATAGTAACATCCATCTTAATAACCCAGCTTACTTGTCAGCTTGGACTGATTAGCACCAAAACTGGGCAGACACCCCAGCAGCAAAAAGTAAGCTAAAAATGCACATTTTGCATTCAAATACATAAATTAAAACAAGGAAATCACTTAGTGTTTTGCTATTTGGGTAGTGCATTTGCTTTGTACACAGCAAAGATAAACTGGTACTGCTCCCCCCATAAGCTTTCCATTCCTGCTTTCCAGGGCATTGCTCCATACTGCAGAGACTGGAACTCAAGGGTGTGTTTACAACCAAACTTCAAAGAGCTTAACTTATTTTTTGTATTTAATTCATTTAGACTTTTTTTTTTTTTAAAACTGTCTTTGCAAAGCAGATGTCCGTACCTGAAATCCTGTCACGGCACTCACGGAATCAGGCAATAGCGCCGTCAGGGGGAGATGGAGAGTACAGTTGCCTGAGGCGGTGTAAAGCACAAGTAGGAGAATGTGGTAGAAATGCCTTATGCAAGGTCTTGGAGCATTTAAAAGCTGAAATAAATTGGCATCCCAAGAGGAGATTAAAAAAAATAAAACAAATAAAAAACAAAATACTGTGGAGCTTCACAAATGCTCGCTTAAGCTTAATAGCTGATTATTTCTGAAGACTTAGCTAGTAGCTTAATTTTTGAATCTTTAATTATCATGCACACATACCTTTTACATTTGTGTGACTGTTTGTAAATGACTGCAGTAATTCCTCAGCATATATTCTCTCTCTCTTACTTGGAGATGGTCTCAGGACACATTATCATTTTGGGAGGGAAAGGCAAAGACATGATTAGGCATATCCAAATGTGTCAGGTACCCAGCTGCACAGGCTGCATTTTCCATGCTTCAATGGCAATCTGATTCAATATCAGTATATTCAGCTTATACTGAAAAACTTCTGATTTTTTAGCATATTACTTTGCCTGAGAAAAAAGATCAGGTAAATGCTACTCCCTCCCCACTGACTTATGGATGTAACTGTCAAAAAAGCCACGGACTTAACTCCATGAAGGTGGCAAAAATACAGTTGCTAGCTAAATGAACACTAAAGATGCAAACAAATGTTCATAAGGGGAGAGACACAGACCTACAACCAAAGCTTTCCCTACCAAATAGTATTTTTTCCAGTACTCTTTGTCAGCTCAATTCTTTCAACATACAGCAAGGACAGTCTCTAGAATTACCGAGTTTGCCTCCAAATCAGTATGTTTTTTTTACTCCGTGTTCTACAGTTGGCTGTGGCTACTATTTAGGTCACATTTCTATCTATGAATGATCAAAAGTGGCACAGCCACTGAAATAAACAGCCCCATTGTGTCCCTCCCAGCTCTTACTGTCATGCCAGCACAAGCCTTAATTCTCCTACATACCAGGCTGTAATTTTATCATCAGCTGGACCCTAAGGGAGAGGCAGCAACCACAGTGATTTAGCATCTCCCTGACCTCAATACAGGAACAGAAGGAATGTTTACCTAGACACACAGGAAATAATTTTCAATGTATCTAGAAGCTTTAGGGGACTCCTTTGCCCTATGGAATTATTCCTACCATTAAAACTCACTTAAGGGTAGGCTGTTAATGAGAAAAGGCAGAGCTGAAATCAACTGGCATACAGTTAAAGAGAGAAAATTCTGAAAAATGTGGGATTTTGCAACTTAATGGAGCTCAAAGCCTTATTAACCGTAGTACACTTCTGCAGCACAGCTTTGTTATTTCCCTTTAAAAAACCCTGCAACAAAACAGCAGCTTTTTTCAGAGGAAAAAAAGAGTTCCCAAAACTCAGCTTGTATTCTCCTCCAGTTTTGTTATGAGTCTGCAGGGTCATGGAGCAATATTCCAAGGGAAGCAAATGACTGAGATCTGAACTGATTAAGCCTGAAGTCTTAAAAGACAGGTTGTCATGCACTATTTGCTACTTCACTGCTGACTCAAGAACATTCAGCTCGCCTGCATATTCCACTTCCCCATCTGCCCACTGCTTCAGCTTCTCTCTGACAGTTGAACATTTACAGCACAAACATCTTTGATATATTAAGAACTAAGTGCTGGGCAGCATAAAACATGCAGTGCTTTTCATCAAGGTATCAGAAGTACTACTCTATCGACTATTAACCTTTATCTGTGAGCTTAACTTATTAAAAGACTCAAATCTAACATAATAAATAATGTAACTATGCATGGTAACCTACTGCAATGTAGAATTTCAGTCTCTTGCTATGGAATATTAGGCTCTGTTTATACTCTTGATGGATCTGTATAAATCTATGGCAATGAAAATCAATCTGTCTTTATAAGCTGCTAGCATTATTAAATGCAGAAAAACAGGCAGCTATAGTGAAAAGGAAGACTCAATAAATTTAAAACTTTGTGACTAAAGTTTATCAGTTTCCTCTGAAGCAATGCAGGTAAGAATATGTTATCGGTTCAGACTATTTAGTGGATTTATTTCTCAAGCTAGCAAAACCACACATACTTGGCATAAAAACAGATTTAAATCAAATAAGATTCAGATGTACTTGCCTTTGACATTGTTGCTTGTGTCTAGCCATTTTTTAAATCAGAATACTTACCTTTTCACACATATATTATAATTTATATCTATGGAAGAAAACAAATCTTTGTTTTACAAGATCCTTTTATCGAGACATCTTTAAGAATAAAAAGGGTTATTTGGAATGGTATGAACACCCTTAACTCCACTGGCTTTGGGTGGGAGCCAAGCACATTCACGAAGCAGTTACTCAGAAACTCAGCACCTTACAGAATCAGTCCCTGCACAGTCCTCAAGTTACTTCACCAGTTTTCTTTAATGAGACAGGCTGCTTTGAAGGAAAAATTAGCAGTATATCTCATCAGCCAGATTAAGGAACTGATTCAGGAGTGAAAATGGCTTGCTCTACAACAGTCGGACTAGTTCCTGCTCTAGCTCTTCTCCCCTCTGCAGTTTTTCATCTCCACTACAGGAGTGTCTCTATTGCTTTGACATAGCCACTTAACTTTGCCTACCTCATAAAAAGCAATGCCAGCTTTGGGTTGCCTTAATAACACTTGTTGAAATACAACAGTTCAGCAACTGCTGCTGGAGAACCTGAGTCATCCCTAAGTAGCAGAAAACTCTCTATGGAGCACAGAAACCGCTATCACTGCTCCATAGTAGAGCACCAAACTAGACAAAACATAGGCAACCTGAGGAAAGATGACAGTGTTAGGGATTAATGAGCCCACGTAGTCACCAGTTATCATGGGTTATGCATCATGGAACTCTGATTAGTTTCCCTTCTATTCCTAAATTTCCAGGCAACCATCACAGCCGCAGCAACTGAGCATATCTGTTTTCTGATAACAACAATTCAAGACATGCTATTTATGTGCTCTTGAAGAGATTTTTTTGAGATCTTTCTATCCTTACACTTCCTACTTATTCTTATTTTAGATAAATATATTTAGTATGGATCCTAAGCCTGTTTAATACCAGGATCTGGATTCAATACCCACGTACATGCATATATGTAGCTATATACATATATATTACAACCCGTGTAAAGAAGTCATGGCCATTTGGTTTAATAATGTACTACAAAAAAAAAACAAACCACAAACCAAAACCAAGGATAATTACTTTGCAAGCAAATACAAAGTGACACCCTAAGCAGTCATAAGGGAGACTGATCTTTGTCCCGTTCTCCTGACTCGGGTACTTGTCAGACTGTAGCAAACTAATTCAGCTTGTTAAACCAGCAGAAAACTAGTACACTAAATAGTGTTTTGCCAGGCTTTTGCATTGAATCAGCTCAGCCTAAGCTCCAGCGAAAGCCAAAACAATGGTTAGACCACAGGGCCAAGGCACAGGGGTCAGAGGATCGGGACCTCCCCTATGATGATGAACACCTTTAGCTATAATGAACAACTTAAAAAAACCCCAGCAGAAGTGTTTCATGCACAATTTTATGCAGTTTTGCTACTGAGCGAGGCCAATTTAAAATGATCCATCAATTCACTTTTACTTGCAGGTTAGCTATGTTTTCAATGAAGAGTAGTGAGCTATGTTCCTCCTTTTTCCCTTATATCAAGCCTGAACCCTGGCTCAAGAGATTTTCACGTTGCACTGCCCATGAGATTGCAGTGCCTGGCTTTTCCACATACCTCCTGCTACGGTTTTCATCCTTTCACACTTTTCAAATACTAATCACATTAGTTGCTTTGCAATGTCTTTTGACAAGAGTATTGGTTCTACAGTACATAGGTATGCAAGTAAGAGGGGGGGGGAAGAAAAGAAACTTTTATTCAGTGTTTTATAATGAAGATTTATAAACAGTAGTGGTAAATTTAGAATTAGCATTTCTATAACAGGAAAAAGCAACAGCAAGTAATAAATGTACCTGTTTAACAGCAGGCCCACAAGCACTACAGACTAATACCTGACTGTGTTAAGCACCATGCTGTCATAGCTGCCTACTAGCAAGTAATACTTCCCAATAGCCTTGCTGGGCTAAGTAGTAATAATGATCTTTTAGATCTCTCCTGTCACTTTGAGCAATTATTCCTTTCCCCTTACTCTGCAGGTAGACCCATTTTCATCCTCTATTTTTCACCCCTCCAGGTGTTAAATGCATATGGCTTGCATATCTGTACTACCTGAAAGCCTTTTAGCTGGCTCCTGCCAAGCAGAGAGCACGCTTGTACAAAATAATAGCAAATTATAAGTTATTAGAAGCTGGACAACAAGAGGATGGATATTCACATAAATGGGTAACATAAAGAAGCAACAAGAACAGATGTAATGGTTCATTTACTAAACACACTAGATGGAGTTAATGCCTGAACCCTTTCAGATGCCATTCCAGCCCCAGAATGGGTTGCTACTCTCCCCTCCTACGTGTCCTAGCAATGGAGCATTGGCATAAACTCTTCATGTACCATCAGGATGGAGACTTCTCCAAACACAGGAATTCCTAAGACATTGATGTATCCTGCAAGTATATAGGACTGTAGTATCGCTGCTTGCTTCTTCCTACATCACCTGTCAGCTCCATCATGGCAGCAAGTGAACTGCACAGTCTCCACATTCCCTCTGGGAAATGCATTACCATGCTTGCACATTTGAGGGACTTGCCTGCTCAACAAGGCCAAATGAAGCATGAGAACTGATAAATTCCTGATCTCCAGAAACACGTAAAGTCCTGCAAAATCCTTCCTAGAAACAATCCATATGATGATGTGCACTGCCTCCTGCTTTCAGGATTTGCTCCTATATACATTCACGATTTACTACAAGCAGCAATATTTATGGCAGTTTAGCCACACAATAGCTGTATGTGCCAAGCTGGGAAGAGAATCATTGCTAACCCACTTCTCCTAGTACAATTCCAGGCTGCATTTGATACTTACCCAGCTCACAAAAATTAGAAAGAGAGACTTGGAAAAGGTTCTGTAACAACAATTAAGATGGAAGCTTAGTTCTAAGTAAACACAGGAACTTCTCTCCTAGTCCAGAATACAAAAAACTGTTTGGACATGGAGCATAATATTATTTCCCACTGCTGTTCACTATCTTCACACTTTCCTGTGGAAGACAGAGCTGGTTGCACATAGGTACAGATAGCTGGCAGCAGACTTCTGAGCTTTGCATTAAATGCAATGTCTCATATGTAAAATAAAGAACAGTTCATAGAATTGTAATGCAAAAAAAAATTTAATTTTTAACAAAATGTTCATGATACGGAAGGTCACAATACAAAGTTCATAAACACAATACAACACAAACAAGTTGAAAAGCCTTTTTTGATTGGAAGTGATTTTTAATACAAAGACTAGATGCCAACAATACTTATTGTACAAAGTTTGACAGTGGATTTATATATTGATTCCCTGAAAAATCCCCTCATTTTGAAGAAATTTTGAATATTAAGGTAATGCCTGAAGTGGATTCAAGAAATTCAGTTACATTTGTCTCCACCCTCAATTCTAAGCACTTGGATTGGGTTTTGCGGTACAAAATGGATAGTAAAGGCACACTGTGGTTTGAAAGCAAGGCTAGAGATTATAGCCTTTACACTTCCTGGGTTTTGTCTGGGTGTTTTATAAACACTCAAACATGCAGCGAAAATAATGTAACCCTCTTGAGGGGCTACAGAGTGAACCAATATTTAAGTCTGCAAAAAATGTGACCCATTTAACCTATATAGCAGTGTCACTATTCTTATGCATTTTTGAGTGTTTCCTCAAATCCTTTGAGGTTACACATTTTAGAAACAAAGTACCTTTCTCCAAGTTATTTCCATTATTTCACTCCTGACAGAACGAGTGTAAAATGGATGTTTAAGATTATTATTCGCCTTCATCAGTTTGGTTGATTATGGAAAAGGACAGATGTACTGCTAAAAAGTTGAAGCTATTGGCCAAGTCAGGTACTTACTTGTTTTACATTTTCAAAACAGATTTCCTATCTAGAAAAAAAGCTTTAAAGAAAATGCTTGCTTAATCTTTTAAAAATTATTAGACTGCAAGTCTTGCGTGTCAAATTCTGGCATAAAGTGTTCTTTAATGTTAAGTTATAAAGTCCAGACAGGCCTATTGCAATTATTAACACAAGTCTTGCCACAGGGCTGTAAATCAATGCACTCTGGCTTAATCACATCTACTACAACTAGCTCTGTTGGTGAACCATGTAAATTCCTATGGGACTATTATACAACTCAAAATTAGTTGACAGAGTTTGGAGGAGTTATAAACAGACACTATGAAAGATTGTTCCAGCAGCACTGGTCTCCACATAAACACAACAAACCAGTTTACACCAAACATTTCTAAAACTACATAGAAAATAATAGTTTTACCACATTTTGGTTCCCTGAGAAGAAAAGTGCTCTAACTACAAAGGTCTTTGGAATGCCATCAGTATAGTGATTAAACACGCACCTCTTGCACTGCCATTGCAGAGATATCGCCTACTTCCACATTGATCAGACTTGTTTGGGGATGTTCATTTGAAATAAACCTTACACTCCACAAAACTGGCAGTGGAATGGGAGCAAGAGATGACTAAAAATAGTCTAGTACTAAAACTGGTTTTATCTGTGATGATTTGTTATTACAAACTGGAATGGACAGTTAGCACACTCATGAACACAAAGTCATTAAGAGCATAGATTGCATCATCTGTTTAACTAATAATTGAGATTTTGTATTATTTTAAAGTTTTTAAAAAACAACATTTTCAAATATGTTTTTGGAAAGCATACTATTTTTTCCCCAAGGGCATAACTTATGTTTATAGTGAACATGATAAACATAATGAGAATTAAGACTTCAAATACAATAAAACAGCGCACAGCAGAAGAATGAAGTCAGGAACCATTTTATTTCCATCCAGTTGTGCACGTACTAAGGATGGCATAAGAGTTTATCCCACCACTGTAATTTATGAAATTATTACATCCCTAGGAGAGGCACAGCTTATAATGCTTCCTGTCTTTTCCTCCCAAGGAAATAAGCTGTGTGCTTATTTAGTTTGTTTTAACTGTGTCTTTCTGTCCCTATCTAATACAAACCTCCTTCATCCTCTCCCCACTAACTGGGTGTGGAGAAGTGGCACTGAGGCAGTCAGTAATGAAAAGTTATAAAAATATTAATCAGCAACATACACTACACTAACACCTGGGATGCTCACAACATAAGAAGACAACTTTGCAACTATATTGCATTCTGTTCACCACCATTGTCTCTGAAGATCAGTAATGTGAGACTGGTTGTCTGGTACATCAGTACAACAGTTATTTCAGATTCTTCTGATTCCTCCCAATTTCTAGGCAACAATTTATTTTATATTTACTATTTTTAAGACAAAATGCTGAAACTGGTTCTAGGTATTTAATAGCAAGATTCAAATAGCATCTTCCACAATTATCAGATTAATACTTAGTACTTGTCAAAAGCTTTAAAAATTATGTTGCAAAATTACTTTCAGTATACCTCATGCAATTAAACTGCTCAAATAGTTTAAACTCTTAATTTAATACATTCTGAGTTAGTGAAGAGTTCATATTTAGAAAATAATTCCAGACAGTCCTTAGACTTCATATGGCAGGAGATGAAACTGTTTAAAATCATCACTATCAACAGAAAAAATTCTCATAGGAAAAAAGTATGTACACTCTCATGATAGCCAGGCAATCAACTCTTCCATTTCAATAGTACCTTAAGCATTTAACTGAATTATTCCAATCAGTAGAACCTAACCAACAATTTATGTTTCAAATTTTCAAACCTGTAAAAGCCTGCATTTTTTGTTTGAATCTAAATAATTTTTTCTTTTCCAATACAATCAATTCAGTTCAATGCATTTAAGACTGATTTGTAAATCGTTCTCTCTCCTTTGTTTCTCTCTACCAATACAGGTCTTTAGAGAGATATTAAGCAAAAAACTTGTAGAATGCAATGATGCAGTTTCATTTTAAACTTAGGACTTATCTGAGCATGTCTGCAAACGCTCCCTTACACGAGGTGGAAGTGTTTTTAACAACCTTTCTTCTACGATTAGGCTATTTCGCTTTAAGAACTGACATTCTTCCAGTTCAGCAGGAAGTGATTCAAGATAGTTTCCAATGAGCTCTAACTGAACAAGATTCGGCAGCTGACCCACAAAAGGGGACAAATTCATCAAACTGTTATTTCCCAGAAGAAGAAATTGCAGCTTTTTGCATTGAAATAATCCATCAGGCAGCATTTCAATCTAGAAAAAGGAAAGAGAAGAACAAAAATAAAGTACATTAGAAGTTGTTAGCCTACGTGCAGTTGCACGTTTTGACATTTACCATTTTTATTTTTAGGGTAAAAAATTCTCTTAGTTTATGAAAGGATAAGAAAAAAGGAAGACTGTAATGCTTTTATCATTATGTGATCAAGCGCTTGAGAGCATTACAATGGTTTTATTGCACCTGTTCTGGTAACAAAGCTACTGGCAGAAGTCAAGACAAGCATGGAAGGGGAAGCACATATCTGCGTGCATGCACACAAGTGCATGCAAAGGAGTGCATGCAAAGGAGTGCAGGTGGCAGAGGAGATAAAAAGGCTACTGCCTCCTAAGGATCATTTAAGGACAAACACAGACTGTGGAGAGACAGTAGCAGCTCCTGTGTCGTGAAACTTGTACAAGCAGTTATCTGTGCAGTGCAGGAGTCTTGCTCCACACTACTGACATATAACTTCCAAACCCAACCTCACCAGCAAAACAATTATAAACCTCAAAAGAAGTCTGAAGTCACAAGCCTGAGCACCACACTAATGAGCCAGACAGTTTAGCACTGCTGATAAGGTTACCAACCATAATTATTTCCCTCTTCCCAATGGGATAGCTGAGCTGCTCATCAATTAGCTGTTCATTTACTACATCTTTTGGTTTCACTTCCATTAAAATACTACATAGGATAGACAGCTGCAGGGAAAGGGAAGATATGTTTCTGCAGCCACGCTAACCTATACTATCTCTGGATCAAAGCCCTTACAGACCAGGGTAGTACTTATTCAGTATTATGTGAGCTTTGCTGATACCAAAGTTTTAGTAATTAAACAAGCACCACCCCTTTTTTTCAGCTTTACTTTTATCATGAATAACCACAAAATCATTTCGAGCCAGAGGCTGTTCCAGAAGAAATACTAGGTTAAGTTTTGGTGTTTGTTTTTTTTGTTTGTTTGTTTTGTTTTGTTTTTGGTTTGTTTTTTTTTTTTTGAGTAGTAATTCAAAGTTCTACTTACGTGGTTCTTTGTCAAAGCCAAGTACTGCAGATTGGTCAGAAAACCGATTTCTTCAGGGATGGAGGTTAGCTTATTATAGCTAAGATCCAAATAGTGTAATTTTTTACAAAGAAATAGCTGCAATGGAACACTTTTAATATTATTATAATTTAGATACAATTGTTCCAGGTTCGATAATGCACCAATCTGCACTGGGACATATGAAATACTGTTGTGCCACAATTTTAAGCAAGAAAGGTTCTTAAGATGTTGAAAACTAATTATTTCTTCCACTGTTCTGAGATTATTTTCTTTTAAGTCAATTTCATGCAAATTGTTTAGTGTAAAAATGGAATGGGGAATGCGCTCTAAATCACAGCAGATTAATTCCAAGGTTCTCAGGTTTACTAGCTTCTTCAGATTATTTAGCACTATCAGTTTATTTCCCTCGTTGTTGATACACAAGTGTTGTAAAGAAGGCAGAAGATCTGTAACCACTTGAGGTATACGGGAAAGGTTGTTTTTCAAGTGAATTGATCTCAGATTTTTTAGCCCCTGAAAGCCTTCGTTGTATATGGAGTTGTGATGATCTAGCATGAAATATCCTGTTAAGCACAATTCTTGTAGGTTTTTTAGATGAAAGACCCAAAATGGAATTCTTCCCATCTCGCTAGATTTCAAGCGCAGTGTTTTCAGATTTTCCTCTAAAAAGCTGACTGCTGGATAATCCATCGTTAGTGATGAATGATAAACATTGAGTTCTTTGAGATTGACAAGCTGAGTCACAGCTGAAGGAAGTTTGGCTTCAGGAATAAGTTCCAGGCTTAGGACTTCTATTTCTGTCAGTTCAAAGACACTGTCTGGAAGACCATTTAACATGAAAAGGTGAAGTTCAGTCTTGTCTTGGGAATTTCTTACTAGTTTATTTTTCAGTTTTTCCACTGACCATTCATTGTTAAGATTTATCTGTTTGAGTTCATTTTCACTCAAATCAGACAGGAATATTGAGAATCGTTGGGAATAAAGAGGATCATACTGATCTGCCAAGTGGAGAATAAATGCAAAGTCATTCTTTACATCAGGTATATCAGTGTAATTACTTTTCTCTCTCAGCTTCTCAAAAGAATATTGCTTAAGTGAACTTCTTAACATCCACCACAAACTGTAAGTACAAGTTAATCCATAGAAGATCACTAAAACAACATAAAATGAAGCCAAAACTTTAAAAATTTCTGCTAGCGAATAAACACACTGGTACCTTTTGTAGCCTGTAAAGGCTTGAACATTAACTACACAATCAATTTCAAGTGTAATAAATGATAAATAGTAGGGGACATAAATTATTATTATGACAACTACAAAGACTTTCACTATAATCTGTTTCATATACACTGTATATACGACATCCTTTTCTTCGGCATGGAGTCTGAATTTCTTCACTTTTTCAAATATAGCTTTAGCTTGTTCCCCTTCTTTTTTGTCAAGAACACTTGAATTTTCTCTTCCTGTTGTTTCCAAACCAGGTTGTGAATATGGCAGGGACTGTCTGCTGGCCCCTATGTCTCCTGAACACGCAGGTGATGAAATCACTGTTTTTGATTTGGCTGTTGGCAACTTCCTCGCAGACTGCTCAGCAACTGTTTCTGAGAGGGCACGTGTTGTCCATGGAGAATCAAAACACTTCTGGAGAACGGCTACAAAGTGCTCAAGCCTGGAACTTGTACTAGGATAGTAAAGCCAGAAATTACTGCAAGCTGCAAAAATAAAGGTATGCAAAAGCACTAGGTATGGGAAAAATTTGGCAAACCAGTGAAGCTCTCTCTCATAACATACTGCATCGATATAGGAATACTGCTGCCGATGGAGATAGTTCTGGATTTTAAGCGGGATGATTATCGGTGCTGGAGAGCCAGCCGACATGTTAAGGTTGGCTTTAACTGAATCCCAAGGCACAGCACAATGATTGTCAAATTCTAGCTTGCAAGGAAGACAACATAATACTCTGGTTTGAGTAAGCTGGAGGGCCCCAGCGAGCACAGCAAGTAGCAGCATTATCATGGTGAGGTAATACCAGAAGACATCCCACCATGGTTTTAGTATTTGGTAGGATGACTGGGCATCTGCTAAACATTTGAGGTCTGTTAGCGTGATCATGACTTTCACCTGTGAGAGAACAGCAGCTGGTAGAGGGGAAAACAAGAGAAAGGACATTGTCAGAGAATTGTAAAAAACAATTTATCTCACCATTAAACAATTTAAGCTTATTACTGTTTTCAGAGTTTTAAATATGTCTAACATTTGGCCTAGCCTCCAGAGCATAGCAAAAGGATCCAAGAACTCCTGGCACCTGACCCTAACCATCATCTTTTGGATTTATTTTAAGGAAAGGTACTTGGAATACAAAAACTTAAAACAGTGAAACTAGCATCAGAGATTAGGAGAAAATATATTTGGGCACTGTTCAAGTAGAAGCAACAAGCAGGTATAAGTTAAAGAAGTGGTTGATACATTACTTGCAGTCCTTCACCACCATCCTAAACTTAAATAACAGAAGTGATTTCTTATTTACAAAGAATTCCAAAATCAGAGTGATACATTAACATGATGTCTCTTGTAATCTAGAATTTTCTACCAGATTAAATATTTCTAACCAATTTAAAAAATACATAAAAAAACTCTCCAAAAAATATTTTGCATTACATATTCTTATATATAATTCCCCATCTTCTCCCATCAAGACAATTAAGCACATTGACAGAATGAAAATTAAGCTAGCAAAGTTTATTATTGTTCAATACTGTAATTTATATATAAAAATGTCACATTTAACCCCCAGAAGAATAGGTTTGATTCATACTTACTTTACTAATTAAAGAGAATAAATTACACAGCACTGTTCAGTCAGGAGGTCTACACCTTTTAAAATTCCTTGGACATGCCATCTTTACATTTGTCTTCATTCTGGATGGAGAAAACATTTAATATACTTATTTTTAGTGGTTTAAACTAAATAAAGAGCAAACATTTCAGCTTTCATTAGAACTGCTGCCTCATTGTGGATCCATTAAGCTCTGCATTGCTACAGCGACATAAAATGGAACAGTACATATTCATATGTGGTCATGCAGAATGTGAAGTCAAAGTTTTGCAGTCACATCAACACAAACCACCCCCCCACCCCCCCCCCAAGGAAACTGCCTACAGTTAGGCCCTACTTCAACTGGGAAGTAATGTGGTTTTTTTTTTCCAAATAACTATGAACTTGTTGCCTGGGAGACCGACCCCCACCTCACTACAACCTCCTCTCAGAGAGTTGTAGAGAGTGATAAGGTCCCCCCGAGCCCCCTCTTCTCCAGGCTGAACCCCCCAGCTCCCTCAGCTGCTCCTCCTAAGACTTGTGCTCCAGACCCTTCCCCAGCTCTGCTGCCCTTCTCTGGACACGCTCCAGCACCTCAATGTCTTCCTTGTTGTGAGGGGCCCAGAACTGGACAGAGGATTTGCAGCCTCATGAGTGCCGAGCACAGGGGGACAATCACTGCCTGGTCCTGCTGGCCACACTATTCCTGATACAGCCCAGGATGCCATTGGCCTTCCTGGCTACCTGGGCACACTGACAGCTCATGTTCATAATATATTAGTACTGTACATTTCAAGTCCAAACAGAGGTGATAAATTGTAAAAAGTCAAACAATAGCTGAACTAAGGTAGAACCTTATTCTTACTCCACATTCACATTTGAAAGGGGAAGGATGACTGAAAATAACTCTTCTTGCATTGACAAAGCTGCTTGTAATAGAATGTAAAAACTTACCAGGCCCACTCAAGGGAAAGCAGCTGAAGGAGGACTGGATGGTTCCAATACACTCCTGAAGAGAAAATAAACTGTCATCAGATCATGAAATATTTGGACTCCAACAATGAAAAACATTTGAAAAGTCAAAATTATCACTGAACTGGCTTTAAAAAGTGTGAGAGATCTAATTAGCATGAGGATGGGAACTATTCTTTTCCTGACAATCATGTAAACCTCATCAGGGACTTGGGCAGATACTAATGTTTCAAGAAGGTGTTTTATATAACTAAATGCTTATTGGAGCATTCTTGGGGACTAGGGCATACCTATTCAGTATAAAGGACAGAATTCATAGTACAATAAAACTCTTGGATAAAGTATTTTCCCTAAAAGTTACAGAAAAGAAAACAGAAAACGAAACTTAAGCCAATTCTGTGAAAACCATATTGGTATACCTGAAAATACACATCACCTAGTACCCCTTCAAGCAATGCCATATTACCAAAAAAAAAATTTACTTTTTGTAGAGATTGAAAACTCCAAGTGAGACTGAGCTGTGTAACTTTGTGAGGTCTGTTTCTATGAAATGCTTTCTTTGTCACTTCTATACCTTGCACTGGAAAGCTGTTAGTGCCTATCACAGATCCCAGAAAAAAAAGATTACATTCTTGCTGTGGTTTTACAAGACTTTCTAGCAAAAAGCAAGTGTCACAACACTAAGTATTTAAATACTTGAACTCTGGACTAGTGAACAGCTACTTTTTGAAGCCTTCCAATGAAGCATGTGTATCCATTACAATTCTATATATATGAAATAAAGCTTCCCATTGGAGGCATACACAGTACATACAAGTGTAATGTAAACATGTAAATTATTAATGATAATTTTGCTAAAGATGTTTTTCTTTCAAATCCTGTCTGTATGCCAAGAGTGACTAATCAAATGGAATAATGCTGAACTGTAATGGGTTTGATAAACCTCATCTCCAGCAGCTTTCAACTCATATCAAAGCCATAAGAGCTTTTCAAAATGGCCTAATTCAATTGGCAATCTTTCTTAGAAGACGAGAGAGTGAAGTTTAGCCCCAGGCAAAATAATGACTTTAGGAGAGTTACTCCAGACCAGTGCAGAGATATAGGCCAGAAAAAGAAAGTAATAAAGATCACTGATACCTAGGCAATTTTTAGTTACTTCAAGACTTATTAAATCTGATCAATAGAAACATACCCAGAATGTGAATAAAAGGCTGTTATTTTGAAAAACACTATCTATAAGCATCAAACACCCACCACCGCCCCCAGCTGCCAAAAGGTTACTTAACATTGCATTTCTGTCATTTGGTCATTGCTTATGTAATTTTAGGCACATTTAGTTAGGGATGGCTCTGCAGCAAGGTATCTGCCTTGCTTGTCCTCCCCAAAGGGTATTCAACCGGTGTTTTTGACACACTAATTTAATAAAAATAGATTTATACAACTAAAACATACCCTGAGAGGTATTTCTGTGGCTCCTCTATCTTGCTTCCCCCCCCCCCCTCAAAGAAACACAGCCACCAAGTTGTCAGTCAATCTCTTAAGACTCAAGTAGTTGCTTCTCAACTTTGATAAGGAGATGCTGACATTTTTAGCAAACATGTTTGTTCTATCAATTTTCTATCAAAAGTGATTCCTGAACTACAGTACCAACTTAGCTTCTAGCTAGTTTCCGAAGTTGCGGATGGAAAATTAAGTTCAATAATAAACTAAACACACAATCAGTTTTGCTTCACAGGTAGCTTTGAGACTCCCCTATGGGATGCCTAGTTCCTGCTTATGGTTTCACATGCACAGCCTGAGCCTCCACTTGCAAATAAGCCCTCATGAAAATTCCCAAAGGAAAAAAAAAACAAACTCTACCCATACACACACTCATTACCCAACACAGATCTTTCCTGGCAAAACCTTCCGCTTCTATTGGTGTGCTGCTGTTTCCTTTCTCAGGCATTCTCTGAAAACAAACAGCCAGGTGCTGCAAGAGTTCTGGTGCAATTCTGAACTTCATAAAGAATGATACTGTCATACTTGCTTTTAGCAGAAGCAGTCAGGTAACTGCCTCTAACTTTTTTAAGCAGTAGACTGCTGAATTCAAACACTGCATTTGATACATGGTTTTTCAGAATCTGTACTTTGGTCACCTGTGTCCACAGGCAGATTCAGTTGTAGGACCTTTTTGATGGGGATTGTGTTTTTGAATCCGTATTCCACTGAATGCGGAATATACAAACAAGATTAGAGAAAGCTTCTTTCCAATTCCGTCTGAAGAAGGTCACAGGTGATAATTAAACATGTATAAGTGATTATCCTTTTGTATTTAAAATAAGCCCAAAGACATTCCAACATTCTATATTAACCAGCATATTCCTCAAGCACCAGATGTTCACAAAGGCACTAACACTATTACAAGTTTGCCATATCAACTGCTCAAATAATCAAGACCTAAACTCCTTCCAAACACTCAGAGACTGTAATTACAACTACAAACAATCTCAACCATCTGTACCTGGACTAACTAGAGGTCTTGCCTTAAACACTCCCACTCTCAAGACAGGAACATAAGATGTAGAACAGTAATAGCAAAGCTTTATGCTGTTTAAGAAGCAGTCCTCGCTCTCTGGAGAAGGCTTACATAAGACTGTATAGCCAAATAATTCCTGGGGAAAAAAGTGTAAACATAGTTTAAAATTTATTAAGTTAGGCTACACTTACATTTTTACTTTACCAGGCTTACTCTTCTCTGCTACTGCTTCAGAGCTAACTGCACAGCACATACACTGATAAAAAATCTGGCAAAAATCAAGCAACTACTACCCATCCCTACCACTACCATGCCTTCATCAAGCTGAGAAAAATAGGAGTCCAACATGGCAAGTGTGTTTCATTTTCGTCAACTACCTAAAGGTTTGAGCATTCCCAGGTTCAATACAAAAGGCCTCAGGCAAAAAAAGCACTCAGGCAGCTTCACCTGAACTCAAGAGTACACATCTTTGTTTTATTACTTCCTTTCTCTCTCTGGTACACTTAATCCAAGAAAAAAAAAGAAATTATTCTGCAGTATAATCTAAGTTGAAAATATGCTTTACTCCAATCTGATTTGCTTTAAAAGCATAAGATTTACTCTTCATATCTCAGTGCACAAGATTAGATACATTACATTATGCATTTCCATCCTATGCCTGCAGCACTCCAGAAGAGACCATTGTCTTTCTTGAGCCATATTAAGTTCTCACTAAATATCATTGATAGCCAAGTACTGAGCCTTTTCTCTGTTCAAGGAAACCCAGTAAAGAGGTGAACTTGGGTTGTAAAATATGTCACTGGTCAAACACTCACAGGGGAGATGGATCATCTTCAAACATTCCAGCTGCCTAGGTAGTTAAAATTACACACCTGTAGGCCACATGATAATGAATCGTATCAGTTAGGTCAGCCCAAGTGCATGAAGTTACTTGAGTTTAACTCTGAATAGCAGATGGGAGGGAAAAAAACAAGTCAACTACTTTGAAGATTTAACTCTGTAATGAAGTTGCATTATAAGATACATATTCAAAAGTTAAATGTGCTTTTTATTTAGTACTAGTCTATCCTGTAGAGCAATTTTAAATACAAATTCATATATAAATACTTTGACTAGTAAAAGCACTTTCTCCAGGCCTCTCCTCAAGTTAAGTCCAAAGTGCTAAGGACTGTGTTGTAGCCGAAATAGGTCACAACCTATGCTCCTAGAAAGACCTGTACTAGCGAGAAAGAGATTGTTTAAACTGAAGTTTACAACCAAACAGATGGTAGGTGAGAAAAACAGTTTATACAAAAAACTCTGAAAACCAAAATGTAGAAAAACTGACAAGCAGGTACAAACCTAAGTTTCTGAACAAGTATGTTTCCCAATTAAACAGGTAAGCCATCCAATGGTAAAAAAACTACAGTAAAATGAAAGGTAGACCAGCTTTGTTTTGCATGTAATTGCATCAATGTGACTGATCACTTTTAGAGCAAGCTGTCTACTTGCCCAGAATGTATCACTCCATTTATAGCCAAGGTGCTTTCTCAGATCCCCAAATAAGCAGAACCCAGACTTTGAATCAAATCTGAACACTTCCGATAAGCAACAGTTAATACTGAGACACTAAAGCTGTACAGTTTCCTAACTCAAACATGCATTAAAAAAAAAAAAGGTTTTAACTTAAGAGACCTCTTAGCATCTAAAATACTGACTACAATAAACAACACAAGCATCTGTTTAGAAGAGTGCTTTGTATTGGTCATACAATAGAGACGTATCTTGTTTCATCCTAATATTTGACAAGTAATTTAACTTATTTGTGTTCTCACTGGAAACTCTAGCACTCTTTTTATTTGCTCCATTAATTTGCATTTCTCCAAGCAGTTGTACATTTCACATATTCCACTTTAAAAAGGAAATTATAGGAAGAGTGCCAAAACTCCACATTGGTATTGCCCGCTAAAAAAGAGTTCTATCATGAGTCTCCTTGGCAATTCCTAAAGAAACATAGCAAACCTCATTAACAATTTTAGTTATTGGAAAGAATTCCATAAGGTTTTAAAAATAAAAAAGTATAACAAATTGTAGTGGTTCTGACTGGAAGACCATGGCATGCTGAGGTGTTAGTGATCCACTCCGGGCAGTTAACAGGTTCAAACCTATGCTATGCAGATCTTTTGTCCACAGGATTAATTTGGCCAGATCACAAGAAGTCTGCAGGTAAGCTCCCACTTGGTACCTGGGATTACTGCAAGAAGTTCTCTTGTGAATGTCTTTCCTCGTTAACAGTAGAAATGATGCACAGAGTTGTTTTCTTGTAAGAAAATTCTATAATAGGTTGACTGATCAAACTGAGGTAACCCTGTCCACAGGCAGAGTCTGCACAATGTGCTCCACAAGGATTAAAGGCTCAGTCGATGATACACAGTCTGTGTTCCCAGTATAAACAGATGTAAGATTATTTATACTATTCTCCTTCTTTATAGTGTCAAACCCAATAAAAAACATTTCTAATTATACTGTACAGTGTCTGAGTGTCTTTCTTACTGAGATTATCATGGACCAGCACCTTTCAGTGCAAAACAAACCATATAGATTTTTTTCCAGAACATTAGTTCTGAACTTCTCATGAAGTAATAACAGGGGTCCAAAAACCTGAAACAAAGAACAAGTCCCAAATATCCATTATGTGACACCACACAGTCTGATCACATCTCACTCATTTTCAACACAAAGAAGTTAGTATGTAAAGTAAAGCACTATCTTCTCTGTCAGCCCCCATTCCCCTTTTTTTGGTCCTCTAACACTTCCAAGTAAACAAAACCTTCAGTATTAAATAAGACGTAGGAGAGGGGCATGTATTCCTACTGCTCTAAAGTATCTATACACTGTGCAACCTGCTCTAGGTGAAGCTCCTTTAGCAGGGCTCAGAGCAGGTGATGTTCAGAGGTCCCTTCAACCCCAACCATTCTGTGATTCTAAGAGCCTAAAGAATTGTATTTTTAAGCTTGGCATTAGACAGTCCATAAGGAAGTACACACATTAATGCAACAGAAAGTCAGTGTATGTTAAGTCTCAAGAAAAGGGATACAAGCAGAACCAGCACCCAAGCAGTACAAGAGAATTTTTGTACAAATAATGTTGAAGCCAAGCACATTCAAAGCATTTATCAGTTATCTCCTTGTATGCAAGCCTACCTTTTTTTTAATGAAATGCTAATGGATTTGTGATCTAATGTACTTAATTCACAGCAATGTACTTAATTCATCAACATCTTCCCAGACAGGTTCATGGTATGACAGATCCAACAAAAATATAAACAAGAACTTCATACATATTTAAAGAAACAAAGAAATCCAGTTACAGATTCACGGCTTTTTTTTCTTCCTTTCAAAAAATCTGGTGCTCAACTTGTAAAAATTAAACAGAGCTAGCCAGACCAAGTAGGTGCATTTCATTGATAAATGAAATGGTTTTCTAAACAAGTGGAGTGTAAGAGATTAAATCTAGGTTACAGAAAAAAAAACAAACCCACAACCTTCCAGAGTGACTCCATACTATGTCAGCTAAAACAAAGCTGGTAATTTCACAAAAGTTACAAGGAGTTCACAGAAAAGGAGACAGGTCACAGGCCATACTAAACAAAGGAAAGAAAAGAAGAGGTATCTGGTTGCTTTATCCAATTAATAAATACATAATGCAGAGTAATACGAATAGGAAGACACTTAAGAGGTTGAGGTGATTATGCAGCCAGCTTGCACTCTGCTGGAGGATTGGTAAAACCCTATTCCATTTCCATTTCAGGGGAGTTTGGATTTGACATTTGATAAAATGAAAGGACTGAAAGACAGATTTCACATTGCACATACTGTGTGATAGCTATGTACAAATTACATACCAACACCTAAACACAACTCTACAGTTGGAGAGCTGCACATCCCCATGGGATCAGGAGAGCCAAAAGCAGTGCTGTGCTTATCAGAAGCATCTCCCGGGACAATGCTAAGTTTCAGAACCGCAAACAAGTGATCAGACTTGAATTCTACAGTAAATCCACAGTAATCCTTCTTTGTCTCCTGAACAAACACAAAGTTAGTTTAGGACCTATGTTCACCCTGTGTACTTCCATCAAGACCAAGTATGCTGTGCAACAGCCCTTTACTGCACAGAATTTCCTTTTTTGAGTAGGCTGTCTGAGCAGATCGAACAGATCAGACAGCAGTACTACAAGAAAAACACTTTTTGGTATGAAGCCAAGTTTAATAACTTCAAAAACAAGAGTCAAGGTTTTATCATCAACTGAATCAATTAAGAACTTTGAAGTAAAAAACCTCTAACCCCATACTTGTAAGAAACTGAATAATACTTGGAAGCAAAGCAGACACTACTTTTAACTCCTCTTCAGTAAAACACTTGAGTATTGACATATCCCATCTCACTTCAATTAAACAATATTTTGGTGCTTTCCTAACTTTGAGTCAGTGTCACCACAGTTAGTATTTAAACAACGTTACTGTTTAATAAAAAGTATTTACTTGGAAAACAGTTTTCCTGTACTGCAAAGGCACAGGCAAAGTAATAATCATTTTCACACTTGCACTGGCATGGGTTTGAAATGACAGTTTATCTTGTAAATAATTTAAACACAGTCTAGAAACAGAGAGGTTTTAGTTAAAAATGTCCAAATTGCCTCACTTCTTCAAATATTTTGGATTACACAACAAATGCACATCAAGATTGTTTTGATTCAGATGGAAAATTAGTTTAAAGGAGAAATACTTTAGCATTACAATCTAAATGTGCAATTCTTCAATTTCAGATCAGTAGACCTTTATATTTGGATGCAAATGAACTTTAGTTACCAAAAACTAGTGAAATAAATGTGAAAAAGAGTGAAAAAAATAGTGAAACAACCTGAACAGTCACAGATTAGTGATATTTTTCCCCCAAAACTAAGGCAATAATATTTGGGAAATAAGGGGTTACATTTTCTGGGGTTTGAAGTAAGAGCTCTAAAATCAATGTCACTTTAATTAAGCCTGAGTAAACTAAATGACCATAGATTTATAGCTGCTGTGCCACAAAACTGAAACATCGCTTCCATTAAACTAAAATCACAACTCAAACTATTGTCACCCAAAGAAACAAAGTGTTTGTAACAATTAGCAGCAACCAGATTGTGTTACTACCATATTCTTATTGGTATCACTGGCCCCCTGGCATTGTCAATCCTTCAGTTTCTCACAGTCAACCAAATTCTCAATTCCAGTAGAATAAATTGCATTCCAGTTTACAATATTGGAACATACTTAGAAGCTGAGCCCTTATGATGGAAATGAACTCACATTATTTATTTAAAGGTGTGTAAGCACATTATTTTGAAACAGAATGGCACTGATGAGCACTAAATTGAAGATACTGCATTACAAGTTTTCTCCACAATTCGCTTCTGATGTTGAAAGACACTAAAATTCTCTTGGGTGGACACCAAAAGAGGGTATGTCAGCACTATAGTTCAAATTGCATTTGTAACAGCTTTATTGAGAGCTGCATCATCTGCCTTCCTTAAAGTATAGCCCTTTCATATCAGTAAGTTTAAATCAAATATCTGGGGAAACTATTCATAAGTGTTATGACACTTTAGTTCAATATTGAATTACAATTTCATTTCAACTAGTTAGAAATTAAATCCAGAATTTGTTTGTAGCCCACTAACAACCACTTGGGGAAAAGAATCCCCATAACTACAATAAACTGAAGTCCACTAACCAAGTCCGGTAAAACTCTAATTGGAATTATATAACCTATACCACTTAAACTTTAAAAAGACAGAATATTTAAACATTAGAATATTAATTCTATTTTACATTCCTCGCTCTTCTACATGGCTACCCATGGTATCTGAACCAAACAGTTTCATAGCCACAGCACAGACTGCTAACTTATCTTTAGGAAGAGTAACTGCAAGAACAACTGGCAGAATAACACTATTTGCAAGGCAACAGCTGAACATCCTGTTATAAGGATGCCTACAGAAAGGATAAATACCGCCCACAGGTTAGTGCACAGAATACAGACAGCAGTGTGAAACAGATAGGCAGCACAGAGACCCATATAAACCACACCTTATCCCCTTAGTCACATGAAACATCCATTTCTAATCCTAGCTGAGTAACGCTTTAAGGCTTTAGCAGTAGGTATTGTAAGCTGAAATAGTACTACTAGTACCACAGTCTTCTTTGCTACCTGTAGCACATCAGGCAGAGCAGGCACAGCAGCAGCTAAAGGAACACAGGATTTCCCCCTCCACCACCCTTCGGAAACCCCTTAGAAAAACAATTATTTGACAGTGACATACTGCTCTATCGAGTTCATTTTACAAGGCTGAAATGCTGATGGATGTTTCTTTAGCATTGTTGGTCCCTGCCTAAAAGTTATCCAATACGCTTTCATTAACTTCGAACAGCAGCTGAATTGGTAACTTGCTATAAACAAAAGGCAATTTTCTTTTTCTCCCCATGAAAATCCTGTTTACCTGAAAAAGGAAGAAAAATACAAGTCAGACCAGCAACTCACTCCTCTCAAAAGTGTAAGGGAAGAAGCATGTTAATACTGCAAATTTCTGGAAGTTACATGAATCCTACTGAAGCCGAAAGTCAGTTACATTATGCTAATGTAAAATTCAGTAGAATGTAATAACATATGCTAATGTGATAAACATTTTGTTATCTAGCTACAACAGAATGCTTTAAACACTGGGGAAAACCCTTAAAAAAACCCCCATATACTAATTACTGGTTCTCTACTACAGTCATTCTCCTTTCCGCTCTCATTTCATTTCATGTCCTTTGCCCTGCTCGGCACCACAGATACTGAAGAAAAGTCACTCATCATAACTCTTCTATTCCCCACACAGTCAGCTGAGCTACACAGAGTAAAGAAAACACACAGTTAGACAATACTTAAGTTCTACAAGTACTTTAAAATGTCACTACTTAAACCTCATGGGCTTTGCTCTCGCCCCCTTCTTGACAGTTTAAGTTAAATAAGACAGATCAATAAGCCCTGATCTGTTGCCCTTCCTACTAGGAAGGTATGTAAGGAAAAATTCTGAGACGCTAGAAATAACTATCATCATGGCTAGGCTTCGCTAACGAAGATTTAGGAAGAAATAACTATACCTCACCTTATTTATCCCTTCAGCAAACAGATAAGGAAAGCTGGGAGTCAGCAGCACAAAAACTTAAAACCACAAGTGGCCACACAGCTCCGAGCTTATTCTAGGACTACCTCAAAGGTATGCTTTTAAATGACCACACTATAGGCCAATTCAAACAGTTTACCTCATCACATAATTAATTACATTCTTAACATAAAATTAGCTTTAGGGAAGTCCCCTTTAATCAATCCTACAGAATTGCAGCATTCACTATGGACAGATTCTGAACCGGAGACAGGAAGGCGCCTCAGTTTCACCACTGAACAGATGGGCCCAAAGCAAGCCTGGTGTCACCAGGACAACTCAGCCAGGGTGCAAGCAGAAGCAAGAGCTGCTACAAGATCACTGACTTCCTGAGCATGAGAAATGCATTGGCCAGACAGAGAAAAGGAAGAGAACAAAAAAGAGGACTGTTTCTTGTTCGACACGCAGAATTGCCAGGCCTCAACACTTCCCTCCCTTCCGGGGAGGTTGGGACTTGGCACCCGCCTGCCCCTTTCCCCCGGGCAGGTGCCGCCGCCACACCCGGGGCCGAAGGTGGCAGCTGCGGGGCGAGCCCGGGGCGGAGGGAGGCGGCCCCAGGCGACCTGTAGCGCCCGGGTCACCCGAGGACACGCAGATACCGGTTACGCAAACCAGAGAGCGGTTTTGTGCCGAGCCCCGCCCGCGGGCCCGGGGCAGGCACAGCCCCGCTCTGCGCCCCCCGGCCCGGCGGCCCCGCGGCCGCGGCAGGTGAGCGGCCCCGCGGCCGCCCCTTCCCGCGGCCGCCGCGCAGGCTCACCGGGACAGCGGGCGGGCAGCGCCGGGCGCCCCGCGGGACGGCAGCGCCATCCTGCTCCGCCGGCGCAGAGGCAGCCCCGGGAAAACCGGGGGGCGGCGAGAGCCAGCCGCCAGCCGCGCTCGGAAAGCCCCGCTCCGCGCTGCTCCCCCTCCTTCCGTCCCTCCCACGCCGGGGGCGCGGGGCACCTGTCAGCTGCGGCCGCCGCTCCCTTACCTGCCGTCGTCGTCGTCGTCGCCGCCGCCGTTGCTCCTACTGCTGCCGCCGCCACCACTGCCCGTGCCGGCCGGCTCGCCCGTGCCGGTGGGACCGGTGGGAGCGGCCCTCCCGCACCGCCCGCTCCGCGCGCTCGCTCGGTCCGCGCGGCAGCCGCCGGCGCAGCGCGAGGCACCGGCTCCAACCGGCGCGTCTCGGGCGCGGCCCCGCCCGCCGCCCGTGTCACGTTACCGGCCCCGCAGCCAATGGGCCGCGCCCGGCGGAGCCGCGGCCGGGCCGCGGGGCGGGGGAGCCGCGGCGGACAAAGCGCCGCGCCCGGCCCCGACCCGGCCCCGCGAGCACCGCGGACACACCTCACCTGACCGCCCCTGCCGGCGGCTCCCGGCACCGCGGTGTGCCTGCCCGGCTGAGAGCCCCCCCGGTGCGGGGCGCCGGCCGTGCCGACCCGCAAGCAGCAGCCGCCCCCTCGGTGCCGGCATTTAAACAGCTCGAGCCGCTGGAGAGCGGGAGGAGGTGGAGGAAGTGAGAAAGTAATTACCGCCAGCCGTTGGAAAATAAAAATAGAGAATGCTACACTTGCAGAGAGGCGATTTAATCCCCGCGGAGGCCTCAGCTGGGTGCGGGCGGAAGGAGCGGGGCCGGTCCGGCCGTGGGAAGCGGGGCTGGCGGTGCTGGGGAGCGTAACGGCGCGGGCACATTCGGTACAAGCTACACCCGCCGGGACAGCACCGCTGCACCTGCCCTGCAGCAATGGGAGTCCCGCCACTGGGGCCGGGGACACCTGGTGTCCACCACCCTTTCTGACACCAGCAGACAGAAGTCCGTACGGCGAGACCCTTCTATGGCTCTTCAGTTCCACTGAAAACCTGATAGAAATATAATAAATTGCACAAATAAACACAAGGTTAAAAAAAAAAATCACAGATTCATTTGATTTTCCTACTTCACCTCCCCTTTCTCCAGCCCACAGAGCAGCCCCCTCCTCCAGATGTCCGAAGAGGCTGATTCTGCTGGGTAAAGGCATGAAAGTCTGAAAGAAAATTTTGATACCTATCTAGATTTCTGCAAAGAACTGGGACGAATGGGCTCTGTCTACCTCCTCTTAGTCGTGCAAACAGATCAATCTACTCAAGTAATTGTCCTGACATATTTTCACTATTATTAACTCCACTGCAAGGACCTAGTCAAAACTCTACAGTTATACATTCTAATTATACTCCTTACACTTGCCCTGCTATAGTAATGTTTATTCTTTGCCCAGCCATCAATTTCATGGAAAAAGGGACTATTTTCAAAATATTGCTTTTTCTCCAAAAAACACCAAAATCCTTTTCTTCACAGCTGTGCAAAACCCACCTTCATTCTAAACAGCACAGACACTAAATTTTGCCAAAGTTAACAATTTTCAAATTGTATTCAGTACATGTTTAGCTACTAGTATTACTTTCAACTTAAAAGATCCATTAAAATATAGCATACTTCTGTGGAAGCACAAGTATTACAGTTGAGCCAAAAATGAAACTAATTAAAACAAAAGTGAAGCTCACTTGTTAGTCCAAACATGTAAAAATACTAATGCAAACGTGTTGGAAAAAGAAAAAAGCCGTTTGTTTTCCTAGCTTGCAGTCACAGTGGTAGCCTAGCAGAGAATGTATTTATTTTAGGCTGATAGTTTCTACTTAAGGTGATGTACTTTGATAGTAATGTAACCTCAGAGAAGCCACTATTGTCACCACAAAGATGTCAGCATCGTGGCATTGTCTGCAATTACCTTTTCAAGAGTCTTTGGTGAGGTTTGGTAAACAGCAGAGAGCAGGCCAGCCTCTTCCCAGGAGACCAATTCCCCTTCATCTCATGACCTGCCTCCTTTTTAACTCTCTGTATCTCAATTTCCATCATGGAGACAAATTTTCTGCTCTATTAGGGGTTCCCTGAGGAATTATTTAATGCATTTTGCTGAGACTATTTCCTCTATTTGTGATCAAAATAAATAAAAGTACATCTCATTCTATAATCTTGCTTTCTATTAACAAAAAAATGAAAAGTCTGTCTCCAGAACCTGCCATGTTTTCTATTTGTCAGTAATATGCTAGGAAGACAAATTAATGTTTAACTAAATTGTAAAACCAAGAACTGTTTGTGCTAAAAATAGCAATACTGAATTAAGCCAGAACACTGAAGTTAATGGTCATAAGGTTCATAATTGCTTGAACAAAAGACTGCAACACAATTACATAGGTTTGCATTTTCTCTACTGTGACACTGAGTAGCTCCTGGGGAAGCACAAGGAGAGGACTCAACTCATCATTCAACCCCACCAATCCCTGAGCAATGCCATCTCAGCAAAGGAAATATTTTGTTAACCACCTATTCAAAAACAACGCTGTTTTAGCAGTGCAGCTCCTGACTGTATACCTAACAGATCTTGTCCTTCTTTAGGGTTAGCTTAGTGCCAATTACTTTAGGATGAATTTCTTCCAGTCTTTCTCAAGCCATATTATCAGGAAAATGTTCTTCAAGCTCTAACAACCTTTCTATTCGTTTTTGACAGCCATTTATAAGACACTGAAAAGCAACAGCTTGACAATCCAGGGAGAGTTTCCTTTCACACATCTTGCCACCCCCTGATCTTTTTTAACTTAATATTTAGATGCTACAAACCCAGCTTTTTTTTTTTTTAATATATATATATATTGAATTATATATATTGAATATATACATATTCATATATATATATAACCCCCCCCCCCAGTTTCAAATGCTATGCTCAGTGTGACTAATGGGTGTCCAGGGCATGTGCTTCAACCCCTTCACTTGCACAGTTTGGGGAAATCTCATGTAGTAAGAAAGGGAAAGCTGTATAACAGAGAGCTGTATGTTAAAGAGGGCAATATAGTAAAAATTTCACTTTAAAATATTTTCTCTTGAAAATTCTTTTTAATATCAGAGATATGACATTATACTTGTCTTTTAACCCTCTAGCAGTACTTGGAGTTGCAGGAGCAACAACATCTTGACTGGCAATTGCACTGGCAGCAGTGTGTGAAGCCGAGCCAGTTCTGTCAATAAAGCACCCTATGACAACTTGCCTTGTGATCACCAAGTGCTTTTCTGACTGTCTGTTTCTCAAGAGTCCGTCTTTTGATGTGAAAGCCTACAGCTTCATAGTTAGCTGAAGCATGAACCAGCAGATCACAACTCTTTAACCTCTAGAATTCCATGCTACCATGAATAAAAAACATGTAAGCTTCATAGTTCTCTGTATAATTTAATTTCAATCCCTGGCACATCCACATCTCACATCCATCATCTCACTCACTCTTTTTGGCATGTGCTTAAGCTTCTTTGTCTTCTGCCGCGAGTTTATAAATCACATGTTACATACGCTCCAGATCACTGATTTCCCGGTGCAATAATGTGGCTTGCAGTTACCAACAAAGGCACTCCCTTCAGGGATAGGTATTTTAGAACAACACTTCCCTCTGCCGGCTCTGTGGGCCGTCACAGCTCTGCGCTGGAGGGACCTGCACACATCCTCTGCCCCAAGCTCTGACAAGACCTCTGCTCCTCCCAGAGTGCATTGGACAGTACGAAACTAGCAAAGGTCTTATTAATTTATCAGATGAATATGGTAAGATAAAAGTTTAATCCAGTATCAACTGGACAGAAATATCAATTTCGCTTCTGATCAAGACAGGAGTATCTCAAAGTCATAGGTAAAGCTAAAATTGAGATTCTTATGGTCTGACATTTCATATTCACTCCAAAATCCTGACAACTTTATGACAGATGAAATTAGAACAATATGTAGAAACACATTTTACCCAGATCAGCAGGCATTTCTTTGTAGAGTGCGTATATAGGACACCACAGAAAAAAAGATCAATATTTTTAAAGAAACATTGGCTGCACTTTTTGTGACTCTAATGGAAGCCAAGAATAGTGCTACAGTGGATTTTAATTGAGTGCTACACTTCCTACCTGGCCATCTATTCCAAACTGCTAGTAATAATGGTTGTGCTTAATTCTTGCCCTTCACAAGGATGGGAACCGGTCCCAGTGCAGTACTACACATGCTCCTAATTCACTTGCACAAACACGACTGAAAAACATAATTAAGCATTTTGCTTAACAAAGATTCTGTTCATATACTCTGCTGAATAAAGACTTTTGGTGGACTTCAAAACACAGTAAGATGATGAATAAACTGAAGATAGAAGAGGGGGAGTTGAAAATACAGATATAATCCTAAACCAGTATTTTTGCCATCAGCAAAATTTGCTTTGAAAAGGCAGACAGAGGGACAGAGTTTTTCTGTTCCACAGAAAAACTGTCAAAAGATTGGATCAAGGAGGTACTCCGCGTTGAAAGGTAGAACAGGTAAGACTGCTGAAAGCCATACTGAGGTAAACTGGAATAAACCTTCATTAGAAGACAGGAAACAAGTGCTTATGCAGTAGGTGGTTCTTGATCTGTGTTCAAAACAAAGTCTCTGGTAAGCACACAGAAGGTCTAGTTATAAAATAGCATATGAGAAATATTTCACATGAAAAAAAAGATTTTCAAAAATTTTAGAGAGGAAATAAAAGGCTTGAATAAAGAAACCAGAATGTCAGGATCAGGGAGACATCCTGAGAAACAACAAGAGGGAAACAAAAACCAGCAGCATAATGTGGCATAGGCAATGCTTTTTTAAGAAAGACATTTCCAGTCATCGCCTGGTTTGTAAATGCTGAAGAATAAGGATTCCTCTCTGCTTAATTTCGATGGTATTGCATTCTGCCTCCTGGTGATCCTTACATCTTGCTGGCTAATTGTAAAGTCTGCTTGAGAGTTTTCAAGAGAACTTATAAGGTGGAATCCAAGTAGACAGAGCAACTGGAGATGAGTATTTGTCTTCCAAGAGCTTTCAACACAAATTAAATACTTGTTGGCTCTAGAAGCCCTACAGGCATTATCAGCTCACATTTGACACTTAACACTGCATTACTAAAAATTGATGTGTGTCTGCTAGAGTGCTACTAACAAATAATAAAAAAAATAAATTAGTGCTTTGGGATTCCAACGCATTCACTCCTATTGTTCACAAATGCTTTGACTCCACTGTACAGTTCTAGTATTGCAATTACAAGTCGTAAAAAAGCAATTAAGAATCCAGCAGTTGAAATTCTACATCACATAATTTTCTGCAGAAAACATATGCAATACACTTCAGTGTATTCTTACGCAGATCCTGTTTTCCCTCGACTGTCCTAGGCCTTTCTTTCACTTAGGGTATCCTATTTTTTACATTTCACTCACCTTGCACAGAGGTGAAAGAATTTTACACCAGCAGTCTTGCAAAGTCTTGGATTTCTAGTCAATTCAGCACTTGTCTGGAGACAACTTTATGCTTGCTGGCAATCAGAATTCCTCCAGTAGGGAACTACGTGCTGTGTTGTTTTACATAATCACTGTTGCTTTACTTGCCAGGCCACAGACGTGCAGCCCTGGTTTCAGCTGACAGCCCAAGAGGGTCATCCCCTTCCAGTTACCCCTTATTGCTGATCATAGTCCCCAGCTAATGTTTTACCAGAAGATGCTGCTGCCTCAGAACTGCAATCTGATTTATGTGTGATGTTCTCCCCATTTTGGTGCTACCTAAACTAACTGGATCAATTTAAACCCTTTTGGTTATGGGGTTTCTTTCTGCATCACTTTGAAACACCCAATTTGGGATCAACCAGTATCAGCTCTTTCCCATTTAACATGCTTTTACAAAAAAGCAGTATCTGCTCTGCACCTTGCAGACCCAGATCCTTGTGGAAGCTATTAGACCAAAAGATCAAAGGCAAGTTATTTGTCTTTCAGCACACATTCGTTCCGGACCTTTTTCCTCTCATTCTCTTCGGTCTTCTTTCCTAATGTGTATTTTGAGGTTGGCCAGTGGTTTATCTGAAAAATTTATTCCCAGTATCCCTCCAGAAAGTGTAAACATCATTTCTGTATTATTTGTAGCCCCTGCCAGAAAAAATGTCACAGAATCACTTTCTGGTAACTTGAAGAACCCATAATAAGAAATATCTCTGCTACATCTCAAGCAGAACCTTGCCTTCTGTTTTCTAGGGAACATGGAAAAATAAGACGAAGCTCTGTTATACCAAAATATCCCTACCCAAATTCACATACAAGGAAGGCATCTCTGGAATCTGCCAGAAAATACTTCCATTGTCATACCCTCTTTCGTTATTAATGGCTTGATTCCACAGGGGGAAAAAAGCTAATTTTGTCCACAAACCTTCACAACATAAAAATGTATAATTTTATAAAGTCAAAGATACATTAAAAAAGATACAATGCAACTTAAAATCAGCATTGGCAGTTTGAGCAATATCCAAATAAATGAATATTAATATGTTTATGAGTATTGCTAAGAAATGCTAGTTATCCAATGCCTGCTTCACTCTGCAGTTATATTCCATTTTCTTTGAGATATACAAAATGTATGAGGTCATTTAAAATTGGAGTGCTCTCAGCACCCGCTAAGATTAGATCTTTAGAGGCAATAAAACTAGTATAATCTGAACTCCAGTATCACATTAATTTGCTATGATGTCTTTTTTAAAATAGTGCCAAGCATATACAGTAGCTATTATCTGATAAGCAAATTGTTACAGTGCAGCCTAGCAGGCAAAAAAAGAAAAACTCATTATTTTTGAATGAGATTCAAAATAAATGCTTACAGCACAGCCTGTTATGGGGAGTTCCTTGGCACATATTTGGAATGGTTAATCATAAAAAAATGTAGTTAGACATGAGTCACACGGCTCACCCCAAATGACTGAAAAGTCTTATGCATTTGTTTAATGCTCCATACTGTGAGTAATATAGGAAGTTCTCACTGAAGTATTTCCAGCTTCTCAGACTCTCCTTGTGCAATCCAGTGTTAGTCACACAGTGAGGGAGCAGTCAGATAGCCACATCCTCTTCTCCGATCCAGATATTGGCTGGACTCAGCCTTTAGGAACAAAGTCAGGCCTGCAAGATATTTGTGCTGTATTTCTTCATCTGTGTTACAATAGATTCTGTTGAAGATGGCTCACTAATTTCTTAGAACATCTCTTTAATAAAGATTTGCAAAAGACAAAATTATGACTATTTCTTGAACAGGGCTTGCAGCCACAATACAGCAGACTGCGAAGTGGCAGCGTGGCAATATGGGCTGGGGGTAAGGATGGTCCCTCCCACTGAGAGACTCCAAGTTACCCATGACTAAGAGGTGTGTGGGTGTCCTCTCTCATCTATTGCACGCATGAGTACACGACTGGACACTGAACTGCTGCAGACAGCAGCATGTCTTTCTGTGCTTTTGCTTGAAAAGCAGGACTTGAAAGGCATAGCAGTTCTGGGGGAGAAAAGGAATTGAGAAAGAGACTAAGAAGAGGAATTGTGAGCAAAGAGACTCTCATCTGCTGTCCAGTTGCTTTTGTGATCAGAAAAATAGGCTTTTGTCTATTTCTTCTTGGTAAACAAGTCTGTGACAAAGACTTTTATGTCCCATCAGTAATTAAATGTCTTCTCCTTTTGACAAAAAAAATCTTTGGGGCCCTAAATCTATATAAAAAGGAAATTACAACACATATGTGTCTTTTGGAACTGCCACGTGTAAGGTTTTATTTTTATGACTTGTATAATACCACTTTGGAAAGCACTGGTTATATCCCAAGGGAAAGCTGATTTAAATTTTGATTTGACCAAGATACAGGTTTATTAGAGTCTTATCTACTGCAGCTTAGGGTAGAAAACTCTGATGGACAAAACAGAGATAAAGTCAGCTGATTTTCCATGGACTGTTAATAGTGTGCTTGAGCATCCGAGTTCTGCCAAGTGATTTTCTCCTCTTCAATTGAACTGCTTCACCAAACTATTTTGAAGTGTAGAAACTCCTGACCACCACTCCTACTTCACAAAAAAGATGGAGCCAGATTATATGAAAAGAAATTTGCCTAAAAATGCACTAATTCTTAATTCTAATGAAGGAGAACGTGTTAAGCAGTTAGACCAGCCATGTAAGACTTTTATCAAAAATTGAGGAGGCATTACTGTGCACTTACAAAATGAGTGAGATGCTTCTAAACCGAAAGTCAGCACGAGATACTTGGGGTACTTAAAATAGTCCAGAAAATTTAATCCAGGTGCTAGCAAAATTACTTTTTAAATATATAAATAAATATTACTTATAAATATGAAAGATAAACCTGAAAAAGCAAATACCTCACCACACCTAAATTTACTGCTTTAGCTGAATCCTGGGGTTCAGGACCAGTTTAATTTTATGAAAACTGTTGAATGCTGCATTCACAAGGCAACGTATTTAACCATTAGGCTCAGTGTTCCTGTTTTCCCTGCTGTGCCATAACTTGTAAAATTCTTTTAAGCTAAGTATTTTTGAAACAAAGTTTTGGCCCTTCACACTGCTCAAAGTGTGGGAAGGTTGGACTGCTCATCTGGTTTCTCTAACGCTGTTGAAACAGGCCTCCTTCGAGACCTTCTGACTGATATGCAAACTGAGGCTTTCCTGCTCAAAACACGACGTCGTTACATTAAAAAAAGCTAAATTGTGATTTTGAAGGGAAGAACTTGAAAAATTGCTACTGAGCATAGGTAGCAACTTGAATTTTCATAGTGGTCCATTTTACAGCAGACTTTGTTGCAAAAGTTGGACCTCTTGTATGTTTTTCATATTACTTCAGTTGAAATTTAGACCAAAACTGATGCACCAGATGCTACAGAATTGTAACTAATAGAACAAACACTACTGCCTTTGCTGTGTTAGTTAAACTGCAGTGGATCCTGTTAACTCACATGCTTATAAGATTCTGTTTTACCAACAGGAGTCACACATATCAGGTGTCTTGCAAGAGATGAAATATCAGGGCCAGTTGGGGCAGACAAGATTTAAAACCTCCTCTATTCTTTACTATCTCTGCTGATCTGGTAAACACTGAGCATCACTTAACAGGGTAAGAGTGTTTGTTTCATCATCTGAGGATGAATCAACACTATCTTAACAACATCCCTTCAGCTATCTGTATCATGGACCTAGAGTAAGGGTGGTGCAGAAGCCTGGGACATATAGCACTGCATGGATTTCCCCATGATATCTGCTTTGTAAACAACAGTCTGTGAAAAATATGGCCATCAACGGGACAAACGGCCAACGTTAAACTAAAGTTTCTTTTTTTCCCCCTTTTTGAAGCACCTCATGATACAGCCCAGGTTGGGATCTGCTGCCCTCCGGTGCATGCTTGCAGAGGTCTTCTCTGTCAATCATGAGAATTCTCAAAAAGCATGACAGAAAAACAGAATAAAGTGTTAGGTTCTTTGTGTGTCTTATTTAGGATCTAAAATAATTTCTGGGACTCGTTTCTTAATTTTGTTGGTTTGTTTTGGCTTTGTCAGAGCATTTATACATCCAAGTAGAGGTGTTCTAGTCTGGTCTATGGAACTGTTTCTCTTCGGTCAGCTCTCACTTTCATTTTCTATGAATATACACAATGATTATATGCACAAGACAATACATACAGTGATATGCAAGTAGTGTATCTATCACATTTGATATCTGCATTATGCCTGCTGATCCTCTTTGTGATTTGAGGTCCTGATTAAAGGGAACTTTTCTATTTACAGAGAGAGGAGGTCTCTGTCCCAGTTGTGAAGGGAAACCTTAAAAATGCAAATCCTGTGAGTTAGTGGAATACCTGAAGAAATCTGGAAAACTGAACTTTTTCTGATAAGTGGTCAGCTTAGGTATGAGATGATTGTTAATGATTTCGACACTTTATTTCATCCAGAGAGACAGCCCAAAGAAGGTAACCAGTGAACCCAGTTTCATAGAATCATAGAATATGCTGAGTTGGAAGGGACCCATCAGGATCATTGAGTCCAACTCCTGGCCCTCTGCAGGACACCCCAAAAATCACACCATGGGCCTGAGAGCATTGTCCAAATTCTTCTTGAACTCTGTCAGGCCTGATGCTGTGACCACTTCCCCGGGGAGCCTGTTCCAGTTCTCAACCACCCTTTGGGTGAAAAACGTTTTCCTGATATCCAACCTAAACCTCCCCTGACTCATATTCCTGCCATTTCCTGGTCACCAGAGTGAGGAATCAGTACTTGCCCCTCCACTTCCCTTCGTGAGGAAGTTGTACACTGCAATGAGGTCTCCCCTCAGTCTCCTCTTCTCCAGGCTGAACAGAACAAGTGTCCTCAGCTGCTGTCCATGAGGCTTCCCATCCAGAACCTTCACCATCCCCACGGCCCTCCTTTGGGCGCTCTCTAATGGCTTAATGTCTTTCTTACATTGTGGTGCCCCAAACTACACACAATATCGAAGGTGAGGCCGCCCCAGAGCGGAACAATCACCTCCTTCCACCGGCTGACGCCCCTCAGGGCCCACAGGGCGCACCGGGCGGGACGGGCGCTCTCCGCCCCTCGGACGGGCGGGACGGGCGGCCCCGGCTCCGCCCCGGCGGGAGCGGTGTCGGCGGGCGGCGAGGCGGCGTCGGGGCGGTGAGTGAGCTGTGGCGGCGAGTGAGCTGTGGCGGCGCCGGCCGGGGCGGAGGCGCTGCCTCGGGGCCTGTCCGTGCCTCGGGCCTGCGGGGGAGGCGCCCCGGGGCGGACGGGCCTGGCCCGCTCCCAGCCGGGGCCGCGGTTGTGGCCCCGCAGAGCGGCCGATGCCGGGCCCGGGGAACACCCTGGTGACCGCGGGCCTGTCGGTGAGGGCCGGGGATCCTGGTGCCCGGCAGGTTCTGGCCTCTCCAGCTCTGTGCTGCAGGTTGGAAATACGCGTGGGTGGCAGCCTAAGTGCAGTATAGGATGGCTAAATGGTAAAGCTGCTCTGCGAGGGGGAAAAAGTAAACCTCCCCCCCGCAACCTCATCACTCTCCTCAGTCCATACGGCAAAATTTATTTCTCTGCACGCAGTTTTCTCCTTTCCTTGTAGATTATGGGAGAAGAAAGGACAAAATGTTGGCTACTACGATAAATCTTTCACACAGAGCAGGTTTTACGTTCAGTGATTTGAAGTTCCTGAGAACAGTGATTTTGGCAATTGTTCTCTTGGCTTGATAACTCATTTTATCACCTGTAGATGGTAAGGGAAAAAAAGTTCTGGAGAGGCCTCCCATGGCAAGGTGGCACCTTTTTATCTCTGAAGCTTTCATCCTCTAGACAGTACGAAGAGACAGTCCTTCAAAGGCTTCACAGCCTTTGGCTGAGATGCATTTGGTCTTTAGTTTCAAAGGAGCAAAATTAAATAATTACAAAATTATAACTTTCCATAAAATGTCCTGGTGGTTCAGCAGCATCTGAGGTCAGGGTACTGTATGACCAGGAGATTGGCAGCTGTGAAGGGAGCATAACAGTCTACAACTCAGAGGTTGTATCTGTGCTGGAGCAGTTATAAAGCACAGCATGAGCTAAATGATTGTTAGTACACAGATGCATTCATATAGTTCCCATGACAAAGTCTAACTGTATCTTCCAGTCTAGTTCAAATCACCAAACCTGAGTTTAAACCAGATTAGCAACCAGAATATGTCTTCTTCCCATTCCCATTAAAAAACATTTACTGCACTGACGTTTCTGATAGCTTTCCTTGCTTCTCACTCCCCTAAAAATACAGAAAGCTGCAGGAGTAGTAATTTGTTATCCTTTCTACCCTAATGTGTTAATTTTCCTCTTTTCTCTATGGGTATGTAAGCCTGAATTCCAGGTATGCTGAGTTAGAGCATGAATACTTCAGAGCACTGAAAATTAGAATGGGAGGAAAAGTATTCCTTACTGTTAATTTCTTAGTTTAACAGATATGAGTCTTGGCCAGAATGCTGGTATCTGACTCCAAGATTGAAAAAAGAAACATTAATAGGATCAAGAAAGGAAAATACCTTTTCATTCCCCCACAAAGATCAGTGCATTTTCTGTGATGGAAGAACTTTACCAATTTTGAAGAGAGTTGAGACAGGGTTTGCATTGCTTCTGTAGCTGCCTGACACTGTGTAACTTTCCTGAGCTGGAATGTTGCATCTTGATGAGAAAAACTTAGCTTAGGATATTATAAACCATCTCATTAATGTGTTTTACACATACTTGGTTGTTGCTGAAACACATACAGCAGTAGTATTTAAGAGTGCACTCATCCTAAAAGTACCAGTGAATAATTCTTTTGAGCCTGTGATAGGTTTTAATGTCACAGACAATTACAGAGGGAATGGATGAGCCTGGGCAAAAAAAGAGTAGGCCTTTCTTTCTTTCTTTTATTTTTTTTTTTTTTTTTGAGATCAATGTAGGAGAGTATCTGGTTATGTTAAGGAGGCCTTTCCCTTTACTCCCTAGAGTAGCTTAAGTGGAAATATTCAATTGCAGATGAGGGAAGAGGTATTTTGGAAATAAAAAGTCATAAAAGTATTTTAGATGAGGCTTTTTCATTTGATAGTCAGTAGTTGTCTCTGAGTGCTCTTGAGTCTGAACAAATGCTGTTCAGCATTCACTGGAAAAGTGTCACAAAGATTGAAACACAGTGGGAGAAATGTTACCTGCTAGTGCCTTTTCTTACTGAGGCTGCTCAGCAAAGTATTGTTTCCATTTTATGCTCCCCATAAAGTTTTCACAGTTCCTGCATTTTGTGGTGTTAAAGGTGGATATATTTTTTCACTTCAGGTATTTTAGGTACTTGCAGAGATTGGCCACACCACAGTGATACAGGTCTGCTGTGGCTCATGCAATCTTGTGGTTTTGCATGACTGCCTTGTGTTGAATAATGGTTCACAAATACCACACTGCCTTTCAGTGCAGCCTGGCACTAATGCTGGAAATATTTACAGCTGTTAATAATTTTTCTAACAACAATTTCAAGTTAGTTTTGCATGTAAGGCTTGCAAGTTTTTTATTTAATTTTTCTATTCTCAATACAAAATGAAACAGGCAGAGATATACGTTTGCCCCTCAGTGCTAACTAACTACTGCAAGCATTTGCAGCTGAAAGAGCAATGCTGCCTTTGGTCTCACCAAAGGGGAATAGCACTATTATCATGGTCACATTTTAAGTTGGTATCAGTATGTTGCATAAGTAGTTTTTGTAAGGTTGCACAAGGAGAGGAATAGAGACCTTCACAATCTTTTTGATTTCACATAGTTATTATCAAAGATTACGGTGAATATGCTAAGTGGTTATATTAGAAGTAACTTAAAATGGATTTACAGGTCTTTTTAAAACAGATATATTTCTTTTGTGTCTTTCAGAGTATCTGCAAACTAGTGTCAAAGGTTTAATTGCTGTTTACTTTTGTTAGTCCTCAGGCCAGCAGAGTTTCTTCTTGTAAAGGAACTACAATTGATTACTTGCAGATTGCTAAATGCAATGGGATTACACAGGTATTTTTGAAGGTCTGGTTGAGTTAGCTACAACTCAGTACTGTGTGAGAAAGACCCTAATTTCAGAATTGAGACTGAGTTAGTAGCACCTGGAACAAGACAAAGACAAAACCAGCATACTTTTAAAGCTTAAGTCATTCAATGAGACATCCTTAAAAGGGAGTGTTGATTGACCTTTTCTATTAGTTTGTAAGTGTAAAGAACCCTTTTTTTTTGTTCTCTTCCCCTTTTCAGGTAGGAAAGTCTGGGTGGAGCAGGAGTTATCCTTTAATGAGTAAACTTTGGAAAACAAAGTTAATAATTATACTGCTGTGGCTACTGTGTTTCTCACATAGATCTGTGGCTTACATGCTTCTCTCTAATGTATTCCAGTCATTTTGATAATATCAAAAATGATAGTGTTAAAAATACATCCTGGAAGTAGTTGCTTGAAGTACCAGCTCTTACTTCTTTCTTTATAGTTGTTGATTAACAGGACATATTTTCTCCAGTCAGTGAACGATCTATTACTCCACACAGAACTCCTTTTCTAGCTCTCTGTGTTCTGCTGTGGAAGATATTTGATGTTTTCCAAGTCACTGTGGCAGAACTCGGTATAGCTACATAAAGTGTGTAGGCCTGCCTCTCTAGTGTGACTGGTGATCTTAATGGTTTCAGCATACCTGATTTGAAACACTTGGAAATGGAGACCAATTTTAAAGATGTGTAATTTTTTTAGAAATTAGGCTCTTTTTCTGTTCTGTCTGTATTGGCAACTGTAATATAAATTTTTATTACACAGACACATTTTCACAACAATTCTAATGGAGACTTTGAAGCTTGAATTTCATTTAGTCTTAATTATTATTCAAAGAAAAGAAGATCAGTGCTGACAAAGAAAGGAAACCTTCCTTTGAGATGACATTCAGAAACATTTTGCAGCCCTGTCAGTTAGAAAGTTTCATCGTCTATGGTTAGAACTGTGGCAAGGTAATAATTTACTAGAGTTTACTTAATTGAAACAAAATCACTGGAGGGAAGAGGAGAGGCTCTTATCTTTTAAAATTGCTTAGTGATGTGTAGAAGCTCATTCCTAGAATCTGTAAGGTTTTTCAGGTCACTTATTTATTATGCAGAGATGTTTTTTGCTTCACGAAGCTTCTGTTGCCGTGGCACTAGAACATGCCAGCTACGAACAGATTTGCTTTCCAGATCCATCAAACATTCAGCCTCTGCAGTAAGTATTCCTTCAGCTTTGTAGAGAAAACTGTTTCATGCAATATTTTAGAGATGCACTAATTTTGTGTCACGTAAATCAGCATGTAAAAAAAGATGTGTATGTGGCTGAGTCTCAGTAGTACCAGTGTTATTTGTCTTTTTGAAATACAGCCAAACATGTCATATTTAACAAAACATACACTGTAAAATTGGATTACTCTTCTAAACCATATGTGCATCTTTAAATATATACAGTACAGATTACCTAGTCAGAATTCTCTCTTAACTCTCTTTTGTTCTGTGTTAAGAAGTATGACTTCACCTGTCTAGTTATCTTTACAGTTTTCTTCATGAGGACAAATAAAAGGTGTCCTGTGTTGGATTCCTCTGGTGTTCTTGTCACATTGATGAGGTCAGAATCAGATCTGTAGAGAAGACATGAGCAGAAAAGTATCTGTTTAATTTTATAGCTTCCCATTCTTCAAATCACAATGTATATGGTGTATTCACTACTATAAACAGCTTGAGTACAAAAGTGTACCTGCTGCATAATGTTTCTACTGTGAGTCATTTCCATTGATTCAAAGCTGAAACTCGGAATGTAATGGTAATGCTGACATTTTTTTCTCAGAGTATGGTGGCTAGAATATGGTTTTTGAATCTTTCAGACAATAACAATAGCTGGTAGTGGTAAAAGGTGCTAAAGCTCAGTTGTTTGACTCAAAGAAACAGGAGTGTCTGGGGTACTGAGGGACTATGTGATTCCTATGTAATTTTTTCCCGGTATCAAGCTGGTTTACAAAAATAGATACGAGCTTGCACTTTTTTTGTTTGCCCATAGAAATAAATCTGGTTTTCTTTTTCCTAAATTTCCTTTCTCTTTTTATCTTAAAAATATCACAACTATCAGTAGGTTTTTCTCTGCCTCTATATAGAGTAGTCGTTGAAAGTCTATTCTACAGGAGTCTTCCAATACCTTAATTTAAGGTCTGAATATACAGCAAAAACATGTTCTGTTGTGGGTTTTTAGTGGTTTGAGTAGATGCTTTAAAGTTTTAAAAATCTGAATGAAAATAGCAAATGTCTTTGCTACTTTCCTCTTACCCATCAATTTAACAAATAAAATTACATTGCAAGTGCTTGCTTTCCAAACTGGATTGAGCAGGAATTGGGCTAGAAATAGCACAGTCTTTAAGTTTTAGCATATCATAGAAAAGAAAAAGAAAGTATGTACAGTATTTTTTTCTTTTTAGGACATCTATTAAAGCTCTTGAGCTAAATTATGCCCCTCCTCCATCCTTGCTAAAAGTTTAGTGGCTTTAGATAATGACGAATGAGAATTTAGGATATTTTTGTGTGTTTTCGTGTTAATCTGAATTCAAGCTATTATGGAAGCTTTAATGAAAGAACATGTCTATAATTTTGTGTAACTACTGAGTTCAGCTGGCAGTGGTGTAACTGAGAAAGCATGAAGGAGGGTTTGTCATGCAGAATCCAACAATATCGTACTTTGTCTTTCTTAACAAAACCCTTCTGTCTGTATATTTTGATCTTGCAGACAATGGCCTTCAGACACAAAAACACAAGACGAATTGAAGGCCTTGATAGCAATGTGTGGTGAGTAAAAGGAAAATATCTGCAAATTTCAGAAAATGTCTTTGGTGGATGTATTTCCTTTCCAAATTGATAATAAGGTACATGGCAGTTGCTATCTCTGCTGGAATAAATGTGATACCTGTTTAGAAGCAGTGAATGAAATTCAGTTAAAGGTGTGATTAATTGTTTTTGAGCTTTAAATATTAGGCTTAGACTTCTCTTCATCCAGTAAACCACATAAGACAAACATAACTCTTGGGCATGGTAGTTTAGCTGACTTTTAAATTTAACTGTTAATTCTGTTGGGTAATGTATTTCCATTACACTTGATTCGTGTTTACCAAATAAGTCAGATTTCTTTTTAAAGCCATTATACTTGTCTTTATAATTTAGTTCATTATTTTTTAATACTTGTGTTTCTAGGTATTAAATTGGTCTTAAAACAATATTGCCATCACTAATAAATATGGAATTTTCTTAGGTGATGAAAACACTATTATGGGCTTAGATTAGTTATATGTATATATGTATGTGTGCACATATACACAAGGTATTTTGATCATTCAGCTTCCAGCTAATTTTTTTAGCAATTTGTTTTCATTTTTGACAGAACTGTTATGCTACGTGGAGGGGTTTTAGTTTAGTTTGGGGTTTTTTAAAGTCTTGTTAATATTTTGGTAGGGAGGAAAGAGTAAAATGTAAAGCTGACTTGTGAAGGGAAAAAGGAAAAACTGTTCAAGAATCCTAACATTCATATCTGGCAGGCTACTAGGAACAGTTAATGAGCAGTCTAAAGCAGTCTGTTGCCTAAAATTAAAAAAAAAAAAATAGCACTCAGAGGTGTCTGAGTAGTTTAAATGGCACCTTCACTTGACGGAATTTAGCCTTGAAATCATTTAATGTGCCTGGTGTTCCATTTCTGCCTATATCCAGAGTAACTGTGTGTTTGTACATTTGCACATCTGAGCACAGTTCTGCTGGCAGAAAAGTTATTCTGTGGATGGAGAAAGTCAAATGTTTTCTTGGGTGCCCTGTGACCCCTGTGGTTACTTACCACTGTCCCAGCCCTCGGTTCTCCATGTGAACACTCTACTTAAACCTGTTTCCACTGCTGTGAATTTGTCCAAGTGAAACACTTTTTTTTACCTTTTAATCTTAAAAAATGAAAAGATAATTTTATTTGTTATGTTAACTTTAAGATGTTTTTCGCTTTAGGGTTGAATTTACAAAAGTGGCAGCAGATCCCTCTATCGTTAATCTCGGTCAAGGCCTTCCTGATATATCCCCTCCCAGCTATGTGAAAGAGGAGCTGGCAAAGGCAGCAGCAGTTGACAGATTGAACCAGTACACACGAGGCTTTGTAAGTATTGTGGAACTGAAGGACCCAAGCTCAGTGGAGAATGTGCCACAGGGGAAAAAAATTGACTTTGCTTTAAATTGGTTTTTATCTGTAGATTGTACTGTTATGTTCCAAACTAAGTTGATCCAGTAGCCTTATCTGTTATTAATGAACTTCCTCTGTGTAGGCTTCTTCAAGGGCAAATCCCTCAGCTAGAGCAAAATGGTGGAGCACATCTGGGATAGACTGTCTCTGAAGAGTGAATTCACAGTTTAAAGAGTGCAGATGATACATTTTACATTTACCTCTGTGTAAACATAAATCAGACAGTATAATGGTAGAATGAGAGAGTAGCACTTGAGACAGACTCTACAATGAAGAAAAGATTGACCCATAGCATTTAGTAGATTTCACTGGAGACTAGGAAGGGATGAAAAGAGTAAGTTTTTGCCCCCTGGAAGATAGTCACTACACATTCTGGAAGTTGGCTTGTAGAGTTTATGTCTTGAGCTGGGTGTGAGTGTATGGCATTTATGATTGTCCAAGGCAGGATATTCCAGTGACTATTACTGTTTTACTATGACCACTTCATTGTTTGGTTTGCCTATCTTTTATTTCGTGGTAAAGATAGACTATATTGCCCAATTGAGAATTGTGTGTCAGGATTGCTACAAGACCCTAAGGCATCTATTTAATATTTTTCTAGATGACCATGTTATACAACAGGGATATAAAAGCATCTTACAGACTGAAAGCCAGAAATTGTGTTGGTAGTCATGGCATCACTGTGTACATATTCCAAGATAACTTTTTGACTATTCTCTAAGAAGTTGATGGGGAGCAGCAGTGGCCAGCAGTTCCCTGAAGGACAAGCTATCACAGTGAGCAGGGCAGAGGTCTCACCAGCCAGGGCCCAGTCCCACAGTACCTGAGCAAGGCAGGCCCAGAGATGGTGGCTGAGGTCACCGGACAAGCTTGTGGTGGTGAGGTGGACCTGAGAGCAAGCCAGGAATTCAATCCACAGTTCAGGCCCAGCAATGCTCACCATGGATAGACATAACCCAGTGATCACTTTACCAGCTCATAAGAAGAGAATTAACTCTATCCCAGCTGAAACCAGGCCAAGTCTACCTTCTGAGGAAGATTCACAGACTGATTCTCTAAAACTGTTTGCGAATCAAGCATAAATATAATTTCCTAACGCATGCAATTCTTCAGTATTTACTTTTATCACTTTGTTCTTTATATCCAAATGGTTTGATAATTCCCATGATAATTATGAATGTTGGAAAATATATTATACTGTAATAGTACTTAAAGAGGAATTTTTACCAATATTCCCATCTTCAGCCGTTGTACTTTGTCTGCAAACTTCTACACTTCTAAGGTTTTTGAGCACAAGTGTTTGTGGTAGCAGAGGTGGGAGGGATGAGAATGAATGATCTCTATCCATCTGATAATTGAGCTCTCATTGACTGTAGGGCTGTGGCCTATTGTGATTTGAATGCTGTAGCATTCCTGTCTTGCCATGACACAGCAAGAAATGGCTGTCACTTGAATCAGCAATGACTTATAAGCTTAATTTATGGTAATGTTTTTGTTTACAGAAAGGTTCATGATTTAATGCCTTGTCTATAGAGGTATAATGTTCAGTATTTTAGAGGATTTTTGTTACGTAGTTGTGTTTTCCCAAGGAGCTGTTCTCTATTTCTATCAAGTATCCCAAAAGAAAAAAGATTTTTACAGCAGGAATTCTGCAGTTTTTCTGAGCAAACAACATTGTGTCTTCTTATTTCCATGTTGTATATGATCTTTGTTGCATGTTTATTTTCTTGTTCTTTGCACATTTTGAGAAGAGTGTGTTAACTGCTGTGTCCCTGGAGGGGACACAAATGGTGAATAGTGCTCTGAGATTTGGGATGTGACTATATGAATCATTATTCTGACTACAAGTGCTGTTTATTAGCAGTATATAAACAGAATAAAAATATTTCCCTTGCACCAAATACTTTTTAGTTGAAAGATAAGGAAGAAAACAGAGGGAGCTGAAAGAGACTCAAAAGGAGGGTGAGGGTGAATTGGTGTCAGAGTATTCCCTTCTCTCCTCCTATCTCTTGTCCTAGCTCTGGTATGGGCTACCTGGTGCTACTCTGAGGTGTGATAATACGGCAGAAATTAAAAACCACCAGATAGAAAAAGAATTTCCTAGTAGATGCAAATAAATTGAAAGCACTCTTTCCTAATGTGCAAAAAGCTTAAAACATGCTACCTGCTAACAGCCATTAACACTGAGGGCTTATGTCATATTTTTCTATTTCAAAATGTACTATTTTGATATATGTGGAAAACCCCCAAAGACAGGCTTTGTACATTGTTGGAACACAGCAATCAGTTACATTTGTTTGCTTTGAACAGGGACATCCATCGCTGGTGAAAGCCTTGTCTCAAGTGTACGAGAGAGTTTGTGGAAGAAAGATTGATCCTCTCACAGATATCCTGGTGACGGTGGGAGCTTATGGATCTCTGTTTAGTACAATACAGGCATTAATAGAAGAGGGAGATGAAGTAAGTTTTTACTGGAAGTATTCACATATACTTGCAGAAATGAGAATTTTCCTGTTTTCTTATTTGTCCACTTTTAAATATAAGTTAATGTTGGGGCTTCTTTCTGTCTCCATTAGTTTGATTTGTTGCAGTTGTGCACCTGACTTATGGTTTCAGAAGCTGTGATTAAGAGCATATCTTTTGGATGTCTACCTATCATTCACCAACATACAAACACCTTTCTTTCATACTTATGGTACCTGTAGCAGTTTCTTTATCACTGTTACTGTTAGGTGACACAGTACACACTGATTTCTTACTTGAGAAAGCAACTGGGCTGTTGTCTGCAACAGAGGACTAAGGGTGGTGCAAAGAAGTGTTGATGTTTGAATGACCTTTAGGTACCATATTCTGTTTTGGACCATGGCATGGTGGCAGCATAGGTAGCAGAAAAGTCCTTCAGAGAAAGGATTGTTAGTTTACTGTACTAGCTGTGATGAGTCATCCCTTCATCATTACTGATGTCTGCCTTTTTGACAACGATACTAGAAGTCATTTTACTGAAATATTTCTGTACGTAGCGGACAAAACCTTTTTGTGTTGTCATGCATTTTGCTTTCAGTGTTTTGTTTGTTTTGCTTCTATATATTGCATTCTCATCTGTATCTTCCTCTTCTGTTGCTGAGGATAAAATCTGAGGACTTAAGCTGTTCTTCTGAGATTTCTAGATACTTGGAAATCTTGGCATTTTATGGACAGAATTAGGGCAGCTGTGCTGTGGTTCAACAGTTTGCTGTCATTATCTACCATTTCTGCATCTTTGCCTTGCACCTTCAAATCTATGTATAGGACATAAATTGTAATATTGTAACTTAATGGTTGCAGTGTGTAACTATAGATGAACAGCCTGTGTGTGTTGTCAAAAATGAGTAGTGCTTACCATACTCAGCCTGGTGGCATTGTCGTGTGATGCTCTAAAAGGAGGAATGTTCTGCAGTGTTGTATCATTATATCTGGAGCACCAGAAACATTAACAAGTTATACCACCAAAGTAAATCTGCAAATATGATGGCATCATGCATGGTAAATTCTCTGTTTCTAATACTGATTGTTGTCATTTCAGGTAATAATAATAGAGCCATTTTATGACTGTTATGAGCCAATGGTAAGGATGGCGGGTGCAAAGCCTGTTTTTATCTCACTGAGATGTGTGAGTAGCTTTTTAAAAATTATTTATCATATGAAGTTTCTCATCTGTACTCAATACAGTTTGATGAACCCCTTCTATGAGATGCTTTTCTGTATAGTTTTTTGTAACATCCAATTACATAAAAATGAGATGGATGAGTGTAAGTCTGAGACAATGATAGTCCAAAGCAGATAGAATATTTTATTAGTGTTGGAGAAGGTGCAACAGTGTTTCTCATTTGCTTTAATTTGGGCATTCTGAAAGCTGATTAAAATTGCTTTTTTCAGTTTTCAGTGCAAATAATGGAAGGGGATCACATATCAGTGCCATTTCAGTATCTGTTGGTTTTCAGATGATTTGATTTCTGATCCCTTCAGCGACTCCTACAATGACAGAATACAGTTACTTTTCCTAAATTCCTAAATAAGGACTGATCGTGCAGTACACATATTTGCTATATATTCAAGGATTATTGTTTTGTTTATTGTTAAAAAGGACTAATTTTGCTATGGGTTAATTGTCAAATTGGTACTGCTGGCATTCTGTTGGCAGCTTGCAAGGATTGTTCTGGATGCAGTGTTGATCCTGTTACCATTGCCTTGTGCAACTGGTAGCTTTGCATGGGAAGGGCTCTTTAGGTAGGACTGCTGAATGAACTCACTGAAATCAGAACAACACAGAGGGACAGAACCTCCACAGCTGCAGTGGGAGTAGGTGAGACTGTTCCTCTGGATGCCCTCCTTCTAGGGATGTTTTGAATGACAGCGTTCCTCCAAGTATTTTCTGTTTCACACCCTTGTTTTTGGTCTGACTCTCTCCCAGTCATGTGTAGGTGTCAGAAAGTTAGTGTGGCCATGCTCTATGTTCTCCATAGCAACTGGCCCAAACTTCTGTTACCCTTGTGTAATACCACAGGGACACTTGTATTGTGTAGCGTATGAATCCAGAGCCTCAGTGGTGCAGATTTTTAATTCTTTGTCTATTTTCATATGTTCAAGGAGGAGGAAGAGATCTTGAATCCCTTCTGTGGTGATGTTCCCAGTCAGGCACGCACACACTTGCTCTAGTATTTGGCAAGGCTGTAAACACTCCTGCCATGTGACGGGGCTTTCTGCAGCACACGCTGTAATGATCCTCAGGTGTACAACAACATCCTGGAAACCAGTTCCTGCAGAGGCTTTAAGACAGACATTGGCCACTGTCTGTGGCCAAGAAGACAGCCACTGTCACAATAATTTGCCTTGCTATTAGGCCTCCCTGCCTGTTCCTAGAACTGCCTTCTCCCAGGAGAGCAGAACAGAGTGGTTAGGTTGTCAAGTATTGTTATGGAAGTGTCTGAGGGTGGTAAGTTAGGCATCTCTCTTTAGGCTGTTGTATTCAAGTAATGCATACATTTATTGTTTGTTTTGTTTTTTTAGAAAAATAATGGAAACTCTGCATCTAGTGCTGATTGGGTCTTGGATCCTGCTGAACTTGCAAATAAATTTAATTCCAAAACAAAAGCAATTATTCTGAATACCCCACACAACCCTATAGGCAAGGTAAGAGTCCTGCTTTGACACTACTGTCATTTCAAAGAATGCCTTAAATACTATAATTAATGCATTGTCCCCTACTTTTTTGTATCCCAGGTGTTTACCCAGGAAGAACTTCAAGTAATAGCTGATCTGTGTATTAAACATGATACCCTGTGCATCAGCGATGAGGTGTATGAATGGCTGGTGTATAAAGGGAATAAACACATTAAAATAGGTACTGATTTTTTGTGGTATCTTAGAATTGGTTGTGAAATGATGCTGTAAGCTTGACTCTCAGAGATAATGCTTGCTGGAAGGAGCTCAAACTTCAAGCTTTGACTATTTAGCAATGTTTAGAGTCTAAGGAGGAGAGCCCCTCCCTTTTCTGAAAAGTGTTTTAAAGAATAATTTCCAAATAGAATTTTCAACTGCCTTTGGAGCAGACATGCATAGAAACCAGTGGGATTGATGCTCATAAGTCATTTATGATCATATGAATATCCCATCCTTATTTGGTTACTTTGTGGGCCATGACAGATATAGCTTCTGTTACAGTATGTGTATTGGACTGTGCTTTGCTAAAGGACTAATAGAAGGAACAGGGATTAGAACTTCCTTCTCAAAGTATTGCAGAGATAATCAATGAGGGAAATGGATAATGAGGAATACAATCAGTTTTACTCCACTAGTTATAAAAATTAAAAAGCAGTATAAAGGTCAGTGTGGAGATAGTGCATGAGCAGTGTCCCTCCAAAGTGCAGAGACATCGGACATTGTATTCAGTCCAAATAATGGACACTGGATTCAGTGAACTAAGTCACTGCAAGTGCAATGTGAAAGCACGTTAAAGTTTTCAGGCAGAGTTGCTACAGGGGTGAAGCACTATTGCAAGAATAAGCCAGAAAAACAAACATGATGTAATGTCCCTGTCCCTCTTGTTTTATTTCTTGATCTCAGTTTTACTGAAGCTAGTGGAATTACTCCCACTGTCTCAGAAAATTTAATTTAGTGCAGGGTACTGAACTCCTTCCCCAGTTCCATAATGCTACAGCTAAGCATTTATGTAAGAGTTTCTAGTGTGGTGGTCTTAGTTTGGCTCTCCTGATGTATTTGAGCTGGCTAAAGTCCAAAATTTGTTTCTCATGGTAGCATCTTGCATGAACTGTCTGTTAAGATGTAGTTACTGTCGTTATGAAGGCACATTTCAGTCGTGTGCAGTAGAGGCATCTAGTTGAGAATAAACAATGAAATCAAGACATATAAATATAAATTAGACAAGAAAAAGCTTAACTTTTTTCCTGGCTTTGCCACTGGTTGAATGCTAAATAACTTTGCTTCTGTGCTTCAATTCCATATTTGCGGAGTGGCAATAAAAAAACTTTCAATTAATGGGGGCTAAATCATTGTAAAACCAGAATCTTGTAAATAATAAAAAGGAAATTGTATCTAAATGACCTTGCAATACTTATTAGCTCAGCCTCACAGTTGCTGACAGTACATTGATTGTACTGGTCATGCATAGGCTATGAGTCTGTTTTGAGAGTGACCTAATTCCATGGCTGTTGTGGTTGCCTTAATAGTGATACCTTCTCAAAAACCTTAAGATATGGAAAAAGGGGAACATTTTGGGTACATTCATGTGATAGTAATTTGAGTCACTGCATCCTAGCCAAGTTAGCACAGTAACTGATCATATGTCCCAATTGCAAAGTAAAATCAGTTAAAGCTTTCTTCATGAGTTTAGCAGGTATTTAGTGCAAATAGCTGTCCTCAGAACCAAAATCTCTGTGGGTGGTGTAAGGTAATCCATTTTGCTTTGCAAAAGCAGCAGGTCCAAACACTCATGTTGTCAGTCACACTTTGTCTTAGTGGACAGGTGACGGATTCTTAAGAGGCAGTAACTCCACTGTTGTTGGCATCAGTATTGTCATCTAATGCTTCAAACCAAAACATGTTCCAGTTGAACAAAGGATATTCTGTAGATCAGCATAAAATATAAAAGTACTGTCTAATGAAAATGCAAGTTAAAGCCTGGGAAGTTGGCCAACTAGGTTTAGGTGCATATTTTCTAACAGATCCCATGATATCATCTTCAACTTTAGTGTTAAAAGTAGTATAAAACTTTCAGGGTAACACTGTAAACAATAACATTATTTCAGTAAAAGAAATAAGGTCTGCTCTTTTTTAACCTAAGTTGATTAGATTTCTTATTTAAGTCTACAAAAAATAATACAATAAAAATAAGTGTGTTATTTCACTATTTATAAACTCCTGTGTTTCCATATTAACCTTTACATATTCCATTGAATGCAGTGACACTTTTTTTGTGGGAGATACAAAATGGATATTGCATCAATTTACATGTTCTAATGGTGGTTCCTTAATACAATTTAACAGGGGTTGCTAGCCACAGATCATAAAATTAATACAGTCTTTGTGCTGTCACTGAAGCAGTTTTCTGTAGCATAGAGCACTTCATCATGTTTCTCATCATCTGACTCTGAATAATGATTAGGGTTGAACTGGCAGATTTAGAGATTGCATCTCATAACTGAGGATTCTGAACAAGCCTCTGAACAAGCTGAGTGCCATCCCAGGTAACAGGCTTCTTATATGTGTTAGTTTGCACTTCATTAGATTTTAAATTTAGTCAGACTTGGTTGTAGTGTATATGATGTCCCATATAGTTACCATATGGCATAGAGAATTTCCCTCTCTATTTAAAACTTGTAAAAGCTTCTTTCCCTGTGCCCTTGTGCTGCTGCTGTTGTTTGAAATGCTGTTACATTCTGTCTCCAAGGCTGAATACCTAGGACTGTGTGGCAAAACAGTGTTGCTAGAGGCCATTAGTTTTGAAAGCCAATTATTTTTGCAGCCTGTGAGAGCTAGTTTGGGTGCCTTTAGGAAGTGATCTGTACTCTTGGTCGAGCTAGCTAGAAGATGCATCTGTTCATATTGCCTTTTTGTTCTCAGGGTCACAGAGCAGTAAAGTCAATATGGGTGGACTAATAGGAATATCAATTTTTTCCATGCTGTTTGGTTTCTCTTGGCAAGTTTGCTCAAAAAATTACAATACATGTTTTCAAATAACTGTAAAGACTTATACCATGTCTAATGCAGATAACTGCTGCAAAAACTTCAGTGTGAAATATTGTGGTTTAATTTGGAAAATCTTTGTTTGTTGGTCTCCCTAGAGAGGGGATTTAACAACTGACAGGTTCACTGGTAGCGGTTCTAGTATACAGATGAGGTGAAGATGGATGTTGGTGACCACTGCAATTGCAACCTTGTCTAACACAAAGTCTAACTTTGTGTCTCAGACTTAAGTGTGTCTTGATTTATCTGTTTCTGTTGAAAATTACTTAAGTTAAAGAGTCCAAATAGCCCTTCCAGAAGCAATATACAGAAAAAAAATTGCAAACTACAGGAAGAGACCTTTACTCTGTCATCTCCTTGGAAAGGAAACAAAGGATTTTAGTCTCCTATCAGATACAACTGCAGAAACAGAGACAGGCCTCCATGCCTCCCTTAATCCTTGCAGACATCTTTAGCTAACTGCTACTGTCAGTCAGTTCCAAGCCTGTTCAAATTATATAACACAGCATAGTTTATTTACTCACTCTGCTAGTTTGGTTCTGGGTTAGAAGTCTTAGTAATTATTTTCTTTTTCTGATGTCTAAGACAGCCAGTGACATTGACCTGGACAATTCTATTAAAGTGGGTTGCAGTGCCCGAGTTAATGTTGTGCATAGTGCTGTTGTCAGGCATCAGAAATAATGCTGTCCTCAGGTGAATGGGTAGCCACTTCTTAGATCATATCTTTCTTATGAATAATTATGCATTTTTGCTGAGGAGAACTATCATGTAGTTTTAAAACTGTGCCTCTTATTTTCTGCCTCTTTTATCACCTTCCATTAATCCTTACCTCCTTTTCATGCTAAAAAGCATTGGCCCATATATCCTTTCTCATTTGTTACAATTGCTGAAATTTTAGAATATTCTCGTTGCTTGCTTAAGATGGTGCAATGATATATGAACACACAGCTCTGAGCTAGGGCAGTACTACAGTAATTCTTTGGATTACATGGCATGGGTGAGTTCACCTGTACCAAATTAATTTTGTTTTATATACAGCTACCTTGCCAGGGATGTGGGAAAGAACAGTAACTATAGGAAGTGCTGGGAAAACTTACAGTGTAACTGGCTGGAAGGTAAGAAGGCTCAATATAAAAGACTTCAGTTATATAAATAACAGAATGCATTTATTACACTAAAAAAGCCTCTGTTTTTATGACTTGTGTTTTGGAAGCTTCTGGCAAATCTCCATGTCTCCAAAACAGGACAATATCATTCAGCTGGAGCAATTACCTGTCTTTAACACCCATGTTGTAATTATCTTCTTGTCTCTGGATTGATGTGCGCCCGTGAGGAAACAAATACTAAAAACCCACTACATTATGATTTGTTCAAAACCAGTCAAGCTTCTTGGATATTATGATATTTTAGTTTCCCGGTTTTGTGGTGATATGGTATGTTTTGAAATGGCTCATATTTCTGTAAAATATGTTGCCTAAAATGAAAAACTTGAGACATTGGCTAATTTTCATTATTTTTTAATTTTATTATGCTTGCTTTCCTCCCTTAGCTTGGATGGTCCATTGGCCCTGAAAACCTGATAAGGCATTTGCAAGTTGTTCACCAAAATACACTGTATACTTGCCCAACTCCATTACAGGTATGTATTGATGGGGCAGAGGAGGTTGTTTTCTGGTGTAGGAAAGCTGTTGGCCTCACTGTAATAAAACAGTAATCACAACAACGAATCTTTAGTTTTTGAAATGTTAAATGGAATGTAAGAAGAGGAAATAAATTTGATCTGCTCACCAGACATTAAAAAAAAATCAGTCTTGCAGATTCTTTCTTTTTTCACTTGCATAAAACTGACAATCTTAGCAATTTCCTAGCAAATACAAATAAAAGTTGTTACAACAAGGTCTTGTTTTACTGAGCATTACCTCTGTCTACTAGTTTCTAGTACTTTATGATGCATTATTATCAATAATTTAAATTTAGCTTCAATTCAGATTGTAAACCCTTGTGTCAAAGACTGTGACTTCCATACACAATTAGTGCCTAGCAAAAGATTGGGTGCTTTGGGTGTTGCCACAGCACAAAGTAACAAGCAAATTACAGACTTGGATGTAGCTTGTGTAATTTGTGTGCTGATTTGCTTAATGAGGGCCAGGATTGAATAAAAATCCATGTGATTTCAGTAGGAAGTGTGTGAGTGTCTGTGAGTTTACTGACTGTTCATGAGTACTTTGAACATTGATTATGTTTCCAGGAGGCTTTGGCACAAGCATTTTGGATAGACTATAAGCGCATGGATGACCCAGACTGCTATTTTTACTCACTGTCTCGAGAGCTGGAAAGCAAGCGTGATCGGATGGCTCGACTACTTAAAGAAGCTGGACTAAAGCCTGTCATTCCAGATGGAGGATACTTTATGATTGTTGATGTTTCCACATTAAGTTAGTATAAAGTTCATTAAAATGGGTGTGGAAAGTAACTATAGTTAATCTGAAAATGCAACTTTCATTTTAAACTGTATTCTCATTTCATGTTTGCATAACGTTGTCAGAAGTACTCGCTGGGACTGAAATTTTCTGTTTGACCTCAGTGTGTAAGGTAGACTTTATGAGCTTCAGCAAAGCCTTTATGATCCTAACTACTGTTGGTGTTTTGCAAAACTTTGTCAAGTTTTTAGAGAGGATAAAGGAGGTGGATAAACATTTCTATTTTCAAAAGGTATATGATTGTGAGAATGTTTGAGAGCCTTGCACCTTCAGTTCATACCATTTGTACTTTTTTCTTTCTGGTCTTTTTTTGTTGGTTTCTTTGTTTTTCTTAATCCGAAGTCATACCCTGAAGGCTCTTTGAGGCATTCTGATTTCTGAAGTGTAAAAGGCTACCAAAATTTACAAAACTTTTTGGAAATTCAGGTTATGGCAACTTTGGAGGAAGAATTCCCACAGGGGAACATCTTCTAGTTCCGCATTTTTCCCAGCTGATCTTAATGGCACTTTTTATTCAGTGAGAAATGTTTAAACACAGCTGGACCTCACAGCTTTACCATGTGACAGAAAGTTTTAGGTACTCCAGTTTCAGAGATGAGAAAACTGCAGTTGCAGGGATTATTGCAGTCCCTGCAATAAATGCCCCCTTCAGTACCCTTCACAGCCCTGATTCCTCAATAACCCAGGCTTCAAGACTTCTTGGCATACTGCATGGCTTTCTTCCAAGCTACATGTCTGAATTTGCTTTGGATGGAAAGCAAGTGCTCAGGTCAGAATGGAAAGGTTCAATCTGTTGGCCCATTTTAATGGTTATAATTTAGAAATTATATACGAAAATGAAAGCATATATCTTTATTCTTAAATATTAACTATAATAAAGTGCTGTTAATGAATGCTTTCCCAGTGGAGTCTAGGAAATCTTACAACATATTTGTTTCAAATTTATTTTTTTAGATGTGGATCTCTCTGGTGTAGATGAGAAACAACCTTATGATTATAAATTTGTCAGATGGATGATAGCATCTAAGGTAAGAGTCATACTCTGGTTTTAGAATTGCTTTTCTATTGAAAGCAAGAGCAGTGCAACTTAGTTATTAAATAGTGTAGTAGAGATGTTCCATTCAAAATATTATTTGGTGTTGCTGTTAATTATGTGACTAAAATATTGCTAAATATGCTGAAAATGTACCCTGTAGGTCTGTGTTACACCTCAGCACTTTTCTTTCGGCATGTTTAAATGTTTGTTGAATAGAAGTACCTTTGAAATGTTTTGCCTAAGAAAAGTAATTTGAGTTTAGAAAAGCCTAGCTTGTGCATACAAAACCAAACCTTATCTTTCCATCACATGTTGTGAGGGAGAGTTCTAGAAATGGAATAGTAAAATCATCATGCTTAAAACAGATTTTTAACACATATAAATAAGCAAATGCTATTTCTGTTTTATGTTTCAGAAGTTGTCAGCAATTCCTCTTTCAGCATTCTGTGGTCCTGAAACAAAGAAACAGTTTGAAAAATATATACGTTTTTGCTTCATTAAGGTAAATTTATGTCCTGAAAATCAATGCAGTGCAGAAATCTGCAAAAGACTGACTGTAACGTTTTTCCCAGGATCTCTTGAGTTGAATGTTTTTAGGAACAGAAAGTTAGCTTGATGTAAAATTCAGCACAAAGTAGCTTCAACTGTCTTTTTGCTGTGGGACGTTACACCATGAATGTGGGTGGCATGGCTAAGAAGGGGAACTGGCAGAAAGCAACTGGATGGGTAACCATTTTGTATCTTACTATATTGATTTTTAAAAACATTCTTGACCAGTGGTGACAGTGAAAATTAATGAGATGGGTAAACTATCGACGTGATTTCTATAATCCAGAGCAGAGACTAACTGTACAGCAGAGTGGTATGCCTCATGCCCATGCAGTGTCCAACAGAAAAACAGTAAAGAAGTCACCTTCAAGTTGAGCTCACTTGCTTGAAAATACTCAGGGTTTCACACAAGCTCCAAATTACAAAAGAAAACATGTTTTTTTGTGAATTAGCTAATTTTTGCCATTTTGTGAACACCTCCTTTATATATTTTCTTTGCCCTGTTGAGTCTGTTCTTGAAAAGACTGAAAGACTTTGGGGACAGGTAGGTAAGCTTTGATAAGTCCAAAGCCCTGAGATGTTTCCCAGTTGTTCTGTAGCAGAGTCAGCATAATGGAACATGTGCAAATCCTTAACTGTTCTGTGTAAAGATCAGAGCTTTAGCCTGAACTAGAAATGAAGGGGAGTTTCCCCTTGTGTTGCTTAGTTCTTTTGATGAGGTGTAAAGTCTTTGGTATAAACTCAGCCACTAACAACCAGGATGAAACTTGCTGCTTGTAAATGTGGCTTGTCTGCAATGAGCAGCACTAATCATTTTGGACTAATCAAGTTGGACAACCTGTATGACTCACCAGGTTGTAGCCAAGCCACACAAATGGCTAATGGATAGATTACCCATATTTGGGGGGATTATTTTTAAGTGGTTCACAGCATAACATGGTTGCATGGAGATTAAAAAATCCCAACTGCACACATAGGGATTAGGAAGGTATAGAGAGACAAGCTAGCATGTCTCCAAAACAGAGCTGCCAAGTTACATCACTGCATTAATGCCAAGCATTTATATAAGTATTGCTTTCATTAAATGTGATAGTATAAATGCTGAGAAAATGTGTTATCTTTTAAATATATATAATAAATATTTTCAAGGAATCAGCACTGAATTCTTTGTGCAGTCCAGATTTGTAGCTAATAACTGTTAGGAAAAAACTGGCTGACACGATATTTACAGGATGTGAGTGAAACTGCCGAAGACTGATTTGGGATGATATAATCATGACTGCCTCTCTCTTCAAGAACTCCACACTTGCAGTAATAGTGCCACTGTTCCTTGTTTTGCAGAAAGACAGCACACTAGATGCAGCTGAAGTGATTCTGAAGAACTGGAATAAGCAGACAGGCTGATTTTTCTTATTAACTCTTCCATATGGTATAATTATCTAGTAGGGGAGTTTTATTGGAAATTTAAGAACAAATTACTTAATACAGTACAGAATTAATATGACATTGGAAATAACTTTTTGCTGCCACCTGCTGAGGAATTAAAACAATGATTTACCTAAAATGTGTGTAATGCAACTCAGAGGTTATTTTCAGTCTTTTCAAAATAATTTACTTTTTTCCTAAAAAAAAAATAAATCTATGGGGTTCACTTCTTTTATCGAAAGAAAAAATTGGTAGGACTCTGTGTAAAATAAATAGATGATATAGGTATTTTAAAGCTTACAAGAAAAAAGTAGGAGGTGTTTTTTTTTATGAAATAGTATAGGAACTAAAAAGAGAGACTTAGAAACATCATGGTTTGTGAAACCAAATAACCTGCAGTAGAGGAAGATTAAGACATGCCTCATGTTAGATAATTGCAGTGACTTTCCACATACCTGCCTACCTACCTTGTCTGTGCACAAATTGCATCAGTTTAAATAAGATGAAAAGCGCTAAGTTGCATAGTTACTATTTTATTTCCCATAATAGTCATGTGTGCTTTAAAGCATTGAAGTAACGGCACTTTCCAAAATCTGTAGACAGTCCTGTCCTATCCATCCCTCTTTCAGTGAGAATAGCTCATACCGAAGGAATAAATTTTTTCCACTGTTTTATAGCTTGGGTTTGAAAACCTGTTGTTGCTGCTTATCATACAGACTAATTTTGCATAAGGATTATCTCTTGGGGAATTAAAGCCTCAACTGGAGTCCAGTGCTGGAGGGCTTTGGTTTTGCAACAGTTCTTGTGGTTTCTCCTTCTCTTTGGCCTGATATTTGCTGCCAGGGTGGGTGCAAGGGGGAGGGACAGAAGGGGAGCTGATCACATCCTGCAGGAATGTGCAGGGTAACACAGGGAGCCCAGACAAGCCAGCAGGTGTGTGTGTCTGCTCGAGTCAGGCCGAGTCTGTGCATGGCCTGTTTGCCGAGGGCTTCCGTGAGTCACAGCCGGGCTGCCCGACACCCGCGAGTCCTGCAGCAAGAAGGGCCAGGTTCTTCTCGTGAGGGAATCTGCGCAGTGGCAAAGCGGAACAGCTGTAGCAGGAGATGCAAGTAAGGGGGAACTAAACTTGTCTTTTCTTCCCCTTTCTGGGAATTGTCTCTGCTTAGTTTCAAGGCCAAGAACGTATTGTGCGCCCTATGCAAACTTGGGGCAGTTTTGCTTACCCTTGTTTTCTGCGGCATTTCACTAAACTGCTGGAGTTCGCACAGAACAGCTGACCCGGAGTCACGCCCCGGGGGGCAGCACGGCGGGCTTTGTGCAGGGGGTCTGCGGGCAGCCCGGGGCCGCTCCTCGTGGGCCTGGCCCCAGGGCAAGGTTCCAACCCAGGGCAGACCCTTTAAATGACGGCCCCAGGGCACGCCGCATCCTCTGATTTATTACAACGAGATTTTGTCTCGAAGCCGCCCTCGGTTCGGGGGGCGCAGCCCGCGGTCAGGCTCCCCGGCCTGACCCGGGGCCCGCAGCCGCCCAACACCCGCTGGGCCGGCCCCGGCGAGGGCGGGGCCCTCTGTCCTTCCGCCCGCCCCCTCGCGGGACCCGTAGGAGCGCCCGGCGGCCCCGCCCGCCGCTGCCGGTATTTAATAACCGGGACGTTCCCCCGAACCGTCTCCGGCACCGCTGCGGCACCGGCGAGATGGCGTCCACCAGCCGGTACGGGGGCGGGGGCCGAGGGAGGAGTGGGAGCAGCTCCGCCATCGCTCCCGACCGCGGCACAGAGAGAAAATGGCCGCGCCGCCCCCGCTGCCGCCCTGGGACGGACCGGCGGCCATCGCCGCCCTCGCCCGGCCCCGGTGCCTCCGGCTCGGCGCGGCGCAGCCGGGCCCTCTCCGGTGTCCCGTGTGCCGGGTTCGCCCCGGCTCCTGGGGCGGCGGGAGGCCGGGAAGGCCGGTGAGGCGGCCGCGTCTGTCCGTGCGGGCCGGGCCGGGCGGCCCCCGGCGGAGCGGCCTCCGAGGGGCCGAGCTCGCCGCCTTTGCATCTTCGTGTGGCTATTGCCGGGCAGCGCTCCGAGGGGACGCCAGCGCTTTGCAGGATTTCGTGGCGATTCGTGACTGGAGTGGGGGGCTCCTCATTATCGCAGCTCGGTGCGAACGGCGACCCGGCCGGTTCCCTGTAGGGCCGGCCCCGCAGTGCCGCACCCCAGCGCGGCTCCGGCCGGGCCGGGCCCCGAGGGCCTCCCGCCGTGCCCCGGCCGGGCAGCCCTGGCGGGACCCCGCTCAGCAGCGCCCTGGCCCGGCTCCACCCTATCGGGCCTGGAAACTGCTTGCAGGTTCCCACCCTAAATCCGTACCGGCACCAGCCAGTGACCAAACGGGTTTCGGGCTCGGAATTCTTTTCCCTGGAGACCTGTCGAGCTTTTCTTTCCAGTCAGGAATGAAGGAAGGCTCATGAAGCAGACTGTGGAATGACTCTGTAACTCTTGCTAAACCTGTCCTAGGATCTAGGAAGTGCTTCCTTTGCTGAGATGGGCCTTTACACACGTGCCATGCATTTTCCTTCAGCTTAGTATATCGAGCCCGTATGTTGCAAGGAGTACGGTATATCTCTCTAGATATACGAGTTAAAATTGGCATAGGAAGACTAATTTTTACAATGTTATGTGAAGGTAAAGTCTGAAACAAAACTCTGATGCTATTCTCTGAGACTTCTGTGTTTTTGGTTTTTTTTTTTCCTGGTTTGCTTAGTGTGTCACTAGCCTTTTGTGTAATGCCAAATGTCAGATGATTGTGAATGCTTTGTTAACAGTTTTGTCATATGAAACTACTGACTGGGTATAGTGAGAAGGAAAGTAGTTTAAAGAGTTCCAGTGCAGAATTTTGAGCATAATTTACATCTGAGAATCTTGTGTGTACATTTGCTTTCTGGAGGCTTTAATATTAATGGTGATATTGATTTTGTTTTCAAGTCAGATATTTTTCTGAACAGTCAGTGGATTAAAACGTTTGGAGTGTTTCTTTGTGTTTTTGACTCATCAGAAATATCTAAAAAATTAAGATGGAATGTACAGCTTAGGCTGTAGTATATATTTTCTTAAGTCTCTTATTTAGATTTTTAATGTTTTATATTGAGGTGGTTTTGGTGCAAGATACGTTGCAAAAAGATGTGGAATTTAAGATCTGAAGTCTTGATTGTCAAATGCAGTGTTACAGCATTTAAGTAAAAGGTGCAGCTTAGGTATGCAGGTTAATAGTCAAATTGCTGTAAATTCTGTATTATTTAAGTGTTCTAGTCAGTAAGGAACTCTTACGCTTTTGGATATGCAGCCTGCTTGTTTAAAAACAATTAATACTTCTCATTTTTTTTTCTTAGTTTGGATGTACTTCCGCGGGTGACTTGCCCAAATCATCCGGATTCCATTTTAGTGGAGGATTACAGAGCTGGTGATATGATTTGTTCTGAGTGTGGGCTAGTAGTAGGTAAGTAGCTATTCGTGTTTTTGAGTTACCATGTAACTTAAATGGGGTGTGTGGCTTTGCTTTCCTGCAAAAGTGGTGTATGATAATTTGAGTATTTAAAGATTCTCCCTCGATGTCCGACTGTGCGTGGTGGATTTTTTTTTTTTTTTGGTGATTGTCTGTTGGCTAAAAGCTTACTGTTCTGAATAGTCTGTCTTCTGGTAACTTCTTGCACTATGAGAAGAATCAAACTCTCTTTAAAGACTGAAAATTTAAAGTATGTCATAATATGAATTAAAGTATTGTGCTGTCTACTCCAATATTCTGTCTTTAATCATGACTGTTTCAGTTAGGAAAGTATAAGAAGTGTTATAAGAGCTCTTTGTGAAATAACTTGCTTACAAGAAAAAAAACAACAACCAAAACACAAAGCCAAACCCCAACTAACCTCAGTTTCCCATTAGCTAGAGGTTATCTTCTGCCCTGAAGGATTTATCTTTACATCATTGCCAGCACCTGTGTTTGTTAATTACTTCTCCTAAAGCTTTTAAGACTATCCCAAGTGAATATCCTGTTTTTCCACTGGAAATTTTGCTGAGCTCTCTTACTTTGTTTGTGTAGCAGCAACTTCCACAGACTAAACTCTATTTCTAAGTATAATGGAATATTTAAAATAAAAGACCTTTTAGATATTGTCTTTGTTTGAATGAGAGAGAGTTGTAGAACCTGCTGCACATGCATTTTTATGTATCTTTTCTAGGATGAGCATCTTATGTGCACCTGAATGTCTTTATTCCTCTTATGTGGGAAACTTTCCGTGCTTGTGTTATTAATTCTTTAAACTCTGTTGATTTCTGTTAATTTATTTTGGGCCTGCCATTGTGAAAAGAAAACTCTTCTCGAAGAGTGCACATTTGGGTAATTTATTCAGTGGCGCTAAATATTTCAAATGGTTTATGTCCCTCTCTCTTAGACTGTGGTGGTTTTATTTTGGCTCGTCAAATTAAAAATTTTTGTAAAAAGCTAAAAGTTTAAAGAATTTGCAGCAAAGGTAATGCTAATTTAGCCAGGTGACTAAAACAGATGTGCTTTCTTTATGCAAGAGTAAACTTCTACATAGCTTATTAAAGTGAATGTTTAAATATTTTAACTTGAATACTGGTTTCCTTTAAAATTATGAAACCATTTGAAAAGCTAGAGGAAGGGTTGTTACTGCTTTCTTAAAAGAAGGGCTCGTTTGAATTGCATAATTTCTGATAAAGGTCAATGAATCAGAAAAAATTTGTTGGTTAAAAATTCAAATATCCACAGCAATATTTCCTATTGAAATATGGTAATAGGTTTCTAAGTTACTGCTTAAAAAAACTTTGGTCCATGTTCAGCTGTTTCTGTGGCTGCCATGGAAGTTGAACAAAAGTTTAGAAAAACCCTTCTTGATCAGTTTGTAACTTTTAAGATAATTCTGGCTTTAGGAGAAGAAGGAAATATTTTTCTTTATAAATGTAATTTTTAGGAACTTGGAATTTGTCAGAAGTCTCACTTCATGTACTTTGTTACCTAGTCACAAGGTATTCTCTCCTTAGAGGTTTATTCTCTGGCTTTTCTGAATTAATAGCATTGGTGATTTCTTTAGTTCAAGTCGTTAACACTTTCAATGGGCAGACTCATTAGAATATTAATAGAAACTGTTAATGAGTTATTTTTAAAATGTGTTTAAAATGGTCTTAGTGAAATTTACAGCCAACATTACTGGTAGGGTAAAAAGTGTTTTTAAGTAGGCTTTTCTATGGATTTGTCACCAAAAGGCTTTAACAGTGTTATGCTGATTGTTCTCATTCTGTCTTGCTTTCCTTCATGTGTTTAGTTTACCTGCCTATGTCCAATTCATTAGCTAGGGTATCTAGCAGGTAGTATGGCCAAAGAGAAGTGTGAGCACTCCAGACTTTTTTCTCGTCTGGTCTGGTAGGAAATGTAGAGGAGGTGTAAACCAGATCCAGTTCTTGATGCCCGTTTTCTGGAGATGCATGTGAAGTAGGCACGTTTTAAAGGAGTGAAGACTAAATTTAGTTTTCATATGTTCCAAATGCAACTTCTATTATTTGTTGCAGACACCATGATGCAAGTTCCCCTTAAGAGAGTAGTGATTTCGTTTCCTGTTCTTACATGGAAAAGTTTCATGTTTCAAGGCTTACGTAGGTCATGATCACATATGAACAGAACCCACTGAAAATATATTTTGGGGTGTACTGAAAGTTAGTGAGATCTTTATTGCTGAATGGAATTAATTAGAACATTTAAACCCCCCACAAAACTCAATATATTGTGTAGCTGAAGTGCTACAGGTTTATTTAAAAAAATGGTGCTTTTAGTGTCTGCAGAGCACTGCTGGTGTATGTGGAACAGAATGGTAAATGCTGAATTTGTCTTTATTTTACTGTTGTAACACTGATATTTTTTTTTCTGGTGTGTGTGCAGTTTAGCTGCAGACAGAGCTAAGAGACTTTGCCTACACTAAGTGTATTTGCATTTGATGTTTTTCCTGCTTGCTATGGCAAAGTACTGAAGCTTTGCATTTATGAAAAAAGTGTGAGTTAATTTAAATGTAGAACTGTCTCATAGGATCAAATGGCTGGTGCATAGATAATTTTCAAGTTTTGTAATCAATTTTCTGGGAATATGAGATCAGATCAGTAGTAATAGTATTATGACTGATCTTGCATTTATCAGGTCTGCATCTGAAAGGGTAAAGCACTGGAAAAGTTTGGGGGAGCAGGAGGCTAGGAGGAGGAGCTGATCTCTAGCAGTTGAATTCATATTTTAGGCAGAGCTGTATATTGCAAGTACTACTTTCTAAAGGGATTTTTAAGAAAGTTTTAGTCAGAGTTGTATTCTACTTACAGGTTCTTAGTCTCAATAAGATTGAAGTTAAATCTAATGTATTGCTTTTTCTTTGCACAGCATTTTCCACATATTCTAAATTAACTGTGCTGTTTTGCTGTGCAGTATTAAAATAATTAAATCTTGTAATGTCAGTACGACTGAAGCTGATGTCTGGTTTATTATTGTTTCAAAATACTGCTTCAGTCTACTAAAAACTCTCATCTGCCTTTTCACTGTTACCTTTTGTGGATTAGCTTGTGTTCTGTCTTTTCATGGTAATTATTTCCAACTTGTTAACTTTTCCTTCTGCTAATTGCTTTTTTTGCATGAAAGGCATTTGGAGACCTAAATTACAATTATCCATGGAATTTTGATATTGATCTGGATTGACACACATCTGAAACTTTACAACTCTATGTCAAAGTTTCTCTGCTGTCACAAGTATTCTTTCATTCTACATACTTTTCTCCAGTCATTCTAGGCTATGTGGTATAATAAGTGTTCATGGGCTGACGTGAGAACTCACTAAGAGAGTTCCTAGGGCTTGGAGAAGTAGTTAGTTCTTTGTTTATTTAAAGTGTTCACTGTATCTCATTCTTCAGACAGACTTGGTGGGGGAAAAACATGTTGTTCAAGAACAGAAGTCTAGTAAATCTTCTTTCTCAACAGGTAAATATTTTGCTTACTACCTTTTAGACAGTAAAAAAGGCTAGAAGTCAGCTGATGTGCCAGAAGGGGCTGAAGAAAGCAGAATCAAAGTGGAAGACAAAGCACTGAATTTTCTTCATGTAGCAAGGTGGTGACCTGAATTTCAGAGGAAGATAAGAACAAGTCCAGTGGCATGTACTGCTGTGTAGCACCTCAGCTAATTAGGAGTGCCTTTCTGATCTAAGACTTTCCTTAAACTTCTGTATAGCTTCATTATATGTTGTCTTAGTGTGCAGGAGTTGGAGCAGTGAGGAGTTTGTTTTCAGCATGGAGTAAGTGATTTTCTGTAACTGGTTAGCTCTGTCTGCTTCAGTAGGCAGGAGTTGCTTAGAGAGGAACAGTGCTCTTGTAGGGAGTCAGGAAAAAAGCAGAAATCTGTCTTCTGCTGCTGAGGATCCTTGGACACGTGTTGACTTGTTAAAGCTTGGAATTGAATTATGACCAATATTCAGATATTTATTCCATGTTCTATGTATACCTGAGCGTTCAGTTGAAGGATTTTGGGGTAAAATATTCAATAGCTTGTGGTCAGCAGTAAGGCTGCTATAAAATTGTGTCCGAGTATTTGTTTGGCTAATACTTCAGAAAAGTTTGGGGTCTGAATGGTGCGTCGTCAATTCAGGTGTGATCTGTGAAGATTAGGTAAGACTTAACTATACCACAGGTATTTTTTTTTGTCTGCAATATAATAAACAGTAGGAAGGGGTTTCACAATTGCCTCTCAACTGGCCAGTTCTTTACTCAAGATGTCTGTCATTAGGGATAAGATTGCTTGCTTCTATATAGATGCTTGTTTTCTGGAACCCAAAGAAACCATTTTTTTTCAGCTGCTGGTAGTATCCTGTAAGTGAGGAAGGTGCTTAAATACTTCTGACTTGGATCCAGTAGAGGGCAGTTATGTCCATAGGGAAAAATCTTTTAATATTTGGGTGCATGTTCACATTTACTTCTTTCTGCAAGTATTACCAATCTTTAAAATATGAATTCTTAATTCAAAGTATTGCTTGAAAAAATAGGCAAAAATCTTTAGATACTGATGTGTATTAGCAGCTTTTATCTGGTTGCTGCTTTTGTGCTTGGTGTCCAGAGCACTAAAAAGTGTCTGACAACAGTTGGTCCTTGCAAAAGGACTCTTTGCATTCAGAGGAAAGCTAGTTATAAAGAATACTGATGCTTAAAAACATTCTGAATAGTTGACTCTTATATGAGCATTCATGGATGCTTGATTTTATACAGGGAATTTATAATATGAAGAAAATAATTTACTGGTCTTTCTCAGCCAGCATTTCAAATAGTCTGTTTAAATTCTAACTCTTTTCAGCTTTAAAGACAAGGGGGGTGGTTCTAGCTGTTCAGCAATAATGCTTGTAACGGTGGAAACAGACTTTAGATGACAAAAGTTGGCATCTTTTGTCAGGCTTTGTAATAAGCACCTCTCACAGCATGAAATTTCTTAGGGTTTAGGAAGCTTTCTAGTTAGTGGGTTCTTGGCTGGAGGCCAGAGGTGTTTGAGAGCTGCTAATACTTCTATTAGGTAAAGTACCAGATTTATCTAGTGGAATAACACTGATATTTTGAATCATGTTATTTAGGGAATGACTCGCTTCTTATCAGATTGACAAAGTGACTTAGGGCAAGTAAGGGCTAGAAACAATCTGAACTCCTCTGATGGAAAAAGCATCCATAGCCTCTAATTTTTGTGATGTAGTGTAGGTCAGGCACAACATTGTTTATGGAGATTCTGTAGTTTGGAGCATCCTTCACAAGTACTTGGGTTGTTAATCTTTTAAGGGCCTCAAGTCCTAGAGGGGTGTAACTTGAGCTGACCAGACTTGTCCACCAGATCGTTTAACATTTCTACTCTCATTTACTTCCTCCAAAACCATTGTACGAGCTGATGGCTTAGGAAGCCTGGAAATCCTTTTAGATTTGTCATAATTGTGATATGCAGGAGCTGCTAAACCTTTGTTCTTGTACCAGTCACTTGCCTGTGGTGCTGTACTGTGTTTCAATCCAGAGTTGCCTTTTGATACTTGTATGATGCTGTTGACATCTGGCAACCAGTTGAAGTTGTCTGTGGCTTTTTTGTTTGTTTGCTTAGGGGTTTTATGTTTTGTTTAGCATCTGAAAGCCTGCGTTAGTTATTTTGAGTAGACTGGTGTGGCTTGGTGATGATGCATTCATAGTGTTGACAGTAATTTATTGAAAACGAGATAACTTTTGCAAAGAATACTACTATCTTACAAACGGCTGGAAATTTTGTAGAAAAAGCTGTGGCTGTAAAACTTTTTTCTGTCCCATGAGTTTATTCTTTGGTAACATTTAATACATCTGGTCTTAAACAGAAGTTCTAAATCTGTAAAATGTGGGGGGGAAGGTTGAGTACTACTGTATGGGGAAGTATATAAGGTAATAAATAGAATGTGGAGGAGTAGATACCTGGAATACTGTGTCTAACTCTGGGCTTCTCAGTACCAGAAAGAGAGAGTCTTGCTGGGGCAAATCAGCAGAAGGTTGCAAAAGTATTTAGGGGTTAGAAGAGGCTGAGAGCTGAGACTGTTACTCTCAGACTGTTCAACTTGGCTCTGTGCAGTTACATGTCTTCATGATTCTCCCCAGCTTGTAGTCTGCTACACAGCTTTTCATTGTAGTTTGTCTCAGCACTTCACTCTGGCTAATAAGGAGTTGACTGAAATAAAGTATAATCCTATATATATTTTTAATTTTGGCATTGTAAAATGCTTTTAATTAAAAGTATAATATATGTGCTCACTAGATGGCAGCAGATTCCTTAACTAACTGTAAGAATGAAACATTCTCTACTAAAAATAGGTATTTTGGGACTTCAGAGTGCAAATAAACTTTTAATACCGCATTCATGCTAAGATTAAAATATTAGTAATGTGTAGAACTTGATGGAATGTGGAGCTAACATTAGAGCTCCTCTGAAAAAAACTTAACATGCCTTCTCAGAACTGTTGCACGACTGGATATGGAAGATTACGTTACTTGGGGCTTGAATATCATCACATGTCTTGTTTTGGTCAAATGTCTTCAATTTGCAGCTATATCGTCTTTGTGTAACAAAATGCAGAAAAATAAGAAAATAAGTGTGTGTTATGAGTTACTGCAAGTGGAGTGCAACATTAAAATAGCTGGTATTATTACTCTGTAAATATGTAACTGAAAATTCAGGCCTTGTTGAATGAAAATATTTTCCCTTGAGAAATCACCTTCTATTTTTAGGGGAGGAGTAAACATACGTAAATTTTGATGTATAGATGTTTTAAGCTAATTTTTAAGAACTGTTCAAAATTATGTTTTAATTTTTGAGTCTGACCTGAGTTTTCTCCTACATTTCTGCAGTGAACGCTTTTTGTGTTTGTCAGTTGTGAAGAAAAGTAACCTTGGTCTGAGGTTGTCTGTTCTGAGCAGCAGTTCTGCATTTTACTAAATGAGCTTTTCAGAGGGTGGGCAACTTGAGTCAGGGAAGTTTTGCAGTGTGTGTTTGCACTGGAGTCTGTTGGACTGTATTTTAAAGAGGAACTGAATACTGGAAGAATGGTTTACGAAAAGAAATGGAGCAATGGAGAAAAATTTATCTGTTCAGAAAGATGCTTTAGGATATCAGCCTGGAGATGCATTTCACAAAGATTTGGTCCTGTAAGCTGTTGTTTTTCTATGTCCATCAGAGGAGGAAGCTGAGAAGATGAACTCACCCATTTGAGGAAAATTAAATAAAGGCGTGTGTAATGTAACTGTATCTAGTAAAGCTTATTTTTGTTCAAAAGAACTGCATGAAAAGGAAGTAGCAAAGGGAATATGCAGCCACTCCCATCCTCACTGTAGCTTGATAGAGTTGCCAAAACCAATATAATGTGAGAAAGCAGAGACAGTTTTATAATGTACTTACTGGGAGCTTTCTTACTCTCATGTTTGCCTATTGGGCCTGTGTTCAGCTGCTTCAGGAAAGCCAATCAGTAGTGTATGACCCAGCAAATTCCGTTTAGGACTTGAAATCTTAACTCAGGATCAGTTTTCAAGGCTGATTTCTTACACGGCTTTTTGTAAGACTGAATTTAGTATTTTAAGGTTTTGCTTTGATCACTTAGGGTGGGGCTTAATTGCATCCGTACTAATAGCATAGTAACAAAGTGGGTTCTTTATGTTTTGAAGAGTTAAAAATAAATGCCACATTCAGTGTTTTGTTTTTGTTTGTTGTTCAGTGGGATAATTCAGTTAATTATCCTTGTAGCCAAATACATTTTCCATCTATGGAAACCTTTGGACCTATTCCATTTTTGTTAATACTTCTAGCTTGTGTCACACTTTTATAGGACCCTTAGGTGGAATGTGCTGCCCAGGACCTCTGTATATTTTCGGTGACACTGACAGTATACAAGAAAACTTCTTTTCTGCCATAGTAGATTTCTTGGCAAAGTAAAGATATTTGCATACTGTGTCTTAATTACACAAATGCTTTATATTCAGTGTTTTGTTCTACTTAATCTTTTCTCACTCTGAAATAGCAGTCTCAATCCTCTGTTTGTAATATGTTTGCCAAAGCAGGCAGTGATATAACACTTTTTTGTTAGAGCAGGAATGGTTCATAACTCACAAGAGGCAGATCCCTGGGTGAGTCATTTAGGTCATTCCCACTTGTGTGGAAAAATATTACATCACTGCCCTGTACTCAGTGTTCTATTTATACCATGCCAGAATTTTAAGTACATTTTGCTTTTTTTAGATGCTGTAAACAGTATTGGGGGCTTGTCTAAAAGTAAAGTTGCTGCTAGGCCATAGAAGGACCATTACTGAATCAAATATTTACAGAGAATCCGGGAGCCAGAGGAGCACACTGTCTGCAGATTCAAGCTTGCAAGGGCAGGGGGGAGACCTTTGTAGCAGAAAGAATGGATCTGTGCTGCCTTTTACTCTGCTGTTTTCTTAGCCCTGTAGCTTTTGATGTTTTTTTTTTCTCCTTCCCCTCTTGGTTTTCATTAGAGCAGCAAATAAAGGTGGAGCCATAGCTGTGAGCATGTCTGACAGACTGATGAGAATGCCTCTAACCTAAAGTTATTCTTTTTGGTTGTGGCAATTTCTTTTGGTTCATTCACAACTTTCAATTTCAAGTATTCTCCTTGCATAATGTTATGTTAAAGATAGAGTTACTCTGTCAAAATAGATCCCTCCTATATCCCCCAGGTATGCACCACTGTCCATACCTCCTGTATTTTCTCCAGCTTTGTATCTTGTATTACTGTGGTTTGCAGAGTGCTTTTTTATCTGTCTGTTAGTTTTCACTGGGTTAAATCAGCCTCTGTGGTTTCGTACTAAGACTTCCATACCGGAAATTTCTGTTGCAGTCAGTGCTACTTATTTTTGTGCAGATGTTTCTTTCATGACACACTTAAACACTGATAAAGGTGGTGAATTTTTCCTCAGGTTTAGCAAAAAAGGGTGACAATTACTCTGAAGTTTCTTCTGATATGCTACACAGAGCTGTAATCTCCTTTACTGCATAACACTTTTCTTAGTGTTCTTTTTATGTTTTTCTGTACACGTATTCTTAAAAATTCTCTAGTATTACTCTAGAGGCAACACGTTTGAGATGCAGCTTTTATGAGATCTGTGAATAGAATGAACTGCACTGCCAACAGTGGGGTGGGGGCTGGGGTTTGTATGTTTACTTTTGTGTTTGGGGTTTTTTTCCCCCCTAAGTTTCTATTATTGTGATTACTGTGGGGCTTTTGCCTGCATCTGAGTGTGGGTTAGTTATTTCTCAAACTACGAAGTTGCTGTAGGAAAGGTTTAGGTGAATGTGAGATGAACAGAGGACTGCAAGCAAAGTTGTTTCATTCAGAGAATGTGGGTTTAGTGCTTTTTCTGCTTGCTCTAAATCTGTACTGAAACTCTTCCAGGTATAACAGGGGAGATTAATAGTTTTGTATATAGATTGTATGTTCATACTGTCAAGCATCGTAAATGAAGGGGAATTGGGCAGGGTCAGAACTCAAAGAACAAGAACTGAGCTGCAAAATGTCATGGTGGCTTAGAAGGTGCAAAGTTGAGAGTACAAAGGACCTGGAACTCTTGCAAAAGAAGTGATTTACTACAACTTAATGGGATTGTGTGTGATAGATAATTCACATGTGCACCTTGAACACATGGCAAATGTGAGAGAACTTGTTAAGTTATAACAACTGACTCATTTGTCCAAGTGCTGAGAACATCCTGACTTCAACTTGAAATCAAGGTCTTGATTCCTTTTGCATACTGAAAATCTCTTTTTGGATAACTGTACCTTTTTGTGTTCTGGATGCATTTCTCTAGTTATTTATGTCTTCTGTGCAGCTCTTATAGCATTTTTTTTCCATTGCCTTAACCTGTAATCCTAAACATTTTGGTATATTGTCCTGCAAGTTACTGTTCTGTTTGGGAACGCCAACAGACTGCCTTCTTACAACGGAGAGCTCAGAGGTCTAACCTAATGTTCTGAAATATTTCATGAAACATTATATTAATGCAGACTATTGCTTTCTGTGATCTCAGGTGACCGGGTCATAGATGTAGGGTCAGAGTGGAGAACTTTCAGCAATGACAAAGCAACAAAAGATCCATCTCGAGTTGGGGATACCCAGAATCCTCTGTTGAGTGATGGCGACTTGAGTACAATGATTGGCAAGGTAACATTTAAAATACTAAATTTTACTAAGTTTGAGTGTTTTTATGTCAAATACATGATTGTATGACCATAGGGAAAATATTCAGTGTATTTACTTACAAATATTTTGCCTGAACTGAACTCATACATTTCAACAGTGTGTAAAATGTGACTTTTTCCTGGGGGTAGCAGGAAAGGGCCAGCCTTCACAAAAGCAAGAAAAGTCTGCAGTGCTGTGTGGATACTTGCCACCCTTTGGTATGATGCTATAAATAGGAAAGCTGATGTTGCAATTTTTAAAGAAGCACTTTGACTTAGCAAGTGTATTTGAGATGATTCTGAAATAAGATGCTTAGTTCTGAGATCTCAATAGCTAGTACTGCAAACTTGAGCTGAATTTTTTTTTATAGTAAAGTCTGTATCAGGTTCATATTGGAGACCTGGGGATCTACATGCTTGTTGTGTATATTCTTCCAATTAATGTTAAAGCACTAAATGTAGAATTCTTTCATGATGTGAGTGTCCCAGAGGAAAGTATTCCATCTATATTTGGGTTAAAATTTAGTGGTAAATCATATCTTGCTGTCTCCCATGAGAGGGCAAGCAAGATTAGTCACATAAATGCACTCCCTTTTAATGAAGTAGTGACCCAGGTAAGTTTTCTTTGTTGTACTTTCTGTTACATTTTTTGCTGCAAGAACCAAATTAATTTTTGTGGATTTCTTGAATGTTTCATGAAAGGTGGTGCAGTTGCTCATAAATAACTTAAAAATGTATTGCTGCTTTTTATTTGCTTCTGCTTCTCGGAAGCTTTTGTTCCAGTGCTGTTGCTAGGATGAAGAAGTAGACATGCCTGAATATGTATGGCTATGTATAGGGAGGTGTGCAACATACTTTTCAGCCAAGAATTTTTCAAAGAGATGAGGTTGACTAGCAAATACTGATGGACAGCCAATCTTTGACCATTAGTGAAAAAGAAACCTTGTGTTCAAGGAATTGTCCAAGTAGATGCTTGTGTTTTGGACAACTCCAAACATTGCTGCCTGTAAGATTTTAGTGGCTTTTGGAATCCATTCAGGCAATAAATCTGTACTGCTCCATTAAAAATATTGGCTCCGTGAAGCAGTGCCATAGAAGTCACTGGGATTTTAAAAGTCACTTGTGTAGGATCAGAAAGATTGTAGTTGAGAGGGCATGGACTTCTGTTACTGATTTGGTCAGCTGTGGTAAAGATCAGAAATAGTCCTTTATAGATAGATGGAGAAATGGACTGTTTGCTCCAGGTTCATGTTGTTTCTCATTTTGGGACTGTGTAAATACAGGGTTTATTTCTGAGAACTCAGTTTGATTCAGTAGGTAGAATGACCTGAGCTCCTTTGGATTCTCTATCCAGGTGAATCGGGACTTGTGTTGTTAACACTTTTCTCTCTGGAGGTTCAGATTCTAATTTAGAATAAGAGGGATGGCAACCTCAGTGAGAGAAGACATAAAGAAACCTCTGAAAAGTTTGTCCATGAAAACTAAAAATTTTCAGAGATGGACATTCAACTAATGAAACAGTTTTGCTGTTAACCAGAACATCCCATGATAGGCATGACCAAACTTGCTGAAGCAAAGAGTGCCATTCAGTGAAGACAAGATGTGGGAATGTTAGTGTGGCATGATTTAACCTATGAGATCTGAGTAAAAATGTCCGAGTACTGGAACTGCCAGGATCGTGTTGGGGAATGTAGAAGGGGCAGTTAGTCCAACTCTGGATACTTTATTTGCATGGGGAGGAATTGTAGAAGAGATGCATTATTGTCTGTGTGAAATTGGGAGTCTCTTTGACAAACCAGGATGTTTTTGTACAAGAGTTCCTGTGTTTGTCTTGCCAGAGCTGAGGCTCTGGGATATCAGCTCATTGATGTGAACTCTGTATGAGGGGCTGCTTTTCTTTTCAGTCATTTGGAAGGAAGAGAATGGCTTATATCAGAAGATGCTGAAGAAATCTCCTATCAGTGCAGAAAGGGCATGAATTTTGCAGCAAAAATAACTAAACCAAGGAAGTAGTACATTTCTCAAGCAGTCTTCTGAAGTCCCTGCCAGCAGTAGGCTGGGATGAGAATTGACCTAGATATGCACAGTGGTTGAACAAGGGTGAAATTGGTGTAGTCATGAGGAGGGTAAGTAGTATCTGACAGAGTACAGAACAACCTCCATGAATTCCAAAGAATGAAGAAGGTAAGATTGTTATTTTCCCAGTTCTTACAATGGCCCATAGTGGACCCCAAATCTGTGTGCCAGAGATGGCTTTAGCCTTTTGCATGGGACAGGGAACAGGAGTATTCCTTTCTGCCATGTAGGACCGCAGATAATAGAATCTTTACAGCAGACCTGCCCTGCCCTCCCAATAACACTCCCACCAAAAAAAAAACAACCCACCCTAAAACATTATTGTGGAAAATCCAAAAGAGAAGGAATTAGGTAATTCTCTTGGCATGTTGTATTAGAGATGATTGTTAAACTCATGGGAATGTAGGTGTAAGTGGAGTCTAAACCAATTACAACAGTAAAGTTCTGGTGACTGGCTATTGCCTTTACACAGTAAAGGAAGGGGGCCAGTTCTGCTTCACAGAATGGTTTGTCACTCTTTCCTCTTGGAAGCCAGGAGGTGCTGCTCTAGGGCTCCTTTCTTCTGGGGATGTGTGGTCTGTATCTGCTCACAGCAAAGGAGAGGCTGCTTTGCCCATGCAAAGGGATTAATTCCTAACTGGGTTTACTACTTAAGGAACCCATCTGTCTGAGGCAGCAGCAGCCTGTGTTGGAAGAAAGATTAATTTGTCTGTGAAGAGGAGGGTGAATAGCATAGTTAGCTGTGGTGGAAGTGGTTTGAATTCCACAGGCAGATCTTCAGGATATTGGCACAGAACTGTAAGTCTCTGAAATTAGATACTTTGTGCTGCAGTTGATCTGATTACAATGCAGATCAATTGGAGGTGTGGCGAAGTCTCACATTAATTGTGACTTGATTGCCAGAATGCTATAGTTATTTCTAAAATTCTTTTGTAAAATTAAAGCTGCACAAGCAGCTTCTAGATCTGCCTTGATATAAAGAACTCTTTCCTATGAATCTAAAAGAAAATTGAAAGTTTTGTTTCCTATCTTGTGGAAAATGTCTTTTTGTCACCCTTGGTAGTTAATTGATTCCTTCTTGCAATGACTGCAACTCCCAAGAGAATTTAGATTGTTTGAACAAAGAACTAATGCAATCTCTTGGCATAGAATTCATATCCTTTGATCAGATATCTGTGAAAGGAAGCTGGCTGTTGTCAAACTGCATGGCCTGAATCTGGTAGTGCTATATTGAGAAGCAATGGCACAATATCAGGGGCTGATGACTGAAAAAGAAGAAAGGATCCATCACACTGTATAATGAGCTGGGCAAGAAGACTACTGGATCTGGGGGCATGCCTTGATGCTGTGGTTAACCCCAAGTCAGTGATGTGGATGATGCTGGTGATACTTTCTGCTAAATGTGGTATATACTGGGGTATAAAGCTGTTGGCTGCCAGCACTGTAAGCCTGACCACCACCGAGCCCCTTCAGAAATTAACACTGTTTATTTGACTGTGCTTTCTCACTTCAGCAATCTTGAATGCTGTTTCTAGGAGGTTTCTCTTCTGTTCGAAAGCCAAACAGGTAGAACTCCTGACTTTGACAGATACTTTTCTTGCTGAGATGGGAAAGATAGAAGTAGATGTCTCAAAGGCCACAACAGTAGAACACAATTCTTAAAGTCTGTTTTATTTCAGCTAAAACTGTATGGCTTCTGTTTTTTTTTTTTCCATGGAGGGAAAGGCACTCCTAACATGGTTGTCAAGGGCTGAAGTCAACAAAGCATTGTCCCTCAATTGAAAACTCCAGAAGGAAAGTAGATGGTGCATTTAAATAGCAAATGCAGGGAGAATAGCTGTGGTTTATGTAAGCAATGGAGATGGAAGAGTGTTTTCCACCCCTTTTATAGTTGTGAACTGTATATTGGGTATGGCTCTTGGAGAGCAGTCATATCAGCAGGGTTAAATCCTTGCCTAGTTCCAATGTACAGCACCTAAAACCTAAAAGATGTTGGTGGTGTTTTTGTTGTTGTTGTTGTTGTTCTTAACCAGTGGACTAGGGAAAATCTCTGTGGTGAAGGGGAATACTTTCTGGCCCCAGGAGAGAGCAGTATTTCCTGGTAAAATACTATCTGGCATGAAGCCTGATAGACAAGGACTGGGGACTTGCTGTTGTTTGTGATCACTCTTCTGGCATCTACAAGAGTTTGAGCACATGCAGTTCCTGTAAGCATTTGTGGATAGTGCCGGTCTAGGAGCCATTTGATGCACATGGATGTTGTAACACAGTGTAGGGAAGAGGGATGTGAGTGATGACCAGGAAGGAGCCTTTTGACCTCAGACTTCTGTGTGTTTTGGGTCAAGGAAGTTCTGGCATAATTTTTGAAAGGAAGGTCTAGTGTTGCTCTTTGTGGCCTGAAGTCTGATTTGCTTGATTCTTGCTTTTTGTTTATCTTTATATCTTACTGGAAACCTTTGGCTAGTTGGAAGTGTTCATCCAGTCAAGAAAGTAAGATTGTCTGAGCATCCTTCTGCTGTGTTGGTGCCAGGATCACTTCTGGATGCTTGTTTCATATGATGAAAGGATGTTTGAAGAAGTAGAAAAACAAGAACACTCTTGGAATCTAGCATCTGTCATAGAGGGCCTGTTCAAGGAGCTAGGGAAACTTGTGAGGGAGAGTTCTGTGCCAGAGTCCTCAGTTGCCACAGCAGTATCAAAGTGTGTGTGCACCACAGGTACGTGTCTCAGCAGTGGAGGTGTCTGCTGAGCCCATCGGAAATGGGGTGGGATGGAGACCTTGGGCATGGGGAAGTGGGCCAGTGTAAGTGAATGGTCAAGAGTGAGTGTTACTACTCTCAGCCAAAGAACATGTATTAAATGCAGAAGCACACGGAGAGATTATAGGATTAGAGGCTGTGTCAAAATAGAAGGACAATTCCCAAGAAATGGGTCAGGAAAGAAGAAACTGGGCAGCTCAGTAGAAAAAGGTGATGCCAGGGCATGTTCTGTCCTTTGTTCACTGTGTCCTCACCCTGCTTTGTACAACCTGGACATCCTGATACATTGCTCAGTCTTCAGCATGAGAACTGTGTGCAAGTGCCTAGCCAGGTTATCAGTCAATCACAGAGCAAGACCTGCTTTGTGCTTACTGTTTTTGGCAGAACAGACAGTGTAGTAGTTGGTGTCTGCAGCGGGTTGCTTAAATGACCAAGTCTGTCTGGAGTGAATTGGATGCCCCTGCCCAGATAAATTGTTTGAAGGTGCCAGAAAGGAATAAATGCATACAAATTCAGAAAATCCAGGTTTCTACTGATGGCAGAATTGTTGTGAAGAAGCATTTTCCACTCGAGAGAACTCATGGTCCCCTGTGCACTGTGACAGCAACCACATAAGTAATCAATATAATTTACAGACATTGGTCTTCTGAACTTAGCAGGCTATGGGGTTGTCATCAGCTATCACTAATCTGATATGGCATTATTTGTTAAAGACATGTTTTGGACTGCTGGCTAATTGAACACATTAGCCGTTTTAGGCCCTTGCAGTTGGGCAAATTTGCATATTTAATAGAAGTGTGCAATTTGCACTGTAACTTGTAAGATACAAATGAAACGCATGTCAGAAGCTTGTTTTGAAGTGTCCAGGTTGAGTTTGTGGCTCTTACTTCTTCTAAGACCTCAAACTTTTCTTTTAGGAGGTCCATCATTTTCTGATAAAGTCAAAATCTATGGATATTTCCATTTTGTGACTAAGGTTTTCAACTGCTAGCAGGCACAGTATCAAGTTGGGTCTGAATAGCTCATTGGTTTGGATGTTCTCTTTGCCCATGCCTTCACTGTCATAGTTATCATTGTAACAACTGGTTTCCAGCTGGCCACAAAATTGTTTTTGCGACTCACCAGTGTGCCACAGTGCGGATGCAGTCCTAAGGACACATGGGTTGCATCGAATCTAATCTTGGACCTCAGCATTGGTGACAGGAGTATTGAGATGCACACATTAAACTATTGTTATGTTAGGAAGGAAAAACCCCTGTGTAATCTGTGGTCTTTGGAAAGCAATTCACAATTTGAGACTGGTGCAAAGCCTAGAACTTGAGGTGTGAACGATGCTCGAGTGAATGATTCACTTTCAGTGATGTTTATTTGAACAACTGCTTGAACTGATGCCTTGAAATAAAACGGACAAAGCTGGAAATGTTTGCTCTCGAAGTGAGGAGGAAGTTCCTTGTGTTATTGACAATACAAATCTTTCTTTTCAGGGCACAGGTGCAGCAAGTTTTGATGAATTTGGGAATTCAAAGTACCAAAATCGCAGAACTATGAGCAGCTCTGATCGTGCGATGATGAATGCTTTTAAAGAAATTACGAACATGGCAGACAGAATCAACCTCCCTAGAAATATAGTTGTAAGTTCATGTCTCCCTTCCTTAAATTGTTCTGGCATTGACTTAGTTAGCATAATATAATGAGCACATGAATTTTTGATATTGCTGCTAATTAAATGGCCTAGATTTAATTAAATTTCATCTTCTTGCGTTGAAGGATCGAACAAATAATTTATTCAAGCAAGTGTATGAGCAAAAGAGCCTGAAGGGAAGGAGTAATGATGCCATTGCTTCTGCTTGTCTCTACATAGCCTGTAGGCAAGAGGGCGTTCCAAGAACATTTAAAGGTAAGTTTTCAGTGACGCAGATTCAATTTTGCTATGAAGTAAAGGTCTAGTTACTGTCACTGTAGGAGGTTGGTTTTCTCATTCCTGGACTTTGTCAAATTGGTTGTTCTCAGCTACAGCTCACCTTTGAGGGGGAGGGTAGAAGACTCTGGAAATTTGTTGCATTTGTGGAGTAGGCTCTTGGGCATGGGATTTTTGGTCATACTGCGTTAAAAAGAATTTAGCATTTGAAAGTTACTCTTGAATGCTGGGGAAACTTAAAAGGCATAGCTTTGATGGGAGAATGGTGGGGACTGTTGAACCAGCAGTTCTGCAGTAAATTTAGGCAACTTTTCCCTGACAGGGATGCAGCTCTCTAGCACTGAGTACCAAATTTCCCATACTAAGTGAGCTGTATTAATTTGCTCCTTACGATAAATGTGGTTGACTGAAGTTGACAAATGTTCAAAGCTTATTTAGTGACAGTGGCCTTCTTAGTGGGAATCAAACTTGATTATTTTGGGGGAGCAAATGCTGTCGAGCCTAAAGTTTAATTTTTATTCTTTCTTTAGAAATATGTGCAGTGTCCAGGATTTCAAAGAAGGAGATAGGTCGGTGTTTTAAACTTATTTTGAAAGCTCTTGAAACCAGCGTTGATTTGATTACAACTGGAGACTTCATGTCACGATTCTGTTCCAATCTGGGGCTTCCCAAACAAGTACAAATGGCAGCAACGCACATTGCCCGTAAAGCTGTGGAATTAGATTTGGTTCCTGGGAGAAGCCCTATCTCTGTAGCAGCTGCAGCTATTTACATGGCATCACAAGCTTCTTCAGAGAAAAGGACACAAAAAGGTAAAACAGCCTTTTTTGCTTTTAGTTGACCATGTTTTCCTTCTTGAAAGAATATTGAGTGTTGCTGTGAAACCTGGATGAGGTGTGTGCAAGTAGTGATAAGCTGCCATCTGACTGCATACAGCAAGGACCAAACCAGGATCTCCCAGTCCCTGAAATGGAGTAACTGCCTGTGCTCACTGTAACTGAGTTCATTTTCATCTGGCACTAGGAGTGTTGCATTTTTGAATGCTATGGACCACTGCATTCAAAGGAGCATAATTTAAGCCTACCCATGCAAATATTTGCTTGTGTACATCCTGCTGCTCTAAAATACTCCAAACACCAACTTGCAGGCAGTTGTAGGTAGCACTATGGCTTAGGATTACATTGAGTCTTCGATCATTCTAGGAGCCAGGGAATCACCTACATTAGTACATGTTCCTTGACTTCTTGTGAGCCTGTGGTAGACTGAAAGCAGTGGGACAGCAGGATTTGCTGTAGATTGCCTTGGGCATGACTCCCCGCTGGTATGGGAGCCCTTGGGGAGCCAGTAAGGAATTCAGGGCTGTTCTTGAGCTTCAGAGCAGCATGGATCAGCCCCCAGGGCTCATGGGAATAAGACCTACATGAGGATAATGCCCTAGGGAAGGAAGAGAGCTAAGGCTGCAGTGGTTAGAACTTGATGTGAGGAGTGGATCCAAGTACTGGCAGCTGGCTGGGGAAGCTCCATTGAACTGTCTTGTCCAGTTCAGATCAGAAATGTTTAAAATGTAGCAATTTCTTAGTGGAGAGTTGCTTTTAGGTAAAGAATAGCCTTTATCTGTCCAGTTGTGGTGTTTTGTTCTGCATTCATAATTGCTGATGTCCCTGGAGCTTTCATCATGTTGGCAGCTTCCTGGGCATGTGAGTGAAGCAGAGCTCAGGCAGTGCAGTGCCGTCATCCGTGCTCGGAGTGAGCTGTTGGATTGTACCTCTTAGGAGTGATGGTTAAAATACACCAGGACTCTGTACTCCTCCAGTGTCCTCAGACAGTGAGGAAGGCTTTCATGCAGTCCAAGGCTTAAATTCCTAATGTGGTTAAATCTTGGATAAATTTAAGTTTCTGTGCATCTCAAGCGTTCTCTCAGCTCGTTACAGTGCTCTGTGCCTTTGCCTTATTTCTCGGTGCATTTTAAGGTAAATGTAGTTCATGTTTAGCTGAAGGTATCGCTTTTTTGCTGTTTTTTGCTTGTTTTGCCTATATTTAATCAAAGCACAAAAGTGAAGATCCTGCTGTTGATGACAATTTATTGAAATATTGCTGATCGTATGTAGAGTTTGCAGTAGATGTTTCTAACACTCTTGGCCCTCTACAATTTGAAACTGATGTTATTCCAAGATTGATGGGTAAGTTGAACTCTGGTATGTGAGAAGATAGACTTATGTATGCAAAGTATTAATCTCCACAGTTAAAACCATTTCTACTAGGCTTTTGGGAGAGTTACAAATGAAGCAAGTGTCTAGCACTTCTTGATAAATTATGCTTGCTGGTTTCTTCAATATAAATGGCAAAAGTAAAAACTAATCACTTCTCTGCTTTTTATTGTAGAAATTGGTGATATTGCTGGTGTGGCTGATGTTACAATTAGACAGTCATACAGGCTGATCTATCCTCGAGCTCCAGATCTCTTCCCAGCAGACTTCAAATTTGATACCCCAGTAGACAAACTACCACAGCTGTGAAATTGCAGAGGGTTAACTTCTATTAAAAAAACCCCAAACCCAACAAACTCTTTATTTTTGCCTATAATAAAGGATGTATAAAGTGTTAATATTGAGTCTTCATGTTGTGGAACTGGAGGATATGGAGATGGAGCGTAACTGCTGGAACGCAGCACACATTCCAAGGGTAAACGAGCTCATTGTGGCATTTTGTATGTATATACTAGTGGAAGAAAATATTTAATGACTGTTGCAACAAATTTAATTTCATTAAATTGTTGTACTTATTTAGATTTCTTTTGTAGGGATCTAGTAAGATGTATTTTGGAAAATTTTAAATATTGTGTAATTCCCAAATAAACTGTTTTCCAAAAACACTTACCATCTTGTGGGTATGACTGCAATGTGATATGCATGTACTGTTGTACATGCTGAGAACTGGAATGCAGTCCATGGAATGGTGGAGTGAGCTCCATACTCACGGGCTTGGTCACAAGGCTGCTTAAATGCTTGCTTTCTGCACAACTTCTAATCTCTAGTGTGTTCCAGTATTTGTAGGCAGCTGTAGGGAATGGATGACTGCACCCAGAATGCAAGCAGCTGACAAGCTGTTTAAAGGTTTGCACAACTGCTGCAGGAGATTTCCAAATTGGTTGCAAAAGGTTTAGTGGCATCCTTGGCCCAGTGTCTGTGATTTTCACTGATGTCTCTGCTTTTCTTCTTGGATGTGATGACAAAGCAACTAAAGAGAAGCGTGAGGACTCTCTTTAGTTCAATTCCTGGTAACTTCATGATGCCTTTTACCTTCCTTTGTACAATCCCAAGCATTTCTAGTGTGTTTCTGTTGAATGTTCTGACCTGCCAGTCCAGTTTGAAATGATGTGCCAGGTGCTGAGGGAAGGCCTGAAGTTGTTTAGCCCTCCCTAGACTAAGAGCTTTGAAGACCAGATGCCTCCTGACAGTATCCCTTTGTGTGCAAAGCAACAAATGCACTTAACTGGGAGTCTTCTGGTTCCTGAGTTCATTTTGTATCACAGGTGCAAATTCAGTTTAACCACTCAAATGAACAGCTGAGGGTCAGCTTGCTGCATGCCTGGTCCTAAAGCTGTCCAGAGGGAAGGCTGTGTGTCCAGTACTATGGCAGTAATTGTCAATAGCACTCACTGTTTTCTTGCTGGTTTAGTTTTAATCCTCCTCTGCCAGTAGAGACAATTGAAATGTGGCAGCTCAACGTTTTTTCTGTAAACAAATAACAAAGGTCGTACAGTCCTGTTACACCACTGAAGCTGGTGGTTGCAGCCAGAAAGGTTTGGGTGCAGGTGTTGGAGGTGGTGTGCTTGGTAGTTTGGAGGGCATGTATTCAAGTGTGATGTATTGTCTTGACTTTGTTGCAACATTTTCTATTACCTGGGCAGTCCCTGTCTTGCTCTGAGCTACTCCATCTGCCTCCTCTGTGGGAGATGGAGAGATGCTTTGAAGGGGCAGGGCCTGACCTTTAATGTAGTGTTACAGCTTGGAAGTGCAAAGGTGGAAGTTGCTTTGAGTGTTGCTTTCCAGCATGAGTGGGTTAAATCTGCTACATGAAGGTTAAAAGTGACTGAAACTTTCATTTCCCATAATGCTCACATTTTAAATCCTTTCAGGCACTATGCATGAGCACTTGACACGTGAGGGGTGAGTGTTTGCAGTTGAAATTGTAGCATACAGCTAAAGCTGTCTGGACAGGAATTTAAACACATCTGTGCAAGGCTCTGAAGTGCAGCAGATGGAGGCTGGATACGCTATCCTGGCTTGACCCTGCAGTTCTGAAAGCAGTTGCTGTATCTCTTGTGGTGTGGAGATGGCAGTAACTGTTGCAGCCCTAAGAGGCAGAACTAGGAATATGCTTGAAGGGGCAGGTATATTCTGAAAAACAGTTACTACTGGTCCCAGTAGACGGCAGTTATGTGAAGCATTTCAGCAAAAAAAGGGTATAGCTCTGAATTAATTTTTAGGCAGTTATGACCCCTTTGGTAGCTGCTGCTTGCGGCTGTTTTAGCTCATGACCTGCTTGTGTCAGCCAGGGGCAGGGGCAGCAAAGGCTGCCTGAAGAGCAGAGCCCGAAGTGCTGCAGGCACCGGCTGCACTTGGGGTGGTGGCACGTTTTGGGGTCTCTGCTAACACTTGGCTGTAGTTGTGGGAGGCAGCTCAGCAGCCAGCCCGGGAGAAAGCAGGAGGGCTGGAGGGTTGCATTCCCCACACAAGTGCAAGGGCATAATATCTTCAAGCACTTCCTACTTTAATTCATCTCCAGTTCAGACTAGATACTTGAAACTGTTGGTTTGGAACCAGCCCTTTCTGGAATGATTGCTTAGGTAGGTATGAAGTGTCTCTGGGCAATGGCCTCGTGAAATTCCGCTTTGCTCTTAAGAGTAAAGATTTCTGTTCTAAATGCACTCAGAAAAGAAAGCTTCATCCTCTGCCTAAAGAAAAAGCTCCTTGTGGGCTGGGTATAGGTTTTGGCTTGTTTACAGAGCTTGCTGTGTAAGGGTGGGGAGGAAAGAGACTGTAATGGTGCAGCACCCAGGAGGGGGGTCACAGCTCTCAGAAGAAGCCTGTGAAGGGGAGAATGCTGATTCAAACAGGCCAGACTCCAACTGAGGTGGCCTTTTGCTGCCTTCAGGACTGCTCCAAGCAAGAGGAGGCTACCTTCCTTCAGAAAGAAGGTATGGTCAGAGGGAGTTAGTAAATTTGATTTTTTTTTTTAAGAATGGAAGCACACTGAACTATTACCAAGAGATTTGGGTCCCCTCCTGATTGTAAGTTTTTTTCTGAAGTTACCTGTGGAGAAAACATGACCAGCTACTTCAAGAAACAGCAAAATCATGTTTGCGACACAATTTACAAATTACTCTATTTAGAACTTTAATTTGTGATATTAATGACTGCAAAACACTTAGAATGACATTTGTTAAAGGCACATTTCATTTTAATGCATAGTGTACCATTCTAAAATATCCTAATTTCCTTACAAAGTGCTTGAGCAGCCACATACAGATAAAGTATAGCAAAATATATTTACAATCTAGGGTTTAAATCTTAATCTGCCTAAAAATATTTAAAAAACTACAGAGATAAAATTAGTGCTTTTTTCCATCTTAACTGGGTGAACATACCCTGCCCTCTAATTTTTTCTAATTTTTTTTTTTTAGTGATTTGCTTAGATTAAAAAAAGATTTCTGTACAAGATGTAGTTACAAAAAAGTATGTTTGAGGATACTTTCATAAGTGTTAAGCACCCTGTTCGATGCTTTTATATATATATATATTTTTGGGAACCAAAAAAGGGCGAGCTGACTGTACCTCAAAAGTATTGGTTTCAGCCTGATACAGGAACATAATTTGTTTCTTATTAATTAGAACCTGGAAACAATGAGTGCTGAGGAGTTGACTCGTTTTGCCCAACATGCTTTGCAGCACTGGGGAAGGTGCCTCCCTCCTTCCTGTGGGGGACTTGCCTGATTTAGACCTATTAACCATTATTTTTTTTTCTCCCTTAAGCCTCTCCCCTGCCTGACCCTGCAGGTCTGTCCAGCATCATGATTTTAAACCACCACCTTGGCATTGCACACTCCAGTGGTTTGTGTTTCTTCTTTGAATTAATAAAATTACCAGTTCTTTAATAATTTGGGTGCTGATTCTCACTGCCTTAGACCATGAACAGCAAACTCCTGGCCCTGATGAACCCGTGAGGTTAGTGCTGAATGGTGCTAGAGATAAGGACTACGTGGGAAATTTATTTTCCAAGAATTAATGTTTGCCCCCAGAACAGCAGATGCCAAAAGTAGGTCTTGGTTTACAAATACACACAGTGTCTGGTCAAAATTATTTTTCAACTTTTGAGGTACAGCTTTTAGTGTTAAGGGGTTTATAAAATATACACTGTTTTTATCAAAAATATTTATACATTCTGTTACAAGGTATTGCTTTTTACTCTCAGTAACTGCCAATTCAAGGGCTGGAGGTCAGTGGCCTACATGGATACGTTTTTTTGCCACCGTGCAATATTGATGAAGTGGTACAATTAAATTACTTGCCTAAAGGTAAGAATACATTACAACTTCCAAATATACATGTTCACATGTATACATTGAAAATCCTTATGTTTTCTAAATGACATCGTAGGACAGACAGAGGATGATGGAGGTGGTTAGATAAGGACTGGGTGACTCCTCTGCCCCTCGGGGCTGGGGAAGGCAGGAGGCCGATGCAGGAGTGGCCGGGCTGGGGCCACGCGGACGCTTCGCTCTGGGCTTGCACTGAGCAATGTCCTTGTTACATTCCTCATACCAACCAGGGGCTTAAGCCGTGCTTAAGAAGCTTGAAGGCAAAACTGTTTGGCAAGTGACTTTGGTAAACTTTCCGGATTTTTCTGGATTTTTCTTTGTAATGGAAGCACTTACACAGTTGTTATCTCAAAGGCAAGGCATTTAACATTTTTCCTAATAAATACCATAGAAAATTTACAAAACAAGGCATATCTGTTCTCAATACCATTATTTTAAGAACACAAGATGAAGGTGTACATAGAAATGTGTAGTTTTATAGACTGCACAATATTTAGCTGAAATCATTTGCCTTCTCAGACTAGAACCGTGTTCTGTGTGAGTGTCACCAGTATCCCAACTTACTCCAATGTGGCTGAGTGGAGATTACGTAGCTCAAAGTCTGCTTTTCCCACTTACGCAGATACTTTAAGAAGTGATGTTATCTGCTGTGGAAGAGCCAGAGAGACTGTAAGATCCACGTGTGCCCATGTGCGAGAAGCTCAATACAGCCGGGGTTCACCAACTCAGCTTATGAACGCCATAGACCTGCTTTCCAGTGCTCAGATAAAAAAACAATATACAAAGAGGCCACTCTTCACAAGAGTGTTAAAACAGTACTTAAAAGGATCTTCATGTGATTTAAAAAAAACCCAGAAGCTACAGGTGGCACAGAGAGCAATTGAAGGGTCGGTATTCTTCCGAGAGAGGCATTCTTGTGAGCCAGTCAGCTGGGGGTTCACAGTGTCTAGAAGTTAACACCAATCAGCAATGTAATCAAAATCTCTGAACATTTCCTGCTCTTCTTCTGAAAGTATCCTTGGTTCCCGAGGTGGAGTGAGGATAGGTGCTTCAGAGGTAAATTCATCATCAAAATTACTAACGTCTTCTCGTCCTCTAATGGTGGGTACAAAAGGAGGCTTCACTTTCTTGGCCAGTAAAGCATTCCAATCTATTTGCTGTAAAATAAAGGAATTGATGTTTAGTTTCCCATCTCTACTCCTTCATGTCCTTAGAAATACTGTTAGTTTGTACTCACTCTGAAAAAGTGATGCTTTTTCACATCCTCAGCGTCTTTCTCTCCAGCTCCAAGACGCCGCTCTGGATTTCTACGCAGCAGCTGGCAAAACATGCAAAGTTTCAGCAGAGAAATTCAGGGGAAGGGAGAGGTAGGAGGGAGGATGAGTAAGTAAGAGCCAACACCAAGATTAGGTGGACAGTGAAATTCATACTACCTGATCTATGGAAAATGCTTGGCCCTCAAAGAAAGGGACAAAGCTTTAGCTTTCAGCGGTGCTCTTTCAGCCTGCCAGCACAGTTCCACCCACAGCCGAGCCAGAACAGCTACAGAGCAGACTCCTCTGCCTCCCTGCAGACCTGTGCTGCCAGGTCTTGGTACCAGAGGCTGTGTGGGGCAAGTGCTCAGCACAGGGAATAGGCAGAATGTGCTTTTTGCTGCTGATGGCGCAGATTTACGTAAGCCAGTCGTTCTTGCAGGGCTCAGAAGAAAACTACCCTGCTGTCTCCAGTGCTCAGCTATTTCACAGCAGCATTGAACCCAAGAGAGGGTTCAATGCTGCTTCACACACTCAGGCAAAGGAAAGGCTTTCTAGTTAACTCCAGGAGTTTGATGCTCCCACTTGTGAATTGTGCTGCTGAGAGCAGTCCCCTGTTCCAGGCAGTGCCCAGCAGCAGGGTGGGTGGATATTCATGATGTAGCCATCAAAAAATAATGTCTACTGTGTTATGTACAAATTCTCTGATGGAAACAGCACAACTAGTAAAGTGCAAGCACAAAGATCACAGTACACATATTGTGGGTGCAGTGTAGCAGACCCTGCCCCCTGTGAATATTGGCATCATAATTTTCACAGTAGAAATGCCTTCCCCAGGTACTGCCTTAAAACTGTATTCTGCCTTCTTTCTCTAGGCAAACACACTCTCCCTTTTCAGTTATAGAATATTTATGCTGTTACTTAAATACTTATGGCACGGTAGTTACTGTGCTGCAGCACACTGCTGAATTGGGTGCTAGACTGATAGTCAGCATCAGACATTTCAGTGGAGAGGCCGATTCCAAAGGCTTTGGAACTACCTCCAGTAGCTGCTTTTCTGTCAGCTGTGATAAGGTTCTAACTCAGACAGGTTCAACCATCTCCTTTTGATAAGCAGAGGCATGGCACTAAGAACAGCACTAATAACAATCATAGACAAAATCAGCTGTTGCTTGCTAAGAATAGGACTGCAGATGCCATGTGTAGGGTGTTCCCTGCCCCACTTGGAATAAAACCAAAAAGATTTAGAAGTCTTTGAATTAAAATATGCATGTGACAATGTTAATCTACCAAATAGGTCAATGCAGTAGTGTTCTGCTAGGAAAAGAGAGCTGAAGTTTTCCAGTTAGATACAACTAGGAAACACAGTTCAGGGACAAAAATCAGGCCTTAAGTGTTTTACATATTAAAAAGAAAAAAATGCTCCTGAATAAAGTGGAATGGCATCAACAATTTTCATTTAAGGTGATAAGGCAGCATGGCACAGTATAAATGAAGGAAGTCTGAAATTTAATTGCAGAAAAAAATATACCAAGCAAAGGTTTCTTAAGTATTTTGTTCCTCATAAATGTAATTGTTGGAGAGAAAACAGGACAAGAGGGGGATACTATAATATTATGATTATGTTCTTACCCGTCTCATTATCGAGATGGCTTCTGTAGACAGAAATCGTGGATATCTTACTTCATCATTTACAATGCTGTCAAACACCTCTTCTTCATCATCTCCAGGGAAGGGAGACTATAATGAAATTAATAAAAAAAATTGCTATAAACAGGCTTAGAAATCACTTATAATTGAAAACAACATATACTCAGCTGAATGCTTGGAATTAGACACCCTGAAATGAAGTTTTCCTTCCCAGAAACAGAGATATAGCTTTCCATAAGGAAGAGAGAAAAGGCAACTTGGTATTATCCCTTGATTCTTACTGAAGGACTGTGCTTTAAAAATGTGCTTTTAGAAGTAGGAACACCTAAAACCGTGGTCTTTTTTGAAGTCTGACACAGGGTGTATGGGGAATGTGGAAAGTATCAGCTCTTCTTTGGGAAAGCTGCCATTCACAAGTAGCATGATCAAGACCAATTTGTTTTTGTAATATCTTTGACATGTTACAGCTCAAGGGTTTTCAAACTATTTTGAAGTGGCCAGACAGATGTAGGTGACGCTGTACAAGCTTTGTGTCCTTTTTTTACCTGAAAGGAAGTGAAAGTAAGTTGAATGGTCATATTTTTTGAAAGAGAACAAAATGATGAGTTTTTCTCCAGTTTTTAGCACGTGAGCTCTCACTGTGCCATCTGGGAAATACTGTAACATAACGGACCAGAAGGTAGAGCAGTATCTGCAATGGTAAATAACTTCTCAACAGTGATTTATTCATACCAGCCTATTTATGTGGAACTGGGACTTCCTATTTTAGTGTGTTTGGCACAATCTTTCACTGCTATCCAGTTTTATGTGTTAAAGTTAACTCCTGTACCTTGAATGGAAGTGAAGAAGTTTATTTTTCCCAAAAGCATTTGAAAGCAGTACCACTGTACACATCCAAATTTGATGATAACAGGTATGTCCTGGAAACTGAGGTCCCCAAAACTAGATGCATAGATGTACTACGTTCTTGCTTAGAGACACGGATGGTTATGTGCCATTACTGTAATTTGATTTAAGACATAATGATGTAATTAAAAATAAAACAAAAATGCAGGGCATATTCAATGTTGACAGGCTGATATCTTGAGTTTTGTAACCTTTTAAACAGTTCTTAGTTTTATGACTCCACTGTACCTTACTAGAACTTACCTCACCCACTAGCATCTCATAGATAAGAACACCAAGACCCCACCAGTCTACAGCTCTTGTATAGGAAGTTTCTGTCAGCACCTCAGGAGCCAGAAATTCCGGTGTGCCACAGAATGTGCTTGTTCTGTCTCCAAATCCCATTCCTGAAAAGTTACAGATAATGAAAAGTGAGCAGTATTTTCTGCCACTCCACAACCTATTCCTCCAAGCAGAACCTCTCTCCAGAGCAACTTCAGCAGACACTGTAGATCCTGGGGCTGTGTCCTGAAGGCTCAGGCCAATGAGGTAAAACATTCCCCCATTCTACCTTCCCATGCCTTTGGCCCATGTGCTTCTTTCTAAGTTTCTCTATCCCTAACTATATGCAGTGAGCCAAATTCAGCTTCCAGTTACAGCTCTGTTGCCCAGTTACCTTTGTGTGGAAAGACACAGACAATCTTAGGCTCTGTAAGCAGAAGCAGAAGGTACTGCCAGGTAGTAGAAGCAAATGCAGCACGCTGGTTTAGTCAAACATGCCTGCTCTGGGTGCTTCTGTAGTGGCAAACTACATATAGTAAAGTAAAACATCAAGTGTAGTGAAACAACTCTGAGCAAAATAAGCCCTGTGTATGTGCCAGGGGGGCACAGTCTGGGACATCAGCACCACAAGGTGACACTACAAGGGGAGGTGCTGCAGAAAACTCAAAAAACCCATTTATTGTAGCAGTCAGTGAAGCACAGAGCTTTCCTTCTCATTTCCTTTTGTCATTTACAGAACTTTTGTACCTAGAGTCACAGGACTCGCCCTAGGAGACTGAAGACAGCAGTCATGTTTGAACACCTACTGAATTTACCCAATTCCCTCTTAGGCTACCCAAAAGGAAAAGATATGGAAGGCAGGCCATACAAACTGGAGAAGAAAATGGACCTTGCCAGATCTTTTCCCCCTGAAATGGGGTTTGAGAAAGACACTGTAATTTCTACCTCTATTTTATGTGTTATTTAAAAGGTCAGTAGTGAGATGCTTGAAAGTAACTTTCTAGGCTTCCCTTTTGGGATAATTTCTCAATTTTATCTATAGTATACTTTGCACATCATTTCCGTATGCTTCGAGTTGCAACTATTTCAGAGCTAGAAAAATAGATAATGAATTTGTAAAAAAGTAAGAGCTCGGGATGGATTATAATGGCACTTGATTTCATTGTACAGTGTCAACATGTTTAGAATTAGAAAAACAACCTAATGCTTTTTCTTCTAACTTGTAAAACGCAGCAGTGTGCCTTCTTAATAAAGCAGAGATGCTTTCAAGTAAGAATCAGAACAGGTGATGCTCAAAACTGACAAAAAATATATAAAAAGAATAGGGCAATGCTCAGGTGCTCCCAATACTTCCCCACTAAGGAACTTCCTTCTATCTCCACACTGACACAGAGATGTATTTTTTTCCCTTCAAATGACACATGGTAAATAGACACTAAACACATCTGGCAGTCCAAAACTTTCAAGGAACAGTCAAGAGCAGGACAGACTATGGAATTCCCCTAGAAGGAAAATTTAACTGCCATTACCTTCTTTGCAAAGACCAAAGTCAGCAATTTTCACAAAGCCTTCTGTGTCCAGCAATAAGTTATCCAACTTCAAATCTCTAAATGAACATTTGAGAACAAAATTGCATCACTTGATGTTTCTTCAGTACTATTGAGAATAGCTGACATTCCTCTGTTGCAAATGGGCCAGTGACTACTTACCTATATACTATTTTGTGCTCATGTAAATACTGAAGTCCAAGAACCACACATGCAGCATAAAATCTGTCAAAAAAATTAAAGTTAAAATTTCAATGGAATTTAGTCTTTCTTTTCAGAAGGTGAAGTCCATTACTACTGATTTTTTTTATGAGCCATCCTTTGAAGATTACCCACTGTTGTTTTTGGGTACAGATTACTTTTATACGAGGTCAGAGTTTTAAAGCCAGATGGCAAAAGTGCAGCCTTTGAACTGTAGTATATTTGCTTGGCCTGGAGGATAAATTTTCTGTAGTGCCCATTGCCAGAAGCATTGAAGGTTTTCTAAACAGGCTTATTCTCTCCTTTTTTAGCTTTGTCTGCTATTTTACTTCTTGTTCAGCTTTGTTATGTAATCTTAAAAAACCCAAATTATAAAAATTAAACATTTGTATATACATTTTGAATTCAATGCAGATTCAGGTACATTAAATCTGCATGTCATTTTCTAACAAAATCAGTTAGAATCTCTAACCCTCTTAAAAACTTAAGCAGCATTGGCTGAAGTGACATAATATGGAGGCATGTGGTGATAAAGACCTCAGTTCCTACCCAGTGAACAAAGTGCCCTTCCCGTGGTGCCACAGAAGGGGGGTGATACTCACACTGCTCGTGGTTCAGAGAAGACATCAGTATGAATGTGCATCATCAGGTCCCCGCCAGCAGCATATTCCATTACAAAGCAAACGTGATCTTTGGTTTGGAAACAAGCAAAAAGGTTCACCAAGAAGGGATGTCTTACACTATTCACAGTTTCAAATATTCGCTTTTCACACATCAAGCTGCAAACAGAAAATCAGGAACAATTTAAAGCTGAATGCTTTTGATTCTCAGAAACTACTGGTACTTTACACCTTATGTTTTTTCCTCTGTTCCTCAGGAGAAGGTAAGAACATTTTTTTATTCCAAGAGAGATTTTAATACTTGCACACATATTAAGTTGATTTCTGTGAAGTTACATTTAGCTTCCCCAAATGAAAAGAGGAAACCTAGTAGTCCATGAAAATTGTGCCCTGATAATTTTCCTTCCAAATACTCAGATCACATTAACTATGCATTGATATCATGACATTCACTTCAATCCATTTTAATAGTATATAATACATAAAGTAGAAAACCAGTGGCAACATTATAAATATCTATCAATAGTAATTCCTGATTATTTCTCCTTAAGCTAACTGGTTAATTTTTAGCTTATTGTTAATACAGTCATCTTTCTTCCTGCAAATGAATATACTCACCCTTAAACAGTTGTAAAAACACCTTGCACTAAAATTAAAAACAGTTTTGTAAAGGCCTCTTCACTTCCAAGTAAATTAAAAAAAAAATAATTTCAGTTTTGGGTCAAAAAGATTGAAACTCCACTCCCAACAGTGGAGTATACACAGGGAAAAATATGATGGACAAAGTATGACAGTATTTTACAGGCTGAGAAAAGCAACACAGGGGTTTTGCAAGTAAACAGTCACTGTTGTCCTGAAACATGGTGGAAATCTACAGAACCAGTAATTAGACTAAATAATTGCAAGAGAACCTGAAATCAAAACCAGGTCCAGCTTTAAGTCAGAGCTGTAGTACAGACATGGTGAGGACACTAAAACAAAGCAGCATTCCTGGGTTACCCTGCTCTCCCCTTGTTCCAGAACAAGACTACATGTCTGCAGCAGCCAACTACACAGGGAAATGACAACTTCTTTTGCTCATCCACTCAATTCAAGTACTGCTTGGTAGAGCTTACAGCAGGAAGAGCTGCATGCAGAAAGAAAACAAATTATGGAATTCACGTGTCACATTTCACAAACTGACCTGTCTACTTCATCACGAGCAACAATATCTCCTTTCTTTAAGGCTTTAATAGCAAACATCTCGTTTGTGTTTTTGTACTCTGCCAACAGCACCTAAAACAGAAGAGAGAAATTTAAGAGCTGCATTTAGTTTTTGATATTGACTTGACACTTGATACAGCCTTTTGACATTTACCTTTCCAAAATGTCCTCTGCCCAGTACAGCACAACATCTGAAATCCTTCAGACTGAACTGAAATCTTTGTTGTGATCTATGTAAATACAAAAAAAAAAAATCACAAACTTTCTCGTTTATTAACTTTAAGAAATATTATTCAGATCAACAGCAAACCCATTGCTGTCTCACCTTCTATCCTCAGGTTCTCTGGTGTTGGTGTATTTCATGTCTGTATGGGGAGCATCAGGCTCACAAATTATTTCAGGTTGGAGTTTTGGAACAATACTATTTCTGCCATTTTCAAAATCACAAGTTGTTACTTCATCCTGTGAAGAACAAGAGATCAGAAAATTTAAAACTGATTGTGAAGGCAAATGAATATAGAAATTTTACTATAAAGTGTGTAAAATTCTTAATACACTCATTACCTAGGCTAAAATGGCAACCTTTCAGATGATACAGACAAACAAGCTTTTAACAGACTGATGAAACCTACTGCTCCAGTCATTCTGCTCTTTCTCAATACAACCATTTTATCCTTAATATTCCAATGATTTTGGACTTTTGTTTTTTTCCCGTGGTGGAACCAATGACTTGGAGAGTTAAATACACCAACCATGGAAACAGTTTGCCACCAAGAGCAGTCAGAGCATTCTGTTGAGACAGTTCTGTATGTGGAAGTTAAGGGAGCATAGGCTGATATGTAAGGGAAGAAATCCATCATAAAGATTCTTAAAAGTTACTTGCCTGAGAAGGCACATCAGGAGCCTTTATCTCAGAGGAAGATTCACATATTTCCCCAAGGGAAGATGCACGGGGTGGAGCAGGTGGAGGCTCAGGCTCAAGTTCAAAGTCCAATTTGGCTACAGGAGAGTCACTGACAAGAAAATAAATAACTCCTCAGTGTACAGCAGAGACTGTTTTAAGCTATGTAGATCTCTTCTAAACCAGACCTTATGTGTGTGGATCTAGCTATAAAATGGATCTCCACAATTAAAACACGGAAAGATCTGCAGCCTTGCAGAATAAACAGACTCAACAAACGTTATGTTCTTCTGCCTCAGGGCAGAAGCATCTCACTGTTACCTCTTGCACTTAAGAGCACTTAAACCCTGCAGAGATCACGTACCCAGCTGGCAGGGTCAGTTCAGCGAGCTGGGCATCCACCACCGGCCCGGTCGCAGGCACTGGTGCTTGGGGGCTGAAGGTGCCAGAGTGATTCACTGTTGGAATGGCTCTTCTTACCAGCCTTCCCCAAGTGGCAATGTTAATATTCATTTGAGGAGCTCTGAGAAATGTTTTGCCTATAGATATTGTGAAAAAAGAAAACAGGGTGCAAGTAATTTCCTTACTTATTACCACAAATAATAATTAAACCCCCCCAATATTAATCCATTTATAGTTTATCAAGAACAAAATAAATCTGTCATATTATTTAGCAATTCCTAATTATTCACAATTAAATGCTAATGTGCAATAAGGAATTCTAATTCAAAACATTTCTAAATGCAATGCCAAATCCTTCATTATCAACAGCTTTATTCGCAGGCAAACATTAAGACTGTATAAAAAATATCACAGATCTATACAATTTCTAAGCTTTACATGTTTATATAAAACAATCACCTTGCTGTTTCGAAAAAATTTTCTTCTGCCTCTGGAGTTTTGGTCTTCTTTCAATAACTGGATTAAAAAATGTAACCTGCAGTTCAAATAATGTGCGTTACAATTTAATTTTCAGAACAAATGCATTCTTAAAAGTTTAAGGAAAACTTCTTAAACTATTCTGCGACATAATACTTGCAAGTATATTCAAGTGCTTCAAAGAAACATTCTTACCTCAGCAAACAGAGTGCCCTGGGGTTCAAGATAGAGACACATGCCATGCCTTTGGTTATCCAGGAAATCTTCCAACCTCAGAAACTTCACTGCACACAAAGATCTCCAGTCACGCCAGTAAACTGAGATTTCTAATTCACGTGACTATGACAGGAAACATATACACAGGAAATTACTTATTAGTAATTGTTCTGCAAGAGTTACCACTGTAAGATCCAACAACCAAGATGCAGAGCTGTTACTTTAAAGGACTGTCAGGGTTTAACCAGCCAGACTAACAAGCTCTCATGAGGATGACCATGGCACTTCAATTCAGTTCAGATGTGAACACCAGTGTACAAATAAAAGTACAGGTGTAAAATTTCCCCTGAGAGTAAAGGGAGAGAGTCACAAACAGTCACCAGACTTTTTGAGTCTGTCTAACAATACTGCTTGTTCAAGACACTTGAGTTCAAGCTCTGACAACAAAGTTTAACCTCAGCTTTAGCAGTTTTCCATGTTATTTACAACTATCAACTTCATTTCGTGGCTGCAGACAATTCAGTACCTGCATACACACAATGATGCAAAACTTTATACAGTATTTCTAAAAGTACATACAGGTTTTGTAACACAGTCGGGAAGCAGGGCCAAAAACTTTAAAACTAACAAGAACTACTGCTGTATCTTGCTGGTGGGATTTATATATTCTTAGGCTGTCTTACATGCCTGTTACAAAAGCTTGTCACAAAATGTGAAGAATCCTGCAATACAATATAACAGCAGCATTGTATGTTACCAGTTTAATTCCATAATGATGCATCAGTTTACTGTCTGTGATAGCTATGATAGGTTTTAAAAGAAATAAGAAGAAGCAACAGATTGAAAAATGACGGGGTTTGGATTGTGCATTTCAAATACATGAAATATGTGGTCATGAACAGCAGGAGCAAGGTCCTGTTCTGGCACCAAAAAGCTGAGTTCTTAAACAGAGACCATGACACATACTAGGCTGGTGTGAGCAGCTACTACGCTTTGAGTAGTTCTAGTCTGAATCTGAGAACAATCAAGGCTTCAGGGCTCCACATCTGCTCGTTTTTTTTCTGCACTACTCCTGACCAGAACCTGAAGTTCTCTACCTGCAGCTCTAAAGCTGCTTCCTTCCTTCCTAGACGGAGGGAGTCTGGTCTGGGGCTGGAGGGGTGGGGCTCGTCGGGGAAAAAGCAAAAACAGGAAGGTAGCTTTTTTTTTGTCATATGTTTTAGACATATACTAGAGGTAACATTTAAGCTCCTAAAATATAGTTTAATTTTCAGTCTATTTTAAACACTGATGGAAAAAATAATCCTTGTACCTTAAAATGCTGTGACTATCAGATATCTAAAAAACAAATGCTTGATTAAACCTATATAACATAAATTCTACTTCAAGGGTATCAATTCAGTACTTGTGCCCTTCAAGTAATATTTAAAGTTGTAAGAAAGAACTATGACTGAATTTGTTATTTCTGAAGCACTGATCAGCTTTACACGAGAACACTTCTGTAGAAGCACTGTAAAAACTCTATGACATAGCTTTACCAAAATACCAAACTGTATCTATCTGCTTTTACAGTTTACTGATAAATAACTAAAATCTGGTAATCCAAATTAAAATGTAAGAACCATCTACCATGGGCTAAAAAAATCCTAATTGTTTGATGTTGGTAAAAACATTACATCAACTTGTAAGGCAGAAAAGGTACAATTTCTAGAATGCTGGCCCAGCACAATGGCTTAACCCCAGGCAGCTCATTCTGGTAAGGATGGGAATACTTGCACGTATGAAATTTGAACAAAATGACAGCAACAGGGGAAAAATAAAAGGCAACATCAAATTAATCAAAAAAATCAACTACAGATGTCAATGAAATCAGGCTACATTTTTACCCTGTCTAGTTCCAGTGTAAATTTCTGATCCCATGACTGATTGGAAATTGGTTTCCAGCTAGTTTGACCAACCACAGTGTTATCCAGCTTCAGTACAGCACAGACTTCATCTGAAAGTAAAGTACACAAACTCAGTTTAAGTCTTTAAGAGGATTTTCCACAAACAAAAAAATCTCTAGTAAGTTTCCCTTAAAAATGTAATCTCATATTTAACTGATTCTTATGGGCATAATAGTGTGGTTGTGCTTTTATTAACAGCTTGACAGGTGAAGAAACAGGTAAGTTTAAAGCTTTGAATCAATTTAATACTTTAAATTACAGAACACATCATGCACATGAAAACGTAAATAAAAGATATCCATAAAAATAAGAGAAGTAAGAGTATACTGAACTGGACAAGTCATCAGTTTTCAGAAGGTTTCTACTACTCCCACTTTTACTTTTACTGGGTCTGCTTATGAAAGATGATCTGGCTTCATTTGGACTCCAACCAGGTAACGTAATTGATGTGGCTTTTGATCGACCAGGGACGTTTTCCAAAATATCTTGGCAGCCCATTAGCCTAACTTCCAGGGTACCTAGAAGATGACAGACAACAGTTTATCAAAGATTTCTGCTATTAAGTAAACCAAGTGAATGACTAATGATTGATTGATGGCAATAGTTCACATTCTGACCCCCACAGGGTATAACAGAAATATCAGATGAAATCAAAAGACAAATCCAAGACAGACATATATACTGAAAATAAATGCATCAAAAGTCAAATATGTGGGACTCAACCTTCTAGAAAGAGCAACCATTTACCAAATTAACACAAAATAAGTTTTTGTTCTGTGTCTCAGAAGTATCTTTGTTTTCTTCACTTGAGAACCTAACTGACTAGGGTTTAAGTTGTAAGCAATGTCACTTTTTAAGACTGCAAATTTTGAATTTCTTATTAAAACAATAGATCTTGTGGATGGAACAATAACAATTTTTCATGAGTTTTATATAACTAATTAATATTGAATAAAAATAACATACTGACTTTGAGACTACAAAGTTGTTTAAGATACACTCAGAAATCACATTTGCCTGCTATATGCTAAAGTCAAATTTGAGTTAGTACGTAATTAAAAATCATTGAATTGTTCCAACTTTACTGAATTTAGATTTATAAAAGCTGAGACAAGAAGCTACTCTTCAAGAAGGTACTCTTCCAGGTCTTCTACATCTTTAACCAAATGAGGTATAGAAGCTGCGGTTCAAATTGAAAAGAGTTTCCTCCAGCAGCACAAAAACATCTAAATACCACAGATGGTTACAAGAACCGTAGGCTGACTTCATCCTGTAGAAGATAACATCTGTAAAACTGTGACACCACTGACACTGACAAAATTAACTACTAGAAATGGTGAAATTAGCCAGTTCATAATCACAGTGTCAGTGAGAAATGCACTGCTGAAATGCAGTCTTCTTTTAATAGCAAATGTACTTAACCATGAAACTTAAAAGTACTCCTTTGCAACAGAAACTTAAGTGAGACTTGACCTAAAAATGATCTGGCAACATCATAGCCCACAGAACAGACACCAAGAAACCAGTCCAAGAAGAAATCCCAACCTGTAGGAAACTAACAGCCGTAAGTGACAGCTAAGCATTAGGCTATGAAGACAAAGAGATGCTATTGGCTTCCGAAACAGGTTAAAAGGTAAAAGAATACTTCATTCCCAAACTCTGTTTAGAAAAAAAAAAGAAATTAATAAGCAGAAAAGCTATAAGCCTGTATAAGGAATGGCTTTATATCAGAAAGTTATGTTGATGCACGTTAAGAAGTATGACAGCAGCACTGCTCTATTTTTCACAAAGCGTTAGAGGCAAAACACAAAGACACTGTTCATTTAAAACCAGCTCAATACAAAAGCTCTTTGTGTAGTCAATGTGAAAGTGAAACTATTAAGAACTTCACAAGCATGTAGCTCTGTTTTGACAATTTCTATTAAAAACTGTTCATATGTATCAGTAAATCACATTTAAAGAGAAATTGTCACTCTATTGAATCTGACTCTTGATTATGGTATTACAGGAAAAGGAAAAAAAAAAAGCTGTTTTAATCCCAAGGCATGATACTTCCTGCCCATGGTCACCGATCATTTGAGATTGCATTTGATGAAAAACGTTGCCCCTACCACACAACTTTACAAGGACTCTCAGCTGAGGCCCTGATGAACCACAGTGGAAGACAAGCAGAGCTGCTCCATTTTATTATTATCACTGCAGCTCGGCAGAAGAGTTCCTCTTTTTGTTTTAAAATATAACCCCACAGTACTTCAAAACTAAATTCTGGTTTCAGTTATACAAGTATAACCAGAGTAACCTTTGAATTACAGATTTTTTTGTAATAAACTTACTTTGTTAATAGTAGGCTTAATAGTTACATGTAAAATGTGTGAGGATAAAAAACATGAAATAAAACCTATCTGTTCTAGCAATTCTTCTATGACCACTCACTAAATAAATTTAATAAAGCAACATATCCCAAGTAGTCAAAAGCATGTTTTTCTTTAAGAACACTGTGAGGCAAATGCTCAAGACCTTTGTTGAAGTAGGGTTCATCTCTTGAAAGTTTACTTCCAAGGAAGGACAACCAGGTGAACCCAACTATGAGAAGTTCCTAAGTCTTATATTTATAAATAAATGTACTGGTCCTTTACAGTAGGTAGGCTAAGTCTCTTAAAAAAATTGCCTCCATGTTTAATCAACAGGAGAACAATCAACACCAATAGTGTTCAAGGGTTCCATGAATGTTTGTTAGGATCTCCTTCTTTGGAATACAAATATAATGCATGTTTTGGTTGCATAAATCTCACCTTCCAGAAATCCAGTGAAGTTCAGTGGGTAAAACAGGAACTGTGTTAGAAAAGCTGGATGCCTATTTCCAGCTCTGCCACCTACTTGTTGTATGACCAGGGCAATTCACTTAACCCTTCTGCAACTTAGTTTCCCCATCTGTAAAATGGGGATAATGATACTTATGCACCTTTTAAAGTGCTTGGTAATCTAAAGACAAAAGGCATTAGGTAAATGCGAGCAATATCATTCCACAGTGAGCTAATTTAAGGCCAGAACTTCACTTTTTCAACAGGATTATAAATAGGTCAACAAATAAATCATAGAAACTTATCTGCATTTTTTTGCAGTGCATAGACACTTGGAAATTCTAAATGCCTCTGTCTAGGAAAAGAACAACAATTAAGTATGTCCAGAAAGAAATACAGTTGGCATTAAAGACTTGCTTTAAGCCATTAATTAAGATTAAAAAAAGAAAAAAGCTCCATAAATCATACCTGTTAAAGCTGCTGGTTTGGACAGTGTACTGTACTGGTTTTGAGTAGATATCACACTCTGACGAGGACTTAATGTGGGTGAAGAGACTAATGAAAGCTCCTCTATAATAATACTGCTTTTGGGATGGTTTTTAGGAAGCTCATTCAATCTCTGTTCCAGTGAATACTTCAAGAGGTCCAGCTTCTGGCTTGATTCATTAAACCTTGCTTGCGCCTTTTTAAAATAAGACAAAAATTTGAAATATTTCAATTTTTTTTCTTGAAAGAACCTTTAAAGCAAACTATCAGAAATTGTAATGACATAAATTACTTCTGAAAGTGCCTTTCTGTCGGTAACTTTCCCAGATCCAAGTAATTTCATCACATTTTTTGCACCTTCTGCTACAGCATACTCTATCCTAAAATGATGCCGTAATTCTTCCATTCGCAGTTCAAGAGGGCTTATCACAGGTTTTGCTGCAAAGAGATACAGACAAACAAACTTCAATGAAGATAACACCCAGGTTTAATTTCCTGAATATTAACCCCTCCCCCATGTAAACAGAGCGGAGAAGAAAAAGAAATAAAAGAGAGAGATGCGTATTTGGTAGTCCAAAGAGAAGCCCCAAGTATGTCATAAAAGCAACAGTAACATTTTAAGCATCTGCATTTGAATGAAGAAATAACTGATCAGGGCCTCAATTCAATAAACAGATCCTACTGCTTGAAGAGCTATAATTGCTAGAGGACGCATGAAAAAGAACATGTCTTCAGGGGAGTTAAGGGACAAGAACCAAATCTCCCAAATATTCAACTGGCAAGGAGGTTTTGAGACTTCAACACTTCTGAATTACACTGTGAGGACTTATTTTTTAAACTACTCTGTAGCCAAGTAGATCCCTGCTCAGCTTCTGATAATCCCCCTGCCTCACATGAAATCCCATGGAATCTGGCTTCTGTCAGCACAGAGAATGTAAGAGATCCCACACACTGCCTTCCCCAAATGGTTTGGGTAAACCATTCTAATGTCCACATCTTACAGTCCTTAGATTTCCCAAAAAGAAAAATTTCCTGGATGTATTTCTTTCCGTTTAAAGCTCTAAGAGCAGTCGAAACACAAAAAGGCATTTGAAAGCCCTTTCTAGCTTGAATACCTTTTTCTTTTAAACAAATGATATACATAATCCATGTACTAAAATGAGGTGTTGAAATTGGGTGTGTAAAAACAAACACAGAAAAATCAGACACCTCACACACCAACAAACACACACCCACGTTTTTCATTATCTAGGATACATGCAGGCCCTGACATTGTCATACAGCTTCAGAAATGCACATGAATAAATGTCAAGACTTAGAGATGTACCGATATGCCCACAAGTGTCTAGTACAATCAAGTTATTAGAACTCAGAGGTAATTTTTTTTTATTCTTTGAAGACTTCCAAGGAAATGCAAATTTAAAACTATTTCTGAAATGCAGCATGAGCATTTCAATCAGGTTGCTTTAAAAACACTTTTTTTGTTGCTTTAAAAATAGTTGTTTAGCACTCAAATCTATCCTAAATACCCATCAAGACAAGAAAAATTCTCCTCCATCTGTGCTCCCATTAGTAATAAGGTCAACCTACTTAAGTGTGACAAGCAGGCTTTGTACCTGCATCAGATTTTTTATTTAGGATCATGAAAGGATAATATGCTTTAAAGAAAATTACTATTATGACAAAATAAAGCATGCATGAAGAGGGAAGGAAACCACAGAGCAAAAATGGACTGCAGAAGGCATAAAAAGGATGATGAAAAGCGATTGTAATTCATTAAGCTGAAGGTATTTTCCTTCAAGTCAGATGTATTTGGCACCCCAACACAAAGTTTTGCCTAGTCTCTGATTATTTTTGGTTCATGCAAGCTTTGTCAAACATTCCTACTAGAAATTTATGGTATCTCTGTGTGCATATGGGTACATATCTACAAGACATTCTGACATAATTGATTCATATTTCCTTTCTACACCATCACCATTATCAAAAGCCAATTCATTGGTCTGGACTGCCTGAAGAATCTGCATCCTTATAACTTCTATTTTTGTCTTGCTGTCCTGAAGCATCTGCTGAGCTGTGGCAAGAAGTTTTCGATCCTATTAGAACAAACAGACAAGTTTAAATCATAAACTTCTTCGTGGAACAAAACACATTGAAAATTTCAAAACATACATACTTAGGAACAAGAACTAAATCGATGTATTTCATTTGGTATAGCAGACCAATTCATCTAAGCACATAAGGATATTAATGGAAATCAAGTCAGGACAGAGGCACTGGTTGATTAAAGACTGTAAGCCACTCCCATGGAAACTGTATATGCTTCAAGCTGAATTAAGGAGGCATGATCTAGAAACATAACATGTGTAAATTAATGTTTTGTAAGCTGATACTAAAGAAAGGACAAGATATTAAGTGTAAAATACCCCCAACATTATGTAGAATGACTCAAATCTTCCAAGTATGCTAAGAACTCTTGTAATAGACAAATTTGCTAGACTAAGCCCATATAAAAGTAATCGTGCTAGTTCATCTGAGCTGATCTTCAATATTGAAACTAGAAAGATGAAGTTGCTTATGTAGCACATTATAAATAAGTCTGCAGTACATTTTCCTGAACAAATCAGAGCTGAAGATTTTTTGCATTAGTAAATACATAACAAACCATGGCTACTTCATTACCTATTTCATCAGTAGCTTGAGTACAGTACTTTTTTATCTAAATAAACTAAGATAACCAATTTTTGTTTTCAAAAGCAGTATCACAAGAAGCCGTTTAGAAGAGAACATTCCTGAAAATGAACTTGCATGAACTCCTATGGGCTGCCATGTGGTTCTCCCTGTACACTCTGGAAATTACCAGATAACTTAAAGGTGATCTGACTTGCAGTAAGAAAAAAAAAAAAAGTAAGAAAATTTAAGGCACTCTATTTGTCCTGTCCGTGCACTACCAATCAATCACAGTAATTAATAGCAGTCAGTGCAGATGAGTATCACCCTTGTTATAGCCCAAAGGGTATTTTGGTTAACTCATTTTGTAGTCACTCAATAACCTCATTAATAAGTTACTTTCCCATGGACATGGTTTATACTTGTATTTTTAATTTTATAATGAAGTTATCAATTATTTAAGAAGTTAAAGAAATTAAATTCTTCCCCTTGCCACAACCAAGACAAAGAACTGCAGTGAAGCACATATCCAGAGCTAGAAATACTGGCACCATGAAGCATATGGTGAGAAAAATTTGTATGCTGAGAAATTTACCTTCATAGAGCTCCTCTGTGACCTTGCACCTGACATATTACTCACTCAGATATTTTAATGCTGCCCTATGTTCTGCAGGGTAGATAGACCAAGATCTACACATAAAAAGACTTTGGTTGCATGGGAAGAAATTGTGCCCCCTCTGCATACCATAAGCTCAGAACTCTTGCTTTTAAATTTTAGTATGGATCAACATTTCAGAGAGATACCACTAGTTTTCATATTTTAAGATTCCATGTTAGCTATCCAATGAGCTAATGATCACACGGAATTTCCTAAATCGGTGCCTTCTCAAGTACAAATGTGAACTTTTGAAATAACCACTCTCTTTAGCAGAGCATAGGATTTAAGCAACAGATTACAAGCAAGTCTGGAATCCTGTATTAAACCTTATCCACACATCATTCTGATGTATAAATACTCAGTGTTTCTTTGTCTGTGTCTTTACTTTTATCTCATTTTTCATCTTGCTCCTCTTGATTATCCCTCATAGCCTCTTACTGCGATGGATTTGCTTGCTCAGGGGCCACATTGACCCTTCAACGTGTAGAACGGAGGCAATTCAGGATTATAGAGATATCCTTAAGTTTTCAAGAGACAGAAGATCTCATCTTCAGAATCAAAATGTATGTGTAACACTGAGCAGCTCTTTCAGTGTTGGAGGCTGAATACAAAGTATTTCAATGCATCTTCTGAGTATAGAACTGACAGTGCCTGTGAAGCTGATCTGCAAAGCTGTCAGGGGATCTCAGGGAACCCACATATATCCAAGAAAAGATGACTTATCTCAGAAATGTTTAAGTACAAATAGGTTGAGCTGAATGTTACTGAAGCAAGTAGAGTAAGTACAAAGGGAAAAGCTTCCCATGAGATGATGGGTTTATTAACAGACTGCTTTTTCATTTTTAGAAAATAAATTATGACCTCCCTCGATTAAATTTAGGTCTGAAAATAATACAACAGATTTGAAATTAGATCATATTGTACACTTGAATAAAAGGTCACAAATTAGTTTAATATGTTTAAAGAGGGTCCTGCAACTACTTTTTAAAGAACTACTGGATTACTGGGGTTGTATTCAAACTTGTAATTTTCTGCCCCCTTTGCCCACCTCATCCAGACACTGGGTTCTTTTCAAGCTCTGCTTTTTAAAACATTATCAGCATGCTCAAGTCTATGGTTCAAACCTGCCACACTAACTCACTACTGAGCATTACAAAAATGAGAGAATGAATACGCACCATTTCCATCCTGTTTGCTGAAGTGGCTGGCAATGCTTTTGTGCTTTCCAGCTTGCTCTCTCCAGCCCAGATACTATATAACCCCAATTTGGTAGGCTGACTTAAGCATTTACCAATTGCAAATTCAAGATTCAATCATAAATTTTAATTACATGCCTCAATCATAAAGCAAGGCAGAATTCATCCTCTCTACCTAGTCTGATCCAAGCCTGCTAACAATATTACAGCCCAAGTGTTTAGTTAAGTTTTTCCAGCCTGTTATAAGGTTACTTACCGAGGGTTTATTAGAAACTTAATTCATGTATGTCTTTTGATCCATTTGGGTCAGCAGATCATTAGTTTTAAGTGTACCTGATGTTAAGTATATGGCCTGAGAGGATGTAGACTCCAAGGTTTTCCAGGAGCTGAGGGACTGTGGTGCATGGACAGCATTCCTAGGCCCTTAGTCATAATGTGCACTCCAGGTATTTCTTCCATTTGCCCCAAGCTAGTATGTTAGAGGTCACTTTCAGATAAGGCTACCTGGGACAGAAGGAACTTGATGGCACCTATGTCCATCTCGTCTAAACTCATTTTTCTGGGAGAAAGCAGCATTCACTGCCATTTTTTCAAGGTATAAGGAAGTCATACAGTAGGCAGATACGAAGTGATCTGCCTCTCCACCAACCCTTAGCACAAATTCACTCAGAAAAGTGAAAGTTGTTCCCTTTCCAACACTCAGATTAGAATCAGTTCTAACATAATTCACAGATGCCTACTCTTCAAGTCAAACACTTCTTTTTAGTAAGTTCACTGACCTAGCTAGGTGTTGCCCCAGTTAAGATCTTAAAATATTTCTATTTTACTTACTATTGTCTGGACACAAAAACATATAACCAAGCTACTACATACTACTTGTGAGATTTATTCTTGTGTTTCGCCTTAGTTTGGAAATTCATCTCCTTAATGACTTAGTAAATGAAAAGAACAGCTAATGAGTAACAAATGAAAGGTAAAGGGGCAGATAAGTAGAGGATCTTCCCCTCCCTTTTTTCTCATTTGAGAACTATGACTCTCTAATAAAATATGTGTTGCAGCCCCTTTTTTGTTGGTTTCTGCGGCTTTTTTTGTCAATGTTTTTGTTTTGGTTTGTTTTCTTTCATTTAAAAGGTTTGGCTTGTCTTTCACTAGAGTTAGGGGATTCCTAGGGTATGATGAATTTTATTACATAGTAAGGAATATGTAATATGTCAAACCCATTTAGAGGTTAGCAGACACTTTCCCTCCACCTCCTTGGAAAAATTCTGGTGCTATCAAGAGTGAGCGAGCGCAAGAATTTAAAATTCAGATATAGGAATAAGTGTGGATTATTTTTAATTTCACTATCAGATGCTACCTCTAGATTACCACACTTCCATTAAAAAATCTTTTTACTGCTAACTACAACTAGATGACCATTTCAGAAGCATACTTTGCAATGCTGTCTTTTTTGTATTTATTGTGCACATTACAATTTTAAACTAACTGAGTTTTTTTTTTTGAGCAGAGCTAGGAAAAGCATCAGACTCCAGCCAGTGTTATACCAAGCTTTGCTGCTAAGGGAATCACACATGATCAAAGATTACTAGATGTACTAAATTTAGTAAGCCGGATTTGTTATTTAGGTTGAACTGCATGTGCACAAACTGATAAAACAATCACTTCAGTGGGTATCAAACCACAACAGAAAATGGTAATTTGTAGCAGCTCTGATGTAACTATTTAACAGAAATGTACCCCAAACAAAAAATACTGAATTTGCATAATGTTTATACATTGTACAGTCACACTACAGCAGTATGAAAATCCAGTTATTTCATGTTCTTCAAGCATTCCAAATTCTTACCTTTGAAGAGCCATTTGAGTACATCTGTATCATATTTTCTGCTCCCTGTTTTACCTTCAGTTCTATATCCAACTGCTTCTTTAAGGCCATCAATCTGTTGTTAGTAGAAAACCGAGGGTCGCTATTTGGAGTATCAGGAGTGCTGGGACAATCTGCGAATTAAAGGTAAAATGTAACGTGTGTAGAAAAAAAACAGGAAGAGAAAACCCAAACCACTCCCCCCCAACCCACCTTACACTCTATTCTATTAAGTTATACACTAAACAGAACTGGAACATCACACTTAAGAATCAAGACCGACCCTCCTGTCCAGAGCTACTTTGCAACAAGCACCGCAAATGCGCCTTAACATGAAAAGCCTCCCGAAAGCCCAGTGACTCCTACTCATGTCCTAATTCACATGAATCACTTCCGGGAGTGGTCAAACAGGCAGGTTTGCAGCCAGGTCTATTTTTATTTCAAAGGAGATTTATTTCTTCTGGAATGTCTCGAGTCAATAAAAAAATGCAGTTTTACACTAAGCTTTTTTATGCTCCTCCTTTTAAATCTAAGTGTTTTAAAAACAAACTTGGATAATAATATTCAGTACTAATGAGCATTGTCTGGATACAGCTATTGAGTAGATCCTCATCTATTCTAGTGTGAACACTAAAGACACTATTTATGTCAAAATTAAGAACAGACGAAATAAGCCTTTTTCTTAGTCGTAAAGCTGAATGATTTTTGCTCGGGAAACATTACCAGAATTCAGGGATATCTGGATATATAGGCAGATAGGTTATCGAACAGCTGTGATCTATGAGAAGGATAAAGCTTTTTTTGTTTGACAATATTACTGTGTTTGGATCTCCATCTTGTTGGATTAATTTAATGAAATTAAAGTTTTATCAATTAAATTACAGTCAAACTCCTTAACTTTTCTTAACCAGTCTATTAATCACTGGTTCATATGTCAGCTTCTGCAAAATGAACTGTTAGCAAACTGAAAATAAGGTCACTGGACTATTTCCTAGCACTCAACTATTTCCAACACAACTGTCCTTTTAGTTATCTTCCCTACAGTCCCAATGGCTTCTCTTCCAACCTTTTGGTAGAAGTCAATAAATTAATTTCCACTTTAATAATTCTTTTAGAAATTTTTATTCCCTCTACCCTAACAACTGAGAGAATACCTTCTCTATGGACAAATGACATTAATTGGTGTCCTGGAAGATAGTATTTACCCAGTACGAACAGTACAATCTTTTTTCCAATTGTAATAATTTTTCTCGAATTAAAACTAGCGTGAAGAATAAAGTTCCTGAAATCCTCAATTATCAGAAAACACAGTGGACTAGTAACTTACAAGTTGTTATTTAAGAGATCTCATAGGGAGATTTCTTATCTGCCATTTCATATTTCTTCTGTAAAAGCTTCTGATAACTACTTTTGGAGATTTAATACATTTTACTTCCAAGTTTTCTGGGTAATTTCCTCCTAAATTGCAATCTTTGCTGAGTCTACATACAGATTTCATGTAAGGAGAAGTTTAATTTCCTCTGCTGCTAATTCACTCTTCACTTCAAAGCCACTTCAAGTCTCTTACTGCATCCTCACTACTTAAAGGTAGGACAGAAAATACCATATGTTAAAAAAGAAAAAAAATCTGCATTATTTCTCATCTGTGTGTTTTGTTGTTGATCCTCTCCTTAATGTTTTGCCTTTGTTTCTCTGTAAAACTGCACTTGAACAGCTTTACCTTAAATCTGTTATTAGTAAAACGAAAATTAACAATCTGCTTTCCTCTCACTTAAGTCTTCACTTTTAACTAATTCTCACCTAATAATCTATTCAAAATGAGAACAAACATGAAACTTGAAAGTCACAGTGTCAAGTCTCCTTGTAAAGTAGATTCATCATATAAATGAATATTTACCAACTTTAGATTTAAGATGCAAGCCTCTACCACTTACAGATCCCAGCCCTCTGATGATCCCTGTGAAGACTGTGGGGCTCCTGAAGTCTGTTTTCACAGCTTTCAAAGATGCACACAACCAGTCTCCCTTTGCATTAAAACAACACTCAAGTTGCAAGTTAAGGACTAATTAGAGATAGCTCGGTTCAGGTTGCCCAGGCAGCTGTTATTATCTCCCTTTGCATGTCTCCACTGAGAAGGTGTAACCACATCACTTACCTGGGTCATCTCAAGAATTGGTCTGTACTTGTGGGCCTAACCTACACTCTACTATTTAGTTTAAATTGTTGCACTGTATGCTCTGTTAGTAACCAACAGCAAAGGAAACTTTTCTGCAGTATCGACTAATTGGTAGGAAGAAGTAATTTTTTGCCTTCAGGCATAGTAGCTTCTCACTAAACTCCCAAACGTGGAACAATATGGTTGCTTAACAAAGATACTATCTTTTTAAAGAAAAAAAAATGTTTATCAACGGCTTTTCAGAGATGGTTTCCAAGTGACTCCTTCTACTCCTGCTGACAGCCCCCTACCAATACAACCCAGTAAGCAGCCCGAGGCAGCTTCTTATAGAATTCAGATTAAATTTTTAAATCAGCCAGATAAACCGGTTCTATTATGGAAAGCGTTGGCAATCTTAGCAGCAACACTACAAGCTACATCTGTATTAGCTGTTTCCCTTTCTCTTTGTAATATAAGGTTGTAATGACTTTGGATGGCTAGTTATCTCAGATCTATTTGTGTAAGGCACTACACAGAGGGGCTCAAATCTCCTCTGAAGGCATTTAGTCATCTTCATAGTACAAATAAGCAAAAAATTCATCCAGATAATTGCAATCAATGGGATTTATGTACATGCTTGAAGTTAAACAAGGGTTAACTACTCATGCCAAACTGATATTTCACTCAAAGTAGGTAAGTAGGGAGTGGGGAACAGAAGAGATCCTCCAGTTTGCCCTGTCTGCTGGTCAATACAGGCAGTACAAGACTCGCCATTTTGGATGCATTCAAATACAACTTTGCATAGGACAGTAAGAGCTTTGCTCGGTACAGGTTTGGGCTCCTAGGCCCAAATATTCTTCTTGACAGTCAATATCAAGTAAAGTAACAGATGCATTTCAAGTGAACTTAACTTGAAGTAAAACAGTTATTTTCCTGAAAAACTATGAATGTTGTTGCTTAACATTAGTGAGTTTTGTGTGGCTTGTTAGCACACATCCAGGCTGCTGGAAGAGCTGCAGTGCTGCTTTCCCAGCACCTGCAATATCCTGTTTTCATACAAATTTAGTCATCAGACTTAGAACAGGTTAATAGGGATGGTTTAATGGATTGGTTTTTAATATTTGGGTTACATGAGGACAATGGCAGTTTTCAGTCTGAAATGTTTATCTGAACTGTGATCTTTGCTCTTCTGAAAACCTTTTCAGTTTCAGTTTTTGTACAGTGCTCAAAAGCAAAAATTTCTTTCTTCTAAATGGCCTTTTACCATCACTCCCATCTAAATTATATTTATTAAGATTAGTTACACAACTCTACTCTACTGAGACTGCTCCTTCCTTTGGAGACTCCTCCCCAGATGCGTACATACACTATTTCTTCAGTGAGCTCAGTGTGAAATCCAGGATCCCAAGTAACTTTCTGAATTTGGGTTCCCAGATGGTAGTGCAGCATGCTGTTAAGCTACTCAATTAGTACCAAGTGCCCTTTGGTAAATAGCTAATCTTATCTGAGGATATTTAATTGCAGTTAGCCTCATCAGTGTCATACCCAACAGAAATACCTGCGATGCATGTTCAGGCATAGCTGAAGGGAGGAAGAAAGAGGCATCATCAGGTTTTTCTCAGGGAGTCAGACGGTTGGATCAGCACTTGAACTAAGCCATCAGAAGGTCCAAGGCAGCAGTGGATATTCTGTGCTCAGAAAACATCCAGCATTGACCTCCTGGAAACTTCTGGAGTTCAACTGAATTTCCATTAGGAAACAGTCAATTTTAACTAATAAAAAAGTCACAGGAGATTGTTTCAAATTGCTTCGATACTGGTATTCTACACTAAGGTTCCCAAAAGTTACCATGAAATTCCTGTGCATGAGTCTTGTAAGTGGAGTCTGCTGTCTAAGAAGTCGCTACCTACGTCAATTTTGTTGCTGCCTCTACCAATTTGCAGTAATTGGTGTTATATGGACACTCTGGTGTCTGACAGATTAACCTAGTCATTTGTAGGGACAAAAATCTCCTTCACTCCCCTGTCAGCTAATCACATTCTTAAAAGAAATAATTTATTTTCTTTGTGATGCCTACAGCCAAATTTGATGTGAAGACGATAGCTTACAAGTTAGTTAGGAGAATGGAAGAGGCATGAACTTGTCTTTTTGAGTTCATGTTCTTCATGTTTTATCCAGTTTCCTCAAATCCCTCAATGTTTTTCTACCATCACACCTTTCTATACACCTTAACTTCAGCTCTATGAGACAAATTGATTTCCCAATGTATAGATTTTCTATGTATTAACTCTATGTCTAATTAAATTGGTGATTTGCTGTAGGAAAGCTATTTCAGTCTGGCACCTCCACTGAATCATATTAAAAACCACAATCTGCACTGCTACTTTTTACACACACAAGAAAAATACCAATTTCATCTGTCTTACTGTGATGTATGTTTTCAAGATACAAAATTTCTTCATCTCTAAAACAGAAGTAATCATCTCCATGTTACATTACATCTCTCAGACTTTCAGCAGTAATGGTCATTAGGCTTGTCCTAATCTTATTGCTGGATTCTGCTTACTTTTAAGTGCTCACCTACAAATTTTAAAATTCCACATCCTTGTATGACTAATACGCTGCATGACAAGGGCAGACTTGGGTACAAAGTCCCATTTCTAAAACGAACTTAGACTCATCAGCAACCCATAAGGTAAAGTACACCTATATTATGCTAAAAAATTGTTTCTGAATCACATGCCAAATCTACCCTCACACTCAGTAATACAGCTTTTTGGCAAACCATACTTTTTGGTTAAAGATTAGTACCAATTCTTCAAATAATTGTGAAAATAATTTCCTATGGCATTAAGACTTGGAAAGCCTTCAGCTCTAGGTAAACTATCATAAAAACATCTTCCTTGAAATGGAATGTTACAAAAACACCTTTTTCTACAGTAGATTCGTTAACACTATACTTAATCGTTCAAACATGTATTGATTACACTACGCTGATGACAAAGCAGTTACACCAAAAATTAGAGGTTTGTTTAAAAAGTAATAGAAGTTACTGCTTGATACAATAAGCAACAGTAAGAGTCACAACAGCTTCATGGCACTTTTCAGTTCCAACTTGGGACCACTTTACAAATATATGTTCACACCCACTTTTCAGATATAGGAACAAGGCAAGATTAAATGACTGTTTTAAGTTACCATAATGACCTTTCAACCAGTCAACAGAACAAAAAATTTCAGAGTTCAGGCCTGATGAGTCAAAGAGATCATCACCTCAATGCATCTCAATCCTGACTTTGCTACTTAGAACCTGCAAAAACCCAAACAATATATTCTGTAAGACAGAATGAAAACCAGGGCCATCCCTGAAAAATACTCAAGTACATAAAGAGAACACAGACCTTGACTCCCACAGTTCTCGAACCCTTCTTTAACTTATTTTCAGCATTCATGATCTGCACAGCCTAAAAATTTCCCATATATTTCCTTCTCTCTTTTAAATAACTTGTTACTAACTGACCAGAAGAAGGTTAAACATGAGCTAAAGTGAAAAGCAGTAACATGGAATAAAGATAACCCCTGGAAACAATGCACTTATTCGGGGAGCTCCCATATTCATCAGTAAATGGTTATTAAATTCACTGCTGATTCCAGCAAAAGCAAGAACTCCTAAAGTGAGATACCTGTGACCTCTCCACAGAGGTATCTTATGTCAGATGGCAGTGACCTTTAGGGTTATGTGTCTATGTACTTCCTGAATAATGAGTGTGTGTACATACACACACGCACACGCACAGTTTGCATGTCACAGTTTCTATATTACCAACCCTATTTTGCAAAGGCCAAGCTCACTAATACCTTAGGTCAAACCTAAGACTTCATTGTTAAAAATCAGATTACCACCCAGATGACTCGCACCCATTGGTCTCAGGACACACAGAACATTTACTTGATAATGCTCTTCCTCCATGAACTACTGATTATGAATGAGGAAGAAGACAAGCAATCAAGTTACGAGGCAAACAGTATAAAAGACAGACAATAGAAAGATCTTTACAGACAATATAAAGATCTCCACAGAATTAATACGTTTTTTCTTGCATATTTCAATAGTTAAGAATGTACAACCTATCTACCAGTAACACTTAGAATGGAATGGAATTTAAAAACATAGTACTAAGAAGTTTAGCACACATCAAAAGCATGTAGAAGCACCTAAATTTATCAACCTTGATCTTTTATCCTTTGAACCTCTACTGCACTTCCGAAGACATGCACAATGACAATATTGCTCATTAACTCATTATGATAAGGGTTTTAAAAATGCTACACTGGAAGAGAGAATTTCAAGAAGAGCATTTCATGCTCATCCACTTTCTGAGTTCTAGCACTAGACGAATTTTGCGAATTTATGTCTGCACAGATTTTTAATATTTGGTCTATACACAGTTTGTATACCATTTTCTTTCTGTTCCACTCTTCCTGTTCCTTTAAAAGCCACACTACTGTCGACAGTTAGGCAGATTTTCATAAACCTTAGCTATATGGAACAGAATGCTTTATGCCTACCAAAAGCCCAGTGGCTATCTAAGAAGCACACATTATTGTATTCATTCCCATTTCACGCTGCAGCAACCACTTTGCCTCACTAATTCCAGCTGTGTCCCTGTTCCGCCTCTTGTATCTCGCACAGATCAAAAGCAAAAAAGAGCAGAGAATACAGAGGATACTGTGCAGGCCACCTTGGACCACACATGGGCACCTGAGCACCTTGGCAGTACGTCACTGGGCCAGATAGTCCTGCCAGTACTTTCCTAAATTCTCATGGTAACCAACCTTCCATCACAGGGACGATGCAGATTTTTGTTCTGCTGCCCCAGCTTCTTTAGGGTTTGCATTCACTTCGCATAAACCCTCAGTGGCTCGTGCACATTTATTAACTTTTTGCCAAGAAGAGTCTGTGCAATGTGAAATCATCAAGCTGGCAGTATCCAGCAGGTCATTCCACAAAGCTGAAAAAGGACTGTTTACTTTCACAACATTCCATCTTAAAATACCAAGCCTGGTATTCTTAAAAAACACATTCAAAATTAGTATTGACTCACTGCCACACCACAGAAAATACTAATTAAAACCATTAACTACAACCATTCTGTGATTCCGTGAAAACAATTTCCAATTGTCTTTAAAATGGTAGCTTTGCCGTGGAAAAGCCTGGAGACTTAACGCATCCTAAGAAGTGTCACTGTAAGAAATGTTTGATAAGTTAGTCAGAAAACAGCATAACATAAAAACGTTTTCTGAGTTAAGTCTTAAGTTTAAAAAAAAACCACCCAACAAAACTTTCAAGTATAAATGTTGTAGATTTTTCTCCCATAGAATAAAAAGATGCATTAATGCTGATGCCTACAGTGTAAGATGGAGAATGTCACTGGGAGAGCTACTAATATTTGCTTTTATACAGTGACAAGCTATTAGGAAATATTACAGTGACTGAGAAAATACTTTAATACAGTAAGAACTGAAAGTGAAGAACTCACAGTCCATGAAATACAGTGTTCCCTAGAAACTCAAAAGTACTGTACACTCACTTGTGAATCAAAACAAAGAGACATACATAAGTAACAAGCTTGCCAACTATGGATTCGCTCATTCACAGAGCAATTTTTTCCAGTGAAATGGGGTACAGCTTATCTCAGCTATGAGGAAAAACTGATTTCACAGTAACACATAGTACCTGGAACATCTTCTAGATCCGTTACAACAATGCGTGCATTTAGCTCCTGTAACTTATGATGCAAGTCTTCTAACTTCTTATTTGATTTTTTCAAAATGTTGTCCACATATGCCAAGTTCTTTTTATCTGTTGTGACCTTCCTGAGGTTCTCTGCTCCCTCCTTGATTTTAAGTTCCTTCCTTATTTCCCGCTTGATTTGGTCCTTTATTTCATCCAGCTTCTGCTGTACCATTGTATCTGAGAAGTCCAACTTCTGGCCAGTGCTCACGTTCTCAGAGGTTACAAGACCTTTGGCATCCCCCTAGGAAGAAAAACAGTAACATAACCATCAGGAAACACTGCTTCTGTCAACACATGCCACACACTTAAAGTGACCGGAGCCAGGTCCCTGTATGCTAAACACTTGCTTTGCAAGAACATTTACGAACTGTGGCTTTACACCAACGTTGACCTAAAGCAACAATCTCACAAGATACTACATGTTCACTGGAGTTACATTTTACAACAGATTTTATATTTAGTGACATCTTTACTATGCCTATTTTTAACACCAAGAGATTTAAATACTTTTGGATTTGTCATGGCTGTTTGCCTGGCAGTTATATGCCCCAGAGCTAATGATTCACATTTGTAATTTTCTAGATTTAATTTGTGTTTTAATAGACCAGATGGATATAGGAAATAAGACTAACTTCTAACAATTATTATCTATGATGAATTTTTATACATTCATTAGAATAGATTCCTTTTAAAGATTGTAAAAAAAAAAAAGAAAAAACATGGCGTTGTTTTCAGTTGTTTAAAGAAATACTGGCATCTTTACGAAGATTTGTCAAACACATTTACTAGGGGTTTTTTATTTTTATTTTTGAAGTTCCTCAAGTAAAGCCTTTCACTTAAAAAAAAATCATAATAATAGCCAAAAAAAAATCTTGCTTTCTTGTGCAGGCAAGCTAGGCTGAAATGAAAAGAAAAAATTGTTGCAGTGATGAACAGGAGTTGGTGCAGTAAGGGAGCAAGGGATGAAATGTCAGATCCCCAGCAGACAGGAGCTCGTGCTTGTGCCTAGTATGCAATCACATATCACTGAGAAGTAAGAGCACAAAGGGCATGTTATAGAACCTACATCAATAAAAGTCAAATACAATTAATTACACGTGACAGAATTTCCTCTGTCTTATACAGGGACCCTGGACACTGAGTAGACACTGGATCCTACCCAGAAGTCCCAGGTAGAGCTAAGTGAGTGAAGATCGAAGAAGGGTTCTCCTGAACTTAGAATTTGATCCAGTCCTAATTCAGGATTTATTTAATAAACATGTGGTCTGATTTGCACGTAACTACCCAAGAGACCAAAATTCCAGTAAATTTTCTTAAGCATGATAATGAAATTACTTAGACTTCAGAAAAATTGGGTGGACAGTAAGGTATTTGAAGGGGTAATTAAAATTTTGAATGTTTTTGCTGTAAAATTAGTTGTTATCACTATTTGTTGTTGTAAAAAGTAACAATACAACAGAGTAAACAGTAGAAGAAAACATTTGGGAAGCAGTTCAAGGAGGACAGCATCAGCTAATAAACTGAAGAATGTCCAGAACACGTAATCACTAGAGATAGTCCACAGTAATTTTGTTTTCAAAAGACAAAACCAAAAGACTCTGGGTCATGAAGGTTGTGCCTGGACCATATAGGACAACAGATAATGCAGGTCAAAGTATTTCAATCTGTGCACGTTGCAGCGATAACTGCCTTCCATAAGCGAGATCCAATCTGCTAGTCCTCAGCTATAACTTTATAAGTTTCCTGAATCTCTCATTAAAACATTTCTACCCGCAGCTGCTACTTTTAGTACAAAAAGTTGACAGCTCAAGGATTCTTAAGTATTAAAAGCAGTCTGAAGCACTATCTTGCCATAGAATTTGACTATCAGTAAGAAAGACAAGAAGTAAGCAATGTTGAAATGACAAACTGAGTGAGAAACAAAAGGGAAAAAAACCCATGCAAATTTACTTTAAGTTCACTTGTGAGTGCATTTCTCTGTGCAGATTAAAATAAATAATTATGCATATGTAGAGAGGCTATTAATAGTTGGACTGGGAAATACATGACACTGTTTCCATATATAGGCATATAAAAAGAATCAACTTTCTTTTAATTAGAATAATCAATAGCAATGAGCAACTAGTAAAAGGTGCATATCCACAATGAAGGAAACCATGTGTTGAGTGTTTTGTTCTGAGAAAAAACTGAAACTGAAAATAAAATAATATAGCAACTGTATGGCAAACTATTTGTTTAAGCAGTAAACATATCCAAATTAGATTAAGATCTTTGATTTCCCTGTTTTTCTAACATATAAAAATTTCAGATGTAGAAAAAGAGCGTCAAGATTCGCAAACTACTATACAGCCTTTAAAAACAGAGATAAAAAAAAGTTTGCAAATAAAAAGTATGTATTTTTAAACCATAATCCTTTGTGCCTGTTCTGCAGCTTCCTAGAAATAAATTCATCATCTACCCCCTCGAAGTAGGATATTACATTTTCCAAAGTTCAGAGAAGGAAGATAAACAATAAATGGAATTAAAAAACCCCAAACCAAATCCCAACAAAACCACCAAACCCCACCCCAAACCCAAAAGAAAACCTTTATTCTGTGTTTCAATAGCACCTGAAGTATGCTAAAATTATGCCAAGAATGCACACTTCTCAAACAGAACAATGTAATTAAAATATAAATAATTCAGAAATATTCTTCACTAGGGTTTACCAAAGAGACTTCAGTTAATTGTTAATCTGTTGAACAATAACGTATTTTGTTACAGGGGAGGTCTTTATCCCTCTACAAGCCCTACATCCCATCTGTTAAAGGGATGTTATGTTCTTCCATAAACAGGTTTTTGGAGCCCTTGTTCCAAATATAGTCTCTAGCAAGTCTTCAATGAAATTAGATCTTCATGATCATTAGTAATTTGCCTTCCAAATTTGCAGTAATTGAGTTAAAGTTCTCCTCAGCCTAAGCAGTCTTAGCAGCATCTTTGTCCCTGGACCTAAGAGTTTCAGGATACAGAGCTGTCTTCTTCAATCTGCTTCTAAGAAAGTTGAGAGTTAACACTGTGGATACCAACACTGGAAGCTAGTCACACTGCCCGTGCATTTAAACATTCATCTTTAAATCCCCCCAAAGGCCACAGATGACACTCCTTCAGTCTCTCCTAACATTCCCAGTTAATGATACTTTTGAGCAAAAAGTACTCTCTCACCTAGTTACCCAGACATGTCACCTGGCACAAAGGTCACTGTGAAATAAATTCTTCCAAGGAGGCAACTGTGCCCCCAGTGACCCCTGTGACCCTTGAAGGTCACTGTGAATGCAGAGCAAGAATGTGTTCTGCAATGTGAAGCTGTTCTGGGCCTGTTGATGGGTCTGCGCTGATGAGTTTTGCTGCTGGGATGCAGCAAAGGTTTGAGACAGATCCTCCCAGTGCAGAGATGAGCAGGCTCAAAAGCATTTAAAATGGAGATAATGCCCACACTGGCACAACTGGGCAGAATGTCTAATAGCTGAGTAAGAGAAATGAGGTAGGATTTTTTCTTTAAGAAAAGCACCTCCAGGAACTCCAAACTCAAAAATACACTTTTTAAACTCAAGTGACTTAAAATACAGGATATTCCAGCTTTATTTGATGACGTCCTATTACAAGTCTCTTGTTAGAGCTGAATATTCTTTCAAAAAATTATTTTCCCCACTTGGATAAACTCCCTCCCAGGTTGAGCCTCACATCCTTTAGGCTGTAGGTGTTCTGTCCCCTGAACCTGAAAATTAAATCTGTTACAGGAAACAACAGCTGGAGGCAGGGCCCAAGTCCTTTCCTTTGCACTGTTCAAGCAGGCAGGGTGCAAAGACAGGAGAAATCATTCACATTCTCTGTGTCAAGAAGCCATCACTGAATTTTGCACAGCACCTTCCTTTACTCTCCCTCTCAGAATCACTTAACATAAAATATTTTAAGAGTGGAAATGCTCCGAACAGATAATGACTAAACCACTCCTGCTGGCAAAACAGAGAACAGGCCTCATTGCTTTAAAATCCAAGACAAAAGAATGGGCAGCCAGTTATTGATTCTCAGCTTCTTTTTAAATTCTGGTAGTGTTTTGACTGCTGGTTAGAAGAGAAGGGCCAGTCTTTGCTGGGAGGTCCCAACACTGGACTACTCGGCACGGCAGCTGCTGGTGACCCAGTTCTCGGCCTGAGCAGCAGAGAAGGGCGGCATCGCCCACCCAGCAACTGGAGGCAGCAGTGCACACCTCTGCAGTGGGAAAATACACGTTTGGGAGCCACACTGGGATTTCTGAAACATTTCAGCACGTAATGAAACCAAAGCTATGTTTATCAAAATAAACTATCAAGGACCACAAATTAGATACTACTGATTATCAAAAAAAAAAAAAAAAAAAGAAAAACAAAGGAGTCCACATATTTCCCTCCGCAATAGACTCAACCTCACTTCGATTGCTGGCTCAAAACTATCTATTTACATAGATTAACTCAAGATGCCAGCCTTCAATTTCTCTACTCCTGGGAAATGTTTTAAGTATAGTTGCTGAAAATAATGCGTAGTGGTCTGAGCATGTCTTTTAATAATACAGTCTATTCTGGCTGTTGTGGTGAAAGAAAGTAGTAATACTGTTTACGAGAACCCATAGGGCGCTTACACTTTTGCCTCAGGTCAATTCTGAACCAAATAACTGGTGAAGCAGGTGCCTTGAGATACTGCATCTACCACCCAAAATCCCATTTAATAAAACACCTAAACTGCTGAATGATGGCAAAGGCACTGCTGAACAGAAGAGAGGACCATGAAGCTGAAGATATTAGAGAATCTGCTTAAGTTGTGTAAACTGAATGACTTTGAATTCAAAATGAGATTATCAAACTGCCATCTCTTAGGAAAAAAAAAGATATTTCTAAAAACCTGGGCATTAATAACTCCCAAAGACTTGCTCCTAAGAGCACAGTACAACTGTACTGCGTTATATCATATATTCAATATAGAGAATATTGACTAGGGCAAGAATTTAGATTGCTGACCTCTGGTAGGAGTTGTTATAGAAAGGTAAGTGGAGCCTTCAAATAGAGCATGCTTAACACCCGATGAGAGTGCATGCACATTATTTACACTTCACTCCAATGTGCTATTAACACACTGAACCTCCCTTTAGAAAAAAACCCAAACCAGACAATATCAAAACTCACAGTAAAATTGCTTATATGTTTTCCTCGAAGTATTGGCATTCTGTTTTTACATGGTCTTGAATTTTAGTAACAGTTGCTACAGACAATTAGACAGTAAGAAAAACCTGTTTGACAAGTATAGCTAAAATGCTTGGCTATTTAATATAAGCATACTTGTTTTGAATATAAAAATAAGATTTTCATGATTTTCATTTTATGCATTATTAAATTTGTAATTTAATTTTGAAGAGCTGGAATTACAGATTTGGAACTGCTATGATTCTTAATATAAGTTCTGAATAGTTTTTTAGGATACAAAAAAAAAAAAAAAAAAAAAGAGGAAAAGGAAAAAAGTTGCTTTTCTGAGCTAACTGCCAAGGTCCCTGAAGTTCTCTACAGTAATTCCTGAAACTAGAGTAGTCTTTGATTTTAAGAACAATGTTAATCAATTGCAAACTTCCCTTCCCCCCCCGAAGTCATTCATAAAACCAGATGTGACGGCTTGTCTGGATTACTGGAACTACATGGACTATTTCCTCCTGCCCAGAAGCAAATGTGATTGTGGTCAAGATCTCAGCACTCACCAAACGTCAAGAACAAAAAAAAAAACCTTGGAGGCTTAATAGATTTTGGCATTAGTTTGCTGTGCTAACATGTCACAAATCAGGATTTAAATTTAATCTCAGTCACAGTTCTCTGCTTTGTAACAAGAGGCTGTTTAAGGCAGAAATATCCATAGTGCACTGCATTATACGTGGATGGATTCAAGTAGGACACTGATTAAATGGGGTTCAATTCCTGTGAGCAAACAGTGAGTGCCCAGCTATAAGAGATGAAACAGATTTAAAAAAAAAAAGAAAAAAGTGTTCCTTAAAATAGGGAGATCCTCAATCAGCTGGTCCTCTCTGCCCCTCTCTCCCAGTCTGAGCTGTTGTCCCGATGAATACTTCAGGAGGAATGTTTGCTTTTACTCAGGTAACAGCTGCTGGGCTGCAGCACTTGGTCCTCCAACTCCTCCATGAAAAGCTGTGTGACCCGCCCCAGAACACTGCATCTAAACAGGTAACACAATTCCCTGGGGATTCCTTGTTAACATCCAGGCTTCCAGCCACCAACAGTCCCTGATTAGGCCAGCATTTACTAACACAAAGAACATGTCCCCCCCCCCAAATGTGCTCCAAGAGCAGTACAGACTTGCTTACAGAACTGGAAGTTGTGTCCATGCAGTGCTGTGCCAACAGCAGTTAGAGAAAGGGATGTAAGAGAGAGATTTCTTTGCTACAGAAGGGAATCAAAACATTTTAAGAAATGCAGCCTTCAGCTGTTTCTCGTTGTAGCAGCTTCTGATGGTTTTACACAAGGAGAAGAACCTGCAAAGAGGCTTGCAAAGAAACGTGACATTGAAAGAAAATCCCCACAGTGACCTTTCTCACGATCACAAGGACTTGATGGAGGCTGTGGCACAGCACAGGTGATGAGCACCCAAATCTGAGGTCACAGATGGCTACAGTATCCAAGAAGCGTGACTAGATATTCTGGCAACAGGCATGGTACAAACACTTCAGCAGTTTCCAAGCTTTTATCTGTAACTGGAAGTTCCTACTCCCTGCCAAAAAATTCCAATGGAGTCCAGCATGGTGGAAACAAACCTTAATCTTTCTAGTTACAGATGTGAAAAAGAAACAGCAGAATCCCAGTTACAATGAACAGGGCCTGCTGTCACAACCTTTATTAACATGTGTCCGTGAATAAGATCAGCACATGAAACGCTGCCTATAATACCACCACTCCTCCATTCTCTGAGACTTCGCAGTCTTAGTTTTCATTTAGCTTCTCGTAATATATGAGAATAATATACTCAGAAGAAAATTGCATTTTACATAATTAGTATGGTTTCAAGCAGACCACACACATTAGTTGAAACTCTATTAAATACCAAAACATAAACAATCTTTTTCAAGATAGAGGGAAAAAGATTTTATGAAATGTTAATACCACACTGCACACTGAAAATATCACCAATAATGATGTATCGTAAAACTGTGTCAAGAAGACTGAAGTAGTTCAGTCTAAAATGCAGCCTCACCAACATGCATGCAGTCAAAGCACTGAAATGATAATTTCTCATCTAATTCCTGCAACATTATCATAGCATATATTCATAATGTGGTGAATACACACACCCCTCTGGAAGATGAGGAAAGCCAGGTGGATTAAGTGACAGTTCAATAAATGAAAGAGAAGCAAGTTCAAAATATTTTAAGACTAAGTCCCTTAGTCACAGATTCTGAACTGGAGCTGTACACTTACTGGACTGGACTGGGCAGTGAAAACGGACAGGCATCTGTGTCCTACCTCCTACTGCCAACACAGGAATTTCATGCACAAACTTGTTTTGCATTTTCTAAATTTGAACTGGAAAATTTAGTCTTCTTTTGAGACATACTTTGGTGAAAAATTCTTAAGATCCCATAAAAATATGAAGACTGGTAAACAGCAGAGAAATTACTCTTTTTGAGTGTTTAACAGTTTGAGGCTGCTTTAAAATAAGAACCTTTTAAGTTTTAAAATTGATAGCAAATACATGCATTGAAAGAGACTTAGGTATTGGTGAACTTTGGTTTGTTTGTTATTTTAAACACTTTCAAATAAACACAAGAGTTACTGTTTTAATCATGTAAACATCTGCAATTTTCTGTACCATATAAATATATAAATGACTTTGTCCTAATGACCTAGAATTACTTCTTGAATATATACAGCATGAGCTTTTAAAATAAAGTGTGTATTTTAACATACTTGCCAAATAGTACATATGGATATCCATTTCTTTTAGAAATTAATACACCCATTTTGAATTACTGCTAGAGACTGAAACAACAGTTGTTTTTTTTTTTAAGAGAAATTCTTATCACTAGACTTGTCTCAGTTTGACTTGATTGATTCCTCTGTAGTTACATTAAGCTCAATTTTGGTGCAAGAAATTGTTTTATGGCTTTGAAATACTTCAAGTCCAACATGACTTACTCAAGAAACAGAACTATCTAAGATAAAGCTAAGGTCATGCAAATGTTGTGTGGAGAATTTGCCTCTAAGTACTAATAATACAGAAACTAGTAATCTGTCCCCAAGACAGAAACACTCTCCCCCTTCCCCATACTAGTTTCAGCATATCTGTGGAAGTGTGTGTTAAAGCAAACACCTAAACCCAAGGATTTCTGCTGCTACAGAAAGTAAATTTTTTATGTTATCCCAATATAAATGCTTTCATTGGTTTTTTAAATATAAAATATTTACCTGGTTTTGTCTAACATTCAGAACAGAATAATATGACATATACAGCTCAAGATGTTCGAAAAAATATCATTACCTTAACCAAGCTACAAGATGTGATATTTAACTTGGTAGAAGAGATTTTCAAAGGTAGAAAGGTCAAGTCAACAGACATGAGTCACAGTCACACCTTATGATTCGATAACTCCTCCTCAAACTCAATACACACTGTACAAAGGTGATAATTTGTTGGGCATGCATCCAAAAATATACTTACCTTAATGTGAAGTTAACATTGCAACTATACATTTTCAACAGCTGTTGAAATGTTAAGATAAAATGTTGAAATGTTGTTAAGATAAACATGTGCGGTTAAACTTCTGCTTGTGAAGGAGTTTTAGTTACTATGCAGAAATACAAAAATAAAATCCCAAGGAATTCAAACCCCAGCCATTAATACCGACAATCAGGTCCACTCCCATTTGTAAGGTGTTTTTCTTCTATTATGATAAAACTAAATTATATAATAGCTTCTATTACAAAAGCATTATTATCTATCTCAGATAATGCAACAGACTGACCATTCTGCTCATCCACAAATCACAATATCAGCAATTGCCACATCTCAAGTGGTGGTACTTCAATGTAACACAGTCTAACTAAACTGCAAGAGAAGAATGCTAAAATGTCTTACCACACAAAGAAGTCATTACAATTGGAACTTCTCTGTTCTTTTAGTGCAGGTTAACATTGAAATGATGTAAAAGAAATCCTCATCTAATAAACAGGAATTTCTCAATAACACATACAAGTACCAGGACACTGCTAAAGACCAATACACTTCTTTAATCTGAAAAGCACAACAAAGTGGTCTCAGAACCTCCATTTCTGTCATGAATAATTATCAATTGAAAAGAAAAAAACCCCAAACTTCTTTGTTTCTGGCAATTTCAACTTTCAGCACAGACTACTGATGTTAGTCCATTTAACTTTACTATATTTTACAGGAGCTATTTTTAGCCATTGCAAAACTAATGGAAGAGTTGAGAGTCTACATTCCACTGTAATTAAGCCATCACCTTTAGCAGCCAACTATTTTGTACATTATAAATGCAGCAAGACATATCAGAGATAATACTAACATCTGTTTCATGAGGCAAGAGGCCAAATGGCTAAATACTAGATCCTTGTGAAGGAACCAGACTTTTTTGCTTTCTAGGACTTTGCAACAGTGGTTTTACCACAGCTTATGGGTTTCCCAGCCTGATACCTGAATCTGTTATTACAGGAAAGGGATGTATGTTTGTATTTATACCAAGGAGCTATGCTATATTCTAGGATCGAGAACCCTTTCTCAGTACTTTGGGTTATTATATGTGAAGTTACTGAATTTCACAGCCTACACTCCACCCAGCTGGAAATCCTGCTCCTACTTTCACCTCCAGCAGTAAAAGAAGGATGGGAAAGTCTCCTTAAATCCTTTCCTCATCTTTTACAGGTGGTCAGTAGAAAAGATCACTTTTTCCTACTGGGGCTGCCACACCCAAAATTCCACTTGCAGAGATGCAGGCATCTCATTCCATGCCTTTCCAGTAAAAGTTTATGGATGAACACAGAGTTATTTATGGAAGCATTACTTCACATCCCCATTTGTCTGAGACTTCTACAGAGCATCGCTGATGTATGCTGTGATACATCTGAATAGTGTTTTTGCAATCCTTCTTTCTCTGGCCCTTAGAATATGGTAGAAAATTTCTCATTGGCTCTTAATGTCCATTTTCTATTTAAGAATTCCCTAGGCATTACAGAATCATGAAGAAATAGAACCCTGTCTTAAACTACACCAGAAGCCAAAAGAAAATTGCCTGACTTTACTGCTTTACATACAACAGCAATGAAAAAGAGGCAGGTGATTTCATTTACTATATGGATTACAAAAAGTTCTTAATAAGTTTACATTTCTAAATACAAATCTGCTTAAAGTTTTGGTTTTAAAAACTTTCTACATTTTCTTAGTTTTTAGGAGCCCTGATCCCCTACTGACTGCAATACAGTACTCTAATTAAATCTACTTTCTTATGACCCAAAATGAACATCTGACTTATATATGAAGTTTGCAGTGAGAAGTGTTGAAAAAAGTCTAGGATTTTAGCAAAGGATTGCCTAATGCATATTTAACAAGTTTTACTTTTTATGTTCAGTCTCAGCACCATCTCCCAAGTAAGCTGTTTCCTGTTTTGCACAGGTACTTGCATAGGACTCTTTTCCATCTAGCTCTTGTCATCAGCACAGTTTCAATATCAGTTAAATAGAAAATGGGAAGCATCGGTTTCAAAATAACCAATGCACCAATGAGACCTGTAACATAACAGATATAAAGCAGCACAAACAGCTTTTCAATGCATCATGTACAGACATACCTACAAAACTAAATTTTATAGGATATTCTATAAACCCAAGTATACATACCAATGGCAAAAAGTTCTCACCTTACAATTGCATTAAATTAGGGGAATGATATGTTATTTTTTATACTGCTGAGCATTCAGAAAACCCACAATGAGGTATACTTGTTAGTGACCTCAATACCCTTCCTTTTTCAGAGAAGGGAAGGTTACACATGCATTCTATATGTTTTCCAGCACCAACCATGTGAATGGAATCTTGAATGTGTTATGTAATCTCTGTATATCCTAAATTGATCTATTTTTGAATATTAAAAGCCTCACTCTGTTTTACAGGGCACATATGAACAGTAGTTTTCCCACACACTTACAATTTCAAAAAACGTCCTAGCAATATTTGTTGCCAATATTCCAGTGTAACTGATTTTGGTATGCTCATAACTTTCAAGGCATTCTTCTTCAAGGCTAAAAGTTTTCCACTTCATTTCAGCTCAGAAGCATTTCAGTTAGCAGCCTGAGAAAAAGCTTTAGGTAGTAACAGAAACTGTAGCATCAAAACTGTGGTAAATAGAAGTAGATTATTCTGCTTTATCAATAACCAAGAGCTACAAAAAATACTTTAGATATGACATTCAGCAAAACCTTCATGAAGAAGTCCTTTAAGCTAAAGAAAGTACTGCAGTCAGAAGCTATTTATGGTTGAAGTTTAACCTGCTGCATTCCCAAGAGTATCTACAATGTATTCCTCTATAATGAGCTATCTAATCTAAGGCATCTCATCTTTAGGAGACAAAAATATACAAACTAACTTTTGACGGAAAAATCCCAGCAGGAATATAACTTCTACTTGATGAAAGAGACCCATATATTCTGACAGAAATTTACAATTTGGTTGGGGCTATTTCCTAGCTGTATTTGAAGAGGGTGATTTTGAGTGGGTGGGGGGTGTTCTTTTGATGCTCTCTCAAGCATTCTATTAAAGATGTCAAGAGTCACAGGATAAAAATAAAAATCAGTCTCTATAATAAAAAAAGAAATTAAACTACACAAAAATAAAGTACAGTCCCAATCTGTCTACACTATTTTCCAAACTAAGATACTATATTTAGATCAGGCTACCATCCTCTCAACTCTAAACTTTCCTGGCCTCTCTGAGCATTACTTGTTTCTTTTTCATGCCCTTCCCACTGTTTTACCTCATCAGGACACAATGAACTAGCATGATTGCTTCTAGGCACAAGCTCTCCCCATTTTCTGAAGATGCCAGAACCACAGCCAGCCCTTTCCTTCTGCTAACCCTAAGTGAGCAAGGAGCAGCTCTGATCATTCCCAGTATATGCCACTAAAATGCTCACTGCTTCTGTATCGCAGATACGCAGGAATTCCCAGTGGATGCACCTCACGATGTACTAAGCTTCAAGTATATTCATTGCACTAAAGAAACATAAAAATACTTCAGGACAGTCAACAGATTATTTTATAACAGTGAAAAAGTAATATGAGTAATTAGAAACATCCGATATTTTCAATGTACATTGTTAGCAAAGTGCAAGACAAAAATCAGTGAAGGAAATCTGCAGAAACTACTACGTGACAGATGTAAACCAAGAAGAAAATAATTCAGCTGTATAGTTCAGAAAGTGTATGTGAATCAATTCAGAATATGCCTCTAGTTAAGTTTTACTAATCTGTTTACTTGAAGTACTGTATAAACCTTACATTGATAGTGAATTAATTAAATGCAAAATAAAAGAAATGCTACTTCTGAGTTCATAAAAAAGTATTGTCTATTATAGAAAGGGAAAAAAATACAAATATGGGAGATATTTTGCAGAACTTGCATCTCCCTTGCCTTTCTTTCATACCCCAGGTCTTCTGGTTCAAGAATCACACTGGAGTTAAAGAAACCAATTCCCACGTGCAAGGCAGCTGCTGCCTTGACAGTGTCACTGAGTTACTCCCAGCAAAAAGAAACACTTCAAAAAAGGGTACTTTAGAATTAGTGCTAGCTGCTAACCTGAAAAATAGATCATGATACTGAATACCACTCTACAACAGACCATCATTCTTTTTCCTTTTGCACTTAAGAAACTTCTAAGAACTTTCTAAAAAAATCTGTTAGAATTAGTTTAATTAAAGCTAGAGAATAAATTCACTCTCTTGCATGGAATCCTAATACAGATGAACACCAATTTCTAAAGTAATTAAAATAACAATCAGAAATTGTTTCTGCATTATGTACTATATTACAACTAAATGCAGAATTCAAGAAAGGAGTTTGCCCCCCAAAACGAAAAATTAACTGCTGGTGGATACCATCTACTTTGCCACAGACACACCTTTTATTTAAAAAGTGCATCTACAAAATGAAAAGGAAAAAAGATCCACATGTTACTTTGTGAAGTGGCTTATGTGATGAAGAATCATATCTGAACCAGCTAGATAAAAATGAATAGTAAAAACTACATTTTTCATCCAACAGACAAATACTTAGTTTGACTCCCACTAACTGGTATGAATAAAGTAAAGAACAACCATTAAAAAACCCTTTGAAAGAAATTTTTTTTTCTAATGTTTAAGTACTATCTGTTTTATATTTCAAAATGTCATGTTCCCATCCCTTCAGGAAAGAAGAAACCAAAGATAAATCCTAGCAACTTGAAGAAAAATCATTAAATAATGGGTTAAGTTTCAACAACAACATTTAAATCGTTTTCCTAAGGATCTCTAATAATATAGATATTATAATCTGCAAATGATAACTTTTGACATCCAATCATTCTCAGCCTAAAACACCGGCTTTATATGAGCTTATAAATAAGCAACAAACAAACTCAAATATTGAAGAAAACATGCTTCCATTAAAGGAGATTGCCGAGTCCCAAATGGGCAGCAGTTCAAGAATGCTACACTAGTAGTCAGGCATGTACGATTTACAGTACTTTTACTTTCCTACTGCTGCCACTAAGTTTAGAACACGTCCTACAAAAAGGCCTCGCTGATTTTAAAACATTCTGTAGATCTGTAGTATGCTTATTTTGGTACTTTTCAATACAAGCCTTTGAAACCCTGACTCTGTCTTCTATAACCTTTTGCTAGATCCAGTTTACTGTATTCTGTCTCCCCACCTGGCTATGCCCATGTATTTCCCCATGTGCTCCAGGTGGGTGGCAGGCAGCACACATCCTTACAACTGCAGAGCTTAATAGCTTTAAGAAAAGCTGACACTTCTTTGTCATCATTTGTCTTATAATTTTAGCTTACATGATCTGAGTATTAGGAAAGAAATAATCTTGTCATGTCTTATGCAGATCTATCTATAAAGGAAACATCCTCTTAAAACACATTCCACTTAATTGTTTTGCAGTGTCTTCCCATATAAATAAACATAAGAAGTTGAAAAGCAGTGGATGGTTTTACATAGTATGCTTGCAAAAAGCAACAGGCCACACAGTCAATCTGCATTCCTTCTAAATTCTCAACAATAGTTTTGGATGCTTTTGGGATTATGTTACTTAAAAATCCAAGTGATAATGTGCATCACAATGATGAAAAAGAAACTTCAATCTCATATCCAATAACCTTAGTGATGTAAACAGAGAAAGTCATAAAATCTATAATAAAGGGGGTTATGTACCTTTTCCTGTAGAAGAGAAGGGTATGCAGAATAACAGAACCAAGCAAGTTTTTTCCATTTATCTAAGGACTGGCATAAAGTTTCTAGCTCACATTACACAAAACCCAGTTCTTAGTAGAGAGCTTTGAAACACCTAAAATAATCAAAAACAATTTCCTTGTTTATTCTAAAATATAATCCTTCATCTCAACTATACAAATTTAAGATAATACACTCAGAGTTTGTCAGTAAGTACAAGGAGAATGAGAAAGAATTGATAATTTTGAAATTAACTGAACACAAGAACTTTGAAAACATTGAATCACTTTTGTTACCTCAAATTTCTTATTTCTGCACCATATTCTCAGGCCTTTCCCCCCCTAAATTTGGCTAGACTTCCGAAAAACAGCATCAATCTTGTACACAATAGTTCGAAGTTCTCTAACTGGTGCTTTAATTGATGCTCATGTGACTATTTTGAGATATTTTGTTATTGCAAACATTCAACTCATCACTGTTAGGGATTTTTTTCCTACTGAATATTCAAATGTCTCACAGTTATTGAGCTATTCATTAACAGACAGATGTATTCATATCAAACTGTAATACCTCACTCTCTTCCTTATCTTTATGGATAGTAAGTTTATAGTATTATTTGCACAGTACTTTGCCTTCACTCCAAAATTCAATCCCATCCATTTTGATTGTATACTCACTTTTTCTTTCATTTTAGAGAAATAACAAAAATACTCAAGATTTTTCAAAACTACTTCTTGCATTGAGTGCATAAAAGATTTAACAGTAACTTCTGAAAGTTAGATAATAAAGCTGGGTCATATCCCTACATTCACCTGGCATACTGCTACAAAACCTTAGCACTGCTCTCAGCCTTCCACATCAAACTGAACATAGCTACATTATCTATTCATGCATGACTTTCAACATTTTCAGTATTTTCAAAGCTTTTTCAGACAAACAGGTTTTCACTGTCGCATGCATATTGTGAGACTTTCTGCTTGAAGAATACAAAGCTAGAAAAGACTTGCCACGGACACTGCTTGGACTGTTCATTATCTGTATATTCATCTGCAGCAGAATCGGACTCTATCCCCAGTCCTCAGTTTAAAGCCACATACATGAGAGTAAATCTCAGCCTGTAATCTGATAAACATTTTCTGCATGAACCACCACTGCAGGCAAAAAAAAGCATCCTAAAGAACCATCAGTCCCAGCCCCTAACAGTTTGTTCCTGCCCCAGACCATTCACTGATATATGCCAGTACAAACCTTTATATGGCCACACAGGGAACTGGATTGTGAACCTGATCTGACTGAAATCTAATTTAGAGTGAAAAAACCCCACCAAAGCAAAACAACAAAATCTGTTCACCAGACAGCTGTCTGTGCAAATGTAAAGCAACACAATATGGAGCATCCTCACTTTCAGCAGCAGTACCAGCTGACAAAGTTTGACACTTTCTTTGAGCAACAGCCTCAAGTCTGCACGGGCAAAGCGTCCAGCTTCTGCACGTGACATGGTCAGTGAGGCAACCAGAACTCTTCCCCCCTGAATTTACATCACAAATCTGTCTTACATCTTAGTGATCTGCAACAAAAACACCAAACGAAGTACATCTTTTGACAGTTTTCAAAAATACATATGTGAAAGTTCCTAAGTTCACAAGCCAACTATAGCAGCAGTGATATACTGAACCATACCATGATTTCCTGTTTAATTAGCCAGTTCGTGTGGTACTTTGAAATTAAAAAAAGGATTTTTTTCTGCCTATTTTAATCATCAACTCTCAATTTCTCCTCAAAAGTTACATGAAGTTCATATATGAAAAAAATTACATACAGGTGAATAAAAGAATAATTTTGGAACACCTATGCACCAAAATTATTTGCAAGTACTATTTCAGGTAAATAACAACTACACTTACTCTCACTTCTTATTCATTTTAATAATCTATTTATTTCAATAGCCTAACAAATGTGAGTACATAGAAGAATGTTATATATGTACTTATGAAGTTCATGTACATGTATTTAATTTTTAAAATTCATTAAAGAAAATGTACACGATAGTCATCTTCAAGCGCTTTGAGTATTAACTTTTAAGAGCTAGCAAAAAGGTATATCAGCCCTTACATTCCAAGAGTTGAGCAATATTCTCTGAGTTTAAGGCCCAGCACTAGTTCAGAAAACTACTACTGTTGTAGTCAGACAAACAAAACGTTCTCCTTTCTGATCAGATCTGCTTGCGAGTGTTTCTATCACACTGACAGAGCCTCACAATACTCCTGTGATTTATCTCAGAACTGTAATACAATCTATTAGTACCTTGGTATTGCAGACTTAATTATTCCTTTCCTGGCTATAGATCTGCTACCTATTGTATTTTGTGACACTCTAATAACAACTGTAGAAAGTTGATGGAAAGCTTGTCTCCCTGGTTCTACTCAATAGAAACAGAACTGATTCCGCTACTTTCATTTTCAGGTTAACATGTTCTTGTGTTTAATGGAAACTTAAAATCTGCGAGCCCTACCACCATGTTGCAGGGTAACAAGTGTTTGAAAAAACTCAAGAGAAAAACCAGTTTGCTTCAGCACCGGACTCCCATACATAACACTGCAGACATGAACCACATATTACAGGCTTTTGATTCAAGTTCTCTGATCTGCACTTATTTAGAGAAGAAGTCAGAAATTCTCTGTCATTTAAAACCCAATACATCTCCAGTGAAGACAAGGCTTAAAGAAATCCACAGGAATTGGAGGCAGAAAAAGCTAACTAATTTAGCTTTAGCTAATTAGCTAATTTAGCTAATTTAATGTCCACATTTAGGGTTTTTTCAAATCCTGATCTGTATGATGGGCCAGAGCAAACCCTCCCTGGGTCTTGACATATATCAACCTTTCTTTATGTCTCAAAAAAAAGGAACAGGGAAAAGCTGCATATATTAAACTTTCATAACTCAGCCCAGCCCTTCCCAGTCAATCATTTATTATTTGGTACCTGATAGCTATCTATATATCTATAATAAAATAACAAAGGCTTTTAGTATAGATGGAGCTGTCCTAAGGAAATACACTTACGCTAATAGTCCTATTTTTTCCCTGGCTGCGGAAGCCACAAACTGCACTGATGAGAGCACAGCTCTGCCACCTCGGTGCATCCACTCCAGAAGTGCTCTGTACACCGCAGCAGCAGTAAACAGGAAGTACAGCCACCCTGGGCATAATGCTGATACAGACTATAGGAAACTGCATCTACACCTCATGTCAAGAAAAATATAAGGTATGGCCTGCTCTTAAAAAACAATCACATCACCACTACCCAGCTGGTGGTCCCACAACTGAGCCGTGGTAACTCACCATGTGAACTGTCTCAACTCGCCCTACTCGTTAAGTTAAAAGCATTAGCCTGAATAACTCGATTTCAGCCTCTTCTATTAACCAGAGTACAACAGCAGTAGGATTCCCAGCAGGGCTGGTCCATTTAGCTGAACATAAGCCTGCAACTACACACTACTATCCTGTTCACGTGAATGTCTGCTTGCCACAGAACTCAGCCATATCATCCTCACCAGCTGCCAGAAGTTGCACCAGCAAAGCTGATGGATGACACTAAACTTCACTAATTTGACACACAGTCACAGAATTCCTCAAGGTTTGGGAAATCATCCCACAAAATCATGAGAAAATCCACCGAGCAGCACTTTGATCCATAGGATGCATGTCCAGACTGCCATGCAAGTAGTTCAATTCACTGATGAGCTGCCAAACAGTAAGTAACCAGTAGTGTAAAATGGCAGTAACAAAAATGGTGTCGATTTGTGTCATTGTGACATAATTGTTTAGCTGCAGTTCAAATAAACAAACACATATATCAGATATAATGTTACTTGTAAGGACAGGCCCAAAGCATTTCGTTAGCTAATGGCACTACTAGTTTCTGCTTCAATGTAGTACTTCTGAATTGGGTCTCAAAGTAACAGAGGTCATGGATTGGATCCTACAACATAAATCTCATTTTCTAAAAAGAACCTCCCCCATCCACACCAAACACTAGCAAAGATGCTCTTTTACTTGCACCAGGAACTGCAGAACAAGTACTAATTATTAAAGCTTCAAAGTACCATACAAATGCTTTGCCCATGCTACAGAGCAGTATCTCGTGAGAGATGCTTTAGCTCAGTCTATTCCTGAACCCATTTATTTACAATCCACTAGAGAAAAAACAAAACAAACAAATAAAAAGCCTACCATCTACCATTTTGTAACAGTTGTACAAGTGATTTCTAGCAAAAGCACAAAAAAAGCAGACTGAGCCTTGCATTGCATATAACACACATATAAGGCTTTGTTACTCTGAATCTAAGTAGAGGTCTTATCTCTAATTCAGCAAAGCACTGAGACACTGATGAAAAAATTCTTAATCCTATCATTAAGTTCTTAAACCACTGTTTCCCAATGTAAAGGACATGTTTATCGACTTATTCTACTACAGACTTTTGGTTACACTGTAAAGAATGACCACTCACAATGTATAAAACTGTTCCAGAAGAACTATTACACATACTGTAACTAAATACTTTTCTACTGGCCATCACTAATAATTAATCATGAGTTAAAATAACAGATCTGGGTCTTAAAAAGACAGCTACTCTGACAAAGAAAATTCAGTCAAATGTATACAAGTCTACATCATATACAAGTTCTTATGTTAATAGACAGACTGACAGAATTCAACAAATGGAAAAAAACCTAAATCAAAACAAAACTAAAAACCCCACCCATGCACCTACCTAAAGGTATTTTAAGGACTGTTTATGTTCCACTGAGAACAGGATGTATATTTTACTAATACAAGTTTTGAATAGAGGACTGTTTAAAGAGTAATATATATCCACAAATGGAAAAAAACCTGAAGCGCTTCCCTAGATCCACCAGTTCTGAAAGCATTTGTAGGGGCCTAAGAAATCCCAAGCAGCTGTACACACATTTTCATTTCTAAACTGCAGTAGACTAGTTCAGGATATTTTCACTTGAATGTGACATTTTCTTCTTCTGAAGAAACAAGAGTGATTCAAAATTATTGAAAGCTAATCTGTTCTAGCTGAACATCATTTGAAGGCAGTCTTACTGCTGAGTGTTCAACCCAATTACAATTCCTCCTCAAAACAGATTAATTAGGTTACTTGTCCCTTTTTATGGTGTCCTTAGGCACTTGACCACAGCTAATAATAAATACCCAGTACTTTTCATCTCTAAAAAAACAAGCATCCCTACCTCTATTCTAAAGATGAGGAAACTGAGACATGAGTAAGCAAAGTCATCTGCCTAATGTCACCTAGATGAGAGCAGAGCAGCCAGGAATGAAATACAGGTCTTCACAGTCCCATCTGGTAGTATAACCCAACATGGCAAGGTACAAGTGCCCAATTTCATACACATTTATATACAAAACATAGTTGTATAATCTAAGACTCAACTGTTCGATTTGTATCATGCAGACTAACAAAATACTGAGCACTCAGTTCAGTCAGCACTCAATACTGACTCAGTTCAGTCACATTCACTTTATGAAAATTCTTGTCCCAGGTATGAAATGGAAAAAATAAAACAAACAAAAAACTACAGTGAGTGTGCCATCATATAACCCTAATTTACATATATTTCAGTTTATATTTCAGTTGTGGTACTGTTCATCACTATTGAAAAAAAACAAAAAAAGTTACCAAGAGATTTCAAACATGATTCTGTCATAACACTTCTGCTTTAAGATTCCTAAGTACAGCATCTTAGGAACTTAGATGACTATGGCATTAAAACAAAATATCCATTAAAAACCTCCTTATTCTGACAAATATAGAAATAAAGACATTTTTTTCAATGTTCTGTGATATTAGAAATATGTATTATGGCTGAGTTTGAAAAGTTAATTCCAGACGTAGTCCTTTACACTTCCATTTGAAATAACTGAAGATCTCTTACATGCTGTACTTCAGGGCACAGCCCAAGTTCTCTATCTTGACCAAACAATTTCATTTAAGCAAATAAAACCAAGTAATATGCTCTTTTTCCCCTCGTATTAAACAAGTATTGTTTTGAAAGCACAATTTTGAGTGAACCTAAAATTTTCTTAAAATAAATCCTGTAACATCAACAATAAAAGCCCCAAGTTTAAAAGATTTACAGTACTGTCTAGAAAAGAAGTGGTAGTGAACATCTAAAAGTACAAAAGTGTAACTACTATGCATACACAATAGTTTTATTTAAATACTCCTAGTAATAATTTCTGTTCACCTAGCCATATCAACTTACTATGCTGACATCTACCATCACTGCCAATGAAAGCACACATCTTTGGAAACACACACAACTTCACAAAAGACCTTCTCTTTTCTTTTTAATAATGATTTGGAAAAAAAAACCGAACAAACTTTTTTTCCATTAGAAACTTAAAATTTATTTCACAGATGCCTTATTTAACAGCCTGCAGCACCATACCTTAAAGTTTAATTTTATGAAGTAACAGGTTGCCACTTCCACCAGGAAGCAAAGAGTTAAAGACTGTGCAATTAACCTGAGAACAAGCACTGGAGAGGCTCCTTTACCTGGTGGACAAAGTTCTAAGCGAATGGAATGGAAGGCAACATCAGCAATAGTGGTTCTTACCCAAACTCATTCCCCCTCCTACAAAAAAACCTGTACTGGAGATAAAAAGAGGTAAAAAAGGGTAATCTGGCTTTATGTAATCTTTTCAATCTTTAGTAATCAGGCAATTTCACTGGTGAAGCTACTAAACAGAACAAACCAAAAGGAGGATTTTTAATGCCAAGTTTACTTCATATTATGCATTTGCTAACTACTGAGGAATAAGTGTTGCATTTTTCACCTTGAACAAACTCAGCTGAAAACCTGCTAAGAAGCAAGACATACTTTCCACATCTTATAAAAGAATGCATACCATATTTTGTAGGAAAAGCGGGACAAAAATATCAAGTGGATATTTGCTAGCAGAGGTTTTTAAGAAACTGCTTTATCTGTTATGGAGTCACTTTTTTAAAATACAAAACTGTCATTGTGAGAAGTGCAACCTAGGGCCTATTTAAGGCCTGTTTAATTAAGCCCAGTACACTTTAAAACAAGTACATGTACCACCACTTTCTTATTAGCAGTTAGCTATTTTGGTCTTTTGTTTTTTATATTTTCTCAGAATCCACTTCACATCCTGTTAAGTCAGTAGTTGTGACAGTCTGCCAGTCTTTTTATCAGGAGAGTTCAACTGATTCTTGACTAGTGATCCACTTTAATTAACTTGACCCAAGCCTAACAGTTTACTTATACCATGCTGGAGTACACAGGGCTGTCATAACCAAGTGCATGCAGAACACGCAACAGCAGAAAGCAATGTATTATATTGATCACTGACCGGTACTCACTCTAGAGTCCATGTCAGGAACAAGCTTGGGATTTACACTGGGTTTAGCTTGTTTTCAGTAAGTTTTCACGAGTATTAGCAAAACATCTAAACCATTGTCCATGATCTAAATCCATCCAACTACCTGACCCTTTTAACCTTTACTGCAACCACGCATTCTACAACTTCCTCATCTTTCTGCGCAGGATTGCAATATGCAAGCAAAAGCCCATTTTACATATAAGCACTTTTTAAGTCGGAGTTCTTTAGATTGAGGAAGTTCCCTCCTGAAGAAACATGTGTGAAATGGCGTATCTCACACTTCACAGCAGTTCTCTTTCTTTTCGGGCCATACCACTAAACCAACTTTTACGTACAGGTATATGAACAGCAATTTGTTTTCAAGTATTACCAAGAAGAGTTATATTAATGCCTTCACGTTTCACTGCTAATATACACCACCACAAACAAAATAGCATCTTTACAATGTTTCCTTCTAATATAGAAGTTCCTCTTAAAAATACCTAAAAGTTAGCAGTTCACGAAGCTTAAACCCCCGGGATTCCCGTGTTAACTTCTTACCTTTCTGTCCTGCCCGAGGAACTGTATTTATCAATACAGAAGTTACCACATATAATGGAAGAGGCAGTGCAATCAAAGAATCTAATCCATCCTGAATTTTTTTTGTTTTGTTGTTGTGCTTTGGTTTTTTAAAAATTACTATTTTTTATATTACCTTCTTTTTTTTTATTAATATCACTGTCAGTCTCATCTTTCAAGAAAAAAAAGCAACAAAACAAAACAAAAAACAAACCCTCCCCATTCCCAAAATACTCCATTCATTTCTGTTTAAAGTAATGTGAACCTCACTCTTGGTACTTCTACAGAAATGTTGCTTCCATTTATCTTGCCTGTAACACTACCATAGTTAGCTATTCACACAGCTCACCACTTCAAACAGGTTTACCAGCTTATACATCATCGTATCAAGTTTGTATTAACATAGTGATTCTTCCTAAGCACTTATGAGCCACTGATTAAAGTTCAGCATTTTAGATGGATTCTTAGCCTTCAGCCATCTCACGTGCTACAATATTAAGTAGACTGCTACATCTCTGTTGTGCCTTCTTTTCCTTTGTTACTCAAGTGAGCACATTGCTAACAGTCAAAATTACAGGAGAATTTAACAGCATTTGGGAAATAAAATCTCTCCTTTTCAAAAAATGCCTTTCTATTTTCTTTTTGAGCATTAAATTCAATACTTTCCATTTATGGTCTTCTTATTTCAGTTAATTGTCTATCTAATAAATTCAGACACACATTCTTTGCCTGGTTAAACATAACAACTTACATAGACTTAACGACGTATATTAAAAAAAAAAAAAAAAAGGAAAGCAAACTTTCTTCCGGACAAGGAAGCTTAAGAGGTAGCAGGTTGAGCTAACATTTAAAGATAAGAACACAAAAGTGAAGCTCCCGAATTGCATCTAACCCTGTTAACCCTGCAGCTGACAAGCAGAAAAGTAACACTTGCACAGGCAACCAAAAGTGGTCAAACTACAGGGATGAAAAACTCCAACCCTCGAGTCTTCAGGACTTCTAACAGTGTCGCGCGTTGTTTAGAGTTAGTTTTATGTAGTGACAAGAACCCTCGCGGTGTGACAAATAACGCTGTTCGCACCATTTTCTCCTCTTCCCGGGCTTCTCCTCTTCAAGGCCTATAAGAAGGAAGCTGCCGCGGCTGCTGCGCGGTGCCATGTCCAGGGGAGAGGAGGCTCTTTGCCTGACCCTGACGCGGGCGGCGGGGTGGCCCCGGGAGCGCTCGGCGGGGCCCGGACCAGCGCCGTGCCCGGGCGGCGGGGGAGGGCGAGAGCTCCGGGCCCCACAGCGGCTGCGGCAGGCTCGGGGCGGGCGCGGCAGCCCCGGGGCGGGCGGGGGGTGCTGCCGGGGCGGGGGGCGCGGCGCAGGCAGGCCCCGCCGGAGGGACGCGGCCGCTCGGCGGGGGAAGGAGGGAGCCGAGCGCAGACAAAAGCGGGTCGCGGCCGGCGGCGGGGTGGGGCCGTGACCGGGCGGCGGCGCCTCCGCTCCCGGGGGAGAGCGGCGGGAAGAGGCCTGGGGTGGGCACGGGCTTCCGCCACCGCCCCCCCGGCCCGGGGCTGGGTGTGGGTGCGGGGTGGGCGTCCCGCGCCGAGCGGCGGGCAGGGGGCGGCGGGGCGCGGCGGCTGCTGCGCGCTCCCCGCCAGGGAGGGAGGGGAGCGGGGCTGGGGCGGCGCTCCCGGGGCGCCCCTCGCCGCTTACCTGTATCTCGGTGAAGAGGATCTCCCTCTCGGCCGCGTTGGACGCCATTGCGCCGGGGTTTGAAGTCCGCACCTGGGCGCTGCTGCTGCCGCCGCCGCCGGCGGGGAGGGGAGCGCGGGAGGCGGGTCCGGGGCCGGGACTAAGGGCGCATCGGGGGCGGGGGGAGCGCTCCGTGCTCAGGCAGGCGGGCGGGCGGGGGTGCGCGGGGGGGCGGCCGCCGCCCGCTCTGCTCTCATGGGGGTCGCGCCGGGCGCGGGGGCGCGGTGCGGTACCCGGGCTGCGGTGCCCGCGATGCGGAGCGGAGCGGTGTCCGGGGTGCGAAGCGCTGCCCGCGGTGCGTTCCTGGCGGAGCGGAGCGGTGTCCGGGGCGCGTCGCGGTGCCCGCCGTGCGCTCCCCTCCCGGGCGCGGCGCTCGGCCCTGGCAGCGCCGCGGCTGCTGCGCCTGCGGCCGCCGCCGATGTCGCACCATTTGGCTGTCACCCTGTCGCAAACGCCGCCGCTGCTTTGCGGCTCCCGGCGGCACGTGACGGCGCGGGGAGGAAGAGCGGCCTCGCTCGCGGACGGCGCGCGACCCCCCCGTGACACCCCCGCGCGGGCTCCGCGGCGCGAGGCCCCTCAGCCCTCACGGGCCCCTCACCCTCCTCGGCCCCCTCAGACCCTTCTGCCCCCTCACTCTCCTCAGCTCCGCGGCCGCCTCGCCGCCTCCCTCTCTCCCTCCCTCCACACTCCGCCGGTACCTCTTCCCCGTCCGTTAAGCTCCAGTGCTGGGAAATCCTCCAGTGGTGGCGGGAGTTTGGGGGGGGGGGGGGCGTGTGGCACATCCCTGGTGTTGGGGGCTTTAGGGGCTCGGCTCCCCTAGGCCCAGGAGGCAGGTGAAACCCTCGGTTTGTGGGTTAGCGAAGGCAGGTAGCTCAGGAAGGAGAGGTCACGCTTGTCTCAAGCGCCCGGAGAGAGGGCAGCCACCTGCCGCCCTGGGGACCTGGAGCAGTGGCCCGGGAGGTTGTGGTGAGTGGGGGCTGTAAATGCCGTTTTTAATAGTTTAAAGGGCTAAACGTTTGTACTTGGGGTGCTCGGTGAGGTTTTTGGGGGGCTGGCACAATTCAGTCAATTTGCGGAGTAATGAGCTGCTGAGAGCTTCAAAGGCAGTTTGGGTGTCTGGGAGGAAATGGTTTCTCTTCCCTCGTGGCAACATGTGACACGACCATTTATTCTCAGCTTCCTGCCTGTTTCGAGTGTTGGTGGGTTTTTGCACCTGTCCATAAACATTCTTTCTGTTGTCCAGTCTATACACCTGTGCATTCTCATTCCACCCTAATACTGGATGCTACATTAGGCTAATTGGACTCATGCAAAATGCTCTGTGGAAGCAATTACAGCTGGTTTTGGTTTTTTTTTAGTCTGTGCAGACTCATATAAGCTGAGGCATTTTCAACAGATTTAACCTCATGCAAGGATCAGCAATTGTTCTGTTTATACTACTGCATCTCTGTATGGATACAGGCCAGTAGTAGTCTGTTTGCTCTAGAACTGCAAGTTAAACTTTGGAGGGTTGGGTTCGTTTGTTTTGGGTTTTTTGAGGAAAAAGGGAATGGGAGAAGTAAACATTTAAATTACCGCTACTGTTCCTAGCAAATTTGAAGCATTTTAAGGGTGCTTTTATTTCTACTGTTGAGCACCAAACAAACCTGACAATCTGAAGTACTATGCTACAGTACAAAAGAAGTTTATGAACTTATGCACACAGTTAATTTCACATAAAAGTAATACTAAGACAGTTCTACAGTATCAATGCACATTTTTACTGAAATTACACTTTTTCACTTACTTAAACCTATGTAGCCGTTTGATGTAGTTCATAGTCTTCCACATATGCAAATCTACATATAGACTTCGTTCACATGAAGCCAGTGGCTTAACTTCTGTTTTATGTGGCCAGGCATCTACAGGCTCAGGAAGAAAACTACTTGCTGGTTGTCTAAAACTCACTATTCTACAAAGAATACTAAAATTTGTGCCAGCACAGCTTCAGTGTCAGTGGTATGAAGTAGTCTTACTTTAGTGGTCATGTGTCAAAAGCCATGAAATGGATTTACTTGTAGAGCATGGTGTAGTTTTGGGCACATTGCAGGAGAAGGTGATGGGGGTTGGTGGGGAAAGAAAGACGTTTATAGAATAATTTCTCATTTTGAGCGTGATAGAATGATTCCAAACTGTATTTAAACTTCATTTGAACTGGTCTTGAGAATAGATGTTGAAGGATATAAAGAATTAATCAGAAATGACTGGGTTACAAGTGTCTTCGTACACTTGTCAGTGTGTATGTGGTCCATTGCTACAGCTCATCTCCTGGCCTGCTCCCATTGCAAAGGAGGAGAAGGAATGTGATTGCACGCGTATTTTATAAGACGTGGTGAGAGGGAAACACAGATTGTGCCCCAAAGAAAATTCATAGATGTATGAGTTAGTGAAGCAAAGTTAGCGAAGCTTGAGATTCTCTCTAAACACAGGCAGCTGACTTTGGTTCATGCTTAACCTAGCCTGCCTATTGAGTGTAGCCTAGAACATATTATTACCCCTCTCAAGACAAGGCCTGTAATCTTTTTTTGTATTCCCGATGTTATTTATGCAACTTGGAAAGACAAAGTCCTAGATTCTTTGATAGAAGTGTAGTGGCACAGGAATCAAAAGAGAAACTGGTTGATAACATTGCTTTAGCTGAATCTCTGATACTCAATCATTCTTCCTTCAGAGTCTGGAAAACACGAGGCAGCCCTGGACAACTGTAGCTCTACATTTAAGTACTGTGACAGTGAATTACTGAGCAAGCGGGAACATTCTGAGTGAGTCCCAAAATAGAAGGCAGTTAAGTACGTAAGTCCAAGAATTTAGCATTATATGGAATCCTGAGTTCATCCCGTGCCTTAAAATATCTGAATGCTATTTCTTCAGCCATTATTATGTTAGCTCATTCCTGCACTCAATTAGCATGCTAGAAAAGCAAACTGAATGAAAGGGATGCCAGTACAACTGGCTGAGGCCTTTAATTATTCCTTTTCTTCAGGTCGTGTTATTAAAGTCTTTGTCCCAAAGACCTGGAAAAGTGAATAGTTGAGACTTCAGTGTTCCTTATGCAAAACACCTTGTGAGCCCTTGAGCATAGTACAGAACTCTTGGAGGAATGTGCAGGGTACTGTAAGCAAAATTTAGAGTACTTTTTAGAATAGTTCTGACTAGTCCAATATACCACCTAAGGAAGAACTTGCTTTCACTGGGTGATGCATATAGAAGTGGGGACTGAGATGTGAAGAACACTAGATAGGAGTTAATTATATTATTATGCTTATTACTGGCAAAACTCTACCAGGAAAAAAGTAATTTTTTTATTTAAGCTTCTGGTTAATCTTGCTTGTTTAAATCGGTGATGTAGGTCTACAGGGACAACAATGTAGAGATGTGCTTGGGTATGGGCTAAATGAAACTCTCGGGAAGGAAGAAATTGGATACAATTCTGCATGTACTGTTAGTAGATGAGTGGAGGCAGAGCAATTCTAGGCCAGCCCAACACCTTTTTAGGCCCAGAATGAACTCCAGAAATTACCCCACCTTTTTAATGGGGTGGGGTAAAGGTTATTTAATTTTGCAAGTAATGTTGATACCTGTTAAAGGAAATCCTTGTCTCACAAAGTAGTAATGCTAAAATTCACAGTTCAAGTCTACTTTGGGATAATATTTAAATTCTTTCACTTAGAAATAAAGAAAACTATGTAAAAGAATTGTAGCCCTAACGTTAGTTTAAGAAAAACCCAATACCACCAACAGCAGATTTTTAATAATGCAACCATTTGTTGTCCCTGACTTCTAGACATGGCACTATTACTCTTGTAATACTGTGCTCATGTCTAGGTTGGATCCTTTGAAAATCTTATGAAATCCTGGAACTATAAGGCACAGAAAAAAAGCGATGGGAGAATGTATACATCTTTGCCTTCTTTGTTTGTTTACTTCAGCCTGGAGATGTTGAAAAAATAGTATATTAATGAAGAACAGTACTTTCTATCTTGCTTCTTAAAAAATTGTGACCATAGGAGAAATCCTTGTTTTGTAAAGCTTCCAATAATACATCTCACCATAGATTTAGAAATAAATGTCTAGGTCATGTTGAACTTTGAGTTAAAAAATAAATTAATATAATAATCTTTTTTAGACCAACAACTTGCTGGTGTTTATTTAAGAAAATGCCGAAAAGGAGAAAATAAAAAAATTGAAAAAAAAGTGTGGATAATTTTTCTTTTTTGAAAACTCACTTCTTCCATAGTACTTCAAAAAGTTAATTACCTGGCTTTCACTCAGATTTCTCAAAGGGAATTCTGTGTTAAGAAATGGCTCCTGAGAGAGAGCATAAGAGCTCTCTGAGGCTCTTACTGATGTACCACTGCCAGTGACGAGCACAAGTTGATGACATGTCATAAACAGAAAACTGAAATGAATACGTAAGTTTATTTAGCTCTTGTGGTGCTTGCAAATTTTGTGTATTCTTAAACTATTCCTTTATTACTCTTTTAATTACACAACTAATCTTACAACTTTTGAGTGGATTTCCGTGATGTAATCATAACCCTCCTAGCAATTGCTGCACACGTTCTACTTAAAATTTGTCTTCTATGTTTACATACTATTACCCAGGGCTGGGTGTAGGCATATAGTCACCCAGCCAAGTAGGCAGATGTTATGAGGAGTGGAGTGCAACAAACTTTATCTTACTATCTGTTTTAATAATTCTGGACCCTGGGAAGATTTGAAGACAGTGAGAAAAGAGTGCTCCAGGGGAAGGAGATTCATTCCTATTGTTGCCTCCTGTTTTTCTTTTCCATCCTCTTACAAGGAAAAATTGCCGTATGCCAGTTAATGTCTCTGGAACCTTGTGGAGAGGAAAGACCTACCTGTGCAGAACCAGCTGTAAGATCAGACCTCATTTCTCTAAAGAAGATCAGCTTGGATTATTTGAAGTAATAACAACATGCTTTATGTCTTTACAGTAAGGCTATGAGCCTACAAGTGGATCAACATGATCGATCTGTACACCTTTGCTAAGTCCCAGTGATTCTAATTAAACTTGATGGTGGGATCCAGCTTATACTTGGTGGTGTTTCTGCAATGAGCTGTGCCCAGATGGACTCTCATGCTTGCATTGAATGCACTGAGTGAATAAGGCCTGGTGCAGCATTGGTAACGTTGTTTTCAAACCATGTGGATAAAGGATCATTCCAAGCAAGGTAACTGTACCTTTGGATAGTTCCTGGTCTCATTGCTTTACTTCTGTCAGTTGCACGTGCATTCCTTCAGATGGTGACTAGTTGAAAGTACCTTAGTTTGTTACAAAACCAAGGCAAGATGCATTCAAGAGTGATTCACAGTATGTTCTCCTGTTATGAAGAAGGGTGATTTTCTGAAGAAATGTAGGTGGCTGGGACCTAAAGTTGCTGTGAATAGACATTAGAAAATTTGGGCTCAGGAGGTAATTGAAGGTTGTCTTATGCAGCACTAGGGTGTGCAACTTTCCATGATTCTAGGAAAATCAAATTCCTAAAAGGCCTTTCAAATATAAAACAAAAAGTTTCACAACATAGCTGAAGTCCCAATCTGCATTTTGAGGAAAGGGAAATGTATTGCAAAGGATGAGTCAGACATGGGCATCCCCAGAGAAATCTTTGCAAAGCAGGAGCAGGAGGTCTGTGCTTGAAAGGCTGCTGCAGGGATGTCTCTTGCATTCTTCTAAGGTGGGGTTCGACCTGCCTGTGGGCGGTGTTTTGCTGCCAGGAATACTGGACTGCAGATTTTGTAGCAGCTCCCAGCAGGGTTTGCAGAAGGTTGTGTCCGTTCTCCTCTGCATCATGGTACTGATAGACTGGTCTCACCCTGTGGTGTGGAAGTTGATGTGTGTGACTTGTGAACTTTTGGTTGTCCTCAAGCAATTTTAATTTGCTGTTTTGAAATCTACAGCAAAGACTGACAGAAACAGGAACTGGGTCCTTTGCATGAAAACATTTACAGCTGCAGTGATGTCTGGTGATACAGTGTCTATACATCAGCGCTTTCTTCAGCTCTAATATGTTCGTGGACACAACATATAACTATGTCAAATGGTCCTGAAACAAACTTCATCAGACACTCAGTCTTAGCTGGTAATGATTTTTGGTCATGATTAACTTGATGGCTGTTTTTTCTCTCCATGTCTTTATCTCTTCTCAGAGACAGTAGCCTGCATATGTAACTCTGTCAGGGATTGAAGTCCTAAGTAGTTATTAACTTGTACTTAGTATGCAACGTCTCTGAATTAAAAGGGCAGATCTATCTTCATCTAATGAACACTTAGAAGGAGAGTTACCCGGCAGGTTTATAGCTAGCTCTAATTGCATTCTCCTTGCTCTGCTGGGACTAACATCTGCAGGAGAGAACAGAACAACTTTCAGAGAAAATGACAATTGCATCAAACAGTATCAAGAGAAAGACACAGTCAAAAAAGTGCTGATACAAAATATGTTGCTGCTTCCCCTTCTCTCTTCCTTGTCTTAACTCCCTGTCTTCTCTCACCCTCAATTTTTTTATTCTCATGCTGTGGCAGACAAACTTGCTGTCGTGTAATTTACTGCAGCTTCACGTTGCTTTGATTCATGTTCTGCTGCTTATGAACCCTGTGGTTCAGAGATGGCTTGTTAAAGTGTATTCCACTTAATTAAGTGTTGTTTAGGCATAAGTGAGGAAGTAAGACTAGTATCTCTCTCTTTTTTTTTCCTTCTTTTTTTTTTTATTTTCTTCTTTCTCCTCCACCCCTGGAGTGGGATGGTCATGATAGGAGTGAGCAGGGAAGTTAATCACACGTACCTTTTTAACTAGCCGTAACTGAAACTTTCACACATTTCAGGTTCTTCAAAGGCATTTTCTTTTGTGAATCTACTGGCACTCTTATGTTTTCTGATAAAAACACAGTGTAGAAAGGCTTAGGTGAGATTTCTGTACTGGAAACTAGTTGCAATGTTGATTGTGGAGTGAATCTTCTGACTGGAAAGTGAAATTATTAGGCATCTGAGAGATTAATTAAATTTTTATGCTTCAATTAGTTTTCTTAGGTACACAGAAGCCAGTGATTTTTTTGAAGTTTAATAAATTTTCTTGTAAGCACTTAATGTTATGGTTTTTATGTTCTAGAGCAAACACTGAATGTCTAAAGGATTAAGCTGTATCAGTTTGGTTTAAGTTGCTTCGAGGTATTTTGAAATGCATTCACTGAAATCCCACATTGTTAGTCTGGCCTTGGATTTGAACCATTTATTATAATCACATAATGAAATATTAGAAACATAAAACACTTTCAAGTTGATTTGCTGCCTAGCAGGTAGTTTGCAGTTAGTGAACTTGTTTCTTCTTTATAAGAAAAATGAAGCTAGAAGCTGCTGAAGAACACGTGGAAAAATGTTTTGGAACCTTGATTTGTGTTCTGTATCTACACTGTCAAGGAGCAGTCAGCCAGAGGCAAACACTGAGGTGGAGTTAATGGAGGAGAGGGCTAAAGTATACTGGGTTGATATTTGAAACATGATAATTTAGGGGTTTTTTTATGTTCATTTACCTCTGCTTGCTGCAATGTTTACATGTTAGCTTTAATGAAGGCAGCTTTTACACAAGTGCTAGAAGTGTCTCCAGCTAATGGAGTGCCTTATTCAGCATGCTCTCATTCTCTTCCTCTCGACATGTTCTTTGCTTTCTTCTATCTGTTACCTGCACACCCCCCCCCCACCCTTACTGGAACTAATGCAGTGATGGAGCAAAGCATAAAAATGAAGTGTAATAATCTAAAACCAAAATAAAAAGGTTTACCCTCCTCCTGTCCTGTATTCTTTCTCTCCATTCTGAGATCAGTTTAGTAGGCCATTGCACTGCAATGTCCTTAATGACTATTTGACTGAGATAAGAGAGCTTAGATAATTGGACCTGTGCTGAATGTGGTCGTGATAATGATGAACATGATGAGGATATATCAGTGATACGTCTTCACTATGTTTGGAACCATGGCTGAATTCTGTAGCACAGAAGTGCACAATTACCTTGATAGTTGCATGAACAGCCTAATGTTTGGGTTTTGTTTAATTAACTGTGCTAGATAATAGTAACAGTTATTAGAAAAAAACTCCACAACTAGACATTAAAAGCATATATATTCCCATGGACCTAAACAAAACAGTAAATCCAGTTGTTATTTACACTTGCTATGCCGGTAGAAGTTGATTTAACATTAGAAAAGTGCAGTAATAAGCAGGATAATAATAGGATAATAAAATTGTATACTGTATTATTAGGCTTTCAGACTTTAGATACAGCAGACAGTATATTATAACTTGTTTTCATAACATTCAGCTTATCAATCAGAAATATGAATATTTCATAAGTATAGTATAACAGAAGTCGTTGAAAAGGAAAAGGTGAAGCAGAGGCCAGTGGGGATTGCCATTCGCAGGCTGTCCTTAACTCTGTTTATTGCTTCCCCTTTTCCCAGCAAATCCAGTATTTAAGAAGGATTGTAAGACCCATGTAATCATTGAGGATTTACTTTGTTGGTGCCTCAGAGCTGCCTTCAGCAACAACACTGCTGTTCTGTTTTTTAAACATACACATCACCTTTACAAGGTACAGATAGATGTTATCAGGAAGTATTTTAAATAGTCACAACTGTAAATTTTTGCTTGAAATTAACAATTGAAATTTAAGTAGACATAGGTTCAACTTTTGGTCTTACGCTGGCAGAAGGCACTGTAGTTCTACAACCATCTTAGATACAACTGATATAAATTGGGATTCAAGCTAATGAGGTCAAGTTTCTTTTTCTCTCATGTCAGTACAAAATATTCTTAATTCTCCATTTGATATAAAAGTATAGAAGAATTCTAAATATATAATAGGCTAAGGTTCAGGGTAGGGTAGAATAATCTCTACTGGCAAAAAGTTCTGTTGTCTCTGGTGAATAGGGAGCATAGTACTCTGATAAACTGCTTAATATTTCTTAATGCTTAATGTTTCTGAAGATTAGTGGATGTGGATTAATTAAATTAACAGTTTAACTGAAGAGCTTTACAATTGCAGTTTACCTCACACTGTTTCCAGTCTTTGCTGCAATATAGGCAAAATATAGAAATGTTAGTGTTTATTCATTTTTTATTTACAACTTTTCTTACTTGCATAATATGCAAGGACACAGTATTTCTAAGTGTCCTTAGCATAAAAAGGAAAAAAAAATCGGTAACGGCAAAGGTGAATTAGTGAAAGACTCTTTATAAAGGGAAATTTTAATATTAAATTGCTCCATCTAGTGGCAATCTGCTATAACTGATTTTTTGCTGTAGCGATTATTATCCTTTAGTAGTGATTATGCCTCTTAGGAATTTAAGATTGAATTCTTCTTTTACATGGGAAAGTCCTCTACCAAGGGAACTCCACATGTGACAAGGTAAAAACTTTGATTTTCCTTCCAGTTTCTTCTGAGGAATTTTACTGTTTATGTCAGTGGAAGGAGGTCTCTGGTTCTTTGTTGAAGAGTTAAAATACACAGTGAATCATGTACTGAGTACAGCACACTGAGACACATCTCATGTTCTAACATGAGATAAATTTCAGTTGCAGGTTGGTTCATCCGAACCTTAACTAGCATCGATACTGTACTTTTCATAATAATAATGAACTAATTGGATGATTTGTTAATGTCAATATACTTTGTAAGCAGTTGGAATTCTTATGCCAATCAAGGCGAAAACACCTGTGTTTCCCAGTCATATGAAAATGAGGAGAAAATTCAAAAGGGAAAAGGTTCAAGGAAAGGTTTAATCCAGACATCTCTGATGCCTTCTTCCTTTGCACACCTTGAAAAGATGAAAAGACAAAAAAGAAGGGAGCTCTTGAGGAGGCTTGCATATTCCTGCTGCCCACTGCTGTGATCCCGTGTGCAGCTGGTTAAACAGCATATGATAGTAATGCTAATGTTGTTTTTTGAGGCTTGTCCCTATGTACATATGCCTTAAAGGTGGTACTATCATATGTCATTCTTGGCCAATGTGTGATTGGCCAATTATTTTTTATTTTATCCAATTATTATATATTTTATCATTTTTATCCATTTTTATTTTATCAATTTTATGAAATTATTTTTTATTTTATCCATTGTCTTTTAAGGTAGGGCTGCAGATAACTTTTCTGTTTGTTCTGAGATTCCCAGATGCCTAGAGGCTGTAGAATATTATAAGCCAAAGCATGGAATCCTGTATAAAAAAACTACTTCAGTCATAATGCATCTTTTGATGCTTAGCATTAGTGAATTGGTATCCCACAGAAGTCAGTTTTGCCCTAGAAAATAGCCCGACTGCTTGTCAACTTCAGAAAATTGAGGAGCAGCTCATTAGCATCACATAAGTAAAAGCAGAATTTGGTTTATATTTCTAGAAAGTTCATTTGTAGAAGACAATTGAAATTACAGGAGTGGTGGGTTTTTGTTTCACCTGGTGGACAAAGATTAAGAAGATAATACTTTTCTCCTTGTAGTGAGTTCTCTGAAGGCAACTAATTTAAATTCAAAAATGCCAAACTTTTTTTGGGATCAATTAGAAACTTTGCCCAGACCATGTTAATAGCTCTCCAGTGAAGGAACAATATTCCCATCTCTACAGGGTAGTTCACCTTGTCTAGTTTTTTTCAACCATTATTGGGAAGATACATGTGCCCAAAATACCGTCTGCTGTGTATTTTTCATACCTTTCTCTATTTAACAGGAAGTTGCAGCCCTCAGTCCTTCTTCTTGTGTTGATGTCTTTTTTTTAAGTGGAACGAACTTCCTTAATCAACTCAGTAAAGCAGAAAAATGGATGGAACCGGCTTTCCAAAACTATTTCCAGAGATAGTGGAAAGCACTCAGTGGAGGCTTTTGTTAATGTGAACTATAGAGTTGGCACTTGGCTACTCTCTTCCTCACTAGGATGGGAATACAAGCTTTTCCATTCCCGCTTTAGTCACACATTGTGTCACTGATGACTGCATGGGTAGATGCAAGGATAAAGGAAGTAGCAGAATTACTATGCTCATTTAATCTTCTTTCTAACTATTGAGATTTCAGCAATGATGCCAATTAGAAAAATTGTAACTGCAGTTTTGGCATTCATATGAATTAAATTTCACAACTGAATCAAATTCTGTATAATGACATTCTTACAAGGGTTCTAATTCTGCTGGTTTTACTTGGTCAGAAGCCCTCTCAGTCCCCATAAGAGCACTAGGATCAGCATTTACTATTTGGCTCAGTTCAGTAATTGTTTTCTTTTATGCGACTTTTTAGAGTGCTCTGACAAGCACAGAATGAACAGCTTATTTTATCAAGATTTATAGTCAATAGCTTCTGTAGTCTTGTGAAGAAGACATCTGCTGTGCAAATAGCAAGGTTAAAGTGATTGCACATGAAGTAAATACAAACTTCAGCTAGTATTTCATCCTGAAAACCAGTCTGAACAATACTTAGATAACTTCAAGTAATGGAATCCCTTTCATAATCTTGACCCGTATACAATTTTGTCAAATCCAAGGTCAGATAGAATTTAAAAAATAAGCTTTATTTGAACTTCTGTAACCATTATTTCACAATTGTAAGCATGCTCTTTAATAAAAAAAGTACTAGTATTGTTAGGTGTTTTTTTTTAAAATTCTCATGTAAGTCTCAGAGTTTGATCAGTTGTAATAGAAAAGAAAATATTATCTATTTGTTTAGGAAATATCTTCTAAACCATTGCAGCTGCAGACAAAAGGAGTTCATTTCAGATTGATTAATGTGCTATAAGTATCAGGAATTGCTTGGTCTAGTCACTTTGTTGCTTTCTCATCTCTCTGAAAAATCAAATGAAGTATCTGAAGATTCCTGATTGATGCTGTCAGCTTTGTACTGATATTACAGTGCATTTCAGGAAATGTTCAAAGCGAGGCAATAATTTTCAATCTTTTTTCAAGTATGCTGCAGTAAAGTTTTTCTATCAGATTATACAAAGTCCATTTCCCAAAGAACTGTGCATTTTTGTGTTGTGCATTTTTGGGTAGCTGCCTTTACACATAGACCTCTATAAATATGTATGAGAAAATGATGTATCGTTGATATTGCCTACTTCTGTTGTACCATACCAAAGTGCATTTTTTTTCTCCATAACCCATACTGTGTCTTTTTGTTATATACAAGCTTTAATTATTTTATTTTCTTGGAAGCCACGTGTAACTTGATTTAATTTCATAATACATGTACAAATTTTTCAAATCTTACTACAGAATTTTTCAGGACCAAATCCAGTAATTTATGGGTAAGAATGTTAAAGTACAAGAAACTGTAACAAAGAAGATTATTTTCCTCCTAAATAGGGAACTTGGATAAGATAGTATTATTAATTCCTATATTTGTTCTCAGCTTGCAAGGAAAGTAGGAATTACCTCACATTTTCAATTCTGAAAAGTTATATGTGGATGTGATTTGGCCAAAAGAAGTTCATGCACCTAAGATGCATGAAGTTGTATAAAAATCTTACTGTTGATTTGGTTTCTTTATGAAAGCATTCAGCGAAAGAGGAGCATAGCCTTTGGTATCCACAAGCTGTACATGCAAACTCTGCAGGAGATCTTGGGTTGTAATAAAGGTGGAAGTACAGAAAAACTCTAACATTCTCTCAGGAACCCCCTCCGGTTCATAGCAGAATGGCTGGCTGCTCGCCATGCTGGCACTGGCTGCTGGCCAGCACCAGTACTCTGTGACCTCTTCTGACACAGCTCAAAGAGCCTGAAGGATGAGTTAATGCTGCTTCAAGCACCATTAATGAATCAGATTTTAAGTGTGGATTCTCATCCACAGTGGTGTGGGAAAGTCCATCACTCTGAGAAGGAACCAGGAAAGAGGAACCTTCTCCTAAATTTAGATTTCATGCAGCTGAATAAAAGGTTCATTTTCCTTCTCATCAACCCCATAAACAACGTTGTTGGTGTCTTTTTTTACCACAGTATGAAAAAAGAAATAACCAAGTATATTAGCATATTATATTGCCATTTTTTGTATAGAATGTCTTGTATGTGCACTCTGGAAACTGCCTGATACAGTTTTCAGTGTTTTTCTATCTTAGTATAAAATATAAGGGAATAACCTGAAACACACTTAAGCCTGTACTTAAGTTCCGTTGGCTCTAAGGAGGTTAAAATATACTTGTAAATTCTAATATGCTTAAGTATTCTCGCTGAAAAAGTGCTTAGGAAAGATTATTTCAAAATATTAATTCTGAAAAATGGAATGCTGACACTCTTAAAAATTCATTGAACAGATTTTGTAAAAAGTATTCTGCTGTCTTTTAACAACAAAGCAATTCTGTCTTGAAAATCTGGAAGTGGAGCACAAACATGATGAAACTAGTCCCAGTGATATAGACCTTAAATAAGGTCCCCTGATGGTAATGGTTTACCAAAATTATTTATTTTAAGTAGCTGAAGCAGTAACACAAGTGAATATTCTTTTGCAGTATAAGATTGCTAAATTGTGTTCAATTCAGTCTATTTACTTGCTTATTGCTGGAGTGAAATAAGCAAAGCAGTTACATAATCAAGTCTTTTTTGTATTGGTGTAATTTGCATGTTTTCTTTATTGTTTCAGAACCATCACAAATTATTATGAGAGAATTATTTTCATGCTGGATGGATGATTGAAACCGCTGAGTGAATTTTTCCGTGTTATTTTGAGTTTTCATGATAAGAAAGTATCCAAAGACACTCTAGTTTTGTCTTTTATATAACAAGGTATATTTTCCTCTTTTTTGAAACTTCAGTATATGTTGCCTGATTCTTTTTCGTTGAGGTGATTCTGTGCCACAAAAGCTATCAATAGGACTGTATCCTGAACACTTTCCTTCCTATGAGCATTACTTGTACAAAATTGTCATTATGTGTATGAGCAGTGCCATTGTTTTCAACTTGACTACATTTAGAGGGATGTGCTCTCTGTAAACCTGGCCCAGTGAGACTAACTACAATGTAAAAGGCAAACCCTTTTCTTGAATTCACTGCAAGTTGAACTAAGCTTACAGTGGCACTGATTAAGCTCCACCATGGTGTTTGAAAATTTACTCTTCCAAAAGAAAGGCATAATCAATAAAAATAAGTGTTTGGGAGTTTTATTTTTCTATTTAGATGTGGAGGGATGTCAGTGCTTTGCTTAATAAGGTTGTTACTGACAAGAGCAGCTCTGGTCTTAGTCTGATCCTATTCTGAGTCTTGATTATCAAGAGCTGTTCCACTGCCCTGTGCTAATCACAGATCAGTTGAGGCTCTGTGTGTTTTGTGTGTGTACAGTGCCCCACAACTCCTTCATCTCAAGTACTCTACTCCTCTTGTCTGTGTGTGGCTAGGTGTTGTAAACAAAGTTCATAGTTCCAAAAAAATTTTGTCTCCAGTTTTAGGTGCTATTTTCTTACAGATTGTAGCAAAAGACAGTAATTTTCAGTGTTCAGGTACTTGCAATTCTTCATTCAATCTTCATTTACAGAATGCTACAGAATTTAGCTAAGGCACTTTTTTTTAATGTAAGTGTATGGTACTGTTTTTCTTCTAGTTCTTGGGTCTGAATATGTTTCTTTTCCTAGGTTAAGGAGAATTCATTCCATCTAAAATTGTCTTCTTTTTCTCTTTTTTAATTAGGCCTGGAAATGTTTTGCATGACATTGTAGCACTTCTTCCCCATTCTATTTTTATTTTGCAAAGTGATATGCTGGGTCTGTGCCTGTATTTTGTAGTGTTTGCCTTTGGTCGGCACTGTGTCAATGCAAAGCTTTAAAAACAATAAAATACTGACTTTGGGTGAGAGGAAAGGCTGAAAGATTGGCTGTATATGTCTTTAATTTTAAAAATATAACAGTAGTCTCATATATAGTTTATATTAGCACCTCTATCAGCACTGAACCACCTTCTCCTAGAAAGTACATCTTCCAGACTTCCTGAGTAGATGAAGTACTTTTCTTAAGAAAGCATTGCAATTACTCCCTGTAGAGTCAGCGAACTTTGCCACCTCCTTGTCCTTCTTGAAATGTCCTGTGCTTCTGGCCCTTTAATTTGATGTGAGGAGTTCCTACACTCGGGCAGCAAGGAGGCAGATTATGGCAAGGCTAGTCAGTATTATGAGAACATGTAATGAGCTGTACAGCCTGCAGAATTCTGGATGCCATAAAGGAGAGACACTTAAAGACAGTTTTCTCAAAGTAGTCTCATTAGCCTGGAAACCAGGGTTAAGAGATAAGAGAATTCTTGATCAGAGACTGGAACTTGCTTCTTGTGTTTATTGGAAGCTTGTTTTTCTAAAGGTTACACAGTGTGTTTTCAAGGAGTCTGATAGCTAAGCTGTAGTAACCTGACCTGTCTTCAGTTTCTATCATTACTGCTTGCAGACTGTGAACTAAATCCCAGATGGTAGCTGTGACATAAGACAGTAGCTGTGAGTATCTGAAGATAACCAGAATTTATAGTAAGTTTTGATTCTGGAATCCTTGCATAAGTAATCCTCTGAAATCATATTGTTTTTACCAAGGTAGTTCAATCAGAACTGGGTAGGGAATCCCATTTTCCCCAAAAGCATTTCTCTCATGACTATTTTAAGATTAAATACAAAGTTGATAGAGGCACGGCCCCTGGGTAATAATTATACTTTCTCCTTTGAAAGTATGTTTGGGAACTATGATTTATATTACTGTATAAGGATAGGAAATATAATTTTGTAAGATTCCATAAATAACTGGAAAAAGCTTTTGTTCTGGAAAAAGGAAGTGTGTAGGTATGCAGGGGTGGGAGGGAGAGGGAATGGTGCATAATAGGTCCTACCGTAGTACAAACTATGCAGGAACAGAGTTATCAGCAAAGTGGAAAATAGGAATCAGCTTTGTTTCTAAGGAAAACAACTCCCAGGAGGAAAGAAAAGTCCATATGCAATACCATAACTGCTGATGTGCTGTTACTTCCTACAGCACAATGAAAGTTCAGCGTATTTTGTTTCTTAAAGTGGTACCCATGAAATTATGGAAATTCTCATATATAAAATTTAGTACAGGGCATCTACTAATATAGTGAGTCACCTGCTGCAATGTGTATTTTCCTGTGTTATTTATCTGCTGAGGGGGAGATGACAGCAAAAGAAATCTCTTGCAATATGGACTGAAGGGGTATCATAGCATTCTCTCAACCAGACCTCCTGCCCCAACACAGAGTCAGCTCAGCCTATGACATGCCAGACAGAGAATTATCAGTATTGAAGAGATTACAGTTTCTGAAGGCAATTTTTAGCCTTACTTCAGTGTCTAGCTACCCTTATCTAACCCATGCTTATAGACCTATATTTATCTTGTTTGTTGATTGTCCAACACTTTGAAATCTGTGTCCCTTGTTGTAGCCAGTTAAAAGGCACTGATGCACTTGTCTTGCCTACACTGAAGAGGCAGGAATAAAAGTTCTGTTCTTGCAGAGCCTGGTGGGTGGACATTTGATGAAACTTCCTCTGACTTCCTTCCACCAAGGAAACTTAAGCAGCAAGGGAGGTGTAGGTGCCCTGGAGCCACATGTGACACATGGTCAGGGAAGCTGAGGCTTAATTGATATGAAGCTTTTGCCCCCATAAATACCCCAAATGTAATATTTCAAATATAATAGTTACAATGGTAAGTATTTAAGGTTCTAGTTATGCTAATTCTGTCACTTACAGGAAGTAGGAAAGCTAAAGTAACGTGAGGTATGATCTCTCTCTGCTTTATGCCAGTAGAAGTTTTGTGTACATGAACTTACACTGGCAAAATTGTTGCTGCTGAAATCTGTTCTGTGCATTATGGCTTAATTGTATTGGTATCATGCACATCACTGTTACATTCAGAGTAGGAGAGCTTTGAGGGTATCCCTGCCTTAGAGTGCCTATAGTAAAGCTATAGCACGAGCAAATGGCAGGCATGTTTCTGTATGAGATACTGGTTCTTATTTACTCACGTTGCAACAACTTCACAGTGAATTTTGAGGCCCTTGCATTTACGGTAAGGGAGAAATTTAAAATCCTGACATATCAGGGTTTTTGTCTTGCAGCTCTCACCAGGAGGCTGCTGTCACGTCTGCTGGGGACAGGTTGATGTCTGAAGTGCAGCCATGGAAAATATGTTAGTTGAACGCCCCCTAGCTGAAATAATTTTCAGAACCATGGCTAAGAGAAAGGTTCTCAGGAGATTCCAATTAACAGCTGGAGGGAATCCCACAATCAGAATTTCTTGTTTGTTTTTTCAGGTCAGCCAAGCAGTTACTCTAAGGATGCATTTATGTTCATATACTGATCCTTTTAGAAAAGTGTCTTGCATTAAGGAAGAAATCTTCATTTTTTTGTTCCTTTTAATTAGGTTGGTACAGATTTGGAAATATGAGGCTGTGCTTGCAAAACTCATCTGAAAACTAGATTGCAAAGTCATAGAAGTGTTCATGTTTCAGAGCCAAATTAAGCAATACTACAAATACAAACTGTAACAAATGTGGATAGAGCCTTCCCAAATCTTCGTTTGCGAAGCCCAGCCATGACAAATACAAGTGTCATTGAAGTCAGTGCTTACTCTGGTGTCATATATTGCACAGACACTTCTCAAAGCAACAGAACTCTGCCTTTTCTCTTAATACAACCGACTGGTCTTTGAATAGGCCAGTAACATTGGTTTTATCTTCATCAAACTGGACATTTCAATATAGGGAAAGAAAAGAAGGAAAACCTCTTTCTATGTAGTTAAGACTTTGTTGTATTATATACACACAATGGCATTGATTCTACCCCTTCCTTGATCAGGTTGCTCAGGCTTTATCCATCCACAGGAATTTCTCAGAGTCTGCAAACACTGTACACATTCAGGGAAAATTTTGATGTATCCAATTAATGAATGATTCCTATTGCCCATATTCTCTCCAATTAATGAATGACTACTATTGCCCATATTCTCTCTCCGTAAGTCTCATTTTAATATCACATTAGAGAGAAATACGTGGCTAGTTTAAAAGACCCAAAGCTATACAAAGTTAAGCGTCTTGGGTGATGTGCTTAACTGCTACTGCATTTTGGACAGGCTCTGCAGTGAGAGTTTCTACAGCCACTGAAAAAGTGACACTTAGCTAGAAAGCGGGTGATAAGAATGTTAAAATGGCCACGCAGCCCTTCCTTTGCAATGCTGACATCACTGCTTACAAGTTATAGAGCAGGGTTAGCAAGGATGAAGTAGCATTATCACAATAGATTAGCCTAATGGTTGCAAAAATCAAGCTATTGAAGATTAGAGACTTCCTTTCCTGACATTATCAAATGAGTTTTTGTTGTCTTACTGTTTTCTGTGCATGTGAGCGTGCATGAAAAGGTGGACTGTCACCACGAGCTGTCTATATATTATATCCTTATTTTTCCTCAAGCAGATTTCACAGAGCTGAGCAGGACTAATTGCTGATACACTACAGAAAATGCTGTCTTCAAGTTCACAACAAGCATAACAAAAGTATAGTCAGTATGGTTCGACTGCTAAGCGACAACAGTTGTGAGGAAAAAAAACTGACAAAGGTTCAGCACTTCCATCCCCTCCAATTAGCACTGAGCAAAACCTGGTCTCCCTTGTATTTCAAAAAGCAAAAGGTAAGCTTTTAAGCAACTTGTAAAACATCATCATCTTGACATTGTGCAAAATGTATAAAACCAGCAAAAAAGCACAACCCCTGTGTTTTCCTTTGTGGATCACTCTTATATTCAGAGAACTCCTTGTAAAATGGAAGCAATCCAGAAAACTCTGTCTGAGATCTCTTTTTCTCATGGCTACAACTGCAGCCAGCAGGTTAGTCCAAAAGTTGATGGGCTGTCTTTTAAGGCCCCTGGTCTTTTTTGCACCTTTAGGGGAAGCAAGACTAGGAGACACATGATAGAGTACCTGGAAGCATAGTTCATTTCCAAACAGTTTAAAGGTTTACTTCCAGTAAGTACAAATTTTTTAAATGAAAATCAATGAGAACAAAATGTAAAATTTGAAACTTACTTTTGCACAGTTCTCCATGAAATGTGATCAAAATATGGTCTGTTGATAAGACTACAATGACAAGGCATGGCAATCATCTGAAAAAATTCCCTTCACTTTCTCACAGGTTTTTTTTTTCTTCATTCTTTATTTTAATTTGAAATAGGACAAAATTACATTTTTTTGTCCTCTGTCTCTTTCTTTCTTTCCTCCTCTCTGTTTCTTTCACTAATTGGGAATCACACTGAAAATAGGCTGCTAAGTATAAAGGAATTAGTACATTTATCAGATTCTCCACTTTTTGCTCCAGACTTCAAAGCAGTTATCTAAGGCATGCTGCATGTGAAAATCACCAACAACTATACTGATATTTGTAGTTTTTGCATAAATGAAGTGATGAGTGCCTCTTTATATATATATTAATTAGACATTAGCTTACATGCCTTGCAAGCCTGGGATGTGCCAAACTACAGTGATTATGATCAAACATTAAAGAATTACCTACCTGCACTAAAGTTAAACAAAGATGGTGCAAACTGTGAATTGCTCTATTAACATTTCTGAACCATTATTAACTAATTTCACTACCACCTACTCATTAGTTACCGAGGCCCAAATTTAATACAATTGCTGTTTTGTGTCAAAGTATCAAACCATAACAAAGGAACAGAAGAGTTAAAGTTTAAGCTATATTAGTTTAGCATGTGTTTAAATCATTCTGCCAAATTACTTCCAGGTTTAGCTAAATAGGTAACTATAATCATGAAAGCTCAGCAAAAGAAATTCATTCAATACTTAAATACTTAAAGTCATACCAGAGTTTGAGTGCATACACTGAGTCAGGTTTTTGGCTTCTCCCAGCAATTGATCCAAAGATCTTTGTTTGGATCCTGATTCTTCAAAAAAATCTAGTTCTAGACCTTTCTGTAACAAAATACCAATATGATGTCCTTCTGTTACAGCCCCTACAGAATGCTCCTATTACAAACAGATGGGTTATCTAATACTCATTAGGGCCTCAACCATGAGATTTTGTTGCTGTTAGAGTGTAATCTATCAGGAGAGAGAACTATTTGTTGCTTGTCTCATGCTTTAGTAATTCATTCTCTATAGATCCTCATTAGAATGGAAAATTACAGCTGTAGGAATGTCTTAGTTTCAAGAAGCAGAAGCAGCCTTTTCCTTTTCCCTATTTTCAAAATAAATGTTCCGTGGTTGTAGGTGAAGGACATGGGCATTGGAGGAAAGTATCAAATGGCTGGTAACTTAGTCATTGTGGTTTTAACCGTGGTGGAAGTTCCTTGCTCTATACAGCTGTGCTGGTTGCTACTTCAAAAGAAAGTTCTCTAAGCTCTACACTGGCACAGGAGAAAGAACCAAGGCTGAGAATCATTTACTGTTGGAAGTAATGACATGTGATTTTATGAAAAAGGTCACAGGAACTGGGGCATTTCTTTCCTTCTGCAAACTATTTTGTGAAAACGGAAAGAGAAACAGAAAAATTAGGAAATCTTGAAAAATCAAAAGTCAGAACTCATGGGGTTTCACATTATTTTCCTGCAGACAGCAAGAAAATTGGCCATGATTTTTTACCACTGACATAGTATACATTATTTTATGAATCCGCAACTATTAAAATTTAGTGCAAATCTAACGCAGCTCTGCAAATGTGAACAGTTTGCATGGTGGAAGAAATGTTAACAGTAGTCCTCTTACTAGAGTATGTCTGTCCTCTAATGGAACCACTTGCTTAGTCTTCAGTGTGGGCTGAAGAAGAAAGGATGTGCAGGGAGAATAGGTGTCTCACGCCAGAGAGTTAATTAAGACAGAATTAAATGAGAGTTTTATGTCTGTAAGGTAGCTGCTCTTTGGTTATTTTCCTGTAATCCAACTTTAACACAATGGTAACCACAGAACTGTACTTCCATGGTGCATCTCTTGGCTCTCCCCCTCACTGTAGTGACCTATATTTTTAGTGGAAAATACAGATCGTGCAAAGAAGCTTCCATAGATTTGAAGCAAGTTCTCTTGCTTGACCAAGGAGTGTGAATGGCTGATAACATGCCAATGTCAGGCCACATCTGTGCAGGCCAAATACAATCTGTATGTGCAGCATCACTAAAGCTGATGGAGGTGGTCCCATTTGCATAGTGCATGCAGGAGTTTGAGCTTCACTGCTCCTGGCAGTCAGTCTGCTCCTTGCACTGAAGTTACCGCCCCTGAGACAAAGCTAGCAGAACGAGATATGTGAGCTTGCATCTCTGCTTATCTACTTTCCAGCCTGATGGATTAATGCAAACTCAGCTTCATTGTTCATGTAAATGAAGATGTCAGGTTTGGAGTGACTAGAGAGAGGTGTGGACTTTTACCTTTTTGCTGTCCTTGCTTAAGGGGACAACCTTTTGCAGGGATAGGCAACTGTTAAGGGCAGCAACACTCATTTGCACTAATAAATTTGTGGAACCTTCTCAGTCCAAGCTGAGAGTTTGAATTTTGTTCTTTCAGTATTAATGGACCTTCTACACATCTCAAAATTAACAAGAGCAAATAATATTTTTCCAATATTCTTAAGGAACAGTTTTTTTGGAAAGTCCTGGCTCTTAATGATTACTAGGATATCTGACCTTGTATTTATATCTAAAGCTATTAGAAATTCAATTGTCTCTAATTGCCACTTTAAGTGATAGTCGGGTCATCATATCTTGTATATTTAGCAAATCTAGGTTTGGGGAAGCTGCTTGAGATCTGACCTTGTATAAATGCTTTTTAAATTACATAGAATCATTTCATAAATCTAATTAGCGTGTGATAAAATCACTTCAACTCACCTCATTTGACACGAGTCCATAAAGCAACCCACGAAGTATTGTCTATTGTTACATATTACTGTTGCTTCTATATGAATGCCTTAAACAGAAATTATATACCACTGTTTATAGCAGTATTTACCTTGGCCAGCAAGTTGTCATGTGTCTCTTCTGAGTAGAAGTAAGCCATGCTCTGGAGGGAGAAAGAGAAAAAAATAATCTGTGCTATGCTTGTAGGAGACACCATTTAATCAGCTAGACCAGTTAATAACTCTTGCTGCCTTTTTTATTTGTCAAGGGCTCAATATTTTTTCAATATGAGGTCTGCTTCAGTGTGCTTTAAATGGCAGTTTATAATTAATGGTACTTGAGCGTGTCTCTTATTTCAGAAATTCATACAACATTCTTGGTTACAATTTATACATGATTTTAAAGTATAATTAACGTTCAGCTTTACAAGATATATGCAAACAGATATGCAAATTTGGAAATAAATATGCAAACATATAAAATGTTGTTGAATTAAGTAGTCCTTAACATTTTTAATGAAATCAATATTTTATTCATATTTTGCACACAATTTTGAGTACTTAGTGATTTGGTAGTTCTCAGACTTTCGTGGACCATGGCTGCAGATTGATTCTCTTGTGGCTCATCTTGTCTTCCAGTCTCTTGAACCTCATATGTTCCTTATGGAAAACAGGAGCTAATCCAAACCCCTTTAAATTATTGGGACTGTTTTCAATTATGCTGTGTGGATATTTGAGATAGTAAATTTAACCTGTTACTGAAACCGTTAAAAATAAGCTTTATAAAAACTTTCATATCGAATCATGTTAAAGGTCTTTCTAGCCCAGTATCCCATTCCTAACAGTAGCTAAATAAACCCCACAACTCCACACAGAGAAAAATATGAAAATATACATCAAATATATCACCTCAATGTTTTTCTAGCATACAGCCACTTGTGAGTCAAGAAGTGCTTATGGTGGTTTCTATGCAGTTAGTTACCCTCCTTTCTCTCTCTACATATTCTATCTCTGACTGTATTGGTGACACACCAGTTTACCAACTGTCTTACGAGTGGCAGAGATCCCAAACCCAAATACAGTATTATAGATGTGGTCTATCAAGTGATGATTCTCCCTTCCCTCAATCTGCTGATTTATGCTGTTACTACAGTCCAGGAAGATGTGTGCTGTCTTCATCAGGCATACTGTCAACTCACTGCTGCACACAAAGACATTGCCTCAGCTGCTCTAGCCCCAGGGAGGGAACCCTGGCAATCCCTGCAGCCCCAGACCTGGAGAATGGCATCCTCTCTCAGGAACTCATCTGAGTTAAGACCTCTGACGCGCTAGGGGTGGTTGCTCCAGTCAGTGCTGCTGTCTGTGTGGAAATCAGTCCATTTCTTCCTACCATGAGACAGTGATGGCTCTTTGAATATTCTGTCTTTACCTGTTCTCACCACTACCCCTAAACATGTGACTCAGTGGCCTGACATTTTCTTTCTGTAGATGCAGGAGGCTATTTTCACTGCTATGTAGTGCTGGTAGCCCTCACATGTATAATTTTATCAGTAAATTTGCCACATGATTCCTATCCCTGAATGCTTGCACTTCCTCAGCTTTGGTAGACCAAAAACTTGATCCCTACCAAGGAATTGTTAACTCCAAAGGACATGTAGTTAAGATACCCAGACAATAAAGGTATAAAGATATGTGGAATTTTGTATTTAACTGATAAGACAGAAAATCCTTAGGGACCTTGAGAGGAAATTAGTGTTCTGGAAGTAGTTGCTGATAGTTATTAGGTACTGGGAGACTGATAGATGCTTTGCAATTGTAACAGATACATCTGTCATTATAATGTAGCAATAGATTGAAGAAGGAGGTTAAAAAATACTGGTACTTCAAACTACACCTTTTGTAGTGTGATAATGTAATGCATGCTGAGGAGAGGCACAGGGAACAGTTGAAGGATTTGGTGTTATAAAGGCCAAAGGCTGAAGTAGCAGGCAGTGTGTAGAGGCAGGTTTCCATTCTGTCTCTGTTGCCATCCAAAGCATGCTTTAAGTTTAATTTTTGAACCAGAAAGAATTTCTGCAAGTGCAGAAATTGCTGAAAGTAGCAGTTTCTTCAGACACTTAAAGTCCTCCATCTAGATTCTGGTGTTAGACAGGATGGCTTGGAGAAGCATTGGCTTTAAGGAATTTGAATACCCGAGCATACAAATGTAGGATGGTTGAGTGTGGCATAGAAAATTGCATTCAAGTCACAATGCACTATGGAATGCAGAAAAGGTACCCTATTCAACTGTCAATCTCAGAACCTGAGCCAACCTTACACTTTATACTTCATGTGCTATAGATCCTATGAGGTGACTATCAGTTGAAGAGTAAATGTGGTTTCCTATCCTTGGTTTGCAAGATTACTAATCAAGGTCGCATGCCTAGGCTTTAAGTCATTTAGGATTATTACATCAACTTCTTACATATGTAAAGAGCCACGCTGCAGTCTATGTTGTTAATTATTTAAGACTTGTGCATTTTAATAGTTTATAGGTTTGGTCACTTACATTTTTTTGATAAAACTGAGAATATGCTTCATTTAGTTTACATCGATGCATAAGTAATCAAAATCATAATTATATTGCTAAAGAAACATCACTTAAAATAGACATATAAATGCTGTTTTGATCATTGCAAACTGCTATTTGTGGTGCAGCGTTCTAGTTATGAGATGTGGAAAAATTTATCTGCCCTTGCAGGTGTGTACTCAAAATGCTATTTCAGGGCAAGTAGTGCTATAGTATTTTTCTGAGAGATATTGATTGATTTATTACTACAGGCATAGTGAGTGAAAATCCATACAGCTGCTTCCCTGTACATCTGTGGTAGTTTCAGAGTTTTTAGAATATAATTGACAGACAGAAGTAAGATCCTGATGTACTCAGCAAACCAGTGTTCAGAGCTATGCAACATCTTCTGCCTTCGTACCACATAGCCTTGGTCTTTAAAAGACTGTACCTGTGCACTCGCTCAGTTCCGTATGCTTTTTATTCTCCCAGCATATTTCAGTCCTGGGTTCTTGCAAGGTTGTGTTTCTGTAGGCTGCATTTAATTTCAGCTGATTGCCCAATCCTCTCTTCCTTCTGTGGTAATTGGTTTTTGAATTGTCTCAAATTCTCCAATGGATTTACGACAATCTGAAAATTAACAATGGCCCCTTACTTGCACAGGGCTGTGTAATTCACAAAGTTCTTACTTGACCGGTACTTCTTTTCCCCTTACTTCCAGCCAGGCAATCTTCTGTGCTTTTTAAACTGGTGCAGAGGCAGTAAAATGTCTATACATTGAAACTTTCTCCTCCTGGCACTCCATCACTTGGAAAGCAATCTGAGGCTTTTCCATAGGCTGATGTATTGGCAGTAACTTAAAAAACCCCCAAAATATAGAAACATGATTTTTGATTATGCTATAAATTGGGATTATTTCCTTCAGGCAGGCGGAAGGACATGCCAGATGGACTTTATATGTTGGCTGTTAGAAAGCTTTAGGAGCCAAAATTATAATTAGCTCGCTCCTATTGAAATATGTTCTCCCTAGCTGTATTATTTTTTTGCCAGAGACTGATACAGTTCTTGAAAGGTGCAGTTCCCCTCAGCACAGGAAATATGCATCATTTTGTTGGCATTAACCAACCACCTGTGCAGTAGCTGTCTCAGTGCTTGCATGGGGAGGCAATACATGGGCTCCCTGGCACACTTCAGGTGTGTGCCTGTGCTGCAGGGACTGGTGCAGAGGGGATGCACTGGCTGGGACTGCTCAGTGCAGTAACTGCAGGGATCTACACTCCAGGCGGATGGGGTATGAATGGCTCAGAATTGCAGGAAACTCTTCCAAACACCAAATTTGAAGAAAAGCAGGACTAGTTCATCAACAAACCATCAATGCAAGAAAGTGGCTTGTATTTCAGCAGCACCTAGTTTTGTGTGTTGTAAAGTGGTACTTAAGTCATGCCATTGAGATCCAGGTGCCACCTACACTAAATGACTCTGTAAGTAAGTGGTGGGAGTGAAGGACTTGTAGGCACTACTGAAAGAAACTTTATCAAGGAACTTTGACAGGAAACACGGACTACAGCACAGGATGCAAAAATCTGCTAGACATTATGCGTGGCTTACTGGGGCAACCGAAGCCTCACTAGGACAGTTGAGCACGCCAGTGAGAGTAAAGCTAATCTGGGAATGTTTTCACTCACCCCCTTCTGCCACTCTTGGATTTTAGCATAGATGTGTCCACTATGAGACCTGGTCCATACTTTCTGTAGCTCACCGGAGTTGAGAATGCGAATGAAGGACACAGAGGCAGGCAGTGTAGCAAATGAGATCTCATAACAAGTCAGACACAGCACTGCAAACAGGATCCAGATTCTCCTGTTTCACAGTTCAGTGCCATCCAATGGTTCATTTTAATTTGAGCTGAAATTGTAACTAATTTCCCCCACACTGTTTGGACTGTTTATTTGCAAGATGATTATTTAATCTTATTAGAGGTGGTAAAATGCTTTCACTGGAAGTTCTCTCAGGTTCTATTTGGTCGATTCCTTTTACTTGCATGTGTTCCTTTTCTCTGTTGTGGATGCTTACCAGTTAAGGGGGAATGTACTAGTAGCTGAACTGTAAAATCTTGCTTTTCCTGTAAGTTACACAGTGATGTACTTGCAAAAGTAGTATCTTTTCTTTCTCTTTAAAACTGGATTTGTATTATGAAAGCAATTGCTTTCCACACTTTTTATTGACTTATATCTTCATAACTTCGCTAACTTTTTTTTTGGAACTGGCTTTTCATTAAAATACATGATGCCACAGTAATTCTCTTGGTTGTTCATATTTTGATAAGACTGCATGTTGCCGAAGTAATTCTGATTATGCTTTTAAAAATCTCAAATAAGCAGAATGTGGTGGTAGCAAATGTTTTGTGCTTTTTTGGTTGGGTGAGGAAGGAGGAAATACATATGTTTGAGAAAAGGGAGACAAGTTTCTATGTGCTTCAGACCTGATTCTAGCACCTTTGTTTAGTATAATAGTACTGATAAGCACTATTTTGCAATGTCCTTATTGATTTGCTACAGAACAGCAAATGTAAACAAAGGTCAGTAATCCTGCCAATTTAGGTGCAATACTAGGCTTTGTTTGGTTACTGCCTCTGGCTTTTATGTAGGTAAGGCAAGACGTACAAAGAAAATATATGTTTCACCAGGCCCATTTGATCTGAAGTGAGTTTGGTTTGAAATTATTTTTGCTTTTTGGAATTTGTCTGCTTTGCTGTCTTTTCCTAGAGAATTTATAGTCCCAAGACTGCTTTGCCAACTGAGGATATCTCTACTGTAGCAGTTAATAACAGTTTTTCGATGCATGGACTTCTTGACAATAGACCTATCTTAATGACCTATTGTGGACCCAGGGGCTTCAGGAGCCTCAAAGTAAAAAGCATTGTCCTACTCCAGTATTTCAGCCAGATCATCTGCAAACTCTGACTGATGGTGACCATGTCATAGGAGCCAGTAGAAGTCTGTTATAATTCCTTCAAATATAGGTGGTTAACCATTAGCAGTTATCTAAAATAGCATTATATGTACATATACAGTGAAAAAGCAGCTAGAAGTTTGTATGGGAGAAAACAATGTAAGAGTGAAAACTATGACACAGGAATAGTAAAGCTACACACCCATACAGAAGTTCTCTGTATCATTTGATGGCTTTAATACAGAGAAGCAGCTGTGTGGAATAACAAACTGTTGTTCCTCTGAACTTACCACTGAATAAAGATTCCTCAACACCAAAAAAATGAGACCCATGAATAAATGAATAAGCAATGAGCTGTCAGCTGAAAAGAAGCAATGAAAAACTAGAAAGAGAGAGAAAAATGAAGAGCATTAGGTGCCAAAAAAGAAAGTGCCAAAAAAATTGGGATCTGTCAGATTGGTACGAGCAATGATCCCTAGTTCCTCATTAGTTGCATATACAAAGCATGTTGCCAGAGTCCTTTGATCCTACATTAATTTACAAAGTATTTTGATAAACACTTCATTATTTCCCTCAGATGTGCCAGTGGATGCAGGTAAAGGAGGAGGCCATGTCTAGGAGCAGTCATGTAATTAAGGCACAAAATGCAACCAGGGATTCTAAAAATTTACTGAAATACATTTCTCGTATAATGCAACGATCGGACCAACAGTCATTATTCCTTCTAGGACTTCTATAGATCACTGAAGAACATAATTTTCTAGATTCAACAATTATTTATATGTGATACTAATATTATAGAAATGGTAAATGTACTTCATTGTTTTTATGCAGTGCAAGTGACATTGAGGAAAACCTGTGCAATTATCCAGCTGTACTTACACCATTAAGGGAGGTCATTCTGGATCACAGGTAAGTCAGATAAATATTTTGACTTTGCGTATTTGGATACAGAGCCTGTGGTCAGCAGTTGGTATTTGGCATGCAACTGCCTACTTTATCCATTTTTATGCACTAACTAATTTTCTTGATGTAGGGATTTGAGGATGGAAAAATAATTTCATAAATTATAAGCAAAAAAAAAATAATCTGTTTCATCTACTTCATTCTGGATAGCCGTTGCATAAAAACTGTCAAAAACATATTGCTCTGGCTTCATCCCTGCTGCAGTTCCATTGATTACAGTGGAGTTAAATCGAAGATGAATCTGTCTGCTCAATTTAAATCTAATGATTGGTTAAAAAGTCAGGGGGGAGAGCCCTGTCTAAATCCAGGGCTGTTTTATCCTTGTGTCAGCATTTAATTCCATTTGCATATAAGCCTATTTCCCTTCTCTAAATTTAATTTGTTAGAGCTTGGCCCTCAGCAACAACAGCAACAACAAAGTAATTGCATGCACTATTGGGCAATGGTGCCAATACAGCATGTGCTATAAAAATGTCTCACACAAATTTATAAAATGTAGTCATTAGTGACATTCTGCCTGGCAACAGCAGTATCTGGATATTTGAAAAAACCCCAACCTTGAGCTACCTCATGGACATGCGACATCTAATAATACACATATGAAGAAGCTTTTTTTAATATTAATTGTGGCCATTTCACCAAAGGAAATGAGATATCCATGTCTTATATGACCAATAGGAACATCCTAGAGTTTCACCGAGACAAGGTAAAACTGGCTGAGGCTTAGTTCTTAGGCTGTGCTAGATGTCATCTGTGCCTTTTCATAAGTTACTTTTGCAGTGTGACTTAGCAGGCTTGTTTTAAATTGGGGAGAAGTGGTTGGCATTGTCACAATATACCCGGTTTCTTTAGCTGCTACACTCCACTGCAGTACTATTCACTATGTTCCCATATCACCTGTCCTAAAATTCTCAGCCCAATCTTCGTTTAGACCTTTCACCTGGACATTTTACAATAGAAAGACTTTTATTGTTAAACTTGACCTGATCAACAGTCATTCCAATTCAATTGTTCTTCCAAAGGTAGTGCTACCTGCCTCAAGTTTATAGGATCCTTTATTCTCATTTTCCCTATCCTGAGTTGATTGCACACAAGATGAAAACACCAAAATCAAACCATTTGTAAGGATTTAATTTGAGTTTTTCTTTCTGCTTCAAAAACTCGATTTTTCACTATACATTCCAATGCATTAAAACTAATCATGGTCATAAATTCTTACATCTTGTCAATTTTGCACAACTTCACTGTCTATTAGGAAGAGATCACTTCAGTTTCACCATTTGTGGACAGCAGACACTGATGCCAAGGGGTAAGTACAGTGTCCTGGGGCGCTGTGCAATGTTGTACAGATAACAGAGCCTGGACGAGAAACCAGATTTTCTGTATTAGAGCTGCGTGGTGTGGGCCTAAGGTCATGCTATGCATATAATGTAATATAAGTTCACAGAGAGTGGAAAATAAACACGCATCTTCCCACTTTTTGATCTCTGTGTTTAGATAAATCACATTATTTCCTAACGTATCAGATGTTTTTTGGTATGCATTGTTCCTCATAGGGACAGGAAAGCCTGCCGTTACCCCTGTTACTTGCTCCCATTACCTCTTGATGCACTTGCATCCTATCCTCAGGAGGATTAGAGGGCACTCAGGACCTTTCAGGAGGCACTTACCACTTTACAGGATTAGGATAAGCCTGCCTTTGATGTTTTTGTGATCACACCCATCTGTCATAACTGAACATGGTGAAGTAGGCTTTATTTTTATTTAATGTTCTAATTATGTTTAAAAGGTCAAATATAAAAATATTTTTTCTTTGTCTGCCTTTCCTTAAAAAATCAGCGGGGATATGTTGATTTTTAATACATATGCTAATGTTGAAAACTGAAAAAAACCCACAGTTAGAATCAACAAATAAAGATGAGGTTTCACTTGATTTTAAAGTTTAACAATTGTACTCCATGTCATACTCCTTCCTCTTCTTCCATCCATATATTCATTACAAATGTCAGATAAGGCTAATCCTTCATGTGACATTACTACAGATGGTTACACAGGGGACTTAAACCAGATGCTGATAGTCTGGATAATCTGGATAAAAGCTGGTAACCTAAACCAAATCCATTTTGTGTATTACTGATGCTAACAGTTAAGATATGTATAAAATTTTTATTGCCCTTTAACACTTTACTTAACTTTTGTTTTCCTATTTCTATAACTAGAAGGTTTTTATTTTGGAGGGGGGTTTTTTACATCTCCCACTGTCCTTCTACTTCAGATAAATCACACACGTATGTATGTAATAAACAAGATTTGGGAAGGGGAGGGATACTTTCTAGATGAGAATGAATACTAAGTTTAGCTTTTGTTTTAAAATTCCCATTGGGTTGAAAATTGGCACTTTTCAACTGACACTTGTGAAAAGCAACTTTAATTTACTTTTATATGAAGAGGTTTAATGAATGTATTAGCAGAAAAAAAGTAACTTCATTCTATACTTTTAAAGAGTCTTTGAAGTTCAGTGGTTAGGATGGGAGCTGATAGGAGTCTCTGTTGGTGAGTGGCCTAGACCTCTGACCAGACTTGGAACCCATTTTTCTGTTTACTCAAGAATAGAAACATCCTATCTTAAATGGGATTTACTTTGAATATTATGTATACTTCTATTCTTTCATTTAGTAATGGTGTTTGTATTCTGAACTTTGGGATTCATGAAGACTAGTTAGTCTAAGAAGAACTCTAACTCTGTGTATGTGTGCATGTGCACATGTGTGTTAAGCAGTTATTTACATGAGAAATTCTGTGACATAAACATACACAGTAATGTAGACAACACTCAGAATATGTGTCATATTGTGCCATACATTATCCCCTATTCTTGTGAAACAGAAGGATTCCAACATATAATAGATTTAACTGAAAAATAGGCTGGCTGTTTAAATCTGAGAATGTGAAACAGCAAGTTTAAACTAATCAAAGTAGTGAAGTGTGGTTCTGACAGGGGCAAAAATCCCACAATGGTTAGAGGCCAGGATTTCAGCTTGAAGTGTCTGTATCGAAGATACTGTTCTGATACCATTTCCCTTCACTTCCTTCTTCACCTCCCAGGGCTTTTGTGCTTGTGTTTGAGATGAAGTAGAAATGTGAATTTTTATTTTATTCCTGGTTGAAAGACTTCAGCAAAGGAAAAGGGAGAGAGGAAAGAAATGTGCGGTGTTGCATCTAGTGATCCTTGCTTGTGTCTGACTGTCACTGAAAGCTGCCTATGGCTAGAGGAATTGGAGAGGAAAATAGTAGGTTATTGTTTGCTGCTTAATATAACACTATTTTGGGCTCTTTTGGCTGTTTCTTTTTTTTTTTTTTTTTAATAGGTTGTGCCTCCAAGTTGGTCACTAGTCTGGAAGTATAGGAAAATAAGTTTACCAAGAACCTGAGCTATGCAACTACTGTGTATCTTTTCATCTATTACCTATCACACTTGAGATTTATATTAGGGTAAGCAACTTGAGCAGGTTCCCATACGGTAAATGAGCTATGGTCTAATCTGATCTCCCTGTAATCCAGTGAGCTCTGAGGGCAGTGGTCTGGAGTATGGTTTATGGAGCATGGTTTCTGTGATTCTCTTCTTAACTTGTTTTGCCCCTAGTGGGTACTACAGGAACAGGTAAAGAAGTCAAGGTCCTTGGTCAGCCTAAGCATGTGGAGTACTGATGTTTGAATACTGGGATTTAATACAGCCTTCTGTTGCCAGTCAAAGCTCTCAGGTGCACGATCCTCAGAGTCTTCAGCAGGATATCCAGTAGTAGTTAGTAATGTCTCTCTCTCTCAGAGTCCTTACTGCTTCACTGATTCTAGAAGTGTAGAGATCACACCATTGGCCTAAGTTAAAACAGTTCTACTGAAATCAGCAGAATCCAGATGACTTAAACCAGTAGAAAACCTTGATCCTTTCCTTCCTGTATAGAATGATACAGCAGTAACGTGTACTGCTCACTGTGGGTCAAATAATTCTCAGCAAATTGCTGAAAATGTTTAGAAGAGTAGTCTGTCATTACATCTTAGAGCATACTGCAAGGATATCTGCTGCAAACCTTCTGCAGGGAGATGAAGAAAGACATATTGTCCAGATATTTTCTGTTCTTACTATACTGTGATCAAATACAATCATAATTGTTGTTCATTTTGGGGTCATAAACCTTTATAGTGAAAGAGAGGGTGAATACTTTGGTCTGAAAGGTTAGCTGAAGGAAGATGAATTATTGTGACAGATGCAGAAAAGTGAAAGAGGTGAGTAATTATGTGAAATGTTGTGAACAAGGAGTGAAACTTCTACAATTATGTGTTTTGTGTCAAATGAGGTTTTGGTAGGTTGATACACATTACACTAAATGTTATGATTAATAATAATAATGTTATCTTAATGGTTGTGGTAATCAAAGAGTGGAAGCAATAACTGGATCTAACTGATAAGAACATTTGACTGACCCTTGACAATTACTTCTTTAAATGTAAATTTTTAGACTGTGACTTTAAACAGTAGCAGTTCCTTGATGATTTATTTTAGAGGCTTACAAAAAGTATGAAAATAGAGTAACATTCTATTATTGACCATATAGGTGTGGTTGAAAGACCTGTGCATGGGGCTACCATCTGTTCCATGTTAGAGGAAATGCCCAGTTCAGCAGAAATATTTCTTTGCATGTTGTAGGCCTGGAAATGCCATTTCAGCACTATGAAATCTGATACATCAAGACTTAAACGTCACTTCCAGAAATGCTTTAGTGGAGCGTGTGTGTATGGAAATGATGTCCTGGTATAGAGAGGGTCCTGGGTATGGGTATTTTATGAGCCACATATCTCTAATTCATATTTTGCTTTTGAAACATAACACATGTTCTAGCTGCACTGATATGGGTTCTTGCTTATTATAGTTAATGGATTATTCATCCTCTTTGTCCTTGACATAATCCTAAGTATGTGCATAAAACTCAGATCATGTTGCCCATAAAAACCAATCAGCCCAGAGTTCTTCTGCAAGGTGTTGAACAGTCACCCAGAGCAGATGGTAAAGATAATGTTTAATAAAGAGTTAGAGGATTAGTTGGAACAAAAATAAGCTAAGAGAAAGGGATAATTTCATTTCGTATGAAACTCCATGACATTTCATGCACCCAAGGACTGATTAAAATGATGCCAAAAGCTGCTCTCTTTGGCCAGTTTGTCCTAATACTGACCCTGCTTATGTTATCAGCTGCTGTATCTGCATGTGTTATTCTACCACTTTGTGAATAACTCAAAAGAAAGCTCTTCTGATTCTCCTGTGGCTGGCAAAAGTAATTATTAACTAAATAGGAACAGAAGAGATGATAGGTTCTGCTAAATGTGATGAATATATTTAAGCAATTGATACCTCAGCTGAGGTTTAGAAGAAAAGTTTTATAGGTCATTTTGAACATAAATAAATTTTAAATGGTAGTTTTTGTACTGTGTGGAGTTAAGCTTTGGTTTACCTTGAATATGTAGATGCTGAATGGAAAACAGACCAGGGGATAGCTCATAAGTAATTTTTAGTTTTGTTTTAGGAAAATTTATTTTTGCCATCAAAAAAGTAGTGGACTAACAAAACCTACAGATTTTGCATATTGCATAACATTTGTAATGAAGGTCCAGTTGTCCTGTAATAAGGCTTAATCAAGGAAATAGAATAAAACAAATCAGAAGCAAGTATTTTACAGTTATAGTATTTCTGGGCTCATAGTTGTCTGCTATAAATTTAAGATTTATGAATCAGAAGCTCTGACAAAACATGTCAGGTATGGGTGCTGCAGGAGCAATGTAAGTGGAATCTACTTGTAAAAGCAGTGTCCTTTGTTCTCAACACAAAACTTAAACTATTTGAAGCTGTTCTCAGAAATACATGTTCTTTTGAGAAGACATTTTGGAATGGTTGATGGGACACAGAATACAAATATGTCTTTTAATAGTTATGGCATAAGAGTAGAACAGGATCAAAGTCCAAACTATTAACTTTCTTTGCTGAGACTCAGTGGTCACTGAAGCATAAAACCAGATGTGAGCATCTCTGGACTCATTCCAGCTGAAGCTCAAAGCTCTAGTGAGTCTTTAATGGTAGAGCACTGTTAGCTGTTTCTGTAATGCAGGAAGACAAAAATATTCTAGAATCAACATAATGGCTTTTGCACTGAAGTGGGCCAAAACTAAACCTTTGAAAGCCTCTTGAAGTTTGGTGGCTTGGGTAATAGCGCTACCTAGTAGTTCCAGAATTCAACTGAAATCTTCTCAAACCTGCTCTGGATTTTCTAGCCATCTCCTGTGCTTAAGACAGTGTTTGGCTTTCTAAAATAAAGGCCCTAAAGCCTTTTTTTCTGCTGCAGGTTTTTCCTACCTTCACTTGTGCTCCTGTTGTTTCTGCAGTTAGTCACTTTTGAAAATATTTCATAGGGCACTTCAAACAGCAAAGTCTGTTTAAAATAGTCTGGAATAACATATAAATACCAAGACACTGTTAAGAATGAACTGGGAATTAATGAAACCTTAATTTCACTAACAATAATTGTACTTATTTTACTACAAGAAGCAGGTTTAGCTAACTCTTGTGTTTGAAACTACTAATTGTTGTGAAATAGATTGCTATAAAACTGTCTAGCAAAATTATTTCCAAATTTCCTTTGGTCTGCTAAATATTTGTCCATACTTCATCTTTTGAAATCACAGAGGCAAGAATGAAGCTCAAGATGTCTGTCAGCTGATAGTATCACAGTATCAGAATCAGATAGTGCAGCTCAGCAAGAAGAGAGGGGCATATTGCACAGCTGAGACATAGATAAGTCTAAAGCAAGTTATGGCTTTATCTCAGCTTAACCTTGAACCAGCTGCCCTTTCCAAACCCCTCCATCCCCCCCCTGCCCCCCGCAGTGTTCCTAGTGCACTACAGTTATGCTGTAACACACAGCTAGAATAAACAACATTGGAGATGGGGGAAAAGCAGCTTTAGAAAGGATATTTTTCATTCCGAACATGTTTCTTAAAATGTACAGATAGAAATAAATAGCTTGACTAGCTGAATTTTGAAAAAAACCCAAGAGATTCAGTTAAAAAAGGATCTTTTCTGTCTAGGACTTTATGTTAATTGAATAATGATAGCAATGAAATGTATTATGAAACAAAGTATTTTTTTTTTACTTTTTCATGTTTTTAATTTAAGAAATACTCCCACCATAATAAACCCCAGAAATTATGATCATGGAGGAATGGGTAGGCGTTCTTATTCTTTCCCAGATTGTGAATGATTAACATACAAGTAATTTCTCCCAGCACTCAGAATGTTGTTCACCTTGTAAGTCCCTTGAGTTACTCACTCTACAGCCTGCCAATTAGTGTGTTCACATCATCCTCAGATAATGCTTTTTGTTTTTTCCTATCTGTATTTTCTTTTGGTCTTGGCAGGGAAATGTCAGAAAACAAGCTTTGTTTTGATTTTTTCCCCTTTGTTTTTCTCAACTGGTACCTTTTCAAAAGTTTTCAGAAATCAAATGTGCACTTTTGCTTTTTTATTCCTATTTTATCTGTAGTGGTTTCCTAACTTTCATCCTCCAACTCTAATATCTCCTTTAATGGGGTCTCTGTGCTGCTTTTCTCACAAGGTGAACACTTTCTTCGTTTTTGCATCTGAATGATACAGTTGTACTTCATTAAGAGATTTCTAATTTTTGGTAGCTTTGAGATAAGTGAGATCCTACCACCAAACATACCATATTTTGGATGCATTTCTTGTGTGCACAGTTATTGCTCTTGACTTGGATTAATAATAAATCTTCTTTTTTCTCTAAGGCTCTTCTATTCAAATGCATAATTTCTTCTTTCATTTTTAGATGCTTGTCCAAAGGGAGGTTAAAGTTATGCTTGAATATCATGACACACTAATTTTTTAACAGAAAACCCACAACCTATTGATTGGCACTCTCTGGAGCACACCCTTGTGATGATAATAACTGTGATGATATGTGATTTTCTGTAGCAATAGTTTTATTGGCAAATGCAATGTTTTGCTTCCTATTTACATCAATGGGTTTTAATAAACAAATATCATGCAGCTACAGCAAACTGTCTAATGATATTTCACAAACTACTTTTCCCAACAGGAAAGAAAGCCAGTAGCAGGAATACTTGCCACTGCAGTTCATTACAAATATTTTTAATTTTTGTCTCATTTTAGGCTAGGGAATCTTCAAAATAATACAGTATACACACATGTCCAAAACTCAGAGTACAGCTACATTCTCTCTTCCTCTCTAACTTCTGAGGTCCTTGCTGAACATTTACTTTAACTGTCTTACAGGGTCTGATGTAAGTTCATACCCGAGACAGATCTCAGTCTTTAGCTGCAGTTCTATATCCAAAAGAATAACCACGATGACTTAGTTCCTGCTGTTAGATTATTACTGCACCTGTGACTTCTTAAATTAGCCACAGCTGGCCTGGCTGGGACCTACTGGCTGCCGTGGGGAGCAGCAGTCTGCCTGTGCTTCAGGAACACTCGCAGCTTCTCCGTCACGTGCTGTTGAACTGAAAAACAGCAATCAGGCAGGAGAAGGGCAGTGGCAAACTTGGGTTCTCTTTCCTGTCATAGGAAATAAGCCTTTCTCAGTTTTAGCTGTGTCAAAGCTGTGTTCTAACACCTGCTTTCCAGATAACTGCTTAAATTTCTGCATACTGCAAAAATACAATAGGCAAACGCCCTTCTTAATTTGGAAGATCTCCTAATCACCTGGAAGTAAACTATCGTTTTTACTACTTGTGGCTCCTACTTTCTCCAGATATGCAAACAAAAACCCAAAAAACCAAACCTGGTTCCAGAAGAGGAACTGGAAAAATCCCATTTTAAAAAGAGATTTAGAAGGACTGCTGATTTTTTTCCATCCAGTAGATAACGGGTTCTTTAAAAACAAAAAGCATAACAGAAGGGAAGAGTCACCCTTCTGCTATGGCCTTCCTTAGATATCCTCTTCTGGAAAACCTATAAAAGGGGAATTAATTATATGCTTTAAGGATGCCTTTCATTAATATAATTAGAGAAGCAATACTGTCTTCTGCTTTCTTCTTGGCTTGGCTTGCCTGTGCAAGTCACACTAAACTGACTGCAACTTTGGTCAGTGAGAACATAAGAGAAGCTGGATACAGGAAAGACTGGATCACCACCTTTTCTAGCAACATGCTGTCTTTCAACCTTCTTTCTTAAAGAAAGTATACAAATTGCTCCAGGTTTTCAGTGAAGAGTGGTAAGATACAAAATATATTCCTATTCCCTGGAGGTTAAATTAGTGGGTAGAAGTGTTGTCTGATGACTTGCTTGTTTGTAATTGCCAATTAAGGAAAATGAAAGAAATCCTCCTGTTTTGTTTTGAACAACTCTGTCCTCTTTTGAATGTGGGCAGATGTTTACATAAGAAAAGCAAATGGAAATAAATCCAAGTATATAACTTTTAATCTTTTGCAGATAAGTAAGCTGCTAAAGCTTACTCAGCTGTGCTCTTAATGGTATAATGGAACTGTTTGTGACATTAGTTGCGGTGGATTTGATTTTGCTTCAGGTTGACATTTCATAGCATTAAGTGTGAAAAATTACATCCTCAACAAAGCCTTCCTTGGTGGAGCTCTTGGAGACAGGCATTAAGACCTTCTCAGACTAATTAGAGCTTCTGTGATAGCTGAGTGGTTGCTTCACTCTTCTTTTTGGGGCTTTGACACTTCCCCTGTTCCCATCAGATGCTAAAGACAAGATGGATGAGTGACAAATGTAAAGGAGAACCACAAGGGCTACGTACTGTTTTTGTGTACATTTAAGTGGCATTATTTAAGCAGGTCAGTTCACTTGGAAATCAAATGAAAATCAAGTGAATGGAGGATGGCCAGAATAGGTTTATCTATCATTGCCAATCTGGACTAGGCTTTTCTCTCTGTTGAAGCTACAAGAGGTCATGTAAATAGGGAATAGTTTTATGTTTTCGAAATGGGTATATTCATATACATACATGTATAATTGCCAAGCATGGTGGAAGTTTGTGGAGACTGATTGCCTTGTGAATCAGTAACAATGAAGCCTTGTCTTCGTAAAATTGAGAGCCTTGGATTACAAATCAAAGTAAGTGGAGGCAAACCAAGAGTTAATGTATGGCAAGGTTGCTTAGGATCAAGAGGGCAGTCTGTCTTTTAAAGGAATGCTGGTCTTGTTACTGAGGCAGAGTTTGGTGATATCAACACATGGCACTGCCATGCAGAGAAAAGATAAATTTAGATTGAATGATTTCTCAGTTAAACAGGGACCAACAGGGAGTTTATAATAAAACAATTTACACTCACTTTGGAGTATGACAATGGCAATTTTTCTTGTGCTGAAAACAAACCATTCCTGATGTATGTTTGTGACCCAGCAGGAAGTTTTCTGATGCAGACTCCTTCCACATTTATTCAGTAGCAGACATAATTTGTCCAACGTGTCTAGCAGTATATCATACCATGTATTATTAGTACTGTCACATTTTCCTATGATGCGAAAATCATGGTGAAACATTTAGATTTGTTTGTAATCCCCCCCAGAAGTGACATATGACCTTCAGCCTTGAAAGTTTAACCCTTAATGAATTAGAGGCTTAAATTTGCTTCTCTGTTTTTAGATTTAATTGAAAATATTTTGGTGTAATCTCTAATTCTAAAAAATTTATCAGGTAACATTTTGGCATATATAATAGCAATTTTTCGTTCTTATAAGGTAATGTAAATCAAGAGGGGTTCCTCTGTCAGTGCAGTTAATCAGGGTGAAAAAACTGACTTCCTTTTTATGGGAAATTTTAGTTGCATTTAGAATGCCTGATACTAGAAGTATTGATGTTACTTATGGTTTATTTTAGCTGCGCAACAGGAGGAAATATTGTTAGTATTTCTGATCTAAAGTCTGATGTCTCAAGGTTCTGTCGTCTTCAAGATGGATCCAACAAATCCCATATGAGACTGGTACAGTCAGGAGAGCAGGGGGATAGAGAATTGCTTGTAAGATCAACTGAACTCTCAGGTGATGTTCAGGATCACTTCAGGTCAGATGGAACTATCATTTCTCCCCAGCATCAAGGAGAGTTATTTCTACGACTTCCTTGCTGGTACCTTGATGGTACTGACACAGCTGATTCTGTACGAGAGAAACAGCTGGCGTTTATAAGCACAGGATTTTGAAGAGCTCCCGATCTAAGGAAAGTTTTGGTTCTTAGAACTGGTGTTCACCATTGCTTTTATGGGATAAAGGATACCAGAAATTAATTGGAAAGTATTAATAATTGCACTGAAATTTCTGTGCAGGTCCAATGGGAACACATTCTTCTGATTTCTAGATTCCCTTAATGGGAGATTTGTATAGACTTTAAAATATTTTAAATATTTTCTCCTTTAGAAGAAGAATGCAATTTCTTCAGTTCTTTCATTTTTTTTTTCTTTCCTACTTCTGAGGAAATATTCAAGGAAAAGGAAATGCTGTTTGATGCTGTTTTCCTTTTATAATGGCAGTAGGCTTCTCTTTTTCACCATGGGCAACTGTTTTGATAGTGGTGTAGAAATACTTTGGACCATGTTAGTAATGCTGTTCATTACTAATTTCTTCATTATACTTTGTGATTAACTCTCCACAGGTTTGCTGAGGGAAGAGAAAGCCTAAAACAATAACAAGCAAGGATCTTTAGTTAGATCTGATTGGCTACAGGAGGGAGAGTAGGACATAGCCAAAAAGCTTGGAATACCATAACTCAGCTGTGAAGCTGAATGATTGCTGAATGCATTAGTAAATGACAATTCTCTTTGTAATTTTAAAATCTTAAAATTTCTGTTTGATCATTAGATATTGCTAAATATGTGACAGGTGAATTAAAACATAATTTGCAGATTAATAACAACGTAAAACTTTAATTTATCTAATTAAAATATAAGCATATATAGAGAAGTATTTGCAGATGCAAGCCATGCACATCATTAGTCTAAAACAAAAGTTGTTTAGATTAGTCCAATTATTAAAATTTAATGCAATCTGTTTGGAGCCAGACTGTGCCTGGTCATTCAGAAATGAAGAAAACTGTGCCTAGGTCTCCAGGAAAGAAATGATTCACCTGTCGTTGGATCCAGTGTAACCAAAGGGCTTGTTCTCTTCTGAGCGTAGGAAAACGCTCTTACTGAGCTGTATGTATTGGGTTATTTGTTGTGTAGGAGAACAGAAACGAGAAAATGACCAACTCTCAGAACTGCCCAAGTCAGTAGACTTGTCAAGAAAAGAACATGTTTCTTCCTTTCTTAGTGACCTGGGAAGTCCTGGGGATCACTGTGCAACACTGTCACCATGTCTGTGGGAGTTTGAAGGGCATCCAGGGGGTGGATGAAAACCCAGTTTTTTAATGTAACAAATGAACTTGCAGTTCTATGAGTAAGATTAAACACGAGAGATACTCTCTGGCACATAGCACTGCCTTGGAATCTACTTAGAAACACCTTCTAGCCATTCGTACCTGAAGAACTCCCACTACAGTAAGAAAATGGAGAAGAAATTTTTCTGAATTTCTGTATATTAGATCTTTACACCTCCTACTGTGAGAGAGAATTTCATCAAATGTAGGAGTCTTTGAACCCTTTGTGGCACTTTTGTTTGTCAGAGACAATTCTGCTACATCTGACATCTTCCTTAGGAGGGTACAGTATTTTATTAAACAAAGACTGACTGAGCTGGCTAGCAGTAAAAGGAGTGCAAATGGATATCATATCCCTTTCTACTACTGGAATCAAGCAAAATGATCTAATATAACTGATTCAGGCTTGCAGACTTGTATAATTTTGTCAGATACCAACTATCACAAAATAAGAATACTCTACTGTAGACAGATTGCTTTGCTGGATAAATCAGATACCTTTCCTTGCAGGTTCAGAAACTTTCAAAATATTCCACCCTTCAGTTTTAAAATCACAGGCTTCTAGAAACAAATTGCTAAATACATCTAGTAGGTGGTCATAGTAGGGTCTGTATTTTTTCTCTGTGCCTGAGTCACTGTAGAGCAGCATCTTCCCTGTACTCCAGGCTGGTAGGTGACAATGGGCTGATCCAGTGGTGAGCTCAAATCATATCCAAATATAGCAACATCTTGATGCTATTATGATGATTACCTCTTTGCAATTGGTATGTCTTAGCTCAGCACAAGAACATAACATTCCTAATGAGATATAGCAATAATTTACCTGTCACTAAATAATCTTTTCCCCACTAAATGACAGTGTCTTACCATTACAAACATGTCCTCATTGACTAAAGCACTAATGAATACAGGTCTAGCATTATCATATTAGATATTTATGCCAGTTGATAAAGTGAAGAGCTTGATCTGGATCAAAACTATTCATATCCTGCATGAATCCTGGAGGTAGCTAAAGCAGAGAGGGTATCTTTTCTCTTTTTTTGCCTGTCACACAGGAGCCTTGAACTACTCAGGAAATAACTGGAGCAAATGAAGAGATTTTTCAAAGGAGACTAGAGGAATTAGGCATTGCAGTCTGAGTGTAAGTTTTCCTAAACAGTTCCTTTTAGAATCTCTGAGCCATTGTTCCTGTAAGGCTCAGTTTTAGACTCCCTCTTTAGGCTTTAAGCCCACAAATTTATATGGGATTAATTCTAGGCACGTGGTCCTGTGGACTTCAATAGGGCTACTTAAGCCTGAAGTTTGGCATATGTGTAGACATGTTCAGAAACAGAACTGTAGGAGAGATTCCCATTTATTTTGATGGGAGTTTTGCCTACATGCAGGTTTAGCCCAAGTGTTACAAAAGTCATTCTTTGACACTCCAGTTGGACTGTTGTAACTAGGGAGAAGTTAGTTCACTGATAAAAATGTCTATTGGAAATTTGGCCACACTCATCAGAGGAGAATGTTTTCCTAGAGAAAACCTATTCCATTTTTACTGAAATATGCAGAGAATCTTTAAAATGCTAAAACAAGGCTATGTTCCAAAATGGTCCGTTATTAATATTGAGTAAATATGTATAAAAAAGCACACAGAAGTTACGTAATATAAAGCAGATGCAAAATATTTTTCTAGTAATATTACTTGAGTATTTTCTGTTACATGACCATATTTGTATTTGCTTTGTAGGCTAACTGTTTTATTTTGAAAGAAAATCACAACTCATACTTGACATAATTTCTGGTACAACAGAATGAACATGCTTTTAAAATGCTACATGGAAATAATTTCTTTACATCACCCCAACAGGTGGACTTAGATAGTTGAATAAGGTGAGGAAGAAAAATTAAATGCAAGACCGCATCAGTGACCCAAAAGTTTGCTGTATTTCGGTACAGCAACTGATTCTGATACTACAAGCATGTTGATTCAATCCACAGACTAGTAACTAGCATGTAAAAATGAACCATCTCTGAAATATGTAACATTTATGCATAAGCATAAATGTCAGAGTTAATTAGCAAAATAGGTGTAGCAACAATTTTACATCTGTGATAGCTGAAATAATTTAATATTTTAATGATGTAATGATGTATACTAAAGCTCCTGTGAGTTTGAAAGTGCCTATTGAAATAACTATTGACAAGTTCTTTTATGTTCTCAGTGCACTACCTGCTCAGCAGTACGCTGTCATTTTAGAGTAATTGCCCAGCAAACTTTTAAAATGCTGTCACAAAAAAATTGCTTAAACAGAGGTAGCTCTTTAATTTGTCTGCCACTTTTTCTGTCACTCCTACTGCACTTTATGTTGAGTGCAAGGTTTAGCTGTCACGTTTGAAGTTCTTCCACATATTTTTACAGTCTGGGTTGAGGCCATGTTGCCAATTTGTCCTATAATGTTAAGGAAAGTTTTAAATAAAAATATTTTTTTCACACTCCTTTTACTTGTACACTGTAATATAGAAGATTGGAAATTATTCCTCCTATAGTTGGAGGAAACTATTTTGGATCTGTAAAACAGAATGAGTTTCACTAGAGATGTCCAAATCCAGCTGTTTCATAGGAGTATGTGTATGTGTGTGTATATATGTGTTTTTATATATATGTATAAAATACAGCTGCTTAAGAATGGTCAGTAGTTGTTGTTCTGTCCACGTAAAGGTTCATAAAATGAAAATTTTTTGTTTATGGAAGATGAAAAGGCTTCAGTGGGAAGTTTGAGAACAACTTACCTCATACTTCAAGTGGCCAGGATGCTCAGCTGGGATGTGAGAGAAGGCTAAAGAAAGAACTAGGATATGCCTCTGTACACTGTATTTTTGTAGTGCCCACTGATTTGTTCAGATATGAAACAATAAATCATATGAAAGTTTTGAATTTTCATGAGATGGGAAAACTTTCCTTCACAGTTCTGGATCCAGGAAGTTTCTTGTGCATTAGCTTCTGTTATATGATGCTGGAGGCAAGAAGGCAAAAATATAATTCCATTTTTTGTATCTCTTCTAAATGACTTTATTTTCTGCTTGCTTTCGTAGGGAGGCCCTTCCAAGCAATAGAATTCTATGTTATCATTCTCCCAAGGCAGAGTGGAGGTATAAAGCAGCTATGTCAGTCAGCAACTTCCGTGCCAAGAAATGGGGAAGAGTTGTTTTAAGGCCACAAGATCGTTATGCAGTCATCAGACTTCCATGTGGTTAGTATTGATCTTTTTTGGATATTCTGAGATCATGAGCAAGAAGTAGGAGGAATTGTCTGGGTCTGTTATCCTTCTTACAAAAGAAACTTAACTATGGCATGTACTGCAGACTCTACAATTAAAATTGAGTGTAAAATTCTGAATTACAGCAACTTGATCAGCTAAATGCTCTTACTGCTAGAAAATGGTTTCTGCTGTCTGAATCCCATCAAAATTGGGAACTGTATTAGGAGGAAACAGCTGAAGTTTACTATCACAATGGATCACTTTTTGTTTTCTCATTCCTTAAACAGAATTTTCATATTTAGCTTTCATACTTTTTGAGGGTAAAATGGGGAAGAAAAAATTACTGTTTATATGATTCCTTTTCCATTTCAATGAAAGAAAAATTACATTTTGATTTTCAACATAATTTAATTCTCTTAAATAAATAGTTATAAAAATAAAAATATGAAGAGCCAAGTATGATATATATATTTAAATGATGGAAGAAAACCTTCTTTTAACATACAGAATTACTAACAGTTTGCACATTTGACTGTAGGGGGAGTGAATATTCATAATAGGAGGAATTTCACAATATGAAATGTCAGTAGTTACTGACAATCTGTAGATATCAAAGAATGAGCACTGGCACATTAATAAGGAACTTAAAAGCAGATCCACAGTCTAACATCTTAATAACTATAAAACTACAACTTCTACATGAGTCATATGTTTGAACTCCAAACTATCTTATAAAATTTAGCTAGAACACATTTTTCTTGACACAAATGAGTATATTAATTTCCATAAGATATTATCTCTTGCCATATATTTAATTCAGATTCTCTTTCTACTCCCACTAAAATAATTGCTTACAACATACTGACTTGATTTTATATGGCTAATTAGAGCAGTGCATGGAAAAAAATAGGTTTGCAGGTAATACTAAAATTAAATATGTTAATCTGTAGCTCAGTGCACACATTTTGTATGAGCTTTAATTTGCTATATAAATTATAGTTCTGTGTTTATAAAATGCCCTTGAAAGAATGTCCTATTTTTTTGAATACTAATACCACAGGGAAACAAATATACAAAGCTTTTAGCTATAGGCTATATTTGCATAAATTAAGACAAGTAGTCAGTCTGAATAACCAACTGTAGATATACTTTTAAAAGATATTCTACATAGAGTTGCTAGGACTTTGCGTATTTAAGATTTACGTTTTTTTAACAATGTAGCAGCCTTTCATGATAGGCAAGTGAATTTTGAACAATGAGGCATAAATAGTGTAATAAATAGGCTGTGGTTTATCAGCTAGAGTGTGGAACAAATAATTCAAAAGGCTCTGAACTCATTTCTGTATGAGCTAGTAGCAAATATCTCCAGTACCAGTCTGCTTTACAGGTTTATTCTAGAAAAAGCTGGTATGGCTCTCTCAGTGTAGCTTCCCAGTGCAGTGTATGTATTTTGTGACATGACTGCAGTGACACGTGCTATTCCCACATAGATTCTGGTAACCTCAGCTAAAAGACTGATCCTCATTGTTTAGAAAACTCTCCTTCCGTGTGAATTCAGTTAATATTCACTAATGATAGGGAGAAGGCAATTACAAAATCTATAATGCAGAGTATGTCCAAAATTTTACTTAAAGGTTGTTATTAAGAAGGGCAAAGGGATATGCATGACTAATACACTTATGCTTTTTTCATAGGCAGAGTGATCAAAACCACCTCTCCTGTTTAGGCAGTGGTAGCAAATCCAGTATAGAGATCAAATCCTTAAATATGTACAAGAACCTAAATCCTTTCCATCTCTGGCCCAGGAACAGTATCTCTACTGGAGGTACGTAGCCATGTGGTGTGGAATGAATAGGAAACATCCCTGAAAATGTTTGTTTTGAAACAGTATCTTAATTCATTTTTATTTCCCATGCCTCTGTGTTAGTAATCAAGATCTTGAATGCTCTTGACAGAACAAAGTATCACTGGTCAGAAAGTTTTTGATGAATCTATGACTTAGACTTTCAATAGTGTTAAGAGTATTATCATTTGGGCTGTATGTTATCGCTTCCTTTACCATCCTAAGAGGCAGCAGTATGCACTGAGTCTTCCCACTAGCTTCACAGTAGAAGAACAGAAAACTCAGAGTTAATTTAACCTTCAGACTGTCAAAGTAAAATAAACATTATTTTAAATGAAAATAGCTAGTCAGGGAATAGTTCACAGTGAAGAACTTCATTTTTTATTCATTCTCTTCATACAAGGTGAAGATCATACAAGTGAATGTCTAATGTTGTTCCTCTGAGGGAGTGTCATTGAAAGTATCACCTAGAATTAATGGTTTGATGATGCTGAACAAGCCAGAGAAAATTGTCCCGGAATGTTTTTTAGTGACACTACTATTTTTGGATGAAAATTTCCCTCTTGGATTTTATATAATGCTGTTTGTGTGATTAAGTCATGAATTTAACTTTTTGGCAAAATAACCCTTCAACATCAGCTTTCCAATGAGATTATTTTGGTTGTCCATTGCTACTTGCTGTGATATGGAATTTAGTATAGCGTGACGATAAATCTCCTCATTTACTAGAAGAAAAAAGCACATTACATAAACAAATGTCACCAGCTATGACTAGATACATGACAGTATGAGCCAAAGCCCTAGTTATGAGAACTGGTAGAAGAAATACAGTCTCTAGTGATACTTCTGTCAATCTTTAAGCCATGGTCAGAAGTTTATGTGACACCTTTTTATGTCTTCTCCTAGTAACAGCTACTAGACTAGCAATTAAAAAGAAAAAGGAACATTTAAAATATGAAAATTGCCACAAAATTCAATGGTGTAAGGTTTGAGGAGAAATCCCTCACAGGAAGAAGTCTATTCCAAAAGTATGATAGAAGTCCTGTTAGTTGGTCAATTTTTAATTTTTCTTTTTTTGAAATACAGCAGAACACAGAGCTGAAGGTTATAGTTTTTAGAGCCAGTTAGCATGGAAGACTATCATATACAATTTCAAGATGCAATGAAAAAAAACCAGCTGGAGTGGTCAAAGAAATCCTGTTTCTTAACAAGCACATTGACAAGTTAACTATGACTATAATAGAGGGAAGCATGGCAGCTGAATGATAAGGAGGGTATGAAAAGGTCTAACACAACTTCCCAGATTGACTTAGCCTAAGAAGACATTGGCTGGATTTACTGAGAGGCTCTACAGTTAAAACCCACAAACTCCACTTAGGAATGGTAAAAATCAGGGGCAAAGGAAGAATGAGCCTTAGTCCTTTCCTCCCATTGCAATGAGAGCTCATACAGTCTGTACTGAGAGCAAGGTAATTTGCTTCTGCCTGAAAACTGTCAGCTAAGATCACCTCATTGAGGTGCGAACTTACTAATTAATTTCTAAACAATATTTTGGCTGGAAAGGCAAAGAATTAACAACACAGTTGTCCATCTTCAAAGATGGAGAATACCAGAACTAAACCATGCAGAGAATAGCAAACTAGAATATTTTTTTCTGACTAAGACTACTGTAGGGTGTTAAAAACAATCACAACACTTGCATCTGATACAGGATCCTTTTAATTAATTAGTCAACAATGGTCAGGTCTTAAGTCAATGCACCAGAGTCACTGGACTGAACTGGACTAAATCTAATTATTCCCAGTTCCTACTGTCAGACAAAGATGTTTTGATAATGACTTTTAACAGAGTAACAATGATAGTGCTAAAAAAAAAGGAGGAAATAAAAGATGATTCTTCAAAATAAAATCAGTTTTATATCAACATATGTATCTAAGAACTGCAAGTACTATCTTAAATCAATCAAACATCTGCTTTTTGATTTTGAAAATCTGTGACTACTATCCCACTGAGCTTCTCCATTTGCTCTGATTGTAAGGAGTGTTGTTGAAGCTTGTTGACATAGTTTTCAAACTTTTCACATTACAAGGAAGGTCACTGCATTTAGCCCATGCTACACTCTTTTTTCACACACACTGACACTCACTCACTTCTACTATTGGACATATTTTACACAATATAATGAGTCGTGGTATTGGGGCTACAGAAGTTGTTCTGAATTTTTCACACATTGCATCCCACCTTTGGGCCTTGGCTGAAAGAGGTCTGTCTGGCAGTGGGAAAAGACAGAATGGAGAGAATCTTACTTTTAATTTTTTCATACAAATTGGCATGGTTATCTACCTTTTCTTCCAAAGCTCACGCTCTGCTCTTCCAGATTTAAGGTTCACATGTAATGAGTTTTTTTTGATGTCACTTGTTTTTGAAAAATGCGACAAACCCCTAAGTTTTAGGGTTCTAAAAATTTGGGAAATCTATTAGTTAAAACAACTGGAAGTATTTTTTAAAAAACACAACAAAGCAAACCCCATACTAACTATGCTTAGTACTGTCAATATGATGAGATACATGCAGATCCTCAGCTGTGGCTCTGGTACAGAAATTCTGGAGTGTGTGATGTTTTAATCTTCAACATGATTTAGCTGCTAGAAAATGCGTATTTTTAATATCAAAGTTTTGTTATATAAATATAGGAAAATTTTGCAAGCCATCAAACTTAATTTTTTCTTACAACTGTTTAAGTTAAAAATGAACTAAACTTTTCCCCAAAACTGATCTAAAAAATAATTACATTTCTGTTTGAGTCTTTATATGCCAAGTTATAGCCTAATATCAAAGTGTAACTATTTATCTATTAAGAATTCCAGTAAATCCTCTTTACCACTCTTGGATCAAGCCATGAAATCTTTAAAAACCTTTCCTTTTGACTTTGATTCTCCCACCTTTCTGTGTTTATGACAAGTGATATACCTGTATGTCTGGATTCTGTGCAAAGCAGAATTGTTCAGTGGAATTATTATTTTTGCCTAGATATTTTATTGTGAATATTCCTATAAGTAATCCCAATGACATAATTTCTTCCTAAATGATTATTTCTAAATGCTTTAAAAGAGCATAGTAGCTGTCTTATAAAAAGATACGGCTTTTTGGAATACTTGCTTGCTTCCAATGCACAGTGTCCATTGCCAGCCTACGCATCAGCTTTAGAAAGCAGCGTCACTGTTTTCTCAGTTTTTTTTTTCTTTTTTCTTTCGATCTGTGAAAAATCCCAGTCTTGTGAAAAGCACTAATTAATGCTGGTGAAATCTGTGGAGTTGGACCCTCGTGGGAGTAGCTAAATCAGGGTAAACTGAGTATTAAGTTTTAAAGTACTATTTTATGGCTACCAGCACGTGAGCCAGATGATAATCTGGCCATCAGTTCATATTTGTGGCATTTGTTCTTCATCTGTGTAGAGCAGAGGCTGCCGTGTGAAGTGTCGGGCCATGCATCCTGCCATGAGGGGCTCCATCAGCGTGAAGGTTGGGTGGTTATACACATCGCAAGCCTTATTCTTAGGAATAAAGGAGTGTTGGTAGGACTGACAGGCTGCGCTGAAACTGCGGGCGCTCAGCGGCCCGAGCTTGACCTTCTCCATCCTTGAAGGGCCCTTCCAGACAATGACACATCGGGACCGTGTCCCCTCACCTGGGCAACCGGGCACAGCGTTCGCCAGGAGAACGCTTGGGCTTGCGGGAAGGCGCAGAACGGGACGCCGCGATTTGCTCAGGGCAGCCCGAGCGGCAGAGCTTTGTACGAGCCCACGCGGTGGGCAGAGCGAGCGGCTCCCGGCAGCTCCCAGCTCGCCTTCGCCCCCGGGCTGCGCGGATGGGAAGCCCCCGGAGCTGTGCCGCAGCCGTGCGGTGCCCCCGGGCTGCAGGCGGCCCCACGCCGGGGGTGGCTCCCGGGCTGGGGCAGGGACACGGACAGGAACAGGACAGGGACAGGGGCTGGGGCAGGGACAGGAACAGGAAAAGGGGCAGGGATAGGGTAGGGTCTGGGGCAGGAACGGGGCAGGGACAGGGATAGGGCAGGAGCTGGGGCAGGGACAGGTCAGGGACTGGACAGGGACAGGGGCAGCGATAGGGCAGGGGCTGGGGCGGGGACAGGCTGCCGCCTGCTGCCGGCCGCCGCGCGGGTAATCACACGTCCCCCCTCACTGCTGATTTGCAAGAGCAGATTAATCAGAGCGCGCGGCTTGATGAAATTTGCTGTTATTGTGCCCATTTTTAGCAACATCTTTTATTATCTTCATTATTCATTTACAGGGGACCGGCATCAATTATGCAAATGAGTTCACAGACTTTGCAGATTACTTCATTTGCCGCTATTGTTTGTGGAAATTTAATTATTAAATATTATTAAGCTTGCGTTTTCTTCAATTTTCCGAGGCTTAGTTTCATTTGATTTTTCCTCCAGCTGCTCTCGTTTCCTTTCAGTGCCAAAACAGCTCCTCATCAAAGCGGCTCTGGCATGTGAAGACCAAATAAAATCTCCTCAATTTAATAATTTTGATGTTAGTCCCTTGTTCTCAGCTGCTTGCTCAAAGCAATGCAGAGAGAAACGCAGAGCACATTCAATTTAATGAGTAGAAATTGAATTCAAGTTTGTTCGGAATTGACTTCAATTAAGCAGAGTCTTAATGATAAATTAATCTCTTTTCTTTATTCCCTAGAATTTGTTTTTCAAAGTAGGAAATTGGACTACATTGAAAGACCAAATAAAGAATACCAATTTTAACTAGATTATGGAACCGATAGCAAAATTTAATTCTTTATAGTAACGTACTTGGACAAATAGCATTCACTCTATGGCATGTATTATAATTTATATTCATTGTTACCACTCACACTTTCATGGCGTGGATAAAATGGCAGTTGAATTAAATATGGGCCTGTAATAGACTTCAGAGTTTTAATCTTTATTAAGAAACTCTAATTGAATGCATAATTAGCTTTTCAGGGTCTAGGAAACTAGGTTTAATATCTATGTGGGCCGAAAACATAGATCAGGCATTTTTTTAAGAGCATTTTTTAGGAGTTTATTTTTTAGGAGAAATTATCTTGTAAGATGGCTTGTCTAAAAAACCACATTTTAACTTCATTGCAAGAAGCAATGAAGGAGGAGCAGTAGCAAGCTTTCTTTGTGCCCCTTTGAATGCCCAAACACAGCCCTTCCTACATTCTGAGTCAATGATGGGTAGTGCAACCTTCTTTCACTAGAACAACTCAACATACCTTGTACCTGTCCCCGTTGAAACACATAGACAAAAGAAATCAATGCTTATGAATAACTGAATAACTGCAATGGGACTGTGCCCTTTTCCTTCTGTGTTACAATTCTACCACACTTGGTCACCTTAGTACCTTCGTTATTTTCCTCTATGTTATTCTTGCGGTGTGACTACTGCAAGCTCTACATTTTGCTATTTCAGAGAGCAAGGTATTTTTTCAAGAGTGGAGAGTGATTTGAGTGCCTGCTCCAGGTTTTCAAAGGTGATCAAGCGTCTTTATGATATCTTAAGCTGGTCATCTCATGCCATTGATAGTTTTTGAAACTTTGATTCTTTAACCCTCTACTCGATGGAAAAAAATCTATTTTGCTGTTTATGATTGAACCTATAAGACGCTCATTAGATGAGGGATACTTCAAGCCAAACTCTGTCTCATATATAGTTATATTTATGTTTAAAATTAATAAAGTATCCACCCATAGTACTAGCATTTCAGAACCATTATGCAAACATTCTGTCCAGTGATGTCTCAGGTATGGAAATAATTTTTACTAAGATTATTACAAATTCAGGGGGGTGTCAAATTCTGTGCTTTGGTACTTCAATGAAGAGAGTGGGTAAGTTTGGCCAGCTGAGGATCATTCGGTCTTCTGCTTTACCCGTACGTAAATTCTTTGGTTCCCAGGCCCTGAGCAAAGGTATATATTGCTTTTTAAGTAAGAAGTAATAAACTGAACAATTTCCTTTAGACACCTTTTACGATCTGCACTGGACTTGTGAGCACCTCCCACTGTGTGTCCAGCACTGGTTATGTTTCTGTTTCCCTGGAGTTTCCTGTTATGTTTTCTTGGTGTAAAGGATCAAGACCCTGCCAACAGACTCTTTGCATGGCACACAATTGAAAATATTTATTAAGGCAATATATTTGTTTTTGCAGATCTGGGAAATTAAGTTTATTGCTTTAAGGATACCCATGTTCTGAAGTGTATGAGGCTCCAAAGATTTGTTTCAATTTTCTGAGTGAATTTTTCTGTAAATATTCTTATCTATTTGGAAATGGGATCCAAGTTTTTCTAGAAGTGATAGAGAAAGGTTTGTTAATCTGAACTTCCTGTTTAGTTCGGAGGTGTGGTTTAGTGGTGAACATGGTGGAACTAGGTTGGACTCAATGATCTTAGAGGTCTTTTCCAACCTTAGTGATTTTGTGATTCTATGATTCTGTATTTCAGATCTGGAGTTATTTAGAATGAGATGGAGTAAATGTTTTTTACAAGAAACTGCAGTTGCAGTTCATACATAGCTGTGTTGTTTCATGTAGAAATCAGTCCCTGTGTTCCAATAGACATAGACCAGACTTATAAAAACAGTAAGGTGCTCACAGTCACAGAAAGCCTTATAGAGGTGAGAGATGTCAAAGCTCCATCAGTCTTTGCAGTCTACCTCTGATTGAACCGGTTTTTAGGGATGACGCTGTAGGCGTCACACACGCACGTGTTCCAACAATTGATTACATTATAACACATCTACCAAGAAGTCATTAAGGTAGTGGTCCTGTTAGAAATACCTATACTATAATAGCACTGTGGTACTCCATATTCCCTAGTATATCACTGATTCTCAGTGCACAAGCATTAAAGGCTTTTACTGCATATAGATCTCGCAAGTTCACTTTGAGGTCTGACCATTAAACCAAGCTGTTTCCACCTATTTGTCATCATTTGCAGTAATGGTTCTGTAGTTCAGTGCCTGCCTTCTGCAGTCCCAGTGTTGTCTGATTAGACTCTTGTTGACACCTGTGCAGATCACATTGCCATCTTTTCCTTTCATCTGAAAAAACCCTACAGGGCCCTATATGTGGTTCAGTGAAACAGTTTCTCAAAGTTACTTGTCTTATGTACAAAGGAAGACCCTATGTCAAACCAGCTTTTTTTATAAAATCTTAAACTGACTTTCCCTCTTTCAGAACTGGATCTGATCTCAGTGAGTGTGCCCTTTCTTTGGCCTTCTACATTTTCCCAGAAAGTCTGACTTTTTTGAATCTCTATCAGGCAGAAATGGGATGACTCCATAAGGAAAATTCAGCCAAGGCAGTAACTTTCTTGGAGAGAAAAGGATTCATAAGAACAATTTCAATTATGAGTATATTCTGTGTCTGAGCCACAGAAATACTGTGCATGTATTAATATGCCTTTTAAAATAGAAAATGGAATGTTTTTACAAGGGACATTTGTGTCAGTTTTGGCTATGCTAATGAGTATAGTAACTAGTAAATTATGTAGCCTGGCTGGAAGCTCAAACTCCCTACTTCTCAGAGATGGGTGAGGCAAAATACTGGAAAGGGAAATAATTTGTTTCATCAAGAAAGATGTAAGGGGGAAAAAATTACCTTCCTTAAATTATCCTTTACCAATATGGGAGAGCTCTAGTTTGTTAGTGTTTATGCACCTATACTGCAAATAATGCCCCACTTCTGACAGTACTATAGTTATTACATATTCTGAGTTTATTTTCTGGAGATTTCAAAATAATAAATTTACTACCATCAAGATTGTACAGCTTTCTGTAATCTTTTCTTACTGGACAGTATCGTTTTCAGGACTGCTCTTTTCTGCTCCATTGTTTTTGTTCACACTCCTTCAACAGCCCTGATGGTAAATGCATGAGGCAAGAGTGAGGTTAAGTATTCAAAAGGTAAGAAATGTCACACTTATACAATCTCTCTAAGAAGCAACTCTTGTCTACATTGTCAGCTACTATTTCTGAAGTACAATTATTACATCACGTCAGATAATGTTGCATTTTGTGCTGTTGAACACTTTGTATGTGCCAGAAAATCTGGCAAATCAGTTATTTGTCTCAGCTTTTCAATGTGCATGAACCAAATCTGCATTCATAACTACAGCAATCTCTAACCACAGGTCTCTATTCTGTTCTCATGGTCAGGGGCAAAGCGTGAATTTGCTTATCCACCAACATTTGAGTACTTCCTAGTGAATAATTCCATAAGTCACAGCCACTTTGCAGGTTTATTCTACATTGCAGGTGTGATCATCCATATTTCAAGCCTGGCTGATAATCTGGGTAGATACATTGAATTAACTTTCTAGAACAGAACAAAACTCTATTCTGGATGTATTTTTCATTTTCCAGGATTTGAGAAAAAATTCTAGAATTTTTTTTTCCAGCTAAATATTCCGTGTTGTTTGTTGGTCATGGGCTGGCCACTGTTGTTGCATAGTTTGACTACTTGTCAGATTCATAAACAAGCTTTAAAACACTGTGAGATGTGACTTGCTTTTTTAGGATACTTGTACACACAGCTAAGTTAGCTTCAAAGTGAAATCTCATTTCAAAACTGAACTGAAGGCAGCACTGCTGCTGCTTAAAACAAACAAGTCTATAGTATATGACTGCTGACTAAAATAATAAAATATTTACTGAAGAAAGATGAGAATTTAATCACAAAGAAGTCTGTGGTAAATACATACTGGGCCATTATGGCAATTTAAATATATGATATTACATGTGTCCCTGTGGGAGAAAAAGGATGATATTGACAAGTGATTACATAATTAGACTGTACTGCAAAGTATACACAGAAGGTGTACAGCTAAAAAGATTTAGAGTTTCTGGGCTGTCATGTGACATTCCAAACATAGTTTCTTGAAAAATCTCCAAGTTGAATATCTTTTACTATACAAATTATTAAAAAACAAAGTTCCATTATGTGGAGTGAGTCTTATCACTGCTAGAAGGCTTGATTTCATGGACTTCAAGAACAGCTTTCCCTTTTCTGTAAAATTTGATGCAGGTTTTATTGCAAAAACCTGTGCTTTTTGTGGAAGCTCATTTCAAACCTTCTTCAGTAAGGAGCTTCCTTTATGCAGGGCCTTCTCTTGGAAGATGTGGAAGAGAGCTGTTAAGAATGTATCCACTGAAGGAGAACCAAGGTCTCTCTTCTCAGTTTTTGTGTGGATTGAGTCTTGCCTAGAGATGGGAACAAAAATCCGACCTTTCAGCCCTAGTGAAATACTATACTCAAGATGGAGTGAGAGAAGTGGGACTTCTGCAGCTGTGACATTGTCAGGGCTTTCTCTGTGCACAGACCTTTGGATTCCTGTTATTCTGTTGTTGATTGAGATCATTAGCCTCTGTATGGTTCACAGACTGCGTACGTTTGTCTTAAGGTGCACAATGGCTGAATTCTGCTTTCCATTATGCCCTTCTAAACCAAAAGCAGTACAATTAGTTTTACTACTGATTTCAGCTAGCATAAGCAAAAGCATTTCTCCTGAATAAAAATTTGTGGCCCACTTGGAAACACTTCTTAAACAGCACTATATAGAATAAATTCACATTTTTCTCTGCTGCCCATAGCTATGTCCTGAGAAATAATTTTAGTTGTAGCACATACTGGAGTATCATTGTTGTATCGAGAGTCACTGGAGACTTCATCACTCTCTGCAGCTCCCTGAAGGGAGGTTGTAGCCAGGTGGGGTTTGGTCTCTTCTCCCAGGCAACTATCAGCAAGACAAGAGGGCATGGTCTTAAGCTCTGCCAGGGGAGGTTTAGGTTGGATATTAGGAAGAAATTCTTTACAGAGAGGTTAATCAGACATTGGAATGGGCTGCCCAGTGAAGTGGTAGATTCTCCGTCCCTGGAGGTTTTTAAGATGAGACTGGATGTGGCACTCAGTGCCATGGTCTGGTAACCACGGCAGTGCTGGATCAAGGGTTGGATTTGATGATCTCGGAGGTCCCTTCCAACCCGACTGATTCTATGATTCTATTCTATGATTCTATGGAATGAAAATTTGCATAACAGAAGCGTCCCTTGTTCTTTAAAGTGATTACTTATTGTTGGTTTTTTCATCTCTGTTCTTTTGATAGTTGTATTTAAAATCACTGTTTTCATTGTTTATGTCAGATGTCCACATTGCAAGTTATATTTTGTTATTGCTACTGCTGGGTTTCTTTCACCTTGCCCTGGAGCATCTTCCCTTCAGGAGATAGGATGTGAGACTAAATGGCCTGTGATTCTGATCATGTATGGCAATTCCTGTGATCCTAAGTTTGTGTACTGTATTGGAGCTTAGAAACTCTTACATTAGATGGGATATGGTTGTATTGCCCCAGGGATGCAGAACTGAAGTACCAAAGGAAGAAATTAACAGGATGTCACATTAAAATAATTTTTCAACTGTAATTTAGGTAACTAGTTTAATGTGAATTAATTTAGGAATACTTAAATATAACATAATCACACCTAAATGATGTACAATATCAACAATAATTAAGGTAGAAAAATCAAATTTATGTAAAAAGAAGTCTAGACTTTCAGTGTTTGTACACCTCAAATACATCTGTTGAAAGAAAGGAAGAGTCAGAAGGGAATGCTTTTAATTCCAAATCATCTAGTAAACATTATCAGGGCTGGTCAAACCCTACTGTCCGCTTGAGAAAACTGTTGAATTTCTGATAAGCACTAAAGCAGTGTGACCACAGTCTGTAATTATTCCTGAAAATATGTATATTTTCAGTGGTTTTTTAATACATGTACTCTGGTTCTGTTTTATAAAACGTTTAGCAAATGGTGCAGTACCTTTTGGCATGGATGTTTTAACTGCAAAGCAAGTTTCAAGGGTGAAATGCAGAGAAGTGCCAGAAGAAAAAGAACATTTGAAGCTGATGATGTAACTGAAATTGACTAACGGTATGATTAATAATGTGGAAAAACTAATTTTCAAATGGTTTGTTGAAAAGCAAGGAATTACATTTACTGTAATAGGTCAGGTTACCCTGGAAGTGTTAGCACTATTAATTCAACCTGGAGAAATAGCAAAAATATCTATTTTCATTTTCCCTGTGAACAGATTTCTTCCACTTGTTAATTTCCTTATAAAGAAAAAAATCATATTTGTCCATCCAGGAACAAAATTCCTTAGGAAAGTGTCAGTGGTCAGTACTCTATACTGTTTCATCTTACTGCAATACAATTTTAAAAGTTATTATTTGATTAATGGTTTTGGTGACTAGTAAATCATTTTTATCATGAAAACCTGAAGTGAAAACTCCAAATCAAACTTGGTAGGTTTTGATGCTACATGAAAAATCAAAAATCACCCATAGACTGATGACAACTTGCTATTTGAACAAATGAGCAATTTTTTTTAAGTTTTAAGACTTAAGGCTATAGGTAGTGATTGCATTCCATTGTATAGCTTCCTGGAAGTTTACCTAATTTTAGTAGTTCTATTATACTGCATAGAATAGACTCAAGCAGTTTCCTGTCTGCAAACTTTCTCCCTGTAACAGAGCAATGAGTTGCCTGAAATACAAGCTATTGACACATCAGAGGAACAGACAGGTGTTTAATCGAGACTCCGCTTAGGTGACAAATGAACCACTGCAGAATATAACTTACTACTCTGTGGAGTGAATCTTAATAGAGAAAATTCAGCTCTGTGCCAAAATTTTCATCATGTGAACTTTTGGATTCAGAGTGTTTCCAAAACTCTGCTTAATTGGTGAGAGAAATTCAACACTATGCATGAACATCAGAATGATTTATAGCCTATTCAACACTACTAGCATGGTAGTTTTGCAAAGGATGAGATCATAAGCAAGCAGAGAATTTGTCCTAATTAAACTATATATGAATACTGTGCCTAATATGAAAAAAAAAAACAGAAGTAAACTAAGAGAAGTTAGGTTCTGTTCCACAGAAGCTCATTTTGTTTGCTGCTAATGTTCATCTTATGAATGCTGTTGAGAGATCTATCCTTAAAATACCTGCTAAATAAAAAGAGGAAAGAAATTATTACTTGAACTTTCTTAGACCTCAGCCACAAGCACTTTTAAAGCAAATGTAATGAAATGAGGAAAACTAAGACAATGGGTGAAGAAAACATGACTCAGATTAAACAGGAGAGAATGAGTTGGAGAATGTCAGCAATGGAGACTTCTGCTGAAGCTTTCACTCCTATTTACATTCATGGAAGTGTGTTGGGGTTTAACTCAGTAGGCAACTAAGCCCCACACAGCCACTTGCCCACTCCCCCACTAGCAGGATGGGGCAGAAAATCAGAAAAGTCAGAAAACTCGTGGGTTGAGGTAAAGACAGTCTAACAAGTAAAGCAAAAGCTGTGCACACAAGCAAAGCAAACCAAGGAATTCATTCACCACTTCCCATAGGGAGGCAAGTATTCAGCCATCTCCAGGAAAGCAGGTCTCCATCAGGCATGATGGTTACTCAGGAAGACAAAAAAGGCATAACTCCAAACATTCCCCCCTTCCTTTTTCTCCTCCCGGATTTATATGCTGAGCATAGTGCTGTATGGTCTGGAATATGCCTGTGATCAGTTGGGGTCAACTGTCCCAGCTGTGTCCCATCCCAACTTCTTGTGCATCCCTGGTCTACTCCCTGGTGAGGTGGGGTGAGAAGCTGAGATGACCTTGATGCTGTGTAAGCCCTGCTAAGCAATAACTAAAATATTCCTGAATTATCAACATTATTTCCAGCACAAATCCAAATTACAGCCCCATACCAGCTACTGAAGAAGAATAACTCTAGTCCAGCACAAACCAGTACAAAGTGTCATTTTGCTGTGACCATGGGATGATGTGTACAGGGAGCAATAAGGTTGTCCTGAAGTGCATTTCCCACGTAACTGATAAAACATAAGTCTTGCTAAGAAAAGGAAGTTACAATCCATGAACTTTTCCAGTGCTCTAGTGCGGTATGTTTTCTCCTGTCAGGTGACAAATGGAAGTATGTGCGTGTCTAGGTACAGTACTGTCTCTGAGGTGAGCCATCTCAAAAGAGAACAGATGGGTGGAAGTGCTGCATTCTTCTCCTCAAAGGAGGAAGCACCCATTGGTGCTGAGTATCTCTAGTTAGTTAACAGGAAGCTTGTTCGGAGGATGTCTGAGTCAACTATCTTTTAAGCCTGCTTCTTAAACAGATTGTCCAATGCCTATCCTAGAGAGAGGCTGTCCAGGAGAAGGTTTGTGTATGATACCAGCTGCTTTATCTGTGGGTGAACTAACTTGGTTTTACTTCATCAGCACAGCAACTTTCATCAATATTCAGTTCTTAGGAAGTAAAACATTTTAGACTGAGGTGGAACCTGTTACCCACAATTTCTGTAGCATCAACCTTTGTTATTAACTCTGGCAAAATGTATTTTCCACTTTAGCTTCTCAGTAGTAAGTATATTATTCAAGATCAAGACTTGAGGTACATAAAATAACTGGCAGTATCATACCCATTAAGCTGTCAGTTTTCAGCAGGGCACTCATGATATTACCTATGGCTTCCTGACTCCCTCTAACAATCTCCTCTTCATCAGCTGCCTCTCTTATGCCCCAGACCCTGCTGTCAGTGGCCTTGTGGATGGCTCATTTGACATCTCTGTCATATTGTGAAGCATGTGTAGGAGCTGGATTAAATGAAGGGAAAGCTGGCTCATCTGATTGCCTAGCAAGGAACTTCAGGTTAGGGAAAGCTTTCTCTACATTAGAACTGCAGTAATTGGAAGGGGAGAAAAGTAGAAGGAAAGGACAGCCTTGCAGTTAGGTAGGGAGAGGGAGGCAGCAAAGACTGGATGGAGATGGCTGAAATACGTATGATGCTGATGGAGTCTTCAGTGCCGTATCAGAGCCTTTGAGAACTTTTAAGGAAATCATTTACTGTCAGCTTTTCAGCCTTAGATTTTTAGCACACAGGCTTCTCTTACTGCTTGCCAGCTTTAGATCTTCCTGCTTCTGGAAAGCTGGAAGGAGAAAACAGAAGTAGCAGGGATGAATTCTGTCTGCCTGTGGATAAAAAGAGTGAGGCACCTTTCCCTCCCCTCCCAAACCCAAGTCTTTTGTTGAACTTGCAATGAGTTACAGAAAATTCATCTGAATAATTCTGCACACTCTGGATGTCAGCTGCTTTTTTCAATAGATTTGCTCTCAGATACAGTGGTGATACAATGGTAAGGTGAGCAGTGAAAATTTCTGACACACTTTTAAGTAAAATGAGAGAGGGAGCGGCACTTAAAATTGCATTAATGAAAAAGCATCCCTGGAAAATAGTGGAGAGAGTTATTTTTATACAAGTGTAGATTTTTGATGCCAAGACAATAAAGAGAAACCACAGTTTGTTCCATTAAGCTTGTATCATATTGTCAGCACTTGCCCATATGGAAAACATATAAATTGTCATGAAAATATGAAAATGGGACAATTTAGTAATGTTTTGAGTAGGCTTTATAAATATCATATGTATTTTTAAATACATAAGTGATGCAGTTTTGAACACAAAAGAACCACAGTTGTGGCAGCCAGATTTTGCTGTGTTCCCAAAGCAGCAAAATTAGCAGAGCTGCAAATGTAGTTATTCAAAAGTTGAAAATTTGGAGTATGTCAGAAGAAATATTAAGAGATTTGGTGGGAAACCAGTAAAAGCTAAAAGTGGCACAAATATGCATTCTTTTTTCTCACCGGAGGTTGGAATTTGTGTGTGTGCTTCTGGATTTAACTGAGCTTTTGTACAAAGACTCAGTGATTAAACCTGACAACTAACTTGGTGGCTGGAGCTCAGAGGTGGCTGAAGTAGTGGTATGGTTGGGCAGAGGGTAAAAATGTGGGCAGCTCTATGACCTTTCACCACATTATGTGCTTGTATGGGTTTGGAAAGTGCTAAGGCTGGGTCTACAGGTTTAACAGCCCTGCTGTTAAACACAGCAGTTGTACAGATTATCAGAGCTCAGGAGGTATGAATGGAAAAATGAGGCTATGCATTAGCTGAGAATCTGGCTCACTATGCAGCGAGGAGGAATCAAAGGCATCTTTGCGGGCTTTTTTCTCTTAGCTTTTCCCACTGACTGTCTTTCCCTTAGGTTTTGTGTTGAATTTGTGATGGTCTCAGTTTCAGGAAAAATAACTTCACTAACACCAGCACTGTTGAGTATTATGGAATGTGTGTTCCAGTAATTGATGCAGGCCAGAGACTAGGAGGTGATTGGCAAGGGGAAGTGTTATTTTGGGATCCAGTGTGCCTGGGATTCCTTCACACAGTAATCATCCAGTAGCTTTCTGCCAAAATCCTTTCTGACTTGATTCTCTGTTTGTAGAGTCAGAACAATTCCTTTCATTCTCACCTCGTGTAAGGCCTTCCTTACGGAGTTTAAAGTCTCCAGAGCACATGCCTAGCTGAGGTCTGCTCCAATGTACTTCCTAATGTATTAAATTGTCATTCAGTGGTGCTCTGGGTCTTGAAAACAATGTCACCTGATTGTACTGGCTTACCCTGTGTGTCTCCTGAGGCACCATCTAAATGAGAACAGCCTACTTTTCTTCTCCACAAATGCCAGCTTGTGTACAAACCCCACCTTCTTGTCTCTCCCTGTGGATTTGTGACCTACTGAAGGGGGTATTCCATCACTGGGGAAGCTGTGCTTCCTTCTCTGGATTTTTTACTGTTTTTCATCCTGATGCTAAGAGAATTTCCTTCTGAAGCTAGAGAAATCTAACTCAGAATGCCAGTGCTTTTAAAATATACTGTAGAGGGATTCTGCGTTGGACCCTCCTGAGAGGGAGGAAAGAGAACATGCAATTAAAAAGTAGTAATTCTTGTTAGTGACATGACAATAATAATAATGTCTGTCTTTTGAAAAAATTCCAAGGAAGTCCTACTGATTCCTATTTATATATAAACCAATATTGAAACATTTATTTCATAGCTGATGGCCGAGGGATAAGATAAAATTCTGGTGCTGTATTTATATTGTGTTTTGCAGACATATCTAATCTTCAGTGGCATGAGAAATGTTGTAGGAAAGTATGTCATCAAAAATTGCTGCAGCATCATACTTAAAAATCTGTCCTCTAGAAACCAGGTCAGCTTTCACTGTAGCTTATGGTAATACATACAGACACTACAGAGTATTTTATATCTTATAATAGAGATAGTTTAGATAATAATATACTTTCATCTATTACTTTTATCAGATCATCTTATCTCCTTTGTGGCATCAAAAGCATGTATTCAGAATAGATTGAGGCAGAAGTGTCTGCTTTATTTAATACACACATGAAGGGCCTGATTCTGTTTACACCGAACTGAGTGGAAATTTCTGTCCTTGATGGGAGCAGAAACAACTGTCTGAATTCTTCTCACAGCCTTTCATTAGTGTTCTTTATGGTATGCACACGGGGAATGGAGACTGACCTCTCAAATCATGAAAATATTGTTATAATTGAAAATATATTAGGGCTGTAACTTTGTCAGCAATTAACAAACCCGTCAGGTCTGTTGTCAAGGTGTCTGCGCGACCTCTCAGTGTTACAGAGTTCAGGCAGCAAAATGAACTCAAAGTAACATGCATACATATACACTCTCTTTGTCTTCCAATCATTAGAAAAAAGCTTCAGTATTTTTCAGGGTCTCAAAATGTTTGTCCTGTTGGAGAAGAAGTGATAGTGCAGGGCATTAGTGAATGTAACTTTTGTCTTGATTTTCAGCTCTCTTGAGTGTGGATTAGGAGGTTTTGCTTCCCCCAGACATGGATGCTGTAGAGTTATTTGGAAGAAGGTATTGTTTATGTCTCCTGCAATCGTCCTAATTCACCATGTGATACTAATTTTTCAGTTAATAATATGTTAGCAATTTTTTAAAAGTCTTTTTTTATGTTTTGAAGAATTTCAGGAAGAGAAGTAAAGTTTTAGAGAATCTGTGATAATTTGGCAATGCAGTGGACAAGAGGCTCCTGCATTTGGTTTGGAAGGAAAAGATATGAATAACTTCATAACGTTTTCTTTCATCCAACAGCTTCTTTTGACTTTATGGTAGCAGCAATTGGCTAAAATAACTGTCTTTTTGTGAGGTCTTTAATATGGAATAGTTTTTTTCCCTGCTCACCATATTGCATATTTTTAGTTTTCTCTAGGGAGGAATATTCCTGAGAACATTGTTTGGTTGATCCCAGTTGTTTGCCCTCCTTCATCTCCTCAGGAGGTTGAAGACCAGCTATAAGAAACAGTCTGAGATCTTTTTTATGCTTCCAGGATTAACTGCTTGTGTGTAGTACTGCTTAACTGTAAAAGTAAGAAGTTAAATGGACAGTACAATTCTCAAGCCTGTCTTCTTAGGCACCTGTGAGATCAGACCAGTTGTGAGTCACTTTCCAGAAAGGTTTTAGAAGCTCAGCTCACATAAGCATCAAATTATCAAGATAGTTCTTTCAATCTTATTGATTTCCTAAAACTATCACACCAGTAGGCTTGTAAATCCACCCTACTTGTTGTATGTAGAATTTTTTTTTTTCCAGATCCAGGCAGAGTAAGAAACTGTAAAATTCTTCTATAAAATGTTGAAATTTTAATTAAATGCATAAACCATCTATGGATCTCAATCAAAAGGTTTGTGTTTTATTTTATCATACTTTTGTTTGCCTTTAATATTTTTAAAATTTGTTATGTAGTTGGGGAGCACAATGACAAGATTCTTCTTTTCTTTTTGGAGACACTAATAAAGGTTGTGAATTTAAAGATAACAACACTTTTGAAAATACTTATCAAATTCAAGGTTTCTGTGCTTTCATTGATGGGGGTATAGAGAAAATATTTTCCTAGTTTTCTGTTGCTTTAACAAACAGAGGACATCTGTGGTGAGTCATGGAGGAGTTTAGCTGTGATATGTTACTAAAATGCATTTTGGCAGCGGATGGAGAAGTAACTACTCAATCTGTTGTGAAGCAAGACAGACTTTCAACCCATTTTTCAAAGTGCTCATAGTTCCCATTTGAAGGCAAGTCAAACAATAAAAGTAGTGAGCAAAGAAAATTAATGTGTATCTGGAATACTTTAATTAAAAATAATAATTATAATGGACCCTTAGTGCTCACGAAGTCCTACTTTCTTCTTATTGTTGATTGATTCTGCTAAATTTTACCCTCACAGCAAATAATGTTGCTGTTCTGTTACATTTCATATTTGGTTACTGAGAGATAGTGAGGCAGTTTAAATGTGACTTCTAGGAAAAAATTAGAGTCCTTGTTTTGCATTGAAACAGTATCTTTTAAAATAAAGATAGTTGCTTTAGTACAGTGATTATAATGAAAGATTTTGCAATAAAGATCCCAAGCAAGAATTAAGTACAAGAATTAAATAGTCAGAGGACTCTCTTGAAAGCACGAAGCAAATGATAACTTACAGGAAATTAAAATACAGCCTTGGTAAAGACAGAGTTTAAACAGAGTGATTATGGGAAACAGTGAAATTATTTCTCATACAGGCTTTGCTTTTAACCATAAGTTCCCTGCTTTGTCCTTTTTCCTGGAATATTGTGTTTCTTCTGAGCTTGCTGTCAGTTTTACCACAAGAACCCCCTTTCTGTTGGTAGCATAAGCTAGTTGTGTACAGGCTGATTCAGTCTGGAAGCCTGTTCTTCATTTTCTGCCAATAAAGTTAAATTGCACATAGTTTTGTTACTTGATGCACATCCTGTAAGACAGGACAGATCTTTCTTCTCTGAATCTGTAACTTTAGTTCAAACTGTAATTTTACCTTAATTTGCAGTGATTCATGTATTTCACACTATGGTCCAGAATGATATAGGGATTCTGGCACGAATGACTTTCAAACTATCTTTACCAAGAAAACTTAAAAGTAAAGTATGACTGCAGATACTAAGGTTTGAGAGTGATAGAGTTTGCTATCAGAGCAGCAGTCTTTTTTAAAAGAGGATTGTGGTTTGATTGTCACAGCTTACTGAAAACAAAGATAAAGCAGTGGTTTATTTAAGAACGCTGTCTTTTTGTTATGTGTTCAGTAAGACAGAGAAAGTGACTCAGAGTAAAGCTGATCTAATTCTGAATCTTTTCCTCCAAAACTTGAAGAGAATCCAAAGAAAGTGGTGGGCCTCAAGTAATATGATGATGTTTCCTTTTTTATGTGTGTTTTCTAACTTCTTCTCTGTGCAAGGAAAGGTTGTGCAAGAGAGTGAATATTGTCAGAAACTTTAGAAGTCCCTACTGAATAAACATGTTGAGACTTCTGAATTTTGCCCTTGATTCTTGATACTGGACATCAGTGGACTCAAGTCTTTGACTAAATTTATATGTGTTTTAAAGGTATTCCTTTAAGTGGCACATGTGAAAAGATGTTTAGAATTTGAGCCTCATTTTCTTCATTCAGAGGGAGAGGTGGCACCAATATGCAGAACTGCTCACATTTCTTCAGCTGGTGTAGTTATGGGTTAGAGCAAGAGTTAATGGAAAACGAGCCAGTTTTGCATACTTGAGCAAAAACTAAAGAATCACAGGCTTCTGTGGGGAAAAGGCATAGCTATGTCATTCTGCTGATACACCTGTGAGCAAAACGTATCCACTTCATACAGAGACTGGCACAATGAGAAGAACAAAAGTAATGCTACTCTACATTAGAATATAAAAGTGAGAGTTGATTCAGTGTCTGAAAAAGAGAGAAACAGAAAACAAGTCTTAAACCACAGGGTCTATGCATAATGTGAAGATTTTATGATCAGACATTGTTTATCCAAACTATTTGTTCTTGTCTAATTTTCAAATATTCTTATGTTACCTCATGAGAGACTCAATCTCTTCTCAATGTATTTTCTAAATTTCTTGTTTTCTGACCAAAATAGACATCCTGGGGTCAGACTGTCGTATTTTGAATATGAGATATATCTACATTTTGGTAGAAATGACATGTACAGAGCAGTCACAGAATCAAACAATAGTCACAGAATCAAACATGCAAAATAGACGTCTCTCTCTTGCGGTTTCTCATTTTGTTTTGCCTGAAACAAACAAAGGGAGTCTGCACATACCTAATTGTGTTCAAATATTGTAAGAATTCAAACCACATAAAAACACTCCATCATATATGGGGAAAGAACTAAGGAAAGGTGTTATTCTCTGATTATGTTTTTTAAAATAACCTATTAGAAGAAAAAAGTTATTAAAAAACTTCCATAGTTATTTAGAACTCAGAATAGACTTTAATTCATTTGAGTTTTATAGACTAGTAGTCTTTAATCTTCCTTGCAGAATCTGAAGTATACCTGTTACTTACTGGTAAATTAGTTGTCAATCCCTCGGGCAGTATATTTTAATATCAGTATTATATGGTAGATGATATAAATCTTGTGTACGATATTATTAGCTTAGGCAGCTGCTGACTTAAAAAGGCCAGTTTAACAAGTCACCACTGTATTATGTTTAATTAGGTACAGTTTATATAATGAGGTGTTCAGTTCTAATGGAAAGACATGCTGTGAGCAGCACATCTGCAGGAATAACTATTACAATCAGCATTGCAGAGACCCATGGAACTGCAAATTAGACTTACTTATCTAGAAATAAATTACATCCCAATGCCTTCATAAAGCTCATTAATTAATTCCACTGGCATAAAGGTCTTTTTCTTAATTTCATGTTCCATTAGCATAATAAACACAATTTGAGTTACAACAGTATGATCAGTTTAATGGATGCTATTTATTTTAGTTTTTTATTTAAAGTCCCGGTAACATAGAATTAACATCAATATGCTGTTTGGTCCTTTATTAAAAATTCCCATAGGATAACCAGCACAGATGTTCAATACGGCATCATATATTTGCTGCATTTTATGACTTCACTAATTGGCCATATGGAAAGGTGTTGCTTGGATTTAATTTTTTTTTAAAATCTGATAAATTATATGGATTGTAATAGTCACAATTGGTTACTATGTGAAGTTGGACAGGTTAATATACTCTGCATGCTGGGAGTAAAACAAGAGTAAGCAAAGTTTTTATGTATGTGGATTTTTAGTAAATAGTAACAATATACTTCCCAGTGTTTGACAATCAGCTTCATTTAAATGTAGTTCCTGACATAATTATAATTCTTTAATTTATGCAGACACTATCTAATCAGAAGGAAATGTTACCAGTTATTTGTTTAGTCACAGTTAGGTTATAGACAACCTAGTTGTTCCATTCAGCTTTTCTTGAGTCCCACTTTTCATGATAAACTACGCTATTAGGAACATTTATGGTAAGATGTTGTATGTTACTAGAACAAGAGGTTTCATTATTCATCCAGCTAATACTGGTTGCTTTAGATGAAATCTGTATCTGTGATTTTGTTAATTTGTAGTATACTAGAAAAATGACTTAAACATTTTTGGGTTTACTTATATTGTCAATCTTATGCTAAAGCCGAACTTTAATGTAGCCAAGCTAATTTGTCATCAGTTTGGTGTATATATTTTATAAGACCTGTCTCTTATATTGTTTTTGCATTTCCTTGTCTTATTTCTGCTCTCTGCATTTAGTACCACTGACTATCTCTGCAAATATCTTCTCCTTCAGCCTATAATGCAGTCACTTTCTAAAGTTGTAGAGTGATTTTGGTTAATACTCATGTGTCATATAAATCCATCATCTAAATTTTGAAATAAAAACTGATTTCTGTCATTACACTGTAATTCACCTTTCTATTTCTCCCATGCTTTCCAAAATCATCTGAACCTGAGTCATCTATCTCAGCTGGTGCGATTTCCTTCTGTTACATGACCTCAATCATGGTATCAGAAAGAGCTGCACCGGGGCAGATGAGGGCAAGTTACCTTAATTTCAGTGTGTATGTCTGTATGGGCATACACATACACAGGTATATAGTTCTCAAGGGTTTAAAGCATTTTACTTTAAAAAATGCTCTGCAGCTCATTGCACTTTTTAATACCCCCAGCCTGAGACATGCACATGCCCCTGGGGTTTCTGATTTGAGCTTGGTTTTTTCAGCAATTCCTTTTCATATGTTTAATGGCTGGAGTTTTTTAGGCATTTTAACATTTTTAACTAATCTTAAGAATGAAATGCCTTTTACTTTGAAATTTAGGTTTATATTGTAATTGGAAATGATCTAGCATCATGCAGAAAAAGAGGTGGCCTTTAGTATAATCCCTTGTGGGTGACTCTGAGCTGTAGGAAACACAAAGCAGTGGAGGCTGCATAAAGCAGTGAAGTTGTATGATCAGAATAATGTCTCTTTCTTTGTAAATTCTGTTTAGTGCAGATGTTCAAATGAAATTTTTAAAATGAATCACTATTTTCAGAAGTCTCAGTATTATGGGTCCTAAGACACACATGTCAGCAAAAAAAAATTTTGCACTGAAGGACGAAGCTAACATTATTACACAGCTGCGTTGTCTGTGAATATAATAAAGTATTTTCATACACTATATAGTCACACCATGTAAGGAAGAAAGAGAGGTGGCAACAGGGGGTTGATTCTCTCCCATATTTAACAAACAGTGACTTGAAAAGCTTGTGCATTTTCAAAGTCTTACATAGACACTTGTTATATAGTTCAAGCTGGAAATATGCATTACAGGTTTTTAACTACAACAAACACAAGCTGGACGAATAGTGCCAAGTGGTGGCCTTTTGCAGGTGGTTGGGCTGGTTGTGGTTACGTAGACAATCATGTGAGGTCTTCTTTAGCAGTCAAAAATGAACAGTCCCAATTACATGAGCATGTATAAGCTAAACCTTGCTCAGGTGGCAGCAAGCTGCTAGAGGGGATGGACTGAATGCATTTGGGACAGAGGGAGAAAGTACTCTTGGAAAACAGAGTATCAGAATGATTCAGGTGATGATAGCTCTTACTATACTGCTATGAAGTAGGACTGAAGTAGCAAGCAGAGCAGTAAGTATCCATGGGGACTCTGCAGCTACCTGTAGAGCTTCGTGTTGATTTTTTTTTCCTTGCTATAGCTTGCTGTGAGAGCTTAAACTTACCTCCTGCTGTTAGCCTGTGTGATTAGCTTATGTTACAAGCGCAAACATACTCTGGAAAATTTTATTCTCAGGAAGAAGATAAAACCCCATTGCTTTATAGCTGGTTTTAAAGGGCTATTTCTGTAGTTTATTTTGATATCTCAGTCTGTAATTCCAATTCACCTACCAAATTATATTCATAATGACAAATAACTGGCATAGAAGATCTCGGAAAATCTTCTACCTCCCATTACCCTGATTTCAGAGCACCTGAGATATCAGCCTATATGAAGATGAGTACTTTGAGTTGCCTGGCATTGGGCGTGTGACAGATTGTTTTTTTTTCTCAGCTGCCTTTTATCATAGACACCACCATCCTATCTCCACTTCCACCACCAACTTTGCACCTTGCAGCTGAACAGACAGTAGCTGGCTTTGTAGGGTTCAGTGCAGGGTTGAATGTCTGAAATGCACGCAGCAATTTTCTTTGATCTGTAGGATTCAGATTAACCGAGAAGTCTTGGGATCAGAGGGAAAAGGTCCTTCCTGTTGATACTTACTGGTCTGATCTCTTACTCATCTCTGTCCCAATGATGACTGTGTTTTCTTAAAATCTGAGTGGATGGCTGAGGAAAGGATGACACTCAGGGAATAAGTCCTAAGGTACACATGTTGGAAGGAGATGATTGTTCATTGAAGCGCAAAGCTGTTATTATACTGCTGCTCTGCAGGGAGGAGTTCTGACAAAGGGCTAACAAGAATAGGGAGAAAATCTATCACAACACAGAAGTTTCTACATATAGGTTTAGTCAGTCTGCTTTTGAAATAAGGCATCTTTTGAATATTGCTTGTTGTCTGATAGAGAGAGAAGTAGTGGAGAATGATTCTGTTTCAAGTGCAGCAAGTTTGTGGTTTGAGACTGATGGGTATTTAAATGCACATCATATGAAATGTTTTAGTGCCTTAATGAGTGGTGCCTCTTCTGTTTTGGTTACTGCAGTATGACCAGATAGTTCAGATCGGTAAAATACTTTCTTGCGTCCAAGGTTTCATATTATTTATGAGCAAAGTTTGGTTTATTCATTGTCTTGCAGATTCACTCAACTGAAGAGAGGTCTTTGATGTTTTTAGGCCAGGATGTCATGGAGGTTAGAACATAGCTGTCTATTACTCCTGGTCTGGCCCAAGGTGAGAAACTAGAGAAGGTGGCTCATGTACATCTGGAAGTATCAGGTGGTACAAACCACTGTGTGCAAAATACCCAATGCAAAATTCAGGTTCAGGTAGAAGATAAATATGCTTCCTTTATTTTGAGTCTCTGTGTATGTGCCTAAGGATTAGGATAGAACACTGTGTCATTAACACAGAAGAGCATGACTGCAAGTGTTATTTCACAAACGTGGCTGGTCCTGGGAAAATTTGGCTAGGGAAGAGGCAAATTGCTGTTAGTTTCCACCAGAGCCCAATCACACAAAATACAGTTGAGTCAGAAAAAAACACCTCTGCCACATAGACCTAAATGTCACCTAAATTCAAATGGAACCTTACTGTGTTGTATGGCTATAGAAGCTCCAACAATTCTCCAGTTCTTCTCAAGAATAGTTCTTGAGAAGCCGAGAGCTTCTCAAACTCCTCAGCAATACCTAGAGACTTCCTATCTTATTAGTGTCCCTTTAAAGAGAATTGGGAGGTTTCTTGTTTCTTTTAAACAGTATGAGGAATAAAAATGAAATTGAAATGCTTTGTAATGCAGACTTAATACAGACATTGACCAGATGTCAGGTTGGTACAACTGAATAAAATTTTAATACGGTCAAACATTTCTAAAAGCCATCCAACGCATGTTATTTTCACAGGATGTTACAGATGCTTTTATTTGCATCTTGGTGATAAATATTTTAAGAGCAGTAATATTATTTAAAAACCTTGTAGGACTACAGGCGTCACTTTTCCTAATAGAATCTCTTTCCCCTAGTAGTTTATATCAATGATCCTGTAAGTGTCCATGGAAATGTATTATTTTCTGCTTATAAGTGCTCTCTGTAGTCTGTTATTTGCATGGTCTTGAGGAAGTGCTGTCAAGTACCTGCCAAGGCCTTAGACTTCAGACCAACTGTAGCTTTCTGGTTGTTGACGTTTTTCCACAGTACTTCCTTAAAAAAGGTAGATAACTTGTAGAAAAAAAAAATCAAACAGAAATGGATAGAGAAATTGAACAGTAACACTAATGTTGAATCCACAAACCTTATGACCTTTTTATTTGTTTAAGCAGCCACTTTTAATTAGTCATAGATACTGTTGCACTCAGATTAGTGGTAATTGAAAACAGCACGTAATAAGCAAAGGATTTGTGGAAATTCAATACGTACAGCTGAAATCAACTTCAAGAAGTTGCTTTGTTCTTGTCGTAATGCTTGAAGTTAATGGACAACTGAAATAGAATGCCTATATGTGTCATACACTGAGTGAAGAGGACTGACTAAAAGCCATTAGTGTCCAGAAAAGAAAGACAAAGGTAGAAATTATATTGCTTCCAGCTGAATTCTAACTATTCCCCAAATTCTGTGTTAGTATGATAGACAGGAGGCAGGGCCATTAATCGGAAGGTCAGATAGAACAAGATTTTCTTGATTGAAAAGGCACCAGAAAATTCTCTAGAATGTTATAGAATCTACAAAATACTTTTTAAAAACTAGTTTAATGGCTTGATGGTCTAAGTGACAATTCTACCTGTCATACTAAAAGGGGAAGTTAGCTTTCAACAGCACATATGGTAGAAGTCCTAGAAGAGCTGAGTTATGCTGCAGTTTGAAAAAAATCCATTTAATTATTTTTTTTGTTTCTTCAGAATTGACTAATAAAGTTAAAGCATAAACCTTAAAGCTCCCTTAAATTACTACTGTTCTCAAATTGATTTAATGTCAGCCCTCATAGTTCTTATTTCTGAAGAATTGTTTTGGTAATAGAACTTTATCAGCATTTTCTCCTTAAGAGTTTAAAAAATAGTAATTTAATAGTTAGCTCCCCCACATCCTAAATATAGTTTTTTAATAAATTTCATCAATCATATTTACTATTAATATAATTAAGGTACATTTCAAAACAATCCACTATTGACATCAAATACTAAATACAAAACAAGTACAAAACATGAATATGTGGAACATGAAAAATTCTACTGTAGACATTTTTACGTTTCTGAGAAAAACATGTCTCCAACCCATCTCTTTGATTAGCAGATACGTCAGCTGGAGCTTTTAGTACTGAAAACTGTACACGACCTGTTGTTATTTGACTGTTGATTCCTCCCACTTCTCAGTCACTGCACAGTGTGTGTTTGCGGGGCATCTGTATCAAGTCGGTTTGGTAGGAGGCTTGCCTGCCTACTTCGGTTTACCAGTCTTGAAATTCTGAAGTTAGACTAGTGCTTAACTTAGGATGGAGAGAGAGGAAAAATCTTAAAATCCTCTTTTTGCTAACCAGTAGAAGTTGCTCGGCCAAAAATACTCACATATTTATAGCCTCATGATTAACATAAGGCAACATTTGCTCTCTGGCCTTTTGTCAGCTTTGTTCTCCTGTCACTACTTTTCATTCTTTACTCTCCTCCTGTCAGTAAATCCACATGAACAATAACGGAAAGATCATTCTGTCAATATAATAAATACTGTAATGCATCATTGCTGGGGCTGACTTATCTGCTGCTTGAAGCTTGAATGAACGTCCACAAGTTGCGGTAAATCTGTTTCTCTGTAATGGAGCAAAGCCCAAATACTGCATAGCAAGAATCACTGAGCTAGAGCCACTACAACTCTAATTCTTGTATCCTTGGGCTCTCAGTAGATGTTGGATACCACTTGCAGTTTTGGATGAGAAATTGGGCAGGCTACAATAATAAGTGGTCTAGTTAGTGCTGGCTGCAAAATAACTACTTGTACCAAACAAATAGTGTTTTCTGTAAGAAGGGGAAATGCTACTGTTTTAGATTAAAACCTTTCATTTTCCCATTGTGCACATATTTTTCTGTACACTATGAAAGTACAGTTCTGAGGAAGGTGGAGCAGATGTGCAGTCAGACAGTAGTATTTTGTCATTTGAATTAGTGTAAGGAGAACCATGTGACATTTTAAGGTTTGTGTTGTGTAAGAGGTCAAATAAAATCATCTAATGATGCTTTTTAGCCTTGAAAATTAATTAACCTGTACTGGGGTTTTTTTAATGGATGAGCTTTCTGAGACTTCTTTCCCATTTCATTGTATTAGAATGTAAACAGTCTTTGCTAGTAATAGTTAATTAGTCTGGTATGCAGAGATGTTGGCACATTCAGGACCAAAATAGGAAAAAAATGCTGGTGTCATGTTTATTGAAGTATTCCTGCTAAATTTTCTTACATATAATGATGTCAGGCAGTTGAATGAGTTGTATTCACAGTATGCACAAACCCTTTTCGAAGTAAGAGAACAACCCTTTCTGCCACCCTAAATAACGTAGATTTTTTTTTTTTAACTTTGCGTTAAAGATGTATGACTTCACTGTTCATACAACTTGTCATGAAAAATATTGGTGTCAACTGTTCCCTTTATACCTAGATATTATACAACTGTCAAAGAAAAAAATTGCATTCTTCCTTTCCCTTAATATTTACCAACTTAAGAGATTTTGTTGTCTGTTGAACAATCTCAGAAGGAAATAAATGACTACATATTATGGAACTTCCAACTGAGAGACTCATTGTCTTCCTTTTTATTTCTTAGGCCATTTTCCATCAGTGCAGTGATATGAAAAAGAGTGCTAGTGCCCCGTGGGGAAGCTACACTGGTTTTCATATCTGTTTGGCTTTTTACCTTTTGCTCTTATTTATCCTAAATAAAATTATGACTTTTTCTGAGGCATTTATCAGTCAAATGTGACATTGTAATCAATTTTATGGGTTTTTAAGCCAAAGTGAATGTCAAATTGCAACTGAGGACACTCAGCACCATACAGGATGGGGCCCATAGTTAAAGCTGATGCTTGAAGAATTAATATTGTGTAATAGTTTTAAAATTGGTAGATTTCATTATGACTTTTTATTTAAACTGGTGGAAAACTGTCACGGATGAAGTCATGTGCTTCACTTGCAAGAGGGAAGAAACGAAGTGTTCAGTGTTTATGGGATAGTGAGTTAGCAAAGTTCTACTGTAAACGTTACTGCTTTAACAAGAAGTGTGGCAAGGTACATTTGAGTATTTACTGCCTAGAGAACTGAGTCAGACAGAACTGTCTGAGACCCTCCTCTTGGGCCATGAGGTTCAGAAAGGACCCCCTTGCATTCTGAACTCCTCAGACGGGAGTTAAGGTGTGTCAGGATCCAGATTTAGTCCCAGACTTGGTCAACGATTTATGTCTAAAGGATTATATACACACAATCATTCCTTTATATCACTTAGGTAAGGTTTCAAAGCTTTGGTGTGCTTTTTCCCAGTTCACTTACCAAGTATTTGACACAATAGGGATTATTTTAGCATATTCAAGGACTGATCCTGATGTGCAGCCCACTGCCATGCAGGAGAGCTCAATGGACCCTGGGCTGTCCAGTGTTTATGGATTAAGATGATTGACTCACAGACATGTTTGCCTACCAGCTACAGAGGTTAGTTTCTTCCAGATTTGCCTGGAGCAGGATATTGCCCAGCACTGTGGTTAAGGAGAGTACATTGCTCAAATTAGTCCTTGGCTATTGTGTCTGGCTCCCCTGAATCCACTTTCAGCTGGATGCAGCCATCAGGACCAGACCATCCATTAGGACCACCAGTGGTGGTTATCACTTGAGCAGGTTTATGGGAAATAAAGATCAGATTGAGACAGAGAAGGAGAAGCACACTGTCACAAAAAGCATGGAACAGGATAGAATGTACATAAGGATGTATCCTATTTTCATAGGAGAGGATGACTGCTCTGGGCAAATAATATACTATACGATGTATTTCCTGATTTTAGATAATGCTTTAATGAGAGCTTATAATTTGGAAAACACTCCAAGCCCATATATATTGCGTCCAGAAAACAAGCCTGCAGGTTTCAGTGTGTTTTTCATTTTTACTCTCATGTGACAGCTTAACTTGTTACTACTTGATTATAATTAGGTACTTGATTTTCATCAACAATAATTTCTAAGTGAAGTGCTTTATGTTTTTAAAGTAGGCTTTGCTTAATACTGTGTGATTTCAGGTAAGAACATGAATTTCTGTGCCTCAGTTTATGTTTTCATACTATGAGTAATTTACCTAACTTAAATATGATATCAAGCATCAAAAAATTTCTATGTAGCATTTTAAGCTCCAGCTGATATTAGCAATAAATTGAACTTATCCCCCATACTAAGATACATTGATTTCTGAAAGCCTAACTGAAACTAATGTTTCAGGCCTTGAAAAATCTTTTGTTACATTTTCTCTTTTCTCTTATAAGCATAACATTTATCTGTTTTAATTTTGTTGAACAGTTCTAATTTTGAAGTCACATGTTTGGCTGAGTTTCTAACCTCCAAGGTTAATCAAAGCTTAGTCTGTGCAGAGAGAGTCTTTTGATTCTTTTCCTTCTGCTGGCTTTAACAGGATATTCTCTGTGTAAGCAAAATCAGTGGTAAATACTTGCTAGAAATGTCTGGAAGTTAACATAAAAGGTTCTGTCACACAAATGATGGTCCCGGAGAAACTTGAAAACTTGAGGCTTTGCTTAGAGTGCTGCAGCCTGGCAGGGGAGCCTGGCAGCACCTGGGCATGCGCACACAGGGCTGAGTTTCACTAAACCATTTCTCGTGCAAAGTAAAGTAATCAAAAGAATCTGTGAACAGAAAAGTATTACTGGAAAATTATTACTGAAAAATTGCTTGCATAATCTGTGTATGTGAAATACATGAATCTGGATTGGTTTTTGATTTATGTGCCGGAGACTATTTGAGCCTCTTGTAGGGACACCAGTGGAAAAATGGTTGGGGGTTATAAAGAAAAAAAATTATAGAAACCATTTTAAAGAATGCTTGAGTCAGGGGAGGGTACGAGGAAGGAAATTCATTGTACAGCCTGCCATGGGCAAACAACTGATGTGGAGGGAAAAAGGGAAAAACACATTTCAAAAAATGGATGTGGACTGTTAGAGAAAAAGTTGTTGCTATTCAAAAGTATGTATTTGAGAGAGAACTGACCCATGAGTCCTGAGCCCAGAAAAAGGTTCAGGAAAGGGAAATGAATGTGGATTTTTAGTGTCTTTATGTGTGAATGCACATGCATGAGTATATATCTATACGAGTATGTTTATATGTGAGACTCTTCTACTCTCCCAAAAAGAACTCTATACGGAAATCTTGTAAAAACCTCCATGTTTTCTGGCTTTGCTATTACATGTGGATGAGTAAATTGATAACGGGAGAAGACATGGGTGTAGGAAAAGTCAATGGATATGCTGGAGGGAAGTCTGTTAGTCTCAAATGGATCTTGATGATGTGAGCATCAATTCTGAGTGGTGCTATTCTTGGGGGAAAAGGGACAGGGAGATGAAAACTGCCCAAGAAGTGTGACACACTACAGAAGAGGGACAGATAGTGGGCCTTTTCTCAGAAACTTGTGTTCTGAAATGCAACCTACAAGAAAAGAGTCTAGAGGGTGTTTGGCAAGTGGAGCTCTGTATATTTCTAATTATTATGGGTTTTGAAAGACTTGAGAAGTGGAAAGATTTGCTTTGAGTGACTGGTAGGTACTGATTGCCTGAGATGTGTGAGGTTTTTTAAGCCACTTTTTCTTTGAGGGATTCTAATTGGACAGTCGCTTAATTCTCTAGCAATAATATCCTTCTGTGGATATGGCTAGTTTGTATTTTTCACAGAAGGCCTGCTTGTTACACACACAGCATTTTCCTTTTCTCAGAAATCCTTGTGATACACTTACATAGAATTTTCTTTATGTCTTTTCAAATTCAGAGACCTGAGTCTGAATCCAAGCGTGGAGGAGAGCAGATTTTTTTATTTCACGAGAAAAATCAATGGGCAGTCATGATAGGGACTTTATTCTAAACATTCTATCTCACCCATAAAGTAACTTCTTCACCTTTCCTGGCAGCTTAGTCAGCACTGTACCTGTTTTAAAAACAGACATGTTCTTTTGGGTTGTTGAAGGGCTATGTTCCAAGTTGTGAAAACATGAACAATGTTATGGAATGGATATGTATGTAAGCTTAAAATATATGCTTTCTGAAATCCATAATTATAAAGTTTGCTATACCACCCACAAAGTGGGTGAAATAGATCTGTGTACTGTTCTTCCTGGATTTTTTGTTTTGTTTTGGTTTTGTTTTTCCTAAGTGGGAGAAATCCCATGAGTACTTCAAATCTTCATTTCAGTTGTTGTGTCTATATGTGCATTCATATGTGTATTTTGGCAGAAAGGAAGAAAAGTCAAGAAACACCTTGTACATGTGTACTTGAACAATGACCAAGGTGGCAGAGTTTGAAGCTCAGATTTCTAAAATTGCTCAAGACTCATCTGACTGATGCTGAAACCTGTTAGCAGTTCCCACTTACTTTGGTGAGGGCAGAATTAAATCAATACTGAAAGCTTTTGAAAATTAAACAAATTCTTTGCTTAACTGTGACTGAATAGTCTGACCTGGTTCTGATATGTTACTGTTGAAAATCTAAGGTAAGCACAATTTTCTTAATCTCCAGAATTTGTTGAACACTTCCCTGTTCTTTTGTCTCCTTTTGAAACTCCTGCTGCCTGCTGGTGGGAAGCTGTACCTGCTTGTGCTGTTTAGAATGAGATGGTTCCAGTAATATGCTTTTCTTATTGGAATGACTATGGAAAAGAGCAGAACTGCTATTGAAGATGGTCAACTGCCATACTACTGAAAATCTAACCATGTCTTAGATAAATTTCTAAAATACTTCTGCCAGAATCTGAGAAGTGAAGAATTTTAAGAAGTATAAATTACAATTACTATGTAGTAAATTATTCTTTTACATCCAAAACTTCCAATTCAGATAGCTACTCAAGAATCATAGATGTTTCAACAACCTGAAGCATTTTTTTGCAAAAATACACAATTAAATTTGTCCTTTTCCTCAGTGGCTTTCTTGGGACTGTCCTTACTTAGGACACCATGTTCAGAAATATTAAAGATTTTTAATATAAGCATCTGGATTCTTTATTAGCTTGAATATAAAGCAGAGAAGAGTGACTCTGGGTAACAAATACAGCTGCTTCTTGGGCTGACTGGTTGATTTCAGCAGTTCTCGTTTCCGTAGTTGTCAGTAAATTCTGCCACATTTAAAGTGCTGTGTTTTCTTCCACTAAGACATGTGAATTGCTAAGATAGAGGTTTCAGGGCCTTTTGTACTATACTTGTGGTTCATCTAGTTTGGCTGTTTTCAGAACAGGTTAAAAGTATTGAAATCAAAGTGAAAAGCATGAACTCATAGAACTTGGTTTAGGAAACAGCTCTCCCTTAATCCAGAAAAGTATGTGAGAGTTGATAGCATTGGTACATCTTATCTTTCTGAGACCTGATTCTTGCAGACTCTTACGTACCCTCGTAAAATGTTCATATTCCTATTGACATTGCAAAGTAGGTGTTTCTTTGCAAGATCTAGACCTTCTTGTAGTTATGGAAGTTATCCTTCTGTGGCTAAATACTCCATTTGTTTCTTTATGGCTGGCAAGCTCTCAACCTAGCTAACTACAGGCAGAAAGAAGTTGCACAAAGTGTTTATTTAAAATCCTGTTTTGGGGTTTTAAAACTTTGTAATTTTTCCTTGGTATAGTTCAGGTTGTTTATTATGTGGAAGGGTCCCTACAAGTACTTAGTGTAAAAAAATGGTGGGATTAAGAAGTTGCACTGTTAAAGATTCAAATCTGTGATCAGTATTATATTCTACAGTGAAGTTCTCCAGCTGTGTTATTGAAGTTTTTGTGTTAATCATGTCTGCTCTGCCTGAGCTGACCTGAGCCTGGGTACACTGTGGCTGAGTTTATACAGTTCTGTGTTGTATGGGTTTGCTTGGTTTGATAGGGCTGGATTTGGGATCCCTGTATGTCAGTGTTGCTAACTTTTCTCCTTCCCATCTGCAAACTGCAGGCTTGACTGCTCTTAACTCATGGTAAATATAAGATAACATACTCCTTAGTAATGTGGGTGTGGTTTTAGGAAGACGGTTAGGGGGACCCAGAGGGTGGTTGGGCACTGAACAGGCTCCCCAGCGCAGTGGTCACAGCACCAAGCCTGGCAGAGTTCAAGGAGTGTTTGGACAATGCTCTCAGACACATGCTGTAACTCTTGAGGCTGTCCTGTGCAGGGCCAGGAGTTGGACTTGATGATCCTGATGAGCCTCTTCCAGCTCAGCATATTCTGTGATTCTGTCCTGCCCTCCACATGTCTTGGAGCATGTGATCGCACCCAGCATGACACATAGGACAGGGACCCTCTTTTCCTTCTCCCATCCAGATCGTATCTGTATTGACCTGGCCTTCTGCTCTGACTTCTGTCATGGAGGATGTGTGTTCCTATTCACAGTTCATGCTTTTATGCCTCCAAGGAGGTGGTTCTCCCTTGGTTTTTGAACCAGGCTATAAATTTGGGATAGATGCATGAGGAAGCCTGGATGTTCTGTTTGTAAATTAAAGATCGCTAGTCTAGTGTGGGGTTATGCCCTGTAATTCTGACATATGCATTGATGTAGAGAGGGAGGAACAGATTTCATTCTGCCTCCAGACTTTGCATTTGTTTTTATGGGGGCTTTCTATGTCTACATTTTAAAAATATACAAGCTTCCTCACTTTGGATCCTTGCCCCAAATTATTCCGGGCATTTTTCAGATGTAGAATTATGGGCATACAAATTACACACGCAACGTGTGAGATTTTGTGAATCAGGTGTTCATAAATCTTAGGCAGTATTGCATGTATATGTGTAGATTGTATAGGTTTGAATACAAGCGATACACAAATTGCCAGTGAATAGATTGCAGAACTTCCTGTCATTTATTTTTATAGCTAATGGCTTTTTTTATATTCCATTTTCTACAAGTTTTCATTAAGCAGTGCATGTGAAGTGCTTCAACTTGACTTTGATGCACACTCAGTATGAGAAGGAAAGATCAGGCCTTTTATCTCTAGACTACAGATCAATTACCTTTCTAAACACTTACCTCATAATTTTCCTTTAAATAATAAAAAAAAAGGTACTACAATCAACTGTATTTAAAAAAATGAAAGCAGTTAGAAAAAATTGAAGCATCACCGAAGATCAGGTACAAGGGACTATGGACCTGCTAGGATTAGATACTGGTGCACAATTATCACACAGAGTGTAAAAGAGAAAATGATAACTTACATTTGGAAGTGAAAAAATCCTTAATTTCTTGAAGCAGGTAGCTGGCTTGCTAATGAATTAAATATGTGACAACTTTTAAGTGAAGCACAGCTGCTGAGTTGTCAGAGCAAGTGACTTTATCATCAGCAGATTTTGATGGTATTATGCTTAGGATGAAATAACCACTTGTTTCAAAAAACAGTCTCTAGTATCCTATCTGAAGGTTGGTCTCATAGATTTCATTCCTTAATATTCTAGCTGACATTCCCATTTCCTGAAGTATGAGTCTTTAGATACATAAGTCTTGGATATTGCAGTATCAAGAAGGCTACTATGTGCAGCATTGCACTTAGGTAGAGAAAATCTTCTTACTATGGTACATATGTGACCAGTAAACCAAAAGTTCCAATTTTTTTTGTTGTTGTTTATACATTTTTCCTAGGACTCTCATAATAGTACAGTCAGGTTCTAAATATGAGTGCTTTTCGATTCAGCACTATAAGACTAAAAAAAAAATCATTCAATAGAAATAGCACTGCAGTTCAATGTAGATAATAAAATACTAACATCCTCTTACACAGCTCTCAGCTGTGTAGGTTCGACTTATGAGATATTTTTCTTTTCTCGTGAAGTGACATGACATTGAGTTATTATTTCAGAAAGAAAAAGAGAGACTTTTATTTTATTCATTTATATTCCAACTATATTAAACATGCTAGTTTAAAAACACAAGACTCCCCCGCTTTGAAACTAACAAAATAGTCAAATGCAGAAGAAGCTATTCAAAATTGTCTTTTAATAAAAGTTTAAAGTCTTCAAAATATATTTGCCCCTGGAGCAAACTTTTTTCATTTAATATTGTGTCTGTTAATTAGTGCTTCAAATTTGCAAATTCTTTATTGGTTTATATCAATGTAATACCCAAAGCTCATCTCATTGCCAGTTTTGAATGAAATATGATCCTGTTTATTCTATTAAAATGAAGGCTTGAAATTGTTACCCAAATGCCACAGGAATTCTTGCCATTTTCTCATCAAATTCCTCATCAGATTTTTTGTTAAAGTCACATTGTTTTAGATTTTGAGCCTTGGCATTTAAATGAAATTCAATGTGCCCCACTGGAGAAAACATCTGCAGGGACATATTATGTACAATATCCATTCCAATCAAGCAGGAGTGCACTGTGTGACTGAATGAGAAGCTTATTCTTACTCCACTTAGGTTTACCCTGATGTGGCTATTGAGTCAGTCTGTAAGAAGAAATGTTTAGAAAATTAAACTAGCAGAACAGCAAAGATTTTTTTTTAATACTCAGAGCAAATACTTCCAGTTGCACAATATTAATTTAAGAATGACATTTTAAAAAAGCACCTGGAGGAGTTTGGAGCCAGATTCTCTCAGGAATTCAATGCAACCTGGGAATTGGAGCCTTCAGGTTGCCTTGGTAAATCTCTCTGATTAGTATTAAGAGATTTCTTTGAATATAAAACCATGATCTACAGAAACTGAAGGGAGCAGAGAGGTGTTGGGGGAGAATGAAAAGAAAGAATAAAAAAATCAATTTTGTAATACTGAAACATACATTAAAAAGTTGCAGAAATTCTAGAAGAATGAGGTTAGCTCTCTTTAAAGATGACTTGGAAGAGGCCTTTTTCTTTTTGAAGTAGCTGCCTTACACACTAAGCTTGTCCCACCAGTTGGTGAGCAAAAAAAAGCAGTGTGGAGGAGCAAGCCCTTCTACAGCAGCAGTGGCTGTTTGTGGAACTTGCTCCTTTTCCTAATGAGGAACTCTGACCAAAAAACCCTAAAAAAGTCTCTTTAAAATGTATTCATGGTGACAGAGTCCTCTTCCATCCTTTGAGAGACTTACTTTTACAGGCAGAGCACCTGCATTTAACACCTCTTCTGCTGCAGAGCTGTGGCTAAGAGCTGTTGTTACAAGCTTTTCAGCTACTTTAAATAAAGACTAGAAGAGACATGACAGTGGAGGTGAGGGGATCACTCCAGAGAATTACTATAATTTATCTGCCTTTAGCACTGTAGACCATGAAGACCACATCAAGTATACCAGGTCCAGTTTTTGTGCCCCTTCATACAGGAAGGACCTTGATAAAGGGACAAGTTGAGCAGAGGTCTAAGCAGGATGGAGCCAGGCTGTTGACAGTGGGGCGTGGGGAGAGAAGGAGAAACAACAGGCATCAATTTGGAGGGGGGAATAGAGATTCTAACTGGATGTAAGGGAAAACTGTTTTCTCTTGAGGAACAGGAAGGCATTGGAATAGAGTTGCAGATGCAGAAAGGCTGTGCAGTCTCCATCCGTGGAAGTTTTTCACATCAAGTTAGATGAAGCCCTGTTTAACCTGATCTGACTTCAAAGCTGGCCCTGCTGTGAGCTTGAGTTTGGGCTAGAGACATCCTGAGGTCTCTTTCTGCCTGAACTTTCCTATGATACAACTCAATTTGTAGAGGAAGTTTCACATTTCTATTTAAAATATTCTCCACTCCTTCCTTGTCTTTATCCTACCTGTTTTTCTCAGTTTATTATTTAGACTTACATCAATGGATCCATTGATGTGTATAGTTCCAATATGTATAGTTCCTTTCAAGAGCACTTCTGGAAGAACTGATTAGTAATGAAAAAGAAAAAACCCAACAAAACAAAAAGCACAACAAAGCAGCAAATACAGTCAGGAAAAGTTGTCCAATAAGGTTACCAGATAGAGGGAATTCAATTTGTAGGGTACAGAGAAAAAAGAATAATGATAATGAAACAGTAAAGCTATGGTGCAGTTCTAATTCTGTGTGTAACTTTGTTTATAAAATATGCCTGTCTGACAAAAGCAGGCACATTAAAACTTATAAGCATATGATTAACCCAAGCAGTGCAGTTCTAAACTTTTCAGGTTCACGTCTACTTCCTTCAAGTTTGAGAAGACGAGTTGTGCACTGAATTTGGAATTCAGTAAAGCTGTACACTAAACAAAAAAGATATTACAGAAAATAGTCTGGTTGAAATCTCTTACATTTGACACCCAGAAAGTATTCAGGTAATATTAGCAGCTGATCCTAGCTGTCAGAGGAGCTGTGCAGTAAACAAGCACTTTCTTAGCAATTGCATAGATCAGATGGGAATTGGGTAGACCAAAGTCCACTACAGTGAGTCCTCTGTGCTTATCGAAAATAACTCTGGTACACCTTATAACTAACTTCATGAAAAAGGTAATTTTAAGCACAAATTATAACATTGTCTTAAGAAGTATTCTTCAAATCCTTTTGTTTCTGATTTGAAAGGATTTAAAAACTCTAACTGCTTAAACCTTATAGTGCAAGTGAGGTTTTTTTACCAACTATAGGTCCCCACCTCACCACAAAAAGTGAAATTTGTTTTCTCTAATATTTCGCATATGGCTGTATCGAGTAGAAATGGATGATGAAAAGGAAGTGTGAGTTATTCTAGCACCTCACAAGTACGACAAGTTCTTTGGGGCTTTTTGTGACCATGAAAGGATAGAAAAAGCTAATCAGAAGTGATCTTGCGTTCTTGTCCTGCATAACCATTAAGAGGAAATCGTGCTCTGTGAAGGGTGCAGTGCAAGTAGGTAAAGAGAAATGTGAAACATAGTGAAGTAGGTCTGTGAATATTGTGGTCATAGTAGGACAAACAGGAGGAGAAGCATGAATGCTTGTTCAACAATTCTGCTCACTTCTGCTGGCAGAAAGGGAGTTGGCTGATGACATGATAAGTGAATAAGTATGTACAGCAAGGCTAGATTGTTTCTTTTTTCATAATGTTTCAGCCTTTGCTGTGTACTTCAACAGTACTGTGAAAAATGTAGTGCTAAAGTAGGAGCAGGTTCTTTGTTTATTTATGTCGGTGATTCCCTATTATGTTTGCAGAGATGACATGTCAAAGACGAATTTCTGAACTGCCTCTTCAGCAGTCTCCGGTGGTCTCTGAATTTCAGACTCAGATGCTTTCTGGCTCCAGCATAATTATCAGGAATAAAAGTATCAGTAGGTCTAACTCTGCTTTCAGCTATAGCCAGGTAATCTCCATATCTTTTGTAAGCAGAATACAGGAAATTCTTTTCCTTGTGGAATGATTCAATTTTGGGGTTACGTTTATGTTATAAAACTAAGTCTTCATAATGCATGTGTTGAATTTATCTTGCTTTCCTTTAGTTACTGTCTCTGCAATGCTAGCATGAGTAAAAATAGTATGTTAATGGTTATTTATTTGTTCACTAGTTAATAGGTACGATTCTGAAGATACAAATTCTTATGTGAGGAGCAGACTGATTAAATAAGCAGTCACTATTTTTGCAGGCAGAGTACATGTTCAAAACAGAAAGCTGCTAATACCACAGAGATAAAAGGATCATTTGCACTAATTTATGAAGCTAATTAATCAAATGAACTGAGTATATTAACCAGTTGATGCTATTCTGCTGAGCAGGAACTGAAACAGTTAGAAACTTCTTCAGTCTTATTTTGCTTATTACTATGACATACTTTGACTTACATTGCAAGTCTCCTACAATGATAACCCTTTCATAAACACTGACATCTTAAGCAGTTCAACGAACAAGAACTGTGAATGCTCACAATGTCCAGGCAGATTCCTCTTTGTATCATAAGGTTTTCTTAATGAATTACTGAGAATGAAAGACATAGTATGTAAAGACTGCTCTGACTGTAAATATTAGAGATATGAAAAAATTTTAAATATTTACTACATGTTTTTTAGTAGGAATAGCAGGGATTTATCTGAATTTATGGCGAGTTTTAAAAAATGTTCAAGTTCTGTGCAGCTTCAGAAGATTCTGCATTGAAAAGATGTTGTTTTTACTAAAATTTCATAAATAAAAATACAAAGAATGATTGTTTTATGTTGCCTAGAGTCTGTATGAGATGCAGAGGTAATGTATTTCAATGTTAGATTTGTTGGTAAAACCATCATCAAAGGTGGAGCAAAATGTTTCAAGATAGATGCAAGAGTTTTGTAGAGGCAAGCCAAATAAGGCCACGCAAATCAGAATTGAAAGCAGACATTAAGGGTTGCTTTCTGACATGACAGAAATATGTGTACAGATTCCATTTTATCTCTAGAAGCCAGTGAGAATGAGACATGCAAAATAGATGAGAGTTTGTCTGTGAGTGTCCAGGGCAAATCTGTACAAATACATTCCCACACTGTAGAGTACCAAGTACATGGGCTGTGGGAGCTGCTTCCCGCTCGTACAGCTGTACAGCACCTTATTGGCCCAACCAGCTGGGCCATGGGCTTCTGTCTGCTATACCTGTTCCAGTGCATTGACAGCAACCTGGCAAGAAATAAAACCTCTATATCTGGAATGAAGTTGTGTGGCCAACACTGGTATGGAAAGGTTAGGGAGGTGTAGAGCCCGAGACCTTAATCTGTGCCGTTAGCTCAGGGCAGGTGTTGGCATTCTGTGCCAGAGGGAGTGAGGTTATGCAGCAGAAAGTTTTGAGGTAAGATGAGAGAGGAGGAAGTGATAGGAGTTTATCTCCTTCTTATTTAGTGCTGCTTATGCCAGTAACTGTGACTGAAATAAATTTAGGAATCCCTGCCATCAAACATAAAATTCAATGGATTCAGTAGTATCTTCAATAGCCTTTTGAGATTTGTTTTCCATTCACTTTTCATTTCTTCTTGTCTTGAACTTTAATTTCCTGCATCTTCATGCTAAAAACTGCCTACTCTGTCAGTGACGTGTCATGCTGGTAAAGAGAGAGCACAAAAGCAGAACCTAAATACAGAGGTCAGTTCTTTTTCCAGCCCAGTCCATTTCCCACCTTCGAAGGCTGAAAGGAATAGCCTCCTCGATACCCTTTGAACCTTTTGTCAGCTGACATGAATTGTAGCAACCCTAAGACGACTCAGCTTTGTTTTGTGGTCAAAGCTGAACAAAGTCAAGAAAGAATAATGTTCAAAACTGGACTTCTGGATTTGATGCCACCGTACAACACTCAGTGCAGAAGGAATACAACATATCAAACCAACATTTCCAAGAGTAACTTTACAAGAAATTGAAAAGAAGGTATTTTGAAATATAGAAAAACCCCAAGTTTGGTGATGATTTCCCACTAACTTTCAGAAAGAGAGGTACCCCTAAGTTTTCATGATGTCTTTGAAGGTCTCTGCTTAACATTTAATGCTGTCTAGTGCAGCAGTATTTTCCTTTCTATGTTAAATAATTAACTGATGATATCCAGTTCATAGTTTCAAGGACACTTCATATTTTTTGTCACTCTTCAATCTGTAGAATAGTTCCTCCCCCTGGCAATTCCCACACATTTTTATTGCATACTGAGTAGCCTCAATTCAAATGTCTTCTGTGAACTTGAGCATCTTTCAGGATCAAACCACGAGTCTCAGAAATAGTTATAATTTTAAGGATTAATGCTTTTCAATGCATAGAATACATTTTGTAAGTTATGTATTGTGAGAGTTGCTGGTATCTTCTTAGAAACAGTTGCTTGAGATCAAAACCATTTCCTACTCTGTTGTCCTTTACCATATCAAATAACAATTGAAGCAGCAGCAGCAGCCAATGAGCATGGATCAATGGTATCTTCAGCCACTACATTTGTTTAGGCATAATCCATTTATGCGAAAATCAAGTTACTGCTGGCCTGCTTTTTCTTTACTGGAAACAATTGATAACATTACTTCAGAAGAAATTAATCCAGAGAATTAATTAACAGAATCTAGTATCCAATAAATGTAGTCTTGAGAAAGATTTTGTGGGTGGTCAATTGTGACATTAGATGGAAAGTAAAAAAATACATACTGCTAGCTGTTTTCCATAATCAAACAGAAGTAACAGAAAAGGAACAAACAGGATGACATTGACTTTGGAGAGAAGTAAATAGGCCAGTTATTGTACCTGTCACAGAAAAGCTTGGAGAACAATTTTTTTCATATTTTTTGGCTTAGGCCCATTTTAAGGGCTTAAATTTTTGGAAGAAATACTTTGAAAAATAAAAACAAGAAAAGATTGTTTACAAGCCAGTGAGATTTATACTGCAGAAACTGCACTGGTGCTTTAGGATCAAATTCAACCCAAGTCAGTGGAAGAAAAAAAAGTTAGTGCTTCCTACCTTCATCATAATTCCTATAACTTTTAGTAAAATAAGTTTTTACAATTCAAGGATGTGGACCTTACCTATGATTATAGTTAATGCAATTTGGCTGATGAGTGGTAATCTCCATAACTGTAGTACAGGAATTTTCTATTTTGAGTCCAGTCCATTTTTTAAAAATTATTATTTTATTGTTATTATCGATGGACTGCACTTAAAAATACAAATGGAGATCAGTGTGCTATTTCACGAGGGCTCTGTGTGTGTGCAGCCAAGTACTTTGAGCCAGATTTTCAAAGGTATTTAAGAGTCTGAACTTTCAGAGAGATGCCTAAGAGGATCTTTGAGAGACTGTCTGCATGTTTAAGCAGCTAAATGACTTTAAATATCTCGGATTATTTTTGAGAGATTTAGACAAGTGTTTAAGCACCTTCTTGAAACAGGGTTTTAGTAAGAGTGAAGGTCTCTTAAAATCCTTAATAGGTCATATTTTTCTGGGGATGGGAGTTGTTCATGCACCTACCAAATGGGAAAAATGTTTCTAAAAACTAGTCGTGTTTCATTTGAGAACTCCTTAAAAACTGGCTTTTACTGCTTACTCCAGTAGATGTAACTTTAAGGAAAAAGAATCCACTTTCTAGATAGAAATTCTATTTTAAGCCATTTTTCTCTTGACCCATAGGCCTACGTATGCCTGACTTAACTCTGTGGGCTGTAGCTTGTCACAGAGAATGATTCTGCTTTTGGAAGCTGTGCTCATTCAGCATGTTTGCTAACTTAGCAGCAAAGTGCTTCTGTATTTGCTTTGTCTTGGTTTCTGAGCAGTGACTCACTTACTGAAACATTTCTTCTTCTCTCTTTTTTTTTTTTTTTTTACTTATTGGAATTGATTGTGTGTGTGAAATTCAGAATGTTGTGATTGCAGGATTGTATGCTGTCAGTTTTTCTAGCAGGTATTATATGCTTATAGGACCTTGTGTTTCACTAATTACTCTGACTAAAGAATAACTGAACTAGGAAAACATGCTCTATTGATATTCACATTAGATATCTTTTTGGTACAGTCTTACTTGTAAAATTAGGGATTTTTCAAAGATGGATATTTTTTGGATGTATTTAAATTAGTAGTTGCTTTTTTTTCAGAAAAAAAAGCCCTGAGGCATGTGTAAAACTAGTAGCTACATAAAGCTGAAGAATCAGATGTCTACTGGGCAAATTGACAGAACTCATTAATCTTAAACGCAGTGTACTGTAGAGTCTGTCCTTTCATGCACCTGCCCATGCCTGAAGTAATTACATGATGGCACTATTAATACTGAAGAGCTTGAGTGGGGATAGGGTTATCTTCTCTTCCTAGTAATTGATTGCTAGCTGATTAGTGGACAACATTTCTCCTGCAGTATAATTGCCTTTCAGCTATTGTAGCCTCTCTAACCTGGGGTTAGACCCATCTTACTGGTTTTGAGGCCCTGGCAATAGCACCACAGACAAAGTAATGAACTGGAACTCAGTCACTGTGAATTCCCCAAACAGAAGATGACTAGTTAAATGTATTTCAATGATAGCATATTTTACAGGGAATCAGACAACGTTCCCTCCTGCCTCTTCTTTCTATGAAGATATTTTCAAACCCTCTGCTTCCTGTGTGGAAAAGCAGACAGTTGACTTCTATTAAATCACATCTGTTGCTTGTATAAAGTTATTATCTAAAATATATCAGATCTGTGTAATAAGCTTGTATGTTCTTCTGTGACCCTATAGAAATAGAAATCTATATATTTGCTTCTTTAGAAGCAAACTGGTAATAAAGGAGCATATGAATTCTGTAGTGGGGTCTCAGAGATCTGCTGGTTTCTAAATATAATTATGTTCTCATGTTCTGAAAGTTGACTCTCTGATATTTTTGTTGAAATCTGGTAGATATCAGGCTGCTGCTTGGTTAAATCTGTCAAAAGAGGCATCTTTTACTCAGAGAGAGTAGATGATTTCCAGGGCTACAAATGCTGCAGCATTTTTCTCTCCCTGTGACCCTTGGTGCCGTACTGGCTTGGGGACTCAGAGACCTGCTGACCAACTATACTTGGTGTGCAGGTTCATGAAGGTGGAGGTGAAAGATTATGCTGCAGGCAATGTGACAGATCTGAATTTTAGGATTAAGTTGGATATGAAATAAATGCTAATTTCCACCCACCAGCTTTCTGCTTACCTGAAAAATAACTCCTACCTTGCATAAGCCTTGCATCATGCTCTGTTTCTCTTTTGTATAACTCTGCACTAAACCAGAGTCATATTAATCTTTGAGCTTTCTTATGTTGGTCCTGGAATCATATGGGATGGGAGAGCAGTGGTACAGCAAAGAAATGTCTAATTTCTGCCTGAATGCTGAACCATGTACATAAACAGATTATCAGTTTATTCTATGGTACGCTCAAATGACTAATTCTATTAACATTTTCTAAAGACTTCTGGTTGGCCCTGTTCAGTACAATTGCTTAGCTTAATCACCAAAGTGGATGTCTAGATTTAAATTATGCAACCAGTTCCCTAGATCCCTATTTCCAAAGGTATTTAGAAGCAGTTATGAATGCTACCCAGTATTATTTCCAGTCTTATGTCTATGAATCCAGCCAGAGGCATGTTCCTAAGATAAAAATGCAAGAACACACAGTTGTCCACGGTGTGACATAACCTGCCTGGAAGGACATTTCATTTTCTAACTTTTGTAAATTACCAGGTACCCAAAAGAATGATGGTTTGCCTCAGGAATGGTACTAAACTGGTCAGATATCTAAGTGACTTCTGGCTTTCTGCTTGTGGCATGCCCTCAAAAATAATACAAACAGCTGAAATGATGGAGTACTTTGACTGATGATTTTGTAGTAGCCTGTGGGCTGTGGAAAGGTTCATATGGAAATCAAATCCCCTGCCAACTGACTTGCATGAGTGCTAGTTTAGGTCTCAGACATGCTTTTTCTCTGCTAATGGAGATTTTTACCTGACTAGTGATTCTCAAAACAAACTTCTGACAGATATGTAGCATTTATAGAGAAACTATAGGGGAAAGACAAACTGAGTTTTGTGTACACTTAACTGGTGACATGACTGCTATTAAACATTCACTCTTCAGATCTAGGAAATGAGCCTCATGCGAACTGGAGCTGAGAGAAAGCAAGGTCTCCTGTGCAGGGTATCTCTTTGCTCCATGGCATGGCCAGCCTTCAAGAAACTGAACTCTGTGCACCTGTGAAGATTCACCACACAAACCCACTTACACTGCATTGTTTAACAGCTTCATGTACTGGTTGGATTTTACAAGGAGACACCATAGTTTATACTCCATGTCCTTATACAGTATTCAGTTAAGTTGTCCTTTAAACATTCGCCTGGGATTACAAACTGAGCCTCTGCCTTTCTCGGTGAGTTAGCATTGATATAAAAATGTCTAGCATACAAACTCATGCAAAATGCAGCACTTTTCAGCATTTATAGGAGGATGACAGGGCATTAGGGATGGATATTACAGAGTCTTCAGGTCATAATAGAAGTGTGTTGTCAGGAAAGGGGAAAAGCCTCCTCATTTTTTTCCAGATTTCCTTTGTTTTTGGCAAATATAAAACAGCCCATTCTTCGCACCATAAAATTTAAACCAAGAATCTTGAGCTGCATAATTCCTTAAAGCAGTCCTTATAGCTCTCTTAACTGTTAAGACCTCATTTGTTGGACAAAAGGAGAAAAAGCAGTCCTCCCCAAGTAAATGCTAAAGGATTTTTAGAAAATTTTAATGTAATATATGCATACACTTATTCTAAGTGGGCATATATTATGTGTCATAAAAAATCTTTCAAATGTTAAGACTGCAAAATGAAACTTTCAAGTCAGGAAATGCCAGCATTAAGGTTGCTCCTTTAAAAGCATTTCCCTGCTTTGTGGCAATGTTTCATGAACAGTCTTTAATTATTGGATCACATGCTGGTTTTTTTTCCTACAGGACCACTGCCTCATTCACTGCACAGATGGGTTATGTTCTTAGAGTTCAGCATTTTAGCTTCGTTGTTTCATGTGTGACCCTAACTCATATTATGTGGGAAATACTCATATCCTGCTCTAATTAGAGAAAATTTCACTTCCACATGGGCTTATCTGGGCTACTCACTACTGTCATGCAAAATGCTTCTCAAACGTTACACATTAATTTTCATGATTCCTTTAGAAAGGGGAAGTTGTGTGTCCGTTTTACAAAGGGAGGACTGAAGCACAGAATGACGGTTATAATCTTACCCAGGTATTTGGTCCAAAATACTCAGGCCCTGATTTTTCAGGATGCTTATAGGAGTATATGATAATGTTTATGCTCACTGCCAGAGTTCCTCTTGATTTTGATCAAGGTGTAAAAGCTTTTAACACTTCCAGAAATTTCAAATTAGGCATCTAGAACACAAAGGACTCTTTCCAGCCATTTGGGCTCCTAGCCCAGACACAGGTTGTTATAGCTAGGAAATCCAGAAGACATTAATAGGAAGTCCTTGTGTACTCCAGACTCTTTACTGCAAGTCTCTCAAACTCCTCATCACATTCTATTCAACTTTGGACCTTTTGAACAAAAACAAATTCTCAAGAAAAATCAGAAGAGATGAAAGGCATTTTCACTACTGTTAACGACTAAAATGATTTACAATGGCAAATATTTTTTAAAAGAAAAGACTGTGCTTCATGAGAAACACTCCTTCTTAACCCGTATTTTTGCTAAGATGACCTGAGAAAAATGTGTTTCCTGAACCTCTGATCTGATTGGTTTAACTCTTATGATGTGAGCAAGACCTGGCTTGTGAAAATCCCAGACTTCTAGCTTCCAGTCCGTGTATTTGATGTCTTACCAGTTAGACTCTTTACATTCAATAATCCATCTCCTTTTTTAATACTTGCTTCCCAGATGCATGCATTTACTCATTGAATCTACATCTAACCTCCACAAAGAAACTTTCAAGATCCTTTGATCTTGACAAGCAGGTAAAGAAGGTAAAGCAGGAGTCAGAATGAAGTTCTCAGTCCTTCATCCGTCTTGCGTATGAGGCTGTATTTCTTTTTTTGCTATGGATCATAAGAATTCATTTTGTTGAATGAAATGAGAAGACGGACACAAGGAGCATATTTAATACTCTCCAGTGCTAGTAGTTTGCAACCTGAAGCAGATGTGGACCTTAGAATGTTAACACCAAGGGGGGTTGTGTACTGATCCCTTCCCATTGATCTCAGTAGAGATCAATTGACGCTCTCAGATTTCAGCACCAGGAACATTTCTTCAAATGCATAAACGTTTGCAGTCAGGGATGGTAACTGTTAAGAGTAGTAGGTTGCCAACACTCAATTAGGCATATGTTTTTGTAGATATTTTGTATAGAAAATTTCAGCCCAAGCAGCTGAAGCTGGACATGGTGCCAAGGGAAGTGTCATGGGAAGTGCTGGGCAACCTTAACTACAGGTGACATTACTGGCTCCACCTGTAGTATATACTCTTCAACTATTTAAGCAATGTTGTCCTTCGCTATCATGTTTCTTGCATTGAACTTTTTGAATAGTAAGCCTGAAAATAGCAAGCTGAGCTCATTAGCAGATTAGGTGTTGCAGTGAATTCATGTGTGCAGTGGTAGTTCTCCTTCTTCAGTTTGATAGGGTTTCTTTTAGAGAGCAATTACATCTGATTGACATGTTTTCATGTGCCTCTAGCCTTGACTCCTTCTTACTAAACAATTCTAGATCAAGGACAGTGACTTTTCTACTGCCATTAACTAAAATCAGGATCCAGGAGAAAAAGTTAAATACCTTTTAAGATGCAACTTGAAACGAATTATAAAATATGTATAAAGAGGAATATATTTTGGTTTCATATACTGTAGTTGTTGAAAGTCAAGCAAAAAACATAGTTTAAGGCATGGGCGTGCATTAAAATTAAGAAACAAATTCTGTGTTTCTACTTCAGCAAAGCAAAATGAAGTAGAGGGCCAAATCCTATCATTAAATGTGCATATAGCTTTTCTGTGTAATTTGCACTTTATAATTCACATTAAATGATATAATTTAGTGAAGTTTTATACTAATAATGCTACTATATATCCTGAAAACCTAGTAAGTAGAAATTACTTTTTTCTAAAATTAAATGTTTCACCATAAAAAAAATGCATTCTTGAAGATACCAAGTGTTCTTGCCCAGTGGATTTTGTCATTTATGGGAAAAGCCTTGTTTTGAAAAGGATTAAGGGCTCAAAAATTAAACAAACAAAAATCATTCCTCCCTTACTAAATCCACTATAGCTGAATGTTTGCTTTAGTTTTAATTCAGTTTTTTATCTTGTACTTGTATTGGTTTTTGAGGCTTTTTTTCGAATTTAAAATTTTATGTATGGGTTAAAATGAAACGAGTCTATTCTCCTGCTCCCTTTGCACCCCAGACTCAAGGGATGTGTTTTTACATCCCTTATATGCACCTATTATGATCTGTAAGCAGAAATTATTTGGTTGAATTTGTGTTTTAATGAAGTTGAAAGCAGCTCTCAGGATTGTCCAATGAAGAGTTTTTGCCTGAGCACAGCAAATGAATACAAGCAAAAACTACAATTGCTCTCCTTTCATAAATCAATGGCTCTTTTTTCTGATGCCTGTCTTGGGAAGCTACGTAACAATTTGCGTTACTTAAACGATCCCATTGAATCCCATTTGAAGTAAGTTGTCACGCTCTAGCTTTTGAATATATTCTGCCTTTCTCAGTGGAGATAGTCCAGGTCATGTGGCTGCAGAAGATGTTGACTAAATTATGTACTTGATGTCTGTCTCGCCCTGAGGATTTCTTAAAAAGGATTATTTATCCCTTTGATTTTTTTATATATATTTAAGTATATATTATATAAGAGTGCAATGTAAAATTAATGTATTGGGTTTGCCAAAACTAGAAATTCCAGGTAATATCATGCAAAGCAATAATGGCTCTGTTAGTAATTTCATGTTTTGCATTGAATTATCCTGCATTATAAGTTGTAGTAGCCCAGTGTGGTCACACATATAGTTGTCTTGCATTTTTCCTTAAATAGTTACTTTCCCATTTATTTCAGACTTTCCTTTCCCTGCTATTGCTCACACTCAGTTAAGTGCTATGCTATATTGGTGTTACTAACTACAGAGTATGCCAGGTGTACTTTTCTTTTTGACAACAAAAGTTCAGATGACAAAACTGTTTTGTTTCTATGCATTTTTCCCTGAAAACTTACCATAATAAAATAGTTCTCTCTTGCCAAAATAACAGTTTAGTATAGTAATTAGTGAGTTCTGCCAAAGTATCTGTTCCAGCAAGGAATTGCATTTGGGAGCTCTTCTATTTTTTTCCCTTGAGCACTGACCACAGAACTTAATTAACTTTCTTTTCCATCATAAATTCCAGTGCAGGCAATGACCACTGTGTCCTCCCCCACTCCTACGTGTTCACTTATGATAAATTGTCCCTTACTCAGCCAATCTGGAGGCAGGTGCCTGTATGAATCTCAGGGGTTACACAGACTGTACTATCCACAGGGCTGATTAATAACGAGCTTTTCACTGAACCCCCTTCTTTATTCTGTGTTCATGCTTCAGTGAAATAGGGAGAAGTTTATGGTAAAATGAGAGGTTTCCTCCCCTCCCAATTATACTTCTCATTTGAACTGATGTCTTTTGGAATTGATTTGCATGTGCATGCTGCAAGGTGCCTGCACTTACCCCCTTGACCCACATGGCCATTCCTGTGGTGTATTGTAAATACAACCTTTGACCCCTTTCTTTTTCTCAGTAACTCCTCTATTTGTAAATATAGGAGTTACATTTGCATCGGTGTCTTTCCTCTCTCTGCATCTCCTCTTCCCTTCTTGTCAACACTGCATTTCTAGTCAGCTCCAGCTGAACCACTATTGCCCAACAGTTTGTGTAAAGGATCTTCTATTTTGTTTGTAACTTTGCCTGTGAGGTTTTTATACATAGAAATCACTAAAAGTTGTGATCAATTTGATTGAACATTTCAGGAGACACTTTCTAGGAGTCTGTCTATGTCTTAACACACACATCTGTAAACATAGTCAGGAGCCCAGTTTTAATCCCAGAGCTATGAAACACAGGCTGTTATGTGTCCATGGGAATAGAAGCTGCAGTGCACATTATGCTGGATTTCCTAGGCGAAGTGCTGTGGTGCTGTGCAGATGCACGAGCCTGGGTTCGAACAGTAAACTAAAAGGACACAGTAACTCAAGGGCCAGTGCTGTCATGCAGTGTTCGCTTTTGGGTCTTTGTCTGGCTCACTTAAAAGTCTCCACACCACACTCCTTGGAGGTGAGAGTCTCTCCAGCAGACCTGAAGTGTAGACAAGTGTAGCATCTGAAGTGTAGACAAGGCCTAGGCTACTCTGGAAATGAAAAGTTGCTTTCTTCCCGCTCTGGTCATGAGGCATTTCTGAAAGCATCAGTTCCTTTTTATAGGGAAATCTTTCCAGACCTCTAATAACCTCTTTTTTTAAATTTTTTTTTTTTTCCTGCTTTTGCTCCACTGTTTCGGAGCTCTGATTACTAAACTAGAACTAGGAATTAGGGATAGGAAGGTTGCCCTCAAATTAGGTGTTTAATTCTTTCCTTGCCTTAATATAACACTGTATTTTTGTTTGCTTTTGATTTGGTTTAAAAATATTGTGAATTCTGAGCAGACAATTTCATTGCGCTGTCAGCAAGAATGTTTTTGTGTTTCTTTTGTGGTGGCAACTTTTTTGTCCCCAAATTGCATGTGAATACAGCAAACACACCACTTTCATTTGATGGAATTCCCTAGTGTCTTGTTGAATTTATTGTAGCTGATCACTGGGGAAAAGATTTTGGCCATGATTGACTCCTGTTCTTTGGTTATTTCCAGCACTAGAGAATTTAGTCTTCATTCAGTGTCAAGTGTACTGCAGGCCTGACTGGTTTTGATATACTGCTTCATCACTCTTTATTTTAATCTTTTTCCTTAATGCTTGGTCTCCAGTACCTTTGCATATTTTAGTTCTGTCCATGACCTATTGATTTTTACGTAATTTTCTTATTTCCTGTTCAAGGCAGTTCTTTTTTTTTCTTTTCCCTGTTCCCACCATTCTCATGCATGAGAAAACACTCAGGAAGGATATCAGAAAAGGCAGTGTGAACTTCCATGTAGTCATTGTTGTTCTTGGTTCAAACCCAAAGCAATCCATAACTAAATCAAGCTCAAATGTCTTGTCATCGGATTGAGGATGGATGTTTTAATTACTAAGAGGTTCCAAAAGGGGAGGGGACAAAAAGCCTACTTGAAAGAATAAGCTTTATTATCTCCTGCTGCTGTATGTGACTTCATCATATAAAGCTGTCAACTTGACTTTCCCTCTCAAAAATATCCTCATGAAATTTTTTGATAATTATTGGAGGGTTAAACTGAAGTAGTATTTAACTACAGTTTATGATTCCTTTAATTTTGCTAGGCAGACTGTCACTAATGAGAAGTGTGATGTTTCAACTTCCTGCATTTTTCGCTTATTATCCAGGTCTAACTATAGTTTTGTTATTATCTTGCATTCAAAATAAAAGCAGGACACAGAAAAAAATAGATGTCATGCTGAGCCCAAACATCACCAAACAAAAGGCTGTTTCATACATAAAGGTTTCTGTCTGATCTTCAGATCAGCCCTTAAAAAAGCATAACAACAATTAATGCCAGGGGGTTTTCTGCTTACTTTTGATAAGGACACTCTAAAGCAGGAAGATTTATGGTAGGGGGTGTTGGTGTTGTTTCCTTGGTGAAAACAGTCATATTCACATGCCTTCAAGATGAGAGTTTTTATATTTCAGTGGAGTAAGCTTGGCTTGTTAAAAAAAATGCTGGATGTTTCTAAGATGCTTCATGATACCATAGTGGCATAACAGGAGCAATCTCTACTTAGGAGAGGTCCTTTCTCCCTGTTGGAGAACTTTCTAAAGGATGAAGGAATCTTATGAGGTTTTCAGACATTATTTATAATGTATTTCAGTGGAGTATCAATCACCAACAATTTATTAGGAACTGGTGCTTACAGCCTGAAAGTTCTAACAACTACCAGTAGCAATGAATTCAGTATGTGGTATGGTTTTATTTGCAAGTAAAAGAACCTATTTGCTTTTATCAGTTGAAAAGCCAAGGACTAATTATTTCCATTTGGGTATTATATTAGCAAGGTTTGGCTTTTGCCTCAGGTGAGAAAGAGAGCTTTATTTATTTTTTTTTTAGTGCCTGATGCTTTTACTGATTGCAGTATTGGACATGCAGGAAGGAGGTTTCAGTGGTTTCCACTGTGGCAGTCTGTGGTTGGACTGGTTGTGAACCCATTTCTCAGAGAAATGCCTGTGGTCTGTGTTATCAGCTACACTGTGAGTGCTATTGGCAGCACTGACACAGACTCAGCTCTGCTGCTCCATGTGTTAGTAATGTTCCGATGGATCAAAATGCATTCCAGGCTGGGTTTGTGCTTTTCATTTACATACCCTTCGTCCTTATAGGGAGAGCTTGGCAATGAGCTGCATCTTCCCATCATACTCTCACCTGAGTCTCCTTATTTATATACTTTTTTTCTTAATGATTTCTTTTCCTGATGTAGAATATCTTCAGATAAGGATACAAAGTCAATGTTAGGAACTACAGTAGCAAGGAACTTGGTTGTTGCAATTCAGAGTAAAATTTGTTCCAGCAAGTCCCATGTTGTCTAAAATGCTAATGCATGAGGTTTTAATGAGATGCCTTTTGTAAAAACATACCTTGAATTCTGAATACCATAGTGAAATCTTTAGTGTGTTGGGTTCAAAGCTGTTTGGATGGTGACAGGATCTTGAAGAAGTATCACAACCTATAGCTTTAAGTCTAGGCTACCTGCCATTCAGCATATTACGTGGGGAGTTGATTACAGCTGCTTTGTATAAGAGCTGCCATACATTTAGGATAAACATCAGAAGCCATAGACCCTTGAAAGGCTAAGCTAAGGCTAGACCAGACAGGGGCTGAGCTACATGGAGAGAAGACTTCACTGTGGAACAGATGCAAAACCAGAAATTGGGAAATTCATCCTTGTGGGGGAGGAGGATGAGGGCATTTGAGTGCTACAGATGAAAGAGCAGACAGAGCCAGTATGGCAGAGGCAGAGGGTGGATGGTCAGGAAATGAAGACAACATGACCCTGAAAGAAAGCTAGAAGGGAGCCCATGAGCACAGGCTAGAAAAAAAGCAGCATACTGCACTGAGCATCTGCTGTTTTCCCACTTTGTTCAGGGGAACAAGACATATATATTTTTGAAAATAAGTAGCTTTGCATCAAAGAAATACCCTGACTCTGTCGTCAACTTCTCCATGTAAAAGGGAAAAGAATACATAAGATGCTGAATGTTTGCTACTGTGTTACATAGCATTATTTATCTCTCTGCCTGTAGCAAGGAACATATGAGGCTGCTGAGGCTACGTGCTGAGGGCCTTATGGCACATTTTAAAAGGTATTTAAGCTCCTGAAGATGTAGAGGCACCTAGCGGAGTTTTTAAAAACACCCAGGATCCTAACTCTCTTCATAGACAATGGCAATTAGATTCCTAGGTGTTTTAGAGAGATCCTATTAAAAGACCTCTAGGTCTTTCAGTGCTTTGGAAAGGATGCACCTTCATGCCTTAATCTGAACTGCTTTTGACTGTGGAAATCTTATGGCTGGTCTTTAGTGCTGACAAATGTATTGGTCTTTTCTCTCTATTGCTTATTCATTCCAGGTGACAAGAGAAACAGACCATGTATTTTTGAAGAAAACAAACAGGGCTTTAAGTGGAAGCTTAGCTATTGAATGGCTTTTTTCGTTTTCGCTGTTCTCTGGGGTCTTGGTAGTAAAAGCAACCCATTCACTCAGCTTCATGAGTGTTGTGATACAGGCTACTTGGGAATGACATATAGTGGTCAGGGGTCAAATCCAGAAAGTCACATTTTTGGCAAGGAAAATTAGTAATATAATTGTAAACAGTGTCTCAGTGTACTGAAGCCCTGCCATCATTAACACAATCAACATGGCAATGTTCTGTTTGAAATGTTTATTAGACTTTGTTCTTCTTATTTTCCAAAATTTCCCCTTTCGTGCAGAAGCCGTTTTAGGTTGCAAGAGTTGGATTTGGCTTTTTTATTTTCTGTATGCAGCCACACGCTGGCTATTAATTAATACAACTTAAAGATGGCAAATATTTATCCTTGGGAAAGTGCACAGTATTATCCCAAGTAGCATCTATGCAATGCAGCTCTTAAAATGATTCCTATGATTCACCCCAGACATCCTGTAATAAGCAATGCTCAGTATTCAAAACAGAAAAAAAATAGTGGAGTCTGGCCATCATCTTTTCAGGAATTCTTGAGTGTTGGCTCACTCACAGAAAGGTATAAGTCTTGGCACTGTTATTTTTAACTGGAAGAATGCGGAGTATTTTGTTGTTTCCTAAAATATTTTCCTAAGCCCTGCTTTCTGCATAGCTGTGGCATCTCAGTAATTCTGAACAGGAAAAAATTCTGAAGTTATTTTCTGTGTTAACTTCAGTGGCTGCTGTTTGCCATTTTGATTATATTGCCAAATTTTGAAGGTCACCCTGTCTTTAGCAGTCCCATCAGAACAAAGTGCTAATGCTGACTTTTTTCCTGACAATGTAGAGCTTTAACTAGCACACAAGAGGAGTCCATCAAAACTTTATCCTCCACTGAGTATTATTGCATTTGTAAAGATAATATTAATACACATTTCTAATGCTCCATGGATCATTTTCTGGCAGTGGACCAATAATTGGGTATAAAACATTAACAACTAAAAAGGAATACTGATTCCTTTGGGCTTATAATTGTTGTTCATTACAAATTGCTACCAAAATAGGCCTGAGCTGATTCATAGAGAATTAAGTGGATTTGGTTTAGTAATGTTTTCAGGTTTCTGAATAAATTATGAATGCATCTTGTCTGTTAGACGGAGCCACTGACATTATGAAATGATAATGAACAGATCTGCAAGAGAAAAACAGCCTCAGCTGATCATCCTGTTCAAAACCTATTAAGGTTTGATGAAATGAGAAGATTTTTTCCTTCCATGTATAGACGTGCAACAAGTCATAAGTTGAGGACTTTAATAATATATTTTCTTCACAAGCAATAACACAGCAATTAGGAAGTGCTCACTGAGGTAGAAATAATGGTAACTGCTGCACAGATTAGCTTTGCTAAAGGGAGCTCTCAGACATACAGTAAAACAACATATTCCAGGTTCCTGTTGGTGTGTAATTTCTACTTTATTTACTTATCATCTCAGTTAAAGAGGACTCCTGGCAGTAATGAGGCTACATAAATGCACATAGAATACTATAAGATGTTACAAATTATATAAAAGATAAATCTAATGATTACCTATTATAATGACAGTGCAATCACTGGGGAAATTGTACAGTTCTGAGAAGCCCGTGGCTGGCAAAAATGCCACTGCATAGTGTATTATTTCTGAGCTTTTGCTCCTCCGTGGCTGTTTGTAAGAGGTGTGTAATTCACTTGGAAGGCAGCTGCTAAACACAAGGGCTCACAAATCTTCATCTAGTGCAGCAATACTTACAAGTACTGTGGTAAGTATGAAGATAACAGTCCTGAAAACTTGGAGGTGTTTTCTTGCTGGAAATTCAGAGTATTGTTGCCACTGTGGTAAAAATAAGATAACATGACTGCCAAAATGAATCACTTATACTCTTAACTGCCTTAAAAATAAACATGAAAAAAATGCCACTTACTGCAAGTTCTGTCAAAAGAAGGTATGTTCAAGTCCATCAGTGCTAACTCAGGGAAATGGATATTAGTATCTCAGAGCCCCAGCAGAGTTTTAATCTTTAAAATCTGCAAGGACCCTGACTCTGATGCCTCAGATGTAGAACATTAAAAAAAAAGTCAAAGAGAATTTAGTCATAGATTAAGCGTAGTACATTTAGAATATGTGCTTACAGTAAAACATTTGTAAAATAGCAAATGTTAATTAAAATAAATTATGATTAAAAAGCTCTTCAGAAGTGTCGATTTTTTTTTTCTTTTTATGCTAGATGATAATACCTAAATTCTACCCTCTCCTCCTGTGGAGGAATTGATAGGATTAAATATGTAATTTCAGATGTAAAGGTAATATAGGAGGTCTGTTACTGAGTGGTATGGAGATATTAGAGGCATTCTGTGCTGAGTAACTTCTGGTATTTGTGTAAGTGAAATATGTGAACGAGAGCCAAAACTAAGATTTTAATAAACAAGTGACTAAAGTTAAGCTGTTAAATGTTCTCTGTAACAGCTGAGCATTTGGTATTTAAAATCTAAGTGCTTACTAATTTAGGAAACTAAATATTAATTTACTAACCGTAGCCATGTTGTGTTGTGAAATATTGGCCTTGAAGAAGACATAGTGATTTGTTGTTGTTGTTGTTGTTATTATTATTGAGTGAACAAAGAGAATAGTAGTTGGTAGATTGTAGTAAGGTGTAGACTAGAAGTGAGTGTAGACTCCATGGGCTTTTTTGAGTAAGCCCTGGAAGTGAATGGCAGAGAGAGTGGCTATGGTGTGTTCACGCTCTCTGCAAAATGGTGCAGTGGTTGAAACTGGACCTGGAATGGAAAGGTGCCTGCAGGAAGGGTGCCAAACAATCTTCTAGTCTATGAGAGGATCTGAATGGGGAAGATTAGACACTTGATTTTTATGATTGGTGGTTTACACACTTGATGGCAGAGGAAGGGAATGAAAGTTATGAGGAATGACAGGAACTAGCCTCTTGGAGCTAAAGAGGGAGTATAAATAAGACACATCTGTATTTGAGAATACTCTTTTTATTCAGGGAAAGTGTTCACTCTCCAAGATATTTGTCTGACAATGAGTTCTTTTCTACTATCCTTGTTCACCTCTGGAAGTTCAAGATTGGGACTAGCCTTTTTCCTCCTCCTTGAATACTATTACAATGAAGGGCACAAAAATAACATCCTTCTTGGAGATCTCTAGGAACAACTGCAGTCTCTCAAAAGAGAAATTTCTGGAGAAGAAAATGAAGGCATTTGTCAACAGGCTGCAAGGCTCATAAGAGGAATTGTTAAGGTAATAAGCAATTGAATAAAACTACCTGAATTTTGCCTGAAAAAGGTGTCTATATTCAATTACTCTGAAGAAATCAATATGTATATTGTTAAACGGTATGACCTGAAGTCAGTGGACTTCAAATGTTTTAGGCCTTGTGCTGTGTTTGCGTGTTTGACTGAAATGGCAGACTCCTGCTCTCATTTACCAATTCCAGTACTTTGGGATTTGCTTCAAACTGGTCAAAAGTCATCAAGGGAAAGACAGACAGCTTATAGGGCTGTGTCACCCTGTTTTCTGTTTGCATGACCTAGGCATACTTCCATTTTTTACAAAGATGCCCATTTCAGAAGTTCTTTCCATGACCCAGGATTTAATTAGTGCTCTAAAAAATACAGGAACTCCATCTTCCTTAACCAGTCACTCTTGTAGTATCTTTAGTGTCTCTATGAGATTATATCAATGTCAAGAAAAGTGAGCCAATTTTTATATGACAGCCAGAAACTCTTCCAGCAACTGTTGGTGAGCGATAATGTCTTAAACTAAAAGGCACAGAAGACTCCCTAGCTGCTTCCCTGCAGTGACAGTCATGTGACTGCCAGCTCGTGGCTGAAGCAAAGAAGATGATGTCCTCACTGACACACCAAGTTCTCCCTGGTTTGTGAGGTATAAACTGATTCCCTTTCATGTGTATATATCTGGTGGTGTGGAACTATACCATCAAGAAATGTATGTCTTCAATAAGGCAGCACAGCTTACCAGTACTATAAGCTATAGATTATACCAGCGTACTGTGCCTGACTCAATCTCCCTGTGCTAAATCATGTCAGAATCTGAAATTCACTGTTCCATAAAAAAGGATAGAGGGAGCCAAAATATCTGTGCACACAGATATGTGCATGTATATAGCAAAAAATTATAAGTCATTTGGAGACTCTTAACAATCCCTGCCAAATCCCCTGGGAATGTTTTTTCCCAGGTTAGATTTCCAAGGGAAATGACAGAAGCCCAGTCACTCTGGGTCATTTACAGCCAGACCAGAAAAAGCACCTCAGCATTTTAGAGCAGGAGGAAATCCTGCTCTGGCAGAGCAATGTTATTAATGACCATTAAGTCTTGTGCATCTATAAGATAAATTTTGCTCAGCACAGATATGCCTCATTTTGTTAAATCACTATTCACATTTGAGAGTGTCCCTTCTTATTATTTTTTGAGATCAAAGCCATAAGATGCAACAGGCAATAAATGCATTAGTATAAGTAGTCCTTTTTTAAAAGTTTAGGAATTAGAAGTAACTCACATTGTATAAATCATATGGCATAATTATTGCATTTAAATGTTACATTACACTTACGTTTACATTAATTCTTAATAGGTCTGATTTTTTTTCTTCTGAACACATAATTGGAAACTATATTTTCCCTCTTATTCTAATTAAAATATTTTAATAAATGTTTATTTAGATACTATGTCATGGAAGGTTGCAGCCTTGGCTGCCTAATGTAATGTAAAAATCAATTAGATGCAGAAAAATATCTGGTTTTAATTTACAAAGACTAGATATCTGCCTGATCGCTGCTGGGTAGCAATATCCATAACGTTTTATATATTAAAATAGTAATGATTAGTATTAATCTTGGACATACTGAAGTATTTACCTATTCATGTATTCAAAGGTAATCTGTTTTCTTGAATGCAGCTTTTGAGTTGCCGTATTGTATCATTTCTTTACCACAATGTCTTCTACAGTGGTTTGAAAGCAATTTCTAACATGCATCATGTACTTGAGGTTTATTTGTCTCATGCAGAGATCAGCATGCAAACACTGCTGCATATGTAAGCCTTGGAACTAATTGCATGCAAAACAATGCAAAGATTTTAACACTGTACAGCAATTAATAATATCTCTGCTAGTGTAAGTATGTTTCCTTCCCCATACTCTCTTCCTCCAACCATAAATCATTTCCAACCTGTCAGAATGGATCTGTGCTGGCAAAGAAACAAGGGTAATGTTTCAATTTTCTCCATCTGGTGAGATATTTTCTGTTAGTTTTTCTCCCTCTCTGTAGTTATTGAATTTGCATGAAGAACTATGTATTGTAGACTAATAAGATTTCCTGAAATAGAGTGGAGGAAGCATGACCTGTCTCCCACTGAATCTGAGGTTGTGTGAGATAGAGTAAATTCTGTCATGTTAATGTTATTGAGAAGTGAAGCTGAGGACCAGACTGCCTTCCTGCCCCTCTAGTGCAAAGGGGGAGTTGCTGGCATGCTGGCAGGGAGGCTGGGATTGGGACTGTGAGTCACTGTACTCTAAGCACATCATTCCAGTCTTCTCAGTTTACAAAATCAATTAAAATTTCTTTATAATGCTTCTTTGTTTTCCTAAATATCAGTCATTCCAGCATCTGGTCTTAAGCATCTAAGCATCTTTTTGTGGCTTAAACTGCAAGCATGGTGGGTTACATAAACTTCATTTATATTAGGTATATTAGGAATTACTTTTTAAAAATAATTCCATATGGGAAAAAGCAATATCCTCTCTGAATACCAGATCCTGTGTTCATGATAGCCCTTGTGAACAATTCTCTGTATTGCTGGGGGAGTCCCCATTACAGACTGGCTCACAAATGAGGTGCGGTTTTGTTATAGCCATAAAAAATAAAACCTGACATTACTTGCACAGAGAGAAATTTTTGGTCCTTCTGAAGTAACCACGTGCTGTACTTGTTGGATCCGTAGACAAAAAGAAATACGTGATGTTCGTAATAGCAAATGGTTTTTGAATAGTTCAACTCCTTGAAGCAAAGCACTCGTTGGGAGGGCAGTACAGCAAAGCATGGCTAGCAAAGGTGGACCTGGCAATGAAGCTCTGATTGGTGCTACTACACCAGCTCCTGGCCAAAAACACTCCTAGAGATCTGATTCATGTCTGAAGTGGGATAATTCCTCCCTCTTGCCCTCATTCTATATTTGGTAGTACCCAGCATTTATCTGAGGATTTTAGCCAATTTCCTCTACTTGGCAAATCCAAGTATTCAATATTGAGTTGAAATAAAGAAATTGTATTAAAATTATGAAGTAATTTAACACCCCACTTGTTTTTCATTTATTTTTAGTTTACCTTTGGTTGTTTTAGGCGTTTTGGGTACATTCAGTTCACATTTTTAGGTTTTACTTCATGTTTGAGAAATCTAGACACTTTTTTTAATGGAAGCTCAGATTCACATTTATTCATATAATTTCAACAGTCAGGGCTTTAAGAAAAATAGCAAATATCACAAGATTCATAGGAAAATAATGAGAGTTGACAACACTATAAATTTCCTCTGAGCATACTTCCATTATAGTTAGATTATTGGACACAGTTATTTGTTACTGCAAGACTTCCTCTGTATGGAAAGAGCAGAGAGCCTTGATCTGAAAGAGAATAAAATCCAAGAAGCAGCTGTAAATTCTCTGTGAAAGAGCAGAGAGACAGTGTGCATGTGCATGCATGCCTCTGTCTCCACAGATAGTCAGCACTGAACACTGAAAACAAAATGCTGTTTGACTTAACAAGTAGGGAGAGTACTCAGAAATGTAGAGGCACAAAAACGTCCATGCAATTTCACAGCTAAATACACTACAATTATAATCTAATGCAATAACAATTTTAAGGGTCATTTCATAGTAAGAGATGAAATATCTTTTGAGTGGTAGAAAGCTCCCACCCAGCCATCACCTAAACAATGGTTATGGTCCCTGGGAGGGGAAACATTTGGACCAAATTGCTGACGCAGGGACAAAATACCTTTTCAGGTGTTTTCTTAGTGTACCTGAATTTGTAGAAGATAAGACAGACTTTAAAATTACACATACCCATACACATCTGGAGTCTCAAACTCAGCATCCCTATCAAAAAAAAGTTAACTCTGCCTGATCTGTGGGTTCGATGTCTAAATCTTTTACTAGGCAATTATTTAGTTATTGCTTTTGTTTTTTTATTTAGTCTTTAGCAGTTCCACAATGTCCCTATGTCTGGAAGAAAACTGTGCATGTCCCAGGACACAGAGTTGTAGAACTATTGATAAATAAAGGGTAACTATTTTTTAATGAGGTCTAAGTATATGGAAAATAGTGCACTGTGCTTAAAACATGAGGACTTTGGGTAAGATCCTAACTAAAGACAAAAGTAATGGGAAAATTCCTTTTATCCTGTAACTTCAGTCTCAGTTTTTTCCTTTTTATGTGTTTGCAAAGTCCATCTAAGTCTTATTTGTGATGATGTTCGTTTCAGCCCCCTGTTTTTCTCCGTGGTCCAGCAGTGACTGGGAGCACTTCAGAGACAGCACACTTTCACATTACAGCATCTCCCCTGGCTGGTAAAAAAGAAGTATTAATAAGCTCCAAAAAAGCCTCATATCCAGTGCTTTCACCACCACAGTGTTGTTCATTAACATGTTAATAAGCATCAATAGATGCCTCTAAAAGCAGCCAAAATAGAGCTACTCCTTCCAAACATATAGATATAGCACAGTGATATAGAAGTACTAGGTTTGAAAGGAGAGTTCCATTCTATTTCGTGGGGCTTTGAAAACAATGATATAAGTCACCATTATTAAATCAAAAGGACACCCTCTGTGCCTGCCAGCCTTTATGTCTGCCAATCAGATTTCTGGAATCCAGTGTTTTCCCTTATAAAGCTAAAATGTGGTATGATGAGTTGAGAAAGGCAGAAAAAGGGAAAAAAGAAATTTTGAACTGATCCAAATATAAACCAGGAATTGTTAAATGTTTGTGAAGTATCGCACCAAATTTTCAAAATTAAGTCTTCCACGTTCTGCTGAGCTACAGCTCTCATTTTCTGTTTATCCAATGTATGTATTTTTTTTTATTCAATATTCCATCTTCCTCAGAGAGTGTCAACTAGCTTTTCAAAAGGAAAAATAAAATAGAAAGGGAGCAGTTGTAAGAAATGTCATGTAAAACAATGTGTGTGCGTACGAGTAAAAAGGGGAAAATATGATGAAAATTATGTCAGTTTAAAACATTAAGGAATTAGAAGCAAGTAATTGCATTAATTTAAAAAGATGTCTTCTGAGGTAATAGAAGGCAGGGATTTGCTTATCAGAAGTGTAACTACTTGCCTTCTTAAATGCATGATCCCAATGGAAGTAGCTGAGATTTACAAGGCAGCTGTATGTGTGTAATGTGACAGATACTTCTGTTTGCTCAAGAAAAGCATTGAAATAGCTAGCCACTTGAGTTGTTGGTTCACCTGTGTTGCATGGAATGTAAATAGGTCCTAACACTGTTTATTCCAAATGGGATTTTTTTAGGTGATTCACTCCATAGAAGCCAATAAGACTGAAACACGTTAGCTTGATCACATACCTGGGTTTGGACTTAGTAGTGTATGACTGAAGCATTTATGAAGGCAAGATCCCAAATTCTTGCTGGTTTTAGAAGGTTATTTAAATTTTAAGATTACAATTGAAGTAAGTACTTACTAAATGTTATCATTCCAGCCAGTTTTATTCTTTGTCTATTGTGCAATAAGAATAAAATCCCAGGCGAATGTATAAACCCAAACCTGAAACACTGGCAGGCTTGTGGGGGAGTGCTGACAAAGTCTTAGGGTCAGGGCTATTTAAAATGCATTGGTTTCTGAATGCTGCAGAAATGAAGAAGCACAGCTGAGAAGTTCAAGATCAAATTATTATCCCAGCTGTGCTATCACTGCCAAAAGGGGAAGTTCCTTTCACCTCCCCAGGCTTCCTCCTAATTAGGAAGTCCTGCCTTTTCCTGTAACAGGCTCTGGCACTTGCAGTGATTCTGTAGGTGGATCCTATCCTCTATCCTATCCTATCCAATCCAATCCACTTTGCTTGCTGGGTCAGTTTTCCAGTATTTTGCCCAGCTGAAAGAGGCCAGGTCTAGGAGGAGCCAGAGGCAGGAGACGGGAGTGCATGGTGAGGAGCACACACTTGTGAGCAGATGGCAGAGCAGAGCTTTTCCAACAGCAGTAACCACTGGGATCAGCTCTCCATCTTATATGTAGCTTCACCCAAAGCAACAGATTCACCTTTGACAAAGTTTCAGTGGCTTTGCTTTTAACACGCTTATAACTGATGTAGATATAATTACTTTTCCCAACATATATTTTCAGGTTGGGGATTGGTGTCTGATCCAATGAAGGGGCACAGTAAAGTTACTTTGTGTTATCTGTGATCATGAATAAGAATGCTCATATTTTTTTCACAGGCACTTTTTTGAAGAAGCTGACTTCTGAAAGCTTTTAATTGTTTTCCTCTTTTATAAGTGATAACGATCAAACAAATAACAACCTGCTCAAAAAGGCACACTTTATAGAAAATCACTCAAAAGACAGTGCTTACCATAAACGGTAAATTTCCTTTTGAGGAAATGCCATATGTGGGGAGCTGGACCTTGGTCTAATATGTCTGTTTTGTTATGTGGTTATTCCATCAGACAAATTCCTCATTCAAGGTGTTTCAACCTGAAGTACATTTCAATATTCAGACTGTCAACATCTCTAAATTGGTTTATAATACAAAAGCTGATGAAAGGAACTTTATGAAAGAAACAGTTATAAGAAAATACCAGAAAACCACACTAGATCTAATTATGCTCTGAAGAAGTAGTTATATTTATAGTTGTGTTTTGTGCCTTGGACTTTGTTTTCACATCTTGGAACTATATTCAGACTACTTTGAATTTAATTTACTCAGTCAAAAGCCAAGCCAGTGTTGTTTATTGTGTGGATTATATTCATGCTTACTGAAGAATTCACAAGCCCTGAGTTTCTAATTATTGTTTTTATCCATGCAGTGAGATGTTTTGTATGTTGCCTTCTGACCGTTGCCCAACTGGAAATAGTTTCCAGTTTTGTAGGATTTTGGTAGCAAAACCAGAATTTTGTAAGGCGCGTGCAAGTTTAGTAGATTTGCATAACTCTTAGTTTTATGTTAGAATATTTGCTGGAAATATATTATGCCTTTCTTATTTCCTGAGAAAGCCAGTGATTCGTGGGATTTTGTCCTGTAGCTCTGCTGTGTGGCCCAATGATGACCTCCAGCATCATACATGCTGTGGCACAGACTAGGAAAGATAAAGAGACTGCAGCATTCTCCCCAGCAGAGTTACAGTTCTGGGGTGTAGGACAACTTGTATAAACACTGGCTGCACTTCTCGCTCGTCCAGGAGAGAAGAACTGGAGCAAGTTTCTTTAGTGCTTTCTTCAGCTTTATTCAGAGGTTCATTTGCTGTGGTGCTGGGCTTGGGGACAGAGGTCAGGCACATGCTTCATCCTGGTGTACCAGCATGGGCCTTTTCTGTGTTGTACCCGTATAAACAAAAAGGTTTTAGTACTTCCAAATGATGTACTTTTTTATTGCAGAATATAGTCATATGAGATTATAAATTCAGCTGCCGGCTCTTTGTTGATATAATGTTTGAAATGTTCTTGTCCATAATAAGGACATTTGTTTTGTCTTCATTAAGCTCACTGCCATTTTTCACCACAAGATAATGTAAAGTCTGCTATGTATGGGATTTCTGTAAACAAAACAGTGCTTAGTTGTAAGAGCTCTCAATATACAACTATCAGACTCTTTAACAAGATGTTTTAAACTTCAGAAAAGTTTGACTTATACATTTCCCAGATGCCTTCTTTCATTGTTGCTCTTAAAGTTCCGCTTTAATGTCTACTGTGGTTTTGGACATTTTGATAATTCATAAATTTGGTGTTTAGGGTAACATTTAGATAATAATGGTTTATTATTTTCTATAACTGTTTATTGTATGCTTGTAGATGTAATTTTGTTTTGCTATATATAGGATTGGCCATATTCCCTTATTTTATTGTTGTGCAAATTCAGGTTCTTGCCTGAATTTCCTTCCTAGTCTCCCATTTTTTCCACAGACAGAGTTCTCATCATCTGTGGAAACTGATTGACCCAAGGGCCTAAAAACTTTTTTTACCTGTAAAAAAGATACCAGAAGAATGCAGCACAGTTAATGTGGTGATTTGTCCTTGCAATTCACTTCGATACCTTATCTTTGGGAGCACTGTAGTGCGTGTTAATGTAGTACATTTAAACATCAGCAGATGGGGCCCTTGTTTCCTTTGAAGAATGATTTCTCTTTGAATTTTATTTTTTTAATGTCTGTGGCAAGAATGAATTTTTCTTGTTAAAACACATTAAATTAATGTAGTCTTTGTAGCAGATAGGGATCTAAACGCAGATCAGAATGCCTGAACTTTAGTGGGAAGCCAGTGTTTCCAAATCTAACTGGAGATCTAATTTTCATGGCTGGCCCTTATTTCTGTAACTGACTGAACAAAAACCTCTGCTTTGAATACCTCAGACATTTTCTAGGGTTTGGAAACCATCTGTTTGCCTTGTGGTTGAATCCATCTTTCAACTGTATTTCATAAATCTTTCCAGAGGTAAAAGAATAAAGCAAATTCTGTGTCTTCTCCAGAACAGGCAGCACTTTTCGAAGTTATTTACAAAATGCAGTTTCCTTCTCCAAAAGTGAAATAACAGAAGGGTTGTATAAAAGTGAAGAAAAAGGCATTGTAGAAGCAAAGCAGAAATCACTGTAAAGACTAATGCTTTCTTTTAACTGTTGCATCTAAGGGAAAAGCATAGGAACATGCAGCTAAGGGGAGCATGTGTCAACTCAATTTCCTTGCTTTTGAAAGACTTGAGTTATAAGTGGAACGGGTTCAATATTTGAATATAGTCGTTTTGTTTCTAAGCTTGGTTGTCCCCTAATGATTCTGTTAGAACTAAAATACTTGCATTTTGTTTGTAAGTAAAAAAAGGTACAGAGGGTGAAGCGATATACTCTGATGCCTTAACCAATCTTATGAATGTGTTACAAATTTATACTTGTAATTTGCAAATGGGTGTCTTGTAGTTTGGAATGACTTTTTCAGAGTTGTTAATCTTTCTGATCTAAATAAGAATCTTATTGGAATGTGGCTATAAAGTGGGTTTTTAACATAATGTATCATAGAGGGCAAATCTTTCATATTATTAACTTGAAATGCCAAAATTTCTCCTTCTGTGTCATTCTAATCTGTCATTTAAAATGACTGCTACTTGCTTATGTGAGCTTCTTCACATGGTAAACATGTGGACTAACTTACAGACTACAGGTTTGGATTTTTGGGGGAAAAAACCAGAATAACAAATACATTAAAAAATCCGTAAGTGAAGAAGAGAAGCTGTGTCTGAAAGAGGAGCAGGCAGTTTGTGTTTGTTGGATATTGTACCACTACCCAAGGGTTGATACTAAGGGTTAAAGTCCTGCAATTTTAAAATTGAAAATTACATAACGTGCAAACAGTTATTAGGTTAAGCACATTGATTTGGTATATAATTTATTATTGGTTATATGTAAAAAATTACATATGCAGCCATGATTTACATTTATTCTTTACTTTTACGTATGAGACCTGTTACTAACATTAAGCACATTTTTGGTGCCTAATGGTGCAGGCCATGCAAGGCCTGTCAAAAATTATTAATATTTTGATTCTATTTTTTAACTCCATTTTTGTTGGAGGTATGATTTGTTTTCCAGAATTTAATAGGGAGCAAACTTCAGAACATTTTACTGGTTGCTCATAGAGCTGATTTGAGGGCATACCTCATAAACTGTATGTCCCATTGAAAGATCACCCACCATTCTGCTTGAATTATAATTATTTTATCTGTGTGATATGGTATAATCTGAGCATCTCAATGCTTCCCTGTATTTTATTACTGATTTCCTCCTATATTCCCCTATATATTTGTCTGGTTTGGACCAAGTTGTTCTGTGCTTTACACAGATGAAATATAGGGAGAAATAATCTGATCAAATCACTGGAGTTGTACTGGATTTTTACTGGTGAAATTCCCATAAAAATTTTGTTCCCTGCAGACATTCTGCGTAGTGGTGCTTCAACTTGAGGGAAAAATTGACTTGCACGCCGCATTGACTCTATTGGCATTTTCTTCCAAAATGGCAGTGGATTATTTTTCTGGTAAATAAGAAATGACAATTTTATTTGGGCCACAAAACACTGGGGAAAATAGTTTCCTATACTGTACACTTTTCTTTCTGTATGCATGAAAAGGTATGATTTTAAGGTGTGCATACAGTGTATAAAAACAGACAAAACGTTTAGGTTAACTATGAACTAGTTCTTATATAGTGCATTAGATAAGTAAAGGGAGACTTAGATCCAAGGACACAGTACAGTTGTCTAATTTAAATTATTATTAGTGGCTTATCGATCATTTTACTCAACTAATTTTTGCATCTCATTAGCCAAGTATTCGTCATGCAGATGGTAAAATGGAATTTGAGTTACTATTGCTCAAGAGGGAAAGTAAAGAGGTTTAAACCTTTGAGTAGGAGGAAGGGAGGGAAAGAAAGTTAAAAGCGAGGTTACTCTCTTTAGAAGTAGGAAGTCTGCTTTAGTTGGAAACTGAGATAGTGCAGCTGTTGAGAGCAGCTTACATCTTTGGTCATGATTTGAGTGTCATTTGAAACTGTTCTGTACATTGTTAAGTGTAAAAATGTAAGAAAGGGAAAGGGCTTTGAAGAACAAGGCCCTTTTGGAAATAAATATCATATTTACAGTAGCTTTATCTAGGAATTTCTACACATATAAGTAATAATCATTACTAGGCATCTGTTAGACTGTTTAGCTAATTGTACCTAGTACATTTTCTAAATCTAGAGCTTATCTTGCAGCTTGGTGGTCTCTTTTTTTTCCAGTTAGAAATGTACTAAAATAAAAATGTGAATTAAGATGTGAATTATATAGGTTAATCTTAAAGCTTTCTCTGTAGCTCTTTTTGAGAAAAGGTCTTTGGAGAACTTTTCTAATGGATGCTGGTTTTGGGTTCTGTCTTCTTGGAAGGCCTGCACGGAGTACATTGAATAAAAACAATACATAGACTACCTCTTTTTTTTTTTTTTTCCCTAATTTGATGAGCAGGTTTGGATGTGGTGGAAGTGTTCCCGTGTGCTTCTTTTCTTGCTGAGGGATTGTAAAATGCCTGGCCACAAAGTATAACATAATGGCTGTTTGATGTAGCTCACTGTGGGGTAAATTTTGGAGAAAATAGGGATGTTCCATTCATTGTATTTCTGAGGTTGGAGCTCTATGAACAGGGTGAAAGCTTTAGGTGAGAAGAGCTTTTGACACTGGTGGTGTCAGAAACTCTCAGATACCGTGGATCAAGAAGGGAGCCTCCTCCAGATCAGAGTTCACATCTCTCTACATCTCTGCACCTTTAATGGGGGAAGGTTGGGTATATTCAGTATATTCTTTTTATTCCCTACAAAACCTTAAAATTGTATAAAAGGGACTTTTATACAATTTAAAATTTAAATTTACCTTAAAATTTACCTTAAAATTGTATAAAAGGGACTAATGTAAGAAAATACATAGTTTTCTCTACGTTTTTGAGCACGTCAGCAGAGCTGGTTGTGCTTACAGCTCAACCTTACTGAGCTTGGAAATTTCCTCAGATCAGGAGCTCTAGCAAAGCCAGTGCCAGAGCTGACACTTTCATTGCATGTCAGTGGATTTACCAAAATGTGGCAGGCTTGAATTCCAGCAGCTCAACACCCTGCTCTTACAGCTGGAGTCTAGGTAGCGCTTAGCAATGCTCCTGAGGAGCTGTCTGAATCCCAGGGCTATCTGTTCAAGATTGCAGAAAGTTTGACATTATTAATTCTAACTTTGGATTGTCTGACTTAGAACTCCATGTTTTAAAACTTTATTTTGGGCATGGTTTCTTAGCTTGGCTTTCAACACAATGTTCTACATGAGTAATGTTTGATGTTTCGCAATACTTTAAATTAATAGATAACCATTTACAATGTTAACACTATCTTAATGAAGATTTTTGCTTGGGATTAGAAACAGCTGCTGGAAATACAGTTCATCTATCATTTATAATCTTCTATTAAATTTGCACCTGGCAATGCAGCTATAGTTAAAAGTCTGTTAATTATGAGACCTGTGTTTGGGAGGCCTGTAGTTCTCTCATTTCCAATCTCATCAGGCTAGAATTTAATATGTAATATTTAGACTAGGGTGTCCATTTTACTTCTTGGGTGGGTCAACATTTAACTTCTTCCCTTCTCAATAAATAGGTAAATACTCAAGAATTAGTAGAATGTGCCAAGTAAGAAAAGAATTGGTGATTCTTTTTTACTTTTTTATCCTGTTCCTTCTGAAGCTGTCTTTGCCTGGAATGGAAAAACAAATAACAGAACAGGGATGAAAAATAGTTCATAATAAATGATTTAACATGTATAACTTTTTTCATTTGTGAATTGTCTGTGAGCTGCTTTGATTTTCTCAAATGAATTTGCTATTCAAAATTATTCACCAAATACTTTATCTGAATAATTTTTGGTCTAGAGATTGTTGGCAAGCAGATTGTTGCATGTATTTGAATTTCTAATTTCAGATATCACTCTGTATATGTTGATTAGATGTAGTAACGTTTGCGATCCCTATTTGAAAGAGAAGGTACTAGAACTCTTAAAATGAGATTTCTGCCTGAATCCTGGTGTTTGCAAGTTCAGAATTATCAGTGAGTACATAGTCTCCAAGTGGATGGGCTATTCATTGCTCTTTGAGTGTAAACTCGTTTGACAAATTCTAACTCTGATGCCTCTCTCAGAAACATAAAAAACAACAAATTCGCCAAAAAATTGATATATGCAAAACCTGACGTATTTCTAAAAAAGTATTAACTTGACCTATATTATTAATGTTTTTAGTTTTCCAGATCCGATAGTGGGTACAGATTGCCTTTCTCAGGGAGCTGCCATGGTCAGGGCAGATCAGGCTGGAGGCTGGTAAGAGGATTGGAAGAGTTTATAACAGCTGAGTGAATAGGACTTGAAAGGAAAATCAGAGTATTTCATAGTAACAGAATAAATAAACATGTCAATTTAGGGGCCACATTAAACTGTCCAGTATTGCATTATTTTAGGTTGAAAAATCTAATGAAGAGTATAGGAAGGATGGATGGGCAGAGAGAAAGATGATTCAATGTATTGTTTTTATGTAGCAGTTTCATACAAACTATCTCTAACCAGCTTACCAATAATGAGATATTGGTATATGGAACTCAATACAATAGCTTTTACATTTGTCACACAGGAAGACAAGACAATCTCTTGAAGAAAAAGAGATGGGGAAAATGATGAGGAGTATTAGAGGAATGATGTAAGTTCTCCTGTAGGGAGAGAAACAGAAAAGCACAGAAGAATGTGTGAGAGTGAGGAGGATAACATGCAGAGTGGAGCTAGAACTGACCTGCTGGATCATCTAGTCTGACATCTAAAATACATCACAGGAGGGTTTGCTATATTAATCATCTTAGCTTGCTTGCTGTAGCAGTTGGTCACGCAGCTTTTGCTTAATTTTACCACTTTGAAAGTGGCATTTTGGGGTAGCATTTCATTGGGTGTTTTGCTATCACAAATGCTTTATATATCTTTGTTGGCAGTGTATTCTATACCCAATGACTGGACTAAATACAGGCAAGTTCTAAGAAGAAAGTTCAGGCTTGGTTTAAAAATGAATAGTGATTTCTTAAAGGAGGACCAATGTTTTTAACTAGATGGGTTAATACATCCCCGTGAAAGAATAACCTCTAAGTGTCATACTGATGTGGTAGAAAAAAGGGGTGGTGGCCTTAGGTATAGTGGCCAAGTGGATTCCTAAAGTAAGTCCAGAAGAATAATTGTCACTGAATACACGTTTTATTTTGCTTTAATAAGTAACTTCGCAGTGATTGTGTTGTCACAGTTCTGGATTAGAAAAAGTCTGTAACCCTTTGGACACTGCTGATATTTAGAGTGACAGAACGAAATCGTAGAAGATACTACTGTATTAGTTGGACAGTTGAGTAATGCATAATTGTTTTTGAAATCATGACTAATAGTGGGAGTAATTTTAATAGGATTTGCTGGGGAATAAACAGGAGACCTCAAAGAGAATTATGGAGAGTGAACTTTAAAGGGAATTTTGGAGAGGGAACGAATGTTTTAGGCTCAGGGCTGATTTCGAGAGCTCTAATCTCATCAGTAGAGGAAAGATTAAGTGTGGCCTGTGTTTACATGCCCATGCAACTCCACAGAAGACAAAATTAATTGTGCTGACACAAATCAGAAGAATTTAGCTCCTTCTTGCAATAAGGTGACCAGCATAGCAGATGATCCTGCCAAAATCCAGTGAAATACTGAAGCTTGCACTTTTTCAATCTTTTTCTAGCTGGATGCTGTTCTTCTAGAGGTTTGCTTTCTCAATTTTTATGCATTTTTTTTTTTACAGTGCACTTTCATTATAAGTCTTTTTTTCCAGTTACATATTTTCTGGAGGCTTTTGAGATCTTCCTAAGCACTTTTGTGAGTCTTTTTATGTACCTCTAGTTACAGTCTGATTGCTGACTGTTTTGGATGAGTATTTGCAGTTTGGATGAATAGCTGAAGGTGCACCAAATGGCAGCATTCAGAGGTGTTTGACCAAGAATGATTGACAGTGTCTGTAACTACTTATTATGTCAAAGCTTCAGCACACCGATTGATGGGAAATGATGTATAATAAATTAGAATGATCACACATCATTTCCCATCGATTGAAATGCCAAATTCTTTGATGGAGTAATGAGTTATGGCCAATACTACTCACTGTCTTAGTAGGAGATTGATTGCATATCCCTTCATCAATGTGATCAAACAACTAAGGAATCCAAAGTACACATGTAGCACACAAGTTCTGCTGCATTTTCAGTATAATGTGAGAGCAGTACTATAAAATCAGTGTTGCTTCTGTGGCATTATCAGCCTGAGTATATGTGAAACATAAGTAAGCATGTAAATGTGACCGAATTCATTCAATACAGACGCTTTAAAGAAACAAGCTCTAATTCTCTCTGTTTTACAGACCAACAGAAGATTGAGTTTAAATTTACCAAAATCAGTTATGCAATAAATTCAAATTTAAAAAGTCCTAACTAATGAAAACTCCGTGAAAACTCCATTTTTGTTTTAATTTTTTCTCAATTGCATGTCCTTACAGAAATTAAACTTCATTTGCACTGACCCAGGAAAGAGTAGGTAGAGCTGTATCTCGAGGAAAGTACAAAACCTCCACATTAGTAAGGAAAGTTTCTAGCAGTCTCCTAAGAATTGCTTTAGAATTTTGTGTTTTTCTTCCCTTTGATAAAGCTCTTCATCTCCATCTCCACCTGTATATTATTTGTACTGGCTAGTCCTTCTTTCTCAGGAGAGATACTTCAGTGCAAAATGCATGTGTGCACACACACATTGAACAGTATTTAAAAGGCTGCACTGTGCCTATTCCAGTGTGTTACTGCTTATATACTCAGTGTTTCAGCCATCCAGTTGTGCTTCATATATAGCAGTATTCTCCATTAGCCAAAAAAACCACCAAAAAGCATTGCCTAACACACAAGATAATGTAGTTGAAGCAATTATGGTCTAGAACAAAAGAAGAATAAAAAGACCTGTTTCTGGAGCCCATACATTGAACACAGAAGCCATTTGTTTATTATTTATCTGTGAGAGAATCTGATAATGAGGAAATGTGGATTTCTTGTGTACTTAAGTGACTTTCAAGTCTTTTATAAATAAATTTCCACTTGAAAGAATAATACTAAAATGAGGATTTCTAGATTACAGTTGCACAGTAAGGACTGGTCATCAGAGCAACGACAGCAGTAGGAGATCAATGGATGGAAGCTGACTTTACAACAGGCGCTGTTGCTGTCTTGCTGTAGCAGCATGAGGCTTAATGGGGGCCAATTAACCCTACCTGTCATGAAGATTTTGCAGCAGGCACTCACTTTCAAAGTGCTAGAGCAAGACAGCTCCCGAGATTGGAGCTGGCTAGTTTAAGCTCCCATGAGAATCTACACTGCCCTGCAATCACTACTTTTATGGACTATGGAACCTGTGCAGTGTGAAAGCACTGTGGTCACACTGCAGTACTGAGTCTGCAGGCAAGTATTTGTAAATTAGGAAATGCTGGATTGTAGGTTGCTTGTTGATACTTATGCTTGTCTGTATATGCATATTCACTATGGCAGAGCCTTTAATTACATGATCACCTGTTATGTTTTTCTACCATCTTCTGAATGCATTCCGTGGGTAACAATTAGCAACTTTTTAGTATCTTCTTAGTAGAAAAAGAGAAGCATGTTTCTATGGTTGTATGGATCCTGGCCCCGATGAAATTTGAAACTTGAACTTTTGTTCTCGAAATGTGATGAACTTTAGGTCTAAATGAGAATGCAGCAGGAAAAGCCTAGGAAGTAGGAAAGACATGATTTGCTTGAACTATGAGCTAGGTCAGATGGGTACCAAAAAGTGGTCCAAGGCATCTTTCTCTCTCTTCTCCATCCCTCCATCCATCCATCCACCTACCCACCCACCCTGGAAGGGCCGGCTGGCACTGAGGCTTCCAGTATATCATGGACAGTGTTTCAGTTTCTTTGGCTGGGTATAGACTCAGCTATAGATTACCAACAGGGTTGCTCTGCAGATAGTCTTTTGACAGTCTGTAGTTGCTGACTGCTCAGCACAGACAGGAAAACTCTTTCTTTTCCCAGAATTTTATAACTATGGAAAACCTAGGCAAAATATACAGGGACACAGAAAGGAAAGTTCTGTGGGTTAAGAACTTCTTTTTTATCCCATTTCTAAAGTTACCTGTAGCAGTGACATTGTTAGAGTTTGTTACGGATGCCTCCAGAAAACCTCAATGCAAATAATTGCATTAGCTATTACAAGTGACAACAGGATGAACTAAAAAAGTAGCAACTGTATAATAATTAAAAAATTAACACTGAGAACTGGGTTTTTAAAATCACATAATATATGTACAGGCACATGAATAACAGAATTTTTAAAATTCTGCTCTGCAAGATGCAAACCCAGTGTTTCACTTAGTGCCAGTTGGCTTTCATCCATTTGCTGTGTTAGAAGCCATTCTCCTGCGTTCTCATTAGCACAACAGCAGCACGATGTACACAGTGCATAGCCTGTCCTTGAAAAATATATGCCAACTTCCACATTCCCTTTTAATATTTTTGTCTGTAGGGAAAGACTAAAATATATGGAAGTTGGTAGAATGACTGTGCTTTGGTTTTTTATACCAATGTAAGTCTCAGCAAAATTTGACCTCAGATGTTTAACTTGCCTCCCATGAAAATCAGTGTATTTGGTGCATCCAAGTTCTCATTTAAATGTACATTGAGACACTGATGTACTTTTTATAAAAGTGAATTTTTGACCGAGTACAGTAAATTGTAACAGCTTCTGACCCTGTTACAATAAATACATAATTTATCACAAATACTCTACTAAACACAATTTTTCTGAAGTATCTCAGAGAGGTAGTTGCTTGCTATGCATATGCAGTTGCCACTTTTTAATATTTAAATATCCTGAAGTTTTAGTTTTTTGTTCAAAATGGGAAAGGCATCAGCTTTCATAGCTGAATCAAGATCAGTGTTAAATAATTACAAATGAAAAAATCATCTGAAGCTATCCAACATGTATTTTTATACATTATCTCAGAAGGTCAAAACTAAGATTGAGAAAACATGCATGAATACAAATTGCTTTGCCATATTCAGGTTCCTGTGTGGTTCCTTTAGTTTTTATGGGTGATTGAAACAACTCTTCAAACAACAGGGCTGCAGAAGGTCAGCAAATTCCAGGGCATCACTCAGCAATATATGGTTCTGGAGACTTACCCTGTTACCAGACTCCTCTTTGCACAAATGCCAGCTCGCAGTTGGGATTTAATATTACTGAGAGATACATTGCAGGGCTTTGAACTTTGAGAGAGAGCAAAATGCATAAAAATCTCATAAGCAGCTAAATTTCAGAAAAAAATTGGGATAAATTTAGTTGCAATGATATTATTAAGGTTACCAAAGAAGCCAAAGATCTGATGAGGAAAACACATTGTGATAGATTAGCCAGGGTAGACCACTGTATTAGTGAGACCACGCTTGTTTGTCTACCTACCTTAACAGCACCTTTGTCATTGCCCACTGGTGTTCCCCATGTAAGCATTAGGAAAACTTTTAGGCAGGGGATATATCATTTTTTCAGGCGTTTCAGGTAGCACCAGCTCAGAGAGAGAAAATGCTGAAGTGAATGTTTTAAAATTCATAAATCCATGATGAAACTGGTTTACTCTTTCATTTGATTCTCTGATTCTTTTCTGGAGAATAAGTCTTGTGTCCTGCCAGCTCTTTATAGGGTACCACAGAGTCTGTGGTGTTTTCTAAGTGGTTGCTTGGGAAAGTGTAGAACATTTACAGATGAAACCTCTCAGTTTTCAGTATGCAATAAAATGCACACAGAGAAGTTACGCAAATAACAGTACCTTTAAGAGCATTTTTTCAGTGCTATAATGATGCTCAAATTAATTCCAGTGATTTTATTAGAGATAAAAATTATTGAAAAACATGATTTCTTCTATGATGCCTCTAAGTCTATACCTAAGTGAAACATTTTTGCTTTAGATTCAGAAATAAAAACTTCTGGCATTGCTCATCATTAGAATTTTTCCCCTCAGGCTTTGTCTTTATTAGCAGCTTAAGAGTATATTTAGCACTGTCATATGTGAAATCTCTTCTGTTTGCTAAACTAATATGGGATAAAATGTCTTTTTTTACAGTGTTACTCATTCATTATGTAAAAATGAAAGAAAGTACTTTAGTGTGTATATAAAACTACTCTCTATTTTTATGACAAAAGGGAGGTGACAATACATATCCCTTAGGCACCCAGGGGTATTATGTAAGAGTCATTAGTGTAATTGATATCCATATAAAGAGTGTTGTATCAAACATGATTAAAATGTTCAATATATTACAGAGGTTCCAGTGTTCCAGCTGCTTTGTTATAATCCTTCTTCTGATAGATATGTTTCTGCTTTCTTGTGAAAAAGTAAAATTATTTCGGAAGAAAGGATCTTTTCCTTCTTTACCTAAATTTAAGACATGATTTCTAAAAGACATATCTTGGCCTGTATATATGATTTTCTCATCTACAATGAGCTGAACATTTACGGTATGTCTACTCATGCAATAACAATTTAATCAAGAGAATTCCTTGTTTTATGAAGACTTTTTATTAGGGATCATTTCCAAAGACTTCTAATAGGCCTTACCAATAGAATAAGATAGTCTCTTGATGACATGCTACACTTTGTCAAGAGAACGAAGCTCGGAAGAATAGGTTTTATGTCTGCTTACACCTCTTTTACACCAGAATGATAGTGCTGCATTTATCCTCCTGAGAGACATGGAGGTGTACATTTCTAGATGTTTTCTAGGGTTTTAAGTTTGCATTCTTATATTTTTGTTTGTTTGGATTTTTTAAAGGAAATTTTACAGTATTTTTTCATTTCTAGTTTTAGAGGTTTTTTTTTTAATTTCTAGTTTTTCTAGTTTATGTTACCCTTTATTCTGAATATTGAAGAAACATCTTCCTTCAATTCCCTTCTTTAAAGAACTTCTCTCAATGCAATTTTTCAGAAAAATCTGATATTTGGAAGCAATCCCTAAAGTATAAATCCTCCCATTTTCAAATGTTAGCTGGGCAGAAAGTAGTCATCAGATAAGAGACAGCCTGCCTAGAGCTCAAACTTCAGGGGACCATAGTCACAGGACAAGATTTCCTATGGCAATATCAGTTTCTAATGGATGACCAAGCGTGAGTTTTTCACATTCATCTCTGCCCAAAACTTTCTGGTCTCTATAGCGCCAGCCCTGCACAGGTCTGTAGCTCACACTGTCACAGGCTGTGCCTTTTAAGATTCAGGGTTCCTGATACAGTGCCACACAAGGCATATTCTTCATTCTCTGTTGAGTTTAGATTGCAAGGTCTTCATTCTTTTCCATTTGTAAACACTAAGTCCCCATTGCCAACTGAAAGCACAACGTTTATGTGTGACTCTCATCATGTTTCATGTCACAACCATCAGAGTTTAAAATTAAGCCGCTGATAATGGTCTTTTATTGCTATTGCTAAATTAATAATTTCTAACTCTACCAAACTTTACTACGTTAGCTGGCATTTTCCACAACAGGCATCTGTCCCAAACACAGTGTGTCTGATGATTAAGTTCTAGCATTTAAGTAATTTCCAAGTGCAAGGTTACGAGCAGACAGTTTCTCTGTCTGCTTGAAGGATATTTTTGCTTCTTGAAAAGTTGTTTCTCTGCCATGGGTGTTGAAATTTGGCAGGGTTATGCTCATGTGAAAATTTATCCTAAGCATGTTCCTATTTTTGCTATTTATATTCCTTAAACAACATGCTATGCTCCACGCCTGTAGGGATGCTGAACAGGATTGTCCCAGTAGCTCCAGGTACAACTGTGATGCTGGGCACAGGAACTTTCTTTTGGGACACTCCAGCAGAACATGGAGAAAAGTGTGAAAATTTGCTGAATTCAGAACTGGAAGCATGAGAAACAGAGGTGAGGAGAAAAAAAAGGAACCTACTGTAGTGGAAACGAGGTTTGAACTGAAAAGGATCGATGTTAAGAAATGGAGTGCAGGAGTAGCGTGGACATGTCAGAGCAACAAGGAATAGAATGTGATGGAAGGCAAAAGAACAATAGGTAGTCTTATTGTGAGAAGCTGGAACTTCCTCCACAAACTGGACTTTGAACCCAAGAGTCTTGGATTTCTTCCTGCTTCTGCCGTTGGTAAGTATTTGGCAGAGCATGTATCTCTTTCACTCTGCCATCTGGGTGCAGGGTAGGTCAGAGTACTGTGCCCAGCCTCTGGATTTTGCCTTGGTGGGAGAAAAAGCATTCTCTGGCTAATGCAATAAGCCTCAGCTGCCTCAGCCACCGTCTTTCCCGGTTCATGTACAGGGATAGGATTGACAGTATTTGCAGTGTGCTAGTTTTAGTTGGGTTGGGTCTGCTAAGGCTGAGTTCACACACACTGCACTGGTTCTTTTCCCAGGATGCACGTTCTGAGTATTGAAAATTTCTTGAAGTTTTCCAATTTCCAAAGAAGCTTTATGTAGATTTTCCAGGCATCTGTCATACTATAACAGATATTTCCTGTGTACAGACGTACTCGGAAGCTGGAATCATTGTGTTCAAAAAACTATGAGGCTCCCATGAGAGAGGTGATGAAAATGTGACCAGTAGAAAGGAAAACCTGCACAGAGGGAAAATCAGCATCTGCATGTGATGACTGTCAGCAAGAATTTTTGTGCTGCCATGTCTCATAGCTTGTTACTTTAACTCAGAATTATTTAATGGAATGTTTCCTATACATTTAGTGCAACCTATTTACCTATACTTACTATTTATCTATCTATCCATCCATCTATCTGTTGTTTGCAATACTACATAAACAGTGAGTTTACTGTAGGAGATGACAGTGGTATAACAGCAACACTTAAAGTATGATCCTTCTTTTACATGAGTGAAGTTATTGATTATAGAGAACCTGTTTTGCAGCCGGCACAGTGACTTTGCTGTGCAGTAATTGTATATATGTTGCAGTTTGCCAAGGACATATGTGATTGCCTGAGAACCATATTGCCCTCTCCTCTGGTAACCTAATTTTGAATCTGGTGCTTCTGCTTTGCATTATGAATAAAGTAATACAGCAATGCTGCACAGGAGTGTGTAAGGGAAGAGTGTCAGCTTTTCTTCTTGTGTATTCTGTGTTGAAGCTACTTTGTGCATCATGTTTCTTTTTAATCTCAGCCCTAGTCAAATTTATGACAACAGTTGTAGGGGTGAAACAAGCAATCTGCAGGTCAGATTCGATGGAGACAGAACTGGGTAAGTGCACTTACTCTCTTGTAAGCCTTTATTACTGAGTGTTTGTTCTCAAGAAAGAGAAATCCATTCTGGCCAGCTTCATTGCAAATTCTGGACTTACGGTTTTTAGAAGAAACAGAAAATTTCTGTTGGCCAGTTGGCTGAGTGCTTTATCTTTTAGCAGTGGCTTTCATTCAGACAATATTTCTTCATTTTTTGTTTTGGCCACTTGATTATTACACAAGTGTACAGTTTCTAAGGAAGGACTGGTTTTCTTGTGTTTTTAAGCAGGAAGTAACCACGAAATCTTGCCTATAGTGATGCTAGAGCATGCTCCTCTCAGGATTCTGATTGTTTTGGGCACACAATAGGAAGTACATGTCCAGATGGGTGCTTTGAGAATCAGCTTGTCCTTGTGTTAGGCGATGTACCTTTCACACTTGAGGAAAGCCTGAACTTCACATGCATGAATGTGTACACCCTCTTTGCACTTAGAAATCAGGTTTTGAGAATAAAACAAACTCGAATTAAATTGGTTTCATTTTGAAAAGTCAAACCCCATAAGACTTTAATACTTGGGTGTATGCTGATGAAATACCATGACTCTAAAGGCTATTAATATTCATGGAAGTCTGAAATAATTCATGACTTTCTGGAGTAATGTTAGATGATGTACGATGGTAAACAGTATCATTTACACTGAACCTTAAAAATTATTGACAAAGACAAGTTCCTAAACACTGGCTAAACCTTGTATTTGTTGTTATGATTTCTTGGTTTTATACTTCAAGCAGATTTTCAATTAACTCCACTGTATTCAGAGTAATTATTCATTTATTATAGTCAGTTTAGATACGGTAAAGATTAAAGGAGTAAAACAAATCATTTCAGTGACATAGGCTAGTGATACATTGTTATTATTCTGATTTCTTTGCCTCTTGCGTAAGGAAGATTTATAGCATCCATTTTTGAGTGAATCCTTGTTAGCATATATTTTTATAGATATTTATTTGCTAAAATAAAGTATTTTGATAAAGTAAGAAGCTATCTTCCTCTCTGCCCATTCCTTTAGAAAATACAAACATTCCTAGAATAAAAGCAAAAGGATTGTAGATTTGAACAGCGCACTTATTATACATGCAGTAAAATGTGCTTGTCCGTTAATAAAAAAAATACATAATATGATGCACCACTGTTCTAAGATAACTACATGTGTTCGATGTTGAGAAATTAATGGCATGGAGCAGATGCCTTCAGTCATCTAGGAAGTGTGGTTTCCCAGAGTAGTGCAACTGCATGCCCTGCAGTGTATCATCTCTCTTATAAAGGGGTTTTACGTGTTTATAAAAGTGTGTTAAACATTGGTAAAGTTTATTTTATGCATTATGCATAAAAGTTCTCATTAGGATTTAACAAAGCAGCTTGCAGAGAAAGATTACAAATAAAATCTCTGTATACAAAAATGATTTGGATGGTTTAGCTAGATGGTTCCGACTAAAAAAAATTAACATTTCACTTACTGTTCTCAAACATTCAGAGAAAGGAGAAAAACAGCACTAACTGAAAAGAGTGAAATATATGTTGTTATAGCAGTGCTTAGTAGGATCACTATTACAGAGGTTATTTTAGTATTTCCATTATAAATCCTCTTTATTCAGGGTAATATCATGGTAATTTCAAATCACATTTGACTTTAACTTGGCAAATAATCTGTCAACACAAAAATTCAGTTCATTTATATGCATATGTGCATTTATTCTTACATGTGCACAGGCTATATCATGTTCACACATGGCTGATGTATAGATTTAAAAATAAGCAATGATTGTAAAGCTACTCTTTTTGTGGTCCGGTTTTCCTAGCCATCAGTTTAAAGGAGATTACAGATTGGATTTTCAGAAGCACTTAGCATTGCCTTAAATGGTCACATTTAAGTTAATGGTAAAATTCCTATGACTTAAATTGCAGTAAAGTTAAGTCAATGCTGTTGAAAGTCTCACTCCATCCTTTCTCCAACTCTGTTTGGGGGTCTAGCTCTAGGTATGTGGTGTAAGTGACACACTTATGGGCATAGTAACATTTTAGTGGAACTTCGAAGAGATTAGTCAGATCTCTTTTGTTTCTCTGAATGTTCCCTGATGAGATAAAAAGTCTAAAGCACTAATCTAGACACCTATATTAGGTGTTTAATTGATTTAGTTGGGGGAAATTGTTTTCCTCTTTAAAACCAAACTTGAAAGGATGCTTTATGTTGGAGTTAAATAAAGAGAAAAGACCCATTAGCAAGTGAAGGATGCCACAAATAAACAAGGTGGATGAATGTCATGGCTGGAGTTATATGGCAGTAATATAAGTATGAGAGGTAGAGGTATCAATAAGCATGTAGAAGAAATTTGCTGACAAATAATAAAAAGACACTTTCGGCAACCATACTTTTATTTTTATGATGCTATATGTTCTGGGTTTTTTTCCAGTTGGATACTTCCCTTTTTGCCATATTTTCCTCACTCACATGCATCTATGCCTAGTTAAGACATTATCTGTCAGGTAACAGTATTTATATACTTTTTACAAATCAGAACAGAACTTCTGCAAAGATCTGGGAACTGGAGCACCTCTGTGTGACACGGGCTGAAAGAGTTGGGGTTTTTTAGCCTGTAGAAGAGGAGGCTCTGAGGACACCTTATAGCACCTTCAAGTACCCAAGGGGGGCCTACAAGAGAGTAGGAGAGGGGCTTTTTACAAGGGCATGTAGTGATAGGACAAAGGGGAATGGCTTTAAACTGAGTTTGTAATCTTGCCTAATATAGGACACTCTGAAAGCTCTGGGTTTGACTTTCTGCTTCCTGAATGGAAGACTCTCTTCTGTCCCTTGTGTCTGTCTCCTTGGTAGGCTGCAGTGAAATAAAGAGCCCAGGTCAGTTTTCCTTCTATGCATTGCAAGTTTAAAATGATCTGTGAATTTAATTAATGCAGCTTTATTTTTCCTTAGTATCTTAAAGCATATTGTATCAAAAACATTGCATGGGTAAACTTCAAAGCAAGAAATCCAGAGAAAATATTTACTACTCAAGAGACTATTGAAATACAGTTATCACAGGTCCAGATGACCTGGCTCTGAGAGAAGCTCATGAGGTTTTTTTACCTTTAGAACACTAAAGGTCGTATCTAATTGGAACTGACTACTGGCTAAACCTCATCCTAATTTAGGCTCATCTGAACTGCAGGAAGCATTCAAATCCAGTGTTCAAATCCAGTTTCTGCTACTGTTCAAGCCCAACTGCTTCACTGGCTTCTTATCATTGGGCACTCCTTGCACTTTCCCAGCTATGAGACAATCCAGGATTTTCTGGGATCCCAAATATAATTAGTAGCAAGGGCTATGTAGTTTATGATTTGTGTGGGATGCCAGATTGCTGTGAATTTCCATGGAGCTGATTGTCTGTCATTCTGCGGAGAACTGTTGATCTTCAGAAAGTGCCATTCTGGCTACATTCCTTACTCTTTACAACAAAATGTACCTGCTGGAACTAGGATTTTAGGTACCTTTCAGGAATGTCTGACCTGCAGGACTAGGGAACAGTGGAGTCTATATTACAGAACCTTTCATTATCCTGGCCAAGTACAGTATAATTATGCAAAAGGGCACATCTTCACCATCCTTGCAATCGTTTGTTCCTTTTGTGCTGCTATCAAGAGACCAAGTAGGGAAGGAAATTTACTTCATGTGTTTCTCTTTTCCTGTTTTCTGAACAAGAAATTACAATGCTTGGTAAATAGAGCAGGTCCTTTTTACTCATTATGGACTATTGTGTGAAAATGCTTTGCTGACTTCAGAGGAAAACCCATAAATTTGTTAGATGTGTTTTGCTAAGTGTATATTTGACCCAGAGTGAAAATTATTACTACAAAAGAGATTTCTGAAGAATAAATGTGAGTTATATGTTATTTCAGCTATGGAAATTGCAATTTGGGTGGCTGTTTGATCTGACCCATAACGTAATAAATGAGCATGTGCATGTTGAAATGACACAGGCTCAGCAGGCCGGGATGAACAACACAAATAGACTGTGCTAGTACTTGTTACTTGTAGGAAGTTTAATTTTCTTGTTTCTCCACCCCCTACAGAATATTGTACACTTCTTTGTTTCTCAGTGTATATGAAATAATGATGCTTTAGTAAACCATTTATGGTATTTTTTTGTATGATTTAGGATGGAATTTCATATGCTTGCTAGATCAACACTTGACACAATAAAAAAACAATGGGGGATTTTTCTTTGCTCTTCTTATTTCTTGACCCTTGAGATTGCTGAAGGAAAAAACAGTCTCTAGTACAAATAGAGATAACAGCGACAAATTGAGTAACAGCTGCTGAAGAACTGCTCCACTAACCATGCCGAAGAGATCTTTCATGTTCTTGCTGTGTTTCTTCTTTGGCCTGTTCTGCACAGTACTCATGCACTGACATCTGGTGATCTAGGTTTTGTAGTGTTCTGAGGGGCTGCTGGTGACAAGGGCATTTTCAGCCATGTATTGGGATAGTCTTTATGTCCCTTTTGCACTGCTGGCACAACACAAAAGGAATATAAAAATATCTAAAAGGGATGTTATTTTGGTCTGGTTTTCATAAACCAGAATTGCGTTCTCTGCTTTAACCATTTAATCTTTATTTTTCATTTCTTAGTTCTTCTGCTAATCAGAGATTTTTGTGTTTTGCAAAAGAGAGGAACTTGCAGCAATCAGTGTTGTGTCTTGCAACATCTTTTCTTTGTAAAGTAGAATTATTGCCTAACAAAAAGCAGAGATTGCCCTCAACTACTATGGGCTAGAACATCAGCAGTCAAATGAGGTCTTGGCAGCTTGCTGTAGAACAGGCTGCCTAAAATTCTGGATAATTTGTCTTCCCCACTGCCCCTTATCTTGTAAAAGATCCGATGATCCTTACAGACCCCAAACCCACAAGGAAATAGATTGGTAAAAAATCCAAACATGAGTACATTATGCAATTGTTGGGCATTAATTTTGATAATATTATAATCACCTTTCTGATTGCACCACAATAAATAGAGACTCAGAGTCAAAAATAGCAAAATCTATTTTTTCTATTTTTGTCTTTGCAAGCATGGATGTGTGAGAATGAGTTCTTTATAGAAACTCACAATTAAGGGGAGGAAGTGATGAGGTAAAAATGGGCAGATACTGATTCTGCACCAGAGGGTATGATTTTTAACACTGAAATACTGCTTTTCATTTGATGCTCAAGAATAACATTTTTTTGGAGGGGAACGGACACTGTGTAACTCAAGTTAATACATCGAAGCATGTCTTAAATTGCACTCCAGTAAAGCAAACTTTAACTGTGTTTACATTTCCAGCTAGTGGTATTAGTAACAAGGTGAAGACGAAATGCAGCTCTTCTGATCAGAGAACAAACCATATTCACTAACAACAGAAGGAACAGAAAGATAGTTGTAGGTTCATGATTCTGTCATAACTGGTGTATTGTGCCCCTGTAACAGTAGTTTTGTTCCACAGACCGTTTCCATCAGCATATTTAGTAAGAGACATTTTGCCTACTTCCACATCCTTCCTTTTGTGGACAAAAATATAAAAAGAAATCCAATACGTGGACAAAAGAAGCTGCAGCTAAAATGTGGTACTCTTGACTTTTTCCAGCAGAACCTGTGAGCTAAACACTGCTGGATCAGTCTAGAGTGACCCATGGACAGATTTCAGATTAGTATGTGCTTCTTAAACCAAGAAGTTTTTGAATTTTAAAGGGACAGCTATTGTGTCTCTTTCCACGGACTGAATATGATTTGTCTGTACATAGCAGCACAATTAGCTTAAATGTATCACAATGAACTGCATACTGGGAATAATACAGGCTTTTGCTTTGTATCTACTTTTGCCTTGTATCTAGTAGGTGACATAAATGCTAAGCTATCTGTTAAATAGGGTTAGGGTTGCCTCCTGGTTTGTGTTGCAGATCACCTACCTGATGTTAAAACACAGAAATCAGTAGCAGCATGAATGACTCGGTGAGCAGAGTTGCTATTAAAGCATTAATGGCTTCTATCTGTAATCCATATTACACAATGATGAGAAAAGAGATTAATGAAAACAATCAATGGTAATTTCTGTGCTTTTACTAAATAAGAATCAATTTATAGTTTTAGTGTTGAAATCAGAGTAATGTTAGGTCTTAAACTAGAACCAAAGCTTATGGTATTTGGATGACTTTCTCTGCATATTGGACTCTTAATCCACTTGAAGTGCCTTCCAAGGCTGGAAAATTTTTCAAATGAGTCAAGTTCTCTATAGCATGTTACTTTTTTTTAGGAAAGGAAATACTTAGTTATTATAACAGCAAGAGCACCTATCTTGGAAGTAGCTGATACTACTTTTCTGTCTGTAATCTGCAGTGAGATCATTCTAGATTTCAAGAAAAATGCTGCAGAAATCTATTTCTTATTTAATTTCTACTGTTCTTTTGAACGGCAGTTTGCAGAATGCATCTGGGTGTACAGCTAATGACCCATGAGCAATAAGCAACTGTTTAAGTAAAATGCACTATGAAAAAGCTTTTACCAAACAGCATTTTAATATTTTAAATAGATTTTCCATTGCAGGCTCTTTGTAACTGGATTAGTTCTCTGATGTGTTCTGACAGAGCTGTTGTTAGGGATACTCCATTAACTTTGTCTGTCATCTTATTTTCCCCAGTATCTGGCATAACACCCTTATATTTCATAATTTGTATTGCTATCAGTGCTGATTTGTAAATGTGCAAATTATAATTAACAACGGCCACTACTTCTATTAAATATTAAATCATTCTTGCAGCCTGTATTTTCCACAGCAGATGGAGCCCTGTGGTATGCAAATAGACTTTCCTTAAGTAGTCAGCAGTTTTTACCAAAATTTTGGCTTTAAAAATACCTTCTTTTTTTGTTTGCTTTATGTTTTCTGTGGCATTTAGGTTAATATTTATTCACTGCAGATTCTCTTTCTCCCCATAAGAATTTCATGGACTATTACATTCTAGTACTGAGGTTTTGTTTCACTTCATTAATAGCTCCTTAATCATATAGCTTGCTTGTAAAGTACAAATGCTTGTTATTTGTACTTATGCTGCAGTATTGCATAAGAGGCATTTAGTTATATTTTAATATGTATAGCAGAAGCAAAAATGCTGGGTACACCAACATAGTTTTTAATTTGAAAACCAATTTATGTGCACAGTTTTTTCCCCCAGAATAAGCAAAAGCATTTATGGTTTTATATTGTGTCTTAAACATTCCATTAAATGTCATCAGCTGATTCAGGAAAATGTATTGCAAAATTACTAGAGAACTGTAAAATGTGTAAATGTAATGAATACTCAGGACATAGAAGGGATTGAAAGTCCAGCATTTATCAGGTAACTATAAAACAGCAAGAAACATTGATAGAACATTACATTTTCTAATATATAATACCTTAAGCTCGAAACTCTTATTTTTGTTGTTTACTGCTGTGCTGTTTTATTAAAGAACACTGATCCAGAGTTAACATTCCTTTCTAATACTGAGAGGAATCTGAAAGGCAAGCAGCATCATTCAGGAAATGGTTTCACTACCCACCCGAGCAATTGCAAATGAAGATTTTTCAAATGATCGACTCTGAGATTGTATCCTACTTAAGGGCAACCCAGTTTGTTTCTGCATTTTTAAATGGACACAGGAACATAGAGCTCAAGGACATTAACTGCCACATTAACCAAAGAGTAATGAAAACTTCTTTGAATGAACATTTGAGTGAGCTGAAATGGCTTCAGTGATATAGAAATGAATTGCAAGAAGTTAGGGTCTTGTCTTCCTGCTGTTTTAGTAGGAGTTGGAATTAGCATGCTAAATGGGATCAGCAACAGTAAGCAACTGGATTGGAGTATCCTGGAGTCCATGCTGTGAATGCACATGGATAGTGTGATACCTCTCGTAACACTGAGGTACCATTTAATCAGAAGTATTGATATGTTTTAAACTGAAGTTTGAAGTGATGCTGGAATGGAATTCTGGGCTCTATTGTCAGCTAGTCTGGGTGGGAGCAGCTCTGGTCACTCAGATACATCTATCAAGAAGGTAGGTTTTAGGTGTATTCCATAGGAGGAGGAATTCAGATAACAGGACAGGACATGATGCTAACCATTTGGGAACAGTTATTGTAATTTGAAAGATATTATTTGCACAATGAGACAGTAAAAGACATGCTTCCTGTTCATGCAGATGTATCAGCTTTATTGTTAATGTTAAGAAGAAATGTGATTTGAAGGATGCTGCTGGGTTGATATCTTCAAAAAGGAAGAGTAAGTTTTAAAAAGTGAGGAACAAGCAGAGCAGAATTGCTATAGGTGAGCTTCTGTTTGACAACCACACCACAGCGTGCAGAAGAGCACAGACAGACTTTAAACCAGTGGAGGTACTAGGACCAGTCAGCTTGTGGCAGCCTGGAATTGTGTGTGGGTTGACTTACATGTTAACCAGGTGACTTAGTGTCCACTGAACTCGGGCTTGATAGAATGGCATATATCAGCATTTTCATCAATAACCTTCAGTCTGTGCTTTCCCAGAAATCTGCTTTTACATGCAGAGGATAGTCTTGATGTTTTCATGTAATTTCTTATTGCAAAGGGAGGTTCAAGGAGGCAGAAATTTGACCTATTTATTGAAATGAAAAGTGTCCATGTACATTTAAGTATTACAGAAAGTTAAGTTTCAGAAAAATTTCAACCAGAGTCAGGGTAATATTTGATGTGTACAGTGTATTCACTGAAATATCTAAAGCATGTCCTTGTGAAAGGAACTTCACAGGAACTTTCAAAGAATGGGCACTACAGAAACTTTTGTGCTGTGCCTAGGAAATAGTTGTATCCTTGTCTTTATCTCCCTATAATGTCACACTGCAACTGCTGTTCCTCACATGCACAGCATGGAACTAATCCCCCCCCCCGCCTTGAACTCTAGAATTACTGGCTGGTAGTTCGACTCTCTCTGCACAGCTTTGCCCCTTGGCTTTTGGCATCAGCCCTGCTCTCTGAGTCCACCTGTTTAGGGTTGACAGCTTTTATAAAATGGGCCTGACGATTTTCATGTGTGTAGAACACTTTATACTGATGATTTGGTGCCTTTCAGTGTAATATATAATTGATGAAGATGTTGGACTGAACGTAGATACGATCTTCCAGCACACTCCCCTCCCTCTGAAGCCAGAGTTGTGGTACGCAATGCCTTTGAAAATCTGATATATGGTGGCTAATGAAAGAATTTACAGGCAATTGAACATCTCTTAATATCAGATAAAAAGAAGACATTAGGGAAGAGAGCCTACTTTCTTGAGGTTCAGAAACACAGTTGAAGCAAAGCCATTAGACTATTCCTATTTAGAGTCATAGGAATTCCTCTCTGGAGAAGCTAAGGGAAAATGAGTATATTTCAGTCATTGATATCCCACTTAAGCCTTGTTTAGAGTCTGTCTAAGGAGGAAATAATATTTTGTCTGTGAAACTGTAGTATTTTTCTTCTCTAGGAGTAGCTAGTTAGGAGTATTTTAATGATGTTGAACAATTTAAATGACTATATTTCTTCATTCCTTTCATGAAATCTCACTGTTCTCAGTGTGGGAGATTTGGATGTTATAAATTCTTCAGGAAGCACTCTTTAAATATCAATTTGTGTATCTTTGAGGCTTAAAATAAAAACATTGGTAAGGGTTGTACATCACTACCCTTGAAACCACTCAGTGTTTTTTGGGAAATACTCAATAATATGGGATCAGCAATCTACAGGAATCTATAATGAGGAGAAAGAGAAGCAGGACTGCTAAGCATCCATTCCCCCTGCCCCCCGCTCCTCAGTCCTGAGACTCTGTTCATTCTTGGCTATGCAGTGATTGGAAAAGCTTAGAAAAATTAGGAAAGAGCTTAACAGTTGTGGGTAGTGGTGGTGACTGTAAGAGAAGATGGTCATTCCACATGGCCAATTCCACACTGGAGATTCACAGTCTTAGTTAGGACCCTCAAAAACTCAACATTAGATCTTCTGTTTGCAACTGGACCCCAAAAGGTCATGTCTTTACTATGCCTCCACATCCCTGTCTGTTCGTATTCTAATATAAAAACTTTGTTTCTCCGCACAGAATAAAATGATGGCAGTGTTTTGGCTTCCTTCTACCCTGCAAAGCAAATTCATTTGTTAGTCTTCTGTCTCTAAATTAATGTATATTGGAAAGGAGAGCAGGCTGTAGACTTCCAGCTGTTTTCCAAGTATATGTTTGCAGTCCTATTGTACCTTTGCATGACCAAAAAAATGGAATATCTGGGGGAAAAAGCTGGTGCCACAATATTTAGAATTCTGGGACTCATAGAGTAGACCAGAGCAGATCTAAACATAAATGTCTTAAATTTTTGAGTTGTACAGCTAAATCAAATACAATTGAAATGAAGACCTACTGAAACAGGGTACAGTATAAAAACATTTCGTTAGACTACATCAAACCATAATAGCTGACATGGTATCTGAGATTCTGATCTCCAAGGCTGAAATTCTCATTTTTGTAACTGTAGTAATAAAAACATAAAACATGACATAAAGATGCTATTTACAAACAGGAAAATTTTATAGAGGTGTGGAATTTTGCACCTGGTAGTAGTTCAGTGAATATGAACTTTAAATTGTCACCTTTCCCTGAGAAGTAAAAAGTGAGACTTAAGTGCCTAAGCAAAGTGCATCCGTAATATCAGTCGTGTGAAATGTTCTGAACTGTAGACAAGCTGTTCATTGCTTTCATGTTGGTTAAAGCTACAGGTTTGTTCTAAGTGATAATGGTAATGAACTGTGTTGAGATTCAGAAGACTTTACAAGGACAGAACCTTATTATTCCTTGCCTTGGACATACTGTTTGAAGAGTTTCTAAAGTGGCTTAGATTTTGATCAGGAATTGTCAAATTTGAGAATCTCTGAGCTCTACTTAAGGAGCATGGTTGATGCATCTGTGGTAAATTTTATCATACAGCATTTTTGTTTAATTAGATTGTGAACTCTCAATGACTTCCTGAGAGTAAATTTTCTTGAGAGGAGAATTAGAAAACATTAGATGAGAAAAAGGACTTGAGAATACTTGTCCAGAAGAGATTGATAAGAGCATAACTAGGACAGCTGTGAGCTGTGCTTTAAAATTGTAAATGATGCTAGTAAGTGATTTTCACTTCTGATTTTAAATAGTCTCAGAAATTGTCTTCTTCCAAAGCTTCTTTGAATTAAATTTTTTTAGTAATCAGAACCACTATATGTGAAGCGTTTTGGAACTCATTACATATGAGGAGAGTGTGAGAGTTGGATTTGCTCAGGTTTAAGAAGGGAAGGCTAAGGATCTTATTGCTGTCTACAGGTACCCAATGGGAGAATACTGATATACTAGAAATTTTGTATAATTTTTGAATGCATTTTAATTAAGGCAAAATCAGTTTACACTTCCTTTACCTTTGGAAGAACTCACATCTGATGAAAAGGCAGATGTTGAGAGACAAGCAGTCAAAAGATTTTTGGAGACTGACAGGGATAACTTCTTGATACAGGTATTGGAAGGGCCAGCTGGAGTGATTCACAGCTGGATCTGCTGCTGTCCACTAACAATAAAGGTTTGGTTGAGGATGTGGTAATTGGTGGTGGCCTTGGCTGTAATGATTATGATAGAATGGAGTTCAATATCCTGAGAGAAATGAGGAAGGAGAGTGGCAGAGTGAAATCTCTGGACCTCAGGAGAGTCAACTTTGACTGGTTAAGGAAACTAATGATCAGATCCCATGGGGGGCAGCTCTGAAGGGGAAACACACCCAGGAAAGGTGGCAGGTTTTTAAGGACAGTATCATCCAAGCACAAGAGCATCCATCCCAATACTCAGAAGAATAAGTAGATGTATTGGCTAAGTAGGGAGTTAATGGCAGAGGTCCAGAGTGCAGATGTAAACCCCTGGAGATGTCTGCATGGGTTTTTTTAAGAGAATAACACATAGACTATTCTGGCATAGTGGAAAATAATAGTCCAACTAACTGGAACGGTCTGGCCAAACTCTTTAGTCTCTGGTGGTCCGTTTCTGTAAAGTCTGTAGAGAAACTTGGCACTGTCCAGCTGCACTTTAGTTTCTCTGATGATATCTCTGCAACATACCAGTTTATTTTATTCCTTAATTTTGTTTGCTTACTAAGAGCTATGTGTCTGCATCATGAAATGGTAGGTAATGCAAAAATGACAGAGGCTGCATTTCTTCCAGACTGGAAGGAGAACTACAGCAATATGGTGCCACTAGAAAGCCCTACTGCTATGCAGAGTTCTTACACATGCACAAGTGCATTGCCATTGTTTTAAAGCTTCTGTATTTTGAGCCTTTGCAACATACTCTGCATCCTGTTGAAAGCCAGTTGCACTTATGTTTTTGCTTTGACTGCTTGACACTGCTGGTATTGTCAGCCAAGTGACTGGCACTACTAGCTTGCTAGCATTAGGAAGACATAAAGTATATGTGACAACTCCTGTAGGCCAAATACATGCTAATGGAACTGTTCAAGCGGAATCATAAGTCCTTTGCTAAAACAATCAGGATTTGGCCCTACTTGCCCTTGGACTAATCTTGTCCTCTACTCACTAAACATTATATGGGATGTAAATGGTTTATTTCCATTCATCAAGTTTACAAGGTATGCCTATATCTGTGAAACAGAGTTTTTAAGAAGATACAGCACAGTTCATAATCTGTATTAAAAAAAGGAAAAGCATCCATGTATTAGGCCATCAAGAGTCAAAAGCATAATTTGAAATGATAAACGTATCCATTTTAAGTTACACATTACTTTGCATAGTTAATATCACTATAATTAGTCATAGTTCCTGTAATTTATTGAAAAAGATGCTCAGCCCCTCTAGTGTACTACAGTGATGAATGTTGGAAGTGCAACTTTGGAAGCAGGAATCAAGAAAATTAGTAACAGTTGGAGAATTAGCATGTAAATCAATAATATCCTTTCTCTTGCATCTTGAAAACTGAGGGTGTACATCACACATTGCATAACAAAAGGGAGGGTAGAAGTTAGAATTGTAACCTCCTTTACGTTACTAGATCTGCCTTTACTGCAAGAGCTGTTTAAAATAATTTCAAACGTTAGAGTAAATCTCTAGTAAATATTTAAACTATGTATAACTAGTCACAAATAAATTAAGCTGATTTTATGCATTCTCTCTAATTAGAAGGGCACAGCATTTGTTGAAACGTGATTAGTATTATTCATTAAGCAAAAAATTCTCATTTGTATCTTATTATCACTATTCTGCATAAACCAACACAATTTGTCATGAACTCCCTCATTTGCTGTATCCTCAAAAAGCAGATTATGCTTATTTTTCATTTGGACAGTGGAAAATCAAGCCAGGTGTTTGGCAGCACCAGAGTGTTCAGGTGTAACTGTGCCAGTGATGGTACATTACTAGCAGCGTGGATGAAGAATGAGGCATGGAGAATCTTGGGACTGAGGTGCCTCGAGGCCCATCCCTTTAGAGTGGTCCTGCTGATGAGACAGGTGGTGTTGTGTAGGACTGAAAAAAAAGAAAGAAACTTTTTTGTAAAGTCAGCCTTTCACCTTCAAGTGGAAAAGAGAGGTACTTTCACATAGCTGCTGCTGCACTGAAGTACCTGGACATTTCTGTGACTAAAGTCTCTGTGGTAGATACTTTTCATCTTAAAGTTTACTAAAGCTGTAAAAGGCCATTTGGTGCACAGAGGTCTCTGTCACTGTCACTGTCACTGTCTGAGAGGGATCGGTACAATATTGCGTGGGCAGTGCATCGGACATAAATATTTATATGTGACCTTGATTGTAGTATATTATACAGGATAGCTGATTCATTGTATGCATATTCTTCCCCTTCTTTCCTCTCATTTCTTTGTAAGCTTTGAAGAACATCTCTTTACATATGCCATATTTGATTCTGCCCTCATTTACATGCATGTAAACCATCAGTAACACTGCTGAGCTCAATGGTGCTGAGTCAGTGTAGGATGGGTTGGAACAGAGTAGCAGACTTTCTACATCAGCTCACTGATGTTATGAATTAAAAACTATGTGAGCCTTGCATTCCATCTGCAAGGAGACAGGACAAGAACAGTTTTGGCTGCATAGACAGCTAGATCCAGCCTCTCTGGATGTTTGAATTTTTCACTGTTTTCTTACACTTAAATGGTGATCAGTGGCCCAGTAAGTTCTACACAGCACAGTAAATGGTACCCCTCAGAGTACGTGGTAGCATGTGATAGACCCATGTAGTTGTTCTTTACAACTCCCTTTTTTGCCTTTGGCAATAAGTTGCTTCTTTATCAAACTGGACTCTCACAGAAATTTTGCATGGAATCTGATGTCTGATCTTACATTTGAAGCAAGGAAACAATGAGACAGCCCTGTCTATGTTATGATATGGAAATACACTGACACTCTTGCAAGAGATATGACATGAAATTTTCATCCCAAGATCAAAGCAGAGGAAAAGTGCTATTTCCAACATAAGCCAATAGCAGTGAAAGTCCTACACAGAGTAATAGGGAAACGGAAGGACTTTGTATATGGTCATGCTAAAATAATGAAAGCGTAGTTGCAAACATAAACACCACATCTTGCCACTTGAAAATTCATTAATATTATATATCTTTGCCTTTGCTCATCTATATCTTGTCTATGAGTTACTATGACTAGTTTATTCCATTTTACTGAATATGTACTTGTGAGTTACAAATCCGGATTATGAATAGCTTGAATAGCTAGTAAGAGAAACAATTACATTTTCTTTCTCTCTAACATGCAATTTTAATTTTCATAATTCTATAAAAACTATCCCCCACAATGCAGGCCTGCCAGGAGGCCTGAAATCTGCAGGCTATGGCCTCTCGGGTTCTTTTCCAATGACTCATTTTTAATTTTAAAGAAGCATTATCTCTAGCTAGTAAATTAACAACAGCCTATAGTGCACACACACTGTCATCCATCTGCTCAAGGCTCTTGTCATTTGACACCAGTCTTGTATCTATAGACTTCATCTGGTATTCAAAAGCTATCAACCCTGCCTCCAAGATAGCCCACCTTCTGGCTCCAGGCTAGAAGAGTGACTCTCCATTTCCAATTCTAATGAACACATAGCTAGCAGCAGTTTCTTCATTAAGGATCTGGTCTTCTTCGAAAACAGACAGTTTTGGAGTTACTTGGATCCAGAACTGCATGGAAAGTGTCTGTAAAAGAGACTGAAGTACTTGAAGAGTGTTCCTTAGGCTGCCTGACTTCTATTTCTGCACCTTTTCTGTCAAGCAGAATATTCACTGTTACCTCCCGCTTGCAGTGCATTGGACATTAGTGTTTATGCTGCTGCATTTTTGAGGAGTGGAACATGCTAACAGATTAAATTCTTTATGATATCTTTTAAATTGTCAACACCATTTCAAGGGAGTTTGGAAAAATACGGGTAATGTAAAAAATCTCACGACTGTTATGAATCCCTCAAAGGAGAGAAAGCCATGTACATTAGTATATCCAAACGTTATATGGTTGGAGAGGAGCAACAATGTCACAGTTTCTAAATTTTGTGTAATTTCAAATTTGGCTGCAAATGAGGTAATTTGTATTCTTGCAAATAATTTCTACATAATCTGATGTCTGTTGTGAAGAAGTGATAAGGATTTAACAGAGAATTATGTCTTCTTGACATGCTTCGGTCATCACAGGATAGAACAAGTTCACAACACCTATTGCTTAATCAAGGTTAGGGAACTTATTCCAAGAGTAATTGAAGAAAAGGGGCTTGTGTTCTAGATCCAAAGGACATAATTTTTTTAGATTTTCTTTTCCAGATTATGGTAGATGTAGCTGTCATAGACATACGTGAGAAGAACTGACACAAGTCATATGAAGTTGTAGTTAGGGATGAAATATAGGTGATATCAGCATTTAAAAAATCAAGGAAGGCAGGGAAGGAGGTTTATCCTTTTATTTTCCCCAAGCTTGGAAAGTTCCATCTAGGCCATTTGTTTGTGATTTTTTTGGGCTGATAATCCATGCAGTGAAAAAATTGTCTGGTTTGATGGGCTTTGTTTTCACTGCATATCTCACAAAAAGTCTCCTTTATTCATGTGTCCTTCCACAGGGTCGTGGTGTCGCGGTACTTCCCAGCAAACAGAGCTCTAAAGGATGTGATCGATGGTAGTAACTCTGCTTCTGCAGCCTGTGGAAAGTACCCACACCAGTCAGCACACAAGTAATTATGCTTTAACTTGAGATAGACCCAGAACGATATTCGTATCTGTTCAGTTGAGGAGTGAGACTTCAGAAAATCAGGCTATTCTAAACCTTGGTGTGAAAATAGTGTAATTCCATTTGTGTGAACTCCTGCTGATAACTGGTGTCTTGTTTCACAAATTTAAGGTTTCAGCACTTTGCTATCATCATCAATATTTTTTGCTGAGTTATCTTTGAGAAAAGGACTCTTTTACTGGTATTTGCGAGACTTTACTTCCTTTTGAATAGAAAGCCTCAGGTTATTTTGAGGAATATGGTGACAGTTTACCAAAAGTAATGTTAACTATATATATTATTTAATAACATTCTCAGTTGCATGTGTCATTTTCTTGTAATTTGTATTAAGAATACAAGCAGTATCTTTAAAATAATTTTTAAAAAGTACTTTGAAATTCTTGTGAGTGCATCAAATATGAAAATGCCCTAGATTAATAAACATTTGAGATTATTTTTGATCATTATTTATTTAATTTTATTTCTGTTGGGTAGTGTTATATCAAATGTTTAAGTTCAGTACATAATGAGATAAAAAAGCTCCATATGCTCAGTCTTTGTAATATGTGACAGAGAAATGGCTGTTGATTTCTACTTTTAAAGAAAATAAGATTTGTATGTAAACAATTTAAAATAAAGCATGTAATTTGCTTCCAATTATATATTATATAAAGCATTAGTAATGGAAGCAAATTAGGCATGATTTTTATTTATACATTATCAATTGGGAAAATTGGCCCTTCACCAAACGTAGCCCTCACTCTGCAAATGTTTGTTTACTTCCTTACCTTTAGACATCTAATTAATCCTCCTGAAGTCAGGGGGACAAATTCTGTGATTGCAGTTTACCAGCCATAACTGTCTACAGGTTTGGAGGTCAAACAGAGACTTAAACTTACCCTGGAAAGCATACAGAGAAAATGTAATAGGGTGCCAAGGCGACACTGGGATTGCAGAACACTGTGCAATACTTCCTTGCCAAATACACTGTGAATTTGTCAGACTTGGCTTTTAGTTGTGAAGGCTGAACAGTTGTCCAGTACCCTTTGCTAGGTAAGCAAGCAGGTGTTTATATCTTCATTTTACAAATGCAGGAGGTGGTTTGCTGAAGGCTGCAGACTCAAGAACCTGTTGCTGGAGCAAAGGTTAGAACAGAGCAGCTCTTGGTTCCTGATTCTGCATTCAGTTCACAGCAAAGTGCCATTCTTCAAGAAAATTTGTGGAAATATGTACATAAATTAATTATAAACAAGTAGCTTATTGAGTCCAGTATGTGTGCACTGGTAGACAATGAGTATTAGAGGAATAATAACTAATCCTGTCTGACGGTGTGCAAGACTCCTTACAGTGCTTTAGAAATACTAACCCATTCTGTAAAAGATTGGTACACTGTGTAGCTCTTGCTACATAGAACTGCATCCCCAACAGAATTAGGTATGCAGTACCTGATTTTCCCTGGGATCTTTCATGTATTGTTTGTATTATTTGTTGTCAATTGTTTCACTGGAATGAGTTTATCAGGCAGATAATGGACAGACGCTGTATTCTGCTTTTCAATTTATAAATGAACAAATGACATTTCTATTTGTTAAAAGTGGAATATGGATGATAGATAAATTCTAAATTTCTATTTTTGTGGGTCAGCATTGCCTATGTAGATAATAGCACAATATTATTATAATTATTTCCATGGTATGAAATGCTGTTGGGTTTGGTTTTTTTAAAATACAAACACTTACCAGACAAGGCGGTGATGGCATCTGCTGCCTTTGCCACTTGGGCCTGATGGTACAGGATAAGAAGTGAAGGGGCTCTCTGAGGCAGAGGCCACTAAGGCTGTAAACAGGTTTCAGTGGAGGATGTATCAGGCCCAGAGGGTAAAGGATGTGACAATAGCAGTGGCACTTGATATACAGAAAAGACTGGAAGTAGCTTTTGGTAGGGAGACAGCTTTTTAGATATTCCATCACAAAACATTCTAACACATTTCCAGAGTGTTACCTTTACACATGAGGATTTTTCTTTATTGAAAACATTTTATGGCTATCCAAGTACCTTATAGGAGAAAAGAACTTTAAAAAAACAAGCTATCTTCAACCCCATCTTTTATAATCAAATCTGCTTCAGTCTAGCTGAAAATTGTATCTGCAAATTGTCCTATATATCAGCCTATCTTGATTTTTTTCCCAGCTGTCTGTATGCGTAAGTGCAGCAATAGTCATAAGGTATATGCTCAAAAGTTTGTGAAATCTTTATAGAAATTATAAAGTACAGCATTGAATTTTAAGGACTCAATGTAAGAAGTACCTTTCCTAGTCCATTATTTTATTGTTAGCGAAATTTTCTTGTAGGAAAACAATGCTTTGAAAGTGAACCCATGGAATAGGCAGCTGTAATTTCGTAACTAACAAAGTATGTATTTAGTATTTGTGCCATTATATATTCAGTAAATAATGATATTCAGTAAAAAATACTGAATATCAGGGGTACCGATTTAAAAAAAATCCCAAGAAAAAATGTGAAAAGATATTCTGTAAATGAAAAGAATACTTTACTGTAGGAGAAATGCCTTTTATAAAGAGAATGAACAAAAAAATAATGCAAGGTAATCTAAAAGCCTTCATCTCAACCTTTGTCCCTTTCATTCTTTGCCCAAAACTCCTGGTCTGTGCATTTTGAAATCTTTCTCTTCTTCAAGCTCTCACAGGCTGATGATAGAAATCTACAATAGCTCCTTTCTTATCCTTCATATACATTTCAGAAATATAGGCAAAGAGTCATTCCTCTACAAACTGGAAGTCTCTGCCTGCCTCAACCACCTTCCAAAGCTGCCATGACTGCCAGTTTTTGCCTATTTATATGATTAGAAGCTTAATGATACAGCCATTGCATCCCTTCTGAAAAATATTCAGCAGTTGTATCTTTAGATAGAGCTACAGCCCCCGAGTAAATGACACGTTTAGATAAAATTGTACTTTGGATCTTAACTGTTTCTTTTCAGCTCATGCAAGATTCACATTGACTTGGACAATAAATGACTTAAGATCTCTAGATTGATGACCCATTCTCTAAGAAATAACTTTGTTTCCAGCATATACTTCCCTGTGTTTCAAACATTTTTAGATGTTTGGCTTCATGGAAATAAAAATTTAAAGCTACAGATGTCTATCCATAGTTTATCAAGCTATTTTCAGGCTTTTCTTATAAAAAATCCAAATTAGTTTCTTTTGATTATGTTTGAATTGTTGCAGTAGTAGGATGGAGGGCATTGAACCAGACATTCTCTACCTGAAGCTTTATCCTTGTTGTGGCAGAAAATTTATGCCCTTCAGTCTTTATTTAGGATCTTTGTTGTCCATTTCTATGCTGGAATCTTTAACAATTTTTATAATCTGAAATATGTAGTTGAGTGATGAGACAAGGCTGAGAAAACGCTATTTTGAAGGAATGGCTGAGTGCCTGCGATTTCTGTGATGTTCAGGACTATATATCTGTGTTTTAATCAACTGGCTGTAAATGAATAAGCATGCCTTTGTATGATTAATGAAAACTGCTGGTTTTAAAATTATGGTAGTATGTGTATGTTAAAGATTTAGACTGTTCTGTATAGCTATTCAAGTTTGCTATTAGTATGAGCAGCACTGCACTGAGTTTGGACTGTTTGCTGTATTGTACAACCCTCAGCTTAAGGAACCCTACTTTTATTCAGTGATGGTACAAGGATGCTCCAAAGTTAAGTGAGCATGATTCAGCTTTAAACATCATGCTATATTTCCAATTAACCATTGTCATTTACATAAACCCAAAGCAATTGCTGTAGACAAAAAAAATTCAGACTTCATACAGATCAGTTCAATAAGCAAGAGTTCTTGGCGTGTTATAAGGCAGTGGCTTCCCAGCTCTTGGGACAAATTGCAGTTTGATCGACTGCCAGTAAGTGAGGTCATACTCGTATCTTTTTTATTTGTTTATTTTTAATTTGTGGGTGAAGACTGTGCTCATTAAAGTGAGGAACTCCACACTAGTTTTAGCCAAGTGTTACCATATTCTATATGATGAATTGTGTATGCTTGTATCCTTTTCAGTCAGTCATCTAATTTTCCTTGGAATTGCACAAAATACTTTTATTATTGATTATTTTTCCAGTTGGTACTATTTATATTTCTGGTACAAACCTGAATTTGGTTACACTCATATAGTAGATGCTTTGTCCTTTCTATGTGGAAGGGAACTTGTTGCCTTTTTTTGTTCATTTGTTTGGCTTTGTTTTGACAGGTAAGAGAAATAATTGACCAAGCAAATGGATTAAAGTTATTCTCTGTATTTTGGGATATATAATGAGTCCAATGAATTTGAAGTACTGTAGACCATTACACCTTTATATTGTTTTCTGGTCTTACCATAGAGTAGAAAATATTTTCATTATCTATTTTAAGCAAAATCAGTAAGTTTTTTCTTTGTTTCTTATTTGTTAATAGTGACATTGCCCTTGCTTTTCTCCTTCAAATTTTGATGGATTAATTATTGAGTTTATTAAAGAAGTACTGAGAAGATCTGTTCTGGTGGCAGAGAGATACCAGTGGCTTAATGCCTTGGCCACAAGGCTAAGCAATATCGAATTGCTGAAGCCTGTGACAGTTAAAATATCCAGATTGTGTCTCTAAATGTTTTCACTTTTGAATATGTAAACTTTTAGCATTAATGCTGCCATTACCAGAATGTTACTGGCATTGCTCCTGTGTTAGAAGATGATTACTGGACTCATTCCTGACATGTAACATTTCTTTTTTTCAGGGAGGTGGGTGGACTAAAACAGAGCTCACTGCTGAACTACTGAACTTGGGTAAGTTCTGTTGCCTTCGTTGGTACTATGTGGCTTTCAAAATATGGAAAGAGTTGATGGAGAAATCATCTGTGTAGTTCACATTACTAGAGGAATTTGTTTATTATACTTTGCACTAAGGTTGTTCCTATTTTTGTGTGCCCGGTAAACAGTTTGATTTTTGATTGCCTTCAAGCCTTTTCAGATGACCTTCATGGAACTTTTTATTTTGATTTCTACCAAGGTGTTTTTTAAGTTATTCCTGCTTTGTCACTTTGTGAAAACATACAAAATGCACCTTAGCTTAGGGGACTATCACAGGTGCTCTGAACCACCTAACACTTCATAATAAATGCATTTCCCAGATAGAGACTAAAAAAATTGTTGAGGGTCTTGGTGTATCTTACTTCTACCTCGATGGAGAGCTAATGCTTTAGATCTGGCCTATAGCAAATAGAAAGAAAAAGAATTGCAGTGTAATCCAGGTATTGCTTCTTCACCTAGTCATACACACATTTCCTACCTTTCTGTCCCAGCATTATGACTGTTTCCTTCATCCTTTCTGGTTCTTCCACTCTAATAAAGATGATCCAATGTGGTGCCCTAAAAGCATTATTTTCCCCTTAATGAAATGCCACACTTTCTTCTACATAGTGCAGGAGAGTATGTTTGGAGCTTTGGTGGACTGCCAGCTCCATTTGCTGTGTGGAGGGGGAGGAAATGCACAGAAGTACAATCCTTTTCAAGGCTTTCATTCCCTACAGAATGTATTAACAAGTCTGAAAGCAGCTGTGCTCCATCTGTACAAATGGTACATCCGAAAGTGTAGCCATCCCTCTCCTTGCCATGAGTTTCAGTCTCACTACATAATTACAGTTCCTTCTCTAGACTCTGGCAAAAATGAAACTTAAAGAGCAAATCAGAAAATTTTAGAAAGTTAGGAAATTAGAGACAATCAAATGACTGTGAACTGGACTTTCATTACTCCTTATTTCTAACAACATGCATAAAATTGCAGAGAATAAAGTAGAAAACTTAAACTCCCATTAAAGACATTTTTTCACTACATATATGGTTGACTAATGTGAAATACATGTTTAAATATGCTCTTTCTGTAGTTTCCTTGTCATACATCTTGATGTCAGCAACATCTGCAATGGAATTGCAATGCGGATCAATGCAGATTATCACCAGTTAATAAAGAGTCAAATGTGTATTTTAAGTAGCTCAATCTCTTCCATTTGTTTCTATGGATAATCTACTCATATGTTTTCAATAGCAACTTACATTAAACACCAGTGTTATGTACAGCATGATGTGAATGACTTTATTACTGGCATAGCACTTGCTTGTCAGAGGTCAAATCCTACAGCTTGGTCTCCTCTTCTGATCTGAGCTACAAATATTCCTTGTTTATTTAGCAGTGCTCTGAGGAATGATTTGAGCTATCATTTTGACATAGATCTCGCAAGAGGAGTACTCTTGACTTTATGTGCATCCTTAAAACCATGAAGAATAATGTGAAATTATTCAGTTCAGGGGATCAGTCCTTAAACATTGATTCTCGGAGTGAATGGGAATCTTTCCTCTTAGCAGTGTCATTTTATGTCATGCCATAAAAAAAGATCAAAATTTCAATAATTTCAACTGGAAGTTTTTGGATGCACTGCCGACTCATTAACTGTAAACTGTAGTTTTCAGAACGATCTCAAAGATGTCCAGAAATTACAACAGAAGAAAAGGAAATCATATTCCCCAGCCCCAGGGGCAATTTTGAAAATATAATTCTAGTTACTATTGGATCTTATTAACAATACAGAGTTTCTACCTTACCTTTGTTACCACAAGAAATACTTTTTCTGAGAGTACTGTTTCTGAAGATGACATTTATCTCTGATTGATTGCCTTTGAGATGGTGGCACTTTTGATTTTATGGAAATACTAGAGGACTTTGAACACTGAGCTTCAGAAAGACTGGGGATGAACAAATAGATAGGACACCAAGACCTACAAGGGTGCAAACTGGATAAATGAAGCAGATTATGTAGAGTTTGAGTAGGGGAAAGATGTCATGCCTCGGTCTCTGCAAGTGGTCCCCACAAGGCTACTGGCTTTGTTTAGTTTTGAACAACAGGTCAGCATTTGCTATCAGTCCAGCAGCCATGATAGAGCTAGGCCCAGCAGTTTAACATTTAGTTAGTGCCAGCTTTATTTTTTATGTGAGCCCTTGAAGTGCTCTCACGGTAAGTGCAAACACTTCAGGTGAATATTGTGGAGACAAACAACCTGCTGGTTTCAAGGAAGTGCTTTTAGGATGTTTTTTTTTGTGGTAATCTGTGGGCTCAAACTACCTGATAATCAGTTTTATATCAGTGTAACTTTCCCCTAGTACCCAAAAAAATTTGCCCTCCCACCTGTGTTTAAAGGCACTTGGAAAAATTGGCTGGGGCCTTCTGTAGAAATGTCATGTACATAGCAAAGCTTTTTGTATTTGTAGTGGTAGCAGGAGCAGAAATACAGAAATTCCTTTATTTCTTAGTAGTAGGGTTCTTATAATTAATTATAATTACTTTTCAGTAAGATAAGAATTGCTAGTAAAATCAGTAATCATTGCATCTTCAATGTAATATATTTGTAGTTGCTGTTATCCTGTGTGTGAACAAATGATGTATTTGGTCTTGGAGTAGCACAATGTCCCTGTGGTTATCACAATCACAATCACAATCATCATGGCCAGTCTTCGCGAACGAAGATTTGGGAAAGGTCTTTACCCTTCGAGCCTGCGCAGTGGATTTTTTAGGTGAGACCCAGTGTGTGCTGAACTGAGCCCACCCTTTAATCCTAAAGTTCATCTGCCAGGGCCGAGCAAGCTCGGACAGTGGCAGCGAGGTCCTCAGGACGTAGGTTTGTTTAGAGTGACCTTCTCTTGGATGGATGGCCTTACAGGGCTGACGAGCTCCATCTGCCCGGAGGAGTTCCCTGACCGGGACCCTGTGGTTATAGCTGCCTAAATATGCACTACCTGCATGTGTGTAGTGCCTCTGGCTCCCCCAAGAGCAGTAGGGGATACAAATGCATGTGTTCTTCAGGGATATGTCAGGACACCAGAATACAACATCTTACTGAGTTAATGGGCGCTTTGCTACATTCGACGAGCCTGAAATAGGAAAGGAAAAGAATGATCAGACTCTGTGTTGTGTTGTTTGCAAGTCTTTGCCAGGCCATAGAAGTTATCAGAGCTCAGTGGACTTTTTGTGGGCACTGAGTCTGAACGTGCAATAATTCAGTGTGAAACCAGCATTGCACAAGCATTGACAATATGGAGCAAAATACACTTAGATTAAAAATTAAACAAGATCAGGAGTTTTTCTTGCATACACTGGACCTAGCCATTTCAGAGATAAAAATAAGCAGATTTCTGAGGTTCTGAATGCAAATCATGATGGAACCATTTGAATTTACAAAATGAATAAATAAAATAGCCCCAAATGAAGCCCTGCTTGAAGGACTGAACATGCCAGTAGCAAGTTCTGCTTTGGACTTCAAGAGATAAAGTACGTTTAGCCTGTATCAGTGAGTGTAATTTATTCAGTGTCACTGCCATATCACAACCTTCTGTTTGATTTTCTTATAAACTAATAATTTCCTGAATGAACTAATACTGCCACAGCCACTAGTACCTCTGCCTTGTAGAAGTTTTTTATTGTTGTGTATGCAACTAAATTGAAATATCTTTCACTTGAAATATTGACTTTAATATCTCATTTGAAAAATTCATGAAGCCTTTGATGTTAAATCCATACTCAATTTAGCCAAATGCCATTAGAATATGCAATATGCCTGAATACAGAGAGCATTATTGTCTGTGTTTCTGCAGAAGAATTACATTTTATGACTGTAATGTCAGGATCTTTTTTGGATTTGTTCACGAAGAAAAGAAAGGGAAGGGCAGAACATTAGAAGCAAAATGAAAAGTGGTATTGATTAGGCTCTCATTTACCCTCTCTTTACTTGAATCCTTAAATGCATGGAAATAAGGGTTGTGCCACAGCAAGTAACAATGCTTTGTAATGAATGGAACAATCTTTAGAAAATTAGTGTAAACACGTATGATAGTGCACAGATGTTGCTCCTAGTAACTGTCGTACATTTATTTTACATCTCCATTTACATACATCTCTTTATTTCCTAATAGTATCATAATAGAAACATGACAATAGTTAATGATTTCATAAAACATGGAATGTAAAGCTGACAGAGAGGTAGAACATTAATTGAAACCTATAGCTATAGTATATTAGAATTACATCTCCTAAATGACTCTTGATAAAAATATCCCTCTTTCACAGAGAAAGACAAAGACAGGTAAAAAACTAGGCTTTCAGCAAATTAATTTTTTTTCCCCAGTAAAACAGAGACTGGCAAATGTTGCAAAATCTCCTGAGTGCTAATAGAATGGTATTTGCCTTTAGTAATTTATGGGCACTTTTCCCCCAGCTATCGATCACATTTGAAAAAAGTAAACTGCATTAACATTTTAGGCAATAATGGCTCCAGAAAATGTTTGATTTTTATCACTACCAAAACTGATGTCGTGATACTTGGTTCTTCAGCAGATGTGGGAGAGCTGAGTGCATCCAGTCTGTAGTGTGTTTATGCAAGTGCCCCGGTCCGTCCGAACAAACTGGATGTTAACCAATGTTTTGAGCTTGTTATGTTATCTTAAAACATAAAAAGTAAGTTGATGGCACAAGTCAGGAGACTGCTGTGTTTTAGTGTAATGAGGTGCCCAGAGAACCTTGGGGTCTATGAGAATTAAAATCACCATGATAAAGGGAGTGAGGGAGAGCTGCTCTCTGCCACCATCTCCTGGCCAGTCTCTGGGACACAAACCGCCTCTGCTTCATCTCCTGCCAGCTTTGCCAAGTCTATTGCCTCAACCGAGAGGACAATCACAGCCGTTTGAAGCAAACTAACTCACACTGGAAAAATAACATTTTTTTTTAAATTTCCAAAGGGCATCTGGACCTTAACAACCTCATGTAGATGTATATTGAAGTGGACAGTGCAAAATGCCAGACTAAGGGAGCTGAAAGCTCTGTGAATAAATCCAGAGCATTAGTGCCTAGGATTTTATGCTTGGAATAGGGAGAAAATGTTGTTTTCGTCTGTGCTGATGACTCATGTTGTCAGATAGTCCTGAATGCTCTAGAAATGTCTGTTACACTGAACGGTGACTGGACTTGAATTCCTGCAGAATATTTATATGTTACGAGAGGAAACAGCTAAGTTTCAAGAGTTAACACTTTTTTAATCTCAATGTTAGTATTAACAGCTGAACTTAGTGCTTTGTTTTTGGGAAGCAGTGTTGTAAGGTAGATTCAAATTGAGAGTGAAATTAGATTTGAAGTTTCAGACTTTAGGTTAGATTTCTGGTTTAACCATAGACCTTTACCATTTGCAAAAATCTATGATACACAAAAGTGAGTTTAATAAAAGTTCTTCTTCTTACGTTAGTGTTATTGTAGATGGCAACATAGCACAATAGATTGATACTTGATTTCTCTATAATTATTTGTGACAACAACGAACACATGGAATTAATGTACAAAGTGAAACTGCTACCCTTCTGATTCCTTTCATTGCTCAGGTTATTTCATACTTTTATCTCTTTAGAGCAATGAAATTATACTGCTGTTTGGTCATATGTTAGATTAATTATTACACGTTAAAATAGATGTGCAAGCGAGCGTCCTACAAATTAATTAACAGTTGATTAGTACAGTTTATATTTTTTCATAATAAAAAGAATCATGTATATTGTGAGTACAAATGAAAATTAAGTATTTCCACATACTGGAAGAAATTTGTGAGTTGAAGATCATGTAAACAATATGAACCAAATTAATATGCTTGTTTGTGTTTTAAACAAATGTGCAAACATTTCTTGGAGATCTCATACCCTAGTGCTTTTTCTTCAACTGAAAAAAAGAAAAAGAACATCAGAACCTCTGTGTCTCAAAAGATTATTTTTTACATGTCAAAAAAACTATGCAATAGTCTGAAGTATATATTAGGATGTAGCATATAGTTTATATGTACCACTGAATCTGATACAAGTGAATAAAAACGTATTAGAAAAATCCATTTGCCATGCCTGAAGACTTTACGGTGAACAGTTTTACAGATCTCATTTTTCAGATCTGAATTTTATTTCAGAAGCTTTGCAATATGCTGACTAATGAAGAATTGTGGGAAGGAACACAAAAGTTGTATCAAAAAGAAAGAAACTTTCAACTGCAATTTAGAAATATCGCACAAATCAGCATGTGGCTATACACCTGTGCGTACCAAACATGAAAACAAATTGCATCCTTTATCCTTGCTCAATGGTGTTGAATTTCTGACTTTTAGTTTCAACCAGGTAAGATGAGGTGGCCTGTTCAGCCCATGTTATTAAAGAAATTGGTTCACCTATTTGATTTCATGTCATTGTAGTTCCAGCCATTCATTTATTCAATAAACAGTTTGGTATGTTCTGAGAAATAATGAATATTGATTAAAAAATCGATCACTTATTAAGAAACAGTCTAAGGGAAATTGTTTATCCAATCAATTTTAATTTTTGATTTGTTATTTATATTTTCCAATTTAATCCACCCCTCCCTTAGGCTCCCAAACTACCAAGCAAATCAGGAGGAAGGGCAGAGAGACACTGGCAGCAACTGTGCAAAGAACACAAAACCTAATGCATTCATTTCAGATTAGTCTGGTGGAAATAGGCCATAATAAAGGAGACTGTGACTGAGAACTGTGGATACATTACCTCATGTACCTTTGGCTATTGGACTGAAACTTTAACTTTTAATAGGATTTATTAGGCTTTCCTACCTGTTATGTTAGTCAACTATGACACTGTTAGAACACAATAGTTATATAAATATTACGCTACTTATGGGCCTCTTCCCTTATCTGGCTCAAAATCCAGTTTGTACCATCTGGTGATGGGTGTCCCTGTCCTCTGCACCTCTGCAGTTACTGCCAGTGGTTGATAGTTTGAGTCATTAACCATTAACAGTGCAGTCTCTCACAGGAGGAGAGCTTACAAAGGGAGGAGATGCAGTCCTAGCATGCATTTCAGCCTCTGTGGAAACCCAGGGCCCTGAGATATGATTAGCAGTGTTAAGTCATCAAGGAAAAGCCTTATTCATACTAGTTATTTTGTTAATCTATCAAGCATGGAAGAGTAAGGGAAGAAATAATTTTTTTTACCTCCAGTAAACAAACATACTATGTGGGAGTTGAGAGTTCAAATTATACATAAAAGCAAAACTGCTGTTACCTGGCTTGTGTAGTCTGTCTACCTTTTAAAATTCTGTGGGAAATTTTAACTAGTCACATTTACCATCAGTCTTATGGAGAAATTTTAAAGTTGGCTTTGTCCTTTATATTTCATGACATTCTGCTTGTTGATGATCTTCTCGCTTTCCTTTTAATTCGTATCTTCTTTCATCAGTTTTTAAGGCAGATGAGATAGGCCTTGCATTTCATTTCCTTTCCCTTCATTCACAAAAGAACCGTAGTCTGCTCTGTGATTGAAATAGAAAACCCCCATGTTATAAAATGTCTTTTTATGCTTAAAATATACAGATTGTGGTGTAGGAAACTATGAAAAGGATGAAGCTAAGTACAACATTTACATAAATGTTTAAAAATACTCAAAGATAGCAATACTTTGTTTTGCAACTCAGGGATGTACACAACAGGATTCCCTAAGGTGTCCTGTGGATCTGGTTCTACTCTGATGATATAGCAGCAGATATCATTAAAAAGTTTTTGGCTGGCACCAATCTAGAACAGTTTGCAAGCACTTGGGAGATTAAGTTTAGAATTCAAAAGATCTTGATAAGTACTGGGGGAGAAGAAAAACAAGGTGTAATTTCAGGATACGTGATCAGGACCCTCAGATATAAAACTGGGGGGAAAATTACTCCTTGAAATGCAAGACCTCAGGTTCAATACTCTGCCTGAGTTTTGGTCAAGATAAATGTGGGCTAATCAAAGACTTATGAAACAGAACAAACAAACTCCCTTGAAACCCCTGGATTTACCAAGCTGAGAAAAGACTGAGGGTTGAATACTATAAGCTCTAAATGAATGCTATGAATAGGATAGTGACCAGTTGTTCCCTATGTTCATTAAGTGCAGGGCAAGATACACTTCTTTAGTGTGTAGCAAATGAGATTTGTATTATTTATAAGGAAAGAAGCAATCTCATTCTATAGTGCTAATTGCTATTTTAGGAGGCTGTGTAATTGTCATAATTTTTAAGAAACAAGTTATAGAGAAATTTACAGATTATGCCTTGTTTATAATAGACCCTACTTCAAAGTATAGAGCTGCACTGGTTGGCCTATTGAGCTTCTTTTTCTCCCATCCCTGGTAGCATTCCTTGATTAGCTTAACTGTTGATTACTTCTCCCAGGTTACGTCTCTGAATAAGAAACAGTTAAATAACCTGGAGACTGTAAGTTACTCCTGCTACCCATCGCTTTCCTTTTCATTCACTTCATTGCATTCCTATATTTGGGAGCGGATGTACGTTGCATCAACAAAGAGATGTAAGTATCTGATAAGGAAAGATAAGATATAAGGACAGTTTGGTACAGAGCAAGTTAGACTTGGGTGTTTCTGTGTGTTTATTCATAAGACTAGGAGGGTGAAAAGTTGGATGGAAACCCCTAGCCATTATTCTGTGAAACTTTTATCTCCTGTAGATGTGATCACTATCGAAAAAGGTAATCAATATTGGTTCTGCCTAAATTTTCATGTGATATAATCTCTGGATAATCAATAAATATTTAGTAAGACAATACTGAATTGCTTCACCCATCTGAAAAACGAACAGCATTCAGTGTAATACATTGAAAAAGACCACGGGATTGTTGCACAGCACCTCACCTTTCCAAAGAACAGATATTTCTATAGGTAACCATGAAAACAGATCTAGAGGTGAAAGTGCTCGAACTTTTTTTCCAAATTTGCGAAGGATTTTGATTCACTTAGAGCAACAGTAAGCTTTATTTAAAGTTGAAGCCTAAACACTGTATATATTTGCCAGTTCAAGGCTAGTTAAATTTAATTGCATTATATTGCCACAAAACAAACGTTAACAGCCTGGACAACTGTGTCCACTCTGTTTATGTTAAAGAAGGCCATAAGTTTGAAGCAAAAGTCTTGTAAAAAGGAGTGATGATTAATTTTCTAGAGCAACTGTCCTTTTGAAAAACTTACATATACATTCATACTTTTATCTCATGACTCTCCCAATACTTCTGGTGGGATTTTTCCCACAGGGACTTCCAGGTGTAATGCAGAGTAGTCCTGTTGGAGCCACTCCTGAGTGTAAGCAGAGGCCTGTTCTGTTTGCAGCATCAGATTAAAGTGTGGTGTAGTTAACTGATGTTGAGATGATTTTGAGTAATTTTAAGAAGATATTTGTGTTAACCTGTTCTTCATGAAAATGTAAAGAGCTGGTAAGCAAGTACATTTCTTATTAATGAACAACCTTGATTCTTTAGGGCCCTGTGTGTCAGTCTCTATGCACTAAAGGAGTCTAGACCCCTTAATGTGCGATATGACTAGTTGTGAATTGTTCTGGCTTATCATATTTTCTGCATTATCTAATCTTCTCAGTATGAATGGAATTGCATCCCCTTTTGTTTGACAGCAAAGACAAACATCAAGCTGTCCAGAAGATAGAGTGCCATTGTGTTCCTCTTTTGAAATTCTTGATGGGATGGGCAAAATATCAGCAAACACTCAAGAGAAAAACCTTCTGACCCTCCAGTTATTCTTGCTGATATTTTTATAATAATTTCCTTTTCAAGAAATATTGAGTCCTTTGTGCCAGAAGAAAAACAAACCCAAACAAAACCCAAAAAACAACCTCAAACTTTATTTAATTGCCATTTGGTCAGAACCTTAATTTTACTGTAGTCCTAATTTGAATTAAATTAGTGCTCAGAATATTATGTTTTTCCCACTAGAATCCTTGAAATTCAAGCAAAGCATGCTACAGTAGAATCATTATGTTAAAATTGCTATTTATGATTGTTTTAAACCAAATGGTTTGAACTAGCTTTATTCCCAGGCTCGCATTAAATATCATGCACACTGCTGCTGTGTAATTGTGGCTACACATTTTAGAATGTTCCTTATGTGTACAGAATGGAGAAAAATCATATTACCATGTTATTCAACATGAAAAACTATTAAAGCCTGCAATTCAAATATGCCTTTTTGAGACTATTGAATTAACAGTGCTAGATTAAAATATAAATGCACTTGTTAAGTAATATTTTATTTTCAAAACCCATTTTCTCTTTATATTATTTACACAGTTGGTGTGTTTGACCAAGAGAATTGATATATTGTCCTCAATAGGGTAAATACCCACCGTGATTACTCCTTTAATTGCCAGAGCAATCTTTCTCCTTTCAAAGAAAGCAGTCTTTAAGAAAATAAGTCCATTGCTGTTTCTCCAAGCACAGTGCTCTATCTGGAAGATGAGCCTGTCCTTCCTCTTTCCATGTAAAATCCTAGACCTTGTACTCTGTGCGTACAGTAACTTTCTGCAGGCACAGTGTGTTAAACCACCCTCTCCCTCTGTGCCCGCCCTGGCAGACAGGAGGCTGCCAGGCTTGGTGCCACCGGCTAACACCGAGCTGTGCACAATGGATTCTCCTGAGTTCATGGTTGAGTATCTTGATAACAAGATAAAAATAATGCATGGTGTTAAAAACATCAGAGATCAATTTATATGGGTGCAAAGTATAGTGTTTATTCACATTCCCAGGCACAAAACTGGGTATGTTCACTCCACAGTTTGGGTGCTTAATAAGCACAAGTCCCAACGAATTGGTTCTTGACAGTTATGAATGGTAGACTAGCTGCATTAAAGCAATGAGGGAGCTAACAGCAGGTTTGAAACTGGCTTTGAATAAATCATCAACCAAACATAGAACGGCATTGTAGCAGTAGGCCAAAACCTCTCCAGCCATGTGATTGCTAGTTGCCAGGAGACCATGAATCTTGGGCATTCTGAAAATATTGAAATAATTTCAGCTGTCTCAAATTTATAGAATCTCTGGAAAAAATCTAATACATTTAAATTTATTAAAATATAACTACTTTGTCAGGGTACATGTAAAGCTTTTAGACAAAATATGGCTTTTTAACTGAAACGGTTCTTTTGCACATTGATCTGCTTTCTTCTGTATGATTTATAACGTATTTAAAAAGAATATTTGCAAAATGAGATGTGGTATTTAAAATCTTGACTGCAGTAACTCAGTGTCTCTAATGAACACATGCAAAATTATTGTTGGCCTCTTAGGTGTCCCTTTTGCTTACAGGGGTTAACTTTGTGCTTTAAAGTAGTCCAGTGGAGGTCAAATGCACTGCTTTAGCGTTTAAATTTAATTGCATTAACAAGCCTTTAAAAGCTAAGGCCTAATACTGTGTTTGCAAATACCTTTCCTGCCAAAAATTATGTCAGTGGTAGAAACATTGCATCAAATCCAGTCTTTTTTAGTCCCCTTTTTCAGAAGGAATTTTGCCAGATGCGTATCTGTGTTATTCACAGATGCATTGTATAAGTGATAGGTCTGATTTACAGTGGGATTTTTAGACTGTCTTCTAGTTTTGTGGATTGAATGTTGAACTTGTTTGAACTGGATTACACAGATATTTAGTTGTCTAATATTTGGCCTCAGAGAGGAGAGAGTCAGAATGACTCCTCTTGAGCTGTTCCTCTGGCTCACAAGCCATCTCCTGGAAAAGCAGCAACTGGTGCTCACCACCAGCACTTGCTGCAAGACTTGGGATGAATGTAGAAGACCTCATAACAGCTGAAAGATGGAGCTTTTTTTGTTTTGTAGTTCTGCAACAAATTATCTTTTGTATGACTTCGGGCAGTTGCTTAATTTTCCTGGAATTAGGGAAGACCTCCTTTCTTAGAAGAGTCAGGAGAAAGAATGATTTGCTGATTGTAAGGCCATTGTATTTTGTGATTATAAGGACAAAATGAGTTGTTGACTTACAGTAAAAGAAAAGGAGAAAAATCTGATGATTTGTGAAGTGTAAAATCATGGTGTATTTAAATTCTGCCTTAAGTAGATATAGTGAATACAGTAATGATATTCCTTTTGTGAACTGAAATAATACAGACATAAGAATTTCTTTCAACACAATATGTTTTTGCAAGACTTTTTGTTGTTTAGAAGAGATCTCTTTTTGTAAGACAGCAACATCATAAAAATAGGCACTATGCAAAGCTTGGGGGAGAGAAATGGAGTGAGTGAAACTAAGGGCATGTGAAGAACAGTCACTATCCAGCAACAGCAGCAAAACAGTTTCAATTTTCTGGATTATTAATTCAAATTCACACGCACATGCCAGTTAAAATTAAAGGCCTTTTTTTACTGCTCTAGTTTAAATTAAAGATTATATTCTGCTCCACAAGTCTGAATTAAATAGCTTATTTTGCACACCAAGCTCTCATTTTAAAGCTAATAAAGAAAAGACATAGCATGTACGTGCAAGCTTGAGACAGGAAGGGTCTAAATTACTACACCTGTTTCACTTGGGAGCTACTTTATTAGTGTTACAAAACTTGGCTTTCAATTTGGCAGTCAGAAGCACATTTAGAACAAGCATTTCTTTGTTTTGACAGAAAGGCTATGGTAAATGAATGACGTTTGAGCGAGGTGTGAAATGTGAAGGTACAAAATTAACTGGTAAGATAATTACTGTTCTAATTCTGCATAAACAAGCGTTTTGAAAATCATTAATAGTTCAGGGAAATAATGTTAGTGATTAAATAAGGTGTTTTGCATCACTGAGCACAACTAAGCTGCTTTAATTACATTTGAAAGCGAGGGAAAGCAGCTAATTAAAATTAGCACAGGGTACCTGAATGACCAGCATTGCATTGTTGCCCTAACCTGTTTAATTGCTTGTTTATTAATAATATGTCTTTATTTTCCCCTCTTCTGCGTTTAGCAAAATTATTAAAGAAACTAAAATGTGTAAAGAGGATCTGACTATGTGTACTTATCAGAATATGCAATGCAGATATAACCCAGGGAATTACTTGCAAGGCAAGCCAACATCATTCAAAAGTCATAACTTTTCTTCATATTAATAATGTTTTCTTCCTGAGTCACATTCCTATGTCAATCACGTTCGTGGACAAGAAAAATGGTCTTTGGCACGATTGCAGAGTTGCAGCATTTTGTAGCTGCTTTATTTTTAAAATCGCTCGAATAGTTAGCTAAAATATAGGTAATAAATCTCAGAGTAATCAATAATAAATTATGGAAAGCATGAGCAAAAATATAATCTAAATTAAAAGAAAGCTTTATACTGTCTCAGCCTTTTTTAACACAACTTCTGCTAAATTTACCATCTGCAATAGGTAAGCCTGTTCTTAGAAAAAAAACCCCCCTCAGTATTCCAAAGTTTTCAGCACATTTGTCCTTCAGTTAAGGAATATCTGTATTAGACATGTGACTTTCTCTACCTAGTCCCTCATGAGTTGTTTTAAGTTACACTTTATTAGCATAAACCTATAGGAAATAGTTGGGAGGCGTGTTAATCTGCACACTTGAAGCAAATATACAGTATAATACAATGAAGACAACTAAAAATAGAGTAAAATGCTAATTTATTTTTTCATATTTAGCCATAATCAAGTCAAGTTAAAGCAGACATGATGTTTTCCACGTTGATTTAGTATTTATAGTGTACCTCTGATGTGAAAGGCTCAGATGCGTAATAATTTACATACATATACATTTTAAACAGTAAAAATTCATAAAAATGTGAAGTTCTATATGGAAAGGTAGCACATCCCTATGAAAGCAGGTTAAATCATGGGAATTATGCTTATGGAACTGATAAGCAATTAAAACAAGAAGTTAATTTTAACTTCATGAATAGTGGAGAATATTCAGCAGACAGTACATACATTATTTTATAGGGGCATATTTTTATGAACAAAGAGGAGGATTCTGCTCTGTCTTATAGGACAGTAAAGAAAGATCCAAGTCACAGATTTCAATGGGAATTTTCTGCTTCAAGTCTACACAAAGTCTGTGATCAGCATTTTGAACCATAGTATGCAACAGAAATATCTGTGAAGGTTGTAGAGAGATAGGATTGGCACCGTTCAAGTGACTGTTGTATTTGACATCCAAAGCAGAGGAAGATATCTAGTATAACTTACTTAAATACTGAAAGTCCTCAAGTACTTTAAAAAAAAAAGTCTTCCCAACTTTTTAAAAGCAAACAGCTAAACAACAGAAGTGAAGTAGAAAGAAAAGAAAAAAGAATGGGAGGAAAATCCCCATGAGATGAAACAAATGACCTAATTAAGTCTTAGAAAGAATTTTTAGTAGCATTTCATTGCCATAACAACAATCTTGCATCATCAAAGGGATATATGACAACTTTTTTAGTAATCAATGTAGTATATAATTAATGGTGGCATTTCTTTGTGCCCTGGCAATAGATAAATAGAATTTTCATTTTTTTTTTTAATTGCAAGGTTCCTTGGCCTTCTGGTAGGTCACGGTCATCACAATTATGATTAAACCATTCATTAAACATTCTATAATCTATTTCCTCAAATTTGTAAAAGCCACAAAGCTCCCACTATGTAAAGAAGAGGCTAGTAAAACTTATCAGACATTATTCCCATAAGTGATGTCAATTACTCATATTGCTGTTTAATCTATTTCTGTGCCCACTTTTATTTGTGTAGGGTTCTGGTAAAAGTGTTCTGATAGATTTAAGTTGCGATGGTTTAATATCTTAGTCCCCAAAGTATCTACTCTGCCCCTCTTTTGTAGGCCCCTGCTCCAGTGTTGGGATATATCTCATCCCACCTCCCCTAGTCCATAGCCTGCAGTATTTTCAGACCCATAAGGAGTGTGGGCCTGCATTCATTTACAGGGCCATATTGCACCACATCTCTGAGGTGAGGAGATGACCTCACATGGGTGGCAGTAATAACATGGTAAGCTTTGCACCTACATCTACCAGAGCCTTACTTAGTTCACCAGTCTCCACCCAAAACATGATTTACTCTTCTAATGGGAACACATTTTCTCCTCCTTGCCACATGGTGGGTTTATCTTAGTTTTCAGAATATTGATATGACATGTAAATAATATTGCTAATAGAAATTTTTAAAATGGGTGGTGAATCAAAATGTGGAAGATGTTTTTTGTTTCGTATGTCTTTTTGCTAGTTTCAGTGTTACCTGAAGAAGTTCTCTGCTTTGGGGTGTTTATGTTATTAAAGTATCTAAACGTGCCAAAATCTTTTAATTGTTTAACTCTGAAATACCCTGGAGTTGTAGTTGTAAGTGCTCTTAACCCCCAATAGAAACAAGCCCACTCACCCAAGACACAGAGGAAACAGTGACTTGTGCTAGGGTCTTGTACATCCAGATCTAACACTGTTATTGCTGGCCAATACTATCTTTCTTCCTCTGCAAGCCTGGGCTTCTTGGTTTTCCTTTATCCTCAGTAAGGACATGAGAGCATACTACAGCAAAAAGTGAGCTCTTTATAGGGTGATTTATTCCTCTGCCATGTGCTAGCACTATGAATACATTGCAATTGAATTTTATTGATATGGAGAAAGGGCCAATCCTAAAATGTGATGAGACCCTGCAGGAGGTTTCAGCTACTCAGATGTTTGCTTACAACTTAATAGAGGCAGAGAAATAAATACTTGAAGCGAGAGGATGTGACTGACTGATCTAGTGCCAGACTTGCTTTTGGCTTTTAGGTGAGGTAAGCAAAGTACTTCCAGCATGTGCTGGAAGCCTCTGGGTGGTACAACACGGCTGCTAGGTGTTTGCAGCCTCCTATTTCTTAGTAGAACCTAGATTTACAGGGGAATAGAGATTTGATTGGACTTTCTGTATTTCTGATGTCAACTTAAAATCAGAATTAAAAATAAATAAATAGCTCCTGTTTTTTCAAACATAAACAATTAAGGATACTGATTTGTGTGGCATCTACCTTTATTTAGCGTTAATGAAGAACATGATCATCTTGTAGAACATCCCAACAGGGGAGTTAGAAGAAATTCTTAGCAGAGAGCATTAGTAAGTAAACGTGATCTGATTAACTGTATTATGGCAGTAGTGTTAAAGCAATGTGTTGAGGGAGTTTAATTGTTAAAGCTGCCGTTTCTCTTGCCCCTTTGCTTCATCATGGTCACCGCAATCATGACTGAAACCTTTCATTAACCTTCCTCAATTTAATTCAATACTTTGAGCTAATAGCATTAAAACATGAGATGTACAAAATGTGTGTGCCATTTTACACAGTGCAGTGCCTCACCTCCCTGCTCTCTGTAGTTGGGGAAAAAGGTACAATACTTACTGGCTTGTTGAAAGCACATTTTACGGGCATGATTTCGAGCACACTGAAGAGGCAGGCTTGTGATAGAAGACAGTCGTGGGTTTTTCCCTTTTTATAACACACATAAGCACTGACAAACTGAGTTTTGTGCTGATGAAGGGTATATAGCTGGCAAAACATTGTGCCAGAAATACTAAGGCTAGGTGAGAGATGAAATAAAAATTGTTTGCAAGTCACAACATCACAAAGAGTTCTGATGGGGTAAACAAGTAACTGTATCATCCCCAAACAAACAAATGACACAGAACACCTCACAAAGACAGGCCCTCTGTAGCCAGTCTGTGTCCTGCACAGAAGCAGAAATTTGGAGAAAGGAGAGATTAGCAAAATCCTGAACAGCATTGGAGGGCTAGCAGTTTTTATGGTAAATAGAGGTCAAATAAACAAACATACTTCTTGTATCAACCAGTTTAGACTGGTTAAATGTCAGCAGAGTTAATGCCATCCCATGTGGTCTTCACTGCTCCTTATGGTAAAAACCTTTCTGGGTCATATAGCTGCTATCTAAGTGCACCTGTCATGGAGCAAAGTGTGAGCATAAATAATTTACCACTGGCCAACTTTTGCTAGTATTCTTAACACCTTTAACCCAGATTGCAGGTCTGGCAAAGAAGCAGTGATGATTATGCAGCAGATGATTTATCACCAGCCAGAGGGAGGCGATTGTCCCGCTCTACTCTGTGCTGGTCGGCCTCACCTCGAGTTTTGGGCACCATAATATAACAGTATAAAGCTCTTAGAGAGGAGGGCAATGAAGATGGTGAAGGGCCTTGAGGAGAAGTCATATGAGGAGCAGCTGAGGTCACTTGGCTTGTTCAGCCTGGAGAAGAGGAGACTGAGGGGAGACCTCATCGCAGTGTACAACTTCCTCACGAGGGGAAGTGGAGGAGCAGGCACCGATCTTCTGGTGATAGGACAGGACATGAGGGAATGGCATGGTGCTGTGTCAGGGGAGGATTAGGCTGGATATTAGGAAAAGGTTCTTCCCCCAGAGGGTGGTTGGATACGGGAACAGGCTCCCCAGGGAGGTGGTCACGGCCTCAGGCCTGACAGAGTTCAAGACGCATTTGGACAATGCTCTCAGGCCCATGGTGTGACTCTTGGGGCTGCTGTGCAGAGCCAGAAGTTGGATTTTTATGATCCTTGTGGGTTCCTTCCAGCTCAGGATATTCTATGATTCTATTTGTTTCCAAAAAAAGGAAGCAAAAATCCAGGCTTTTATATTTTGTAGTCTTTAGGAGTTTTGCCATGCGTTGCAGGCTCAAAGTGCAGTAGTATATGATATATTCTGAAACAATGCAGCATGGTGGCTAATTAATATAAAACATATAAGTGCATACAACATCAGGAGTGAATTGTGTGCAAATGTCCAGGTTAAAACATAAATGTGTTTTACAGGAATTATCTGCGTAAGTTAAGACATTAGTGCAGACATCTGATAATATCAGTTGACTGTCTCTGAATTTGGAAAGCCAAATCAAAAAATGTCCAATCTAAACAAATTAAAGACAGTATGAGGATAGTGCTTAGAATGCCAGTCAGAAGAAAAGAGTAAGCCATCATGCATTGTAAATCAATCAAAATGAACAAGTTCATCTTCTAGAAGGCACAAGAATTGCCAATACAATATGCATAAATGGCTGGAGAAAAGTTAGTGCTCTAATAACTAACATCAGTAGAACTGCTTTGATAGGGAATCAAAGAATGAGAGAAGTCTCACCCCAGCAGAGTAAATGGTAGGCTTGAATGAGAAAAGACACATGAGGCCCTGCCATGTTCTCACAGAATGGACTGAGTACGCAATAAGCACAGAAACAGCAAGGACATGTTGACTGATTTGCTTACCAGAGCCTAGTAGATAATCTCCATATAAAAATTTGAGTTACCTTTTTCGTGTTCTAGATGTTAACAGTGTGTGTCTGAGTGGTGCATTTAATTAGTTTTTTTCTCTCTAGTCTGTTGCCTAACATTTGTGCCTAATTGTACACCTTTGGAAGCTGGGGGTCTATCTCCTTTAGTATGGAACAACTACTAGCAATTTCTCAAGAGCTGTACTGAGTTGGTTTAATTAACATCTTATGTGTCAAATCCATTTGTGATAGTCAATTTTTGTCGCCATCTGCCTACCAGTAAACGTATTCAGCCTACTTGTCCATCTTAAAATCCAATGAAATAGAAATTATTCTTTAGCATCCAACCCTATCAGCCCTTTTAGGTTTTCTACTTGTTTCTGTAACAATAGCATGAACAACAAAGTGGTTTTTTTCCGTAGCGCTATGATGGCATGAGTTGGACATTTCTGTTCTGAAATCACCTGGCTTTGGGGCGTTAAGTAGGACCTTTAACACTGTTATTTGTGTTTGATTTTACATAGCACTGAATTGTTACCTTGCCCTAAGCTGTGAGCAAGTGAGCTATGGAAGTCACTGCTATCCTTTCCAGTAGCCACTTTTTAGCGCCCTGTCCTTGACTTCATAATCCTCAAATACCAAGCTTGGAACTCTGCTTCTGGCAGAACAAGATCTTTCATCTTTGGGGTCATGTTCCAGGCTTTTGTTCAGTCACAAGTTCGGTTTGGATTTGTCTTCAGTATGTCTACTTGAATATTCAAAAAATCATCAGCTAGTCTAATTTGGTTTTTTTGAAGTCATGTAAAAGACTGATTTGCTTTGACAGGTGGATCAGAAACAGAATTGAAGCTATTTTATCTGGACCTAATTAAACAACCTTCATTACTGGCAGGTATGTGTTTGTGATGACTAGAAATTAGCTTGATTGGAATTAAAACTCAAAATATAAGGCATTGAATTGACTTGTTTTTAAAAAATATACGGTTTAAAAATATATCTGTGAAGTACATTTTTAAATGTGGCAAGTGCGTGTCTAAATTTTAAATCATGCCCAATTCCACTTTGTATTTTATGTTAATGACACCTGTCACAGGTATTCATGAGGATATTGCCAACACATATAAAATGGCACCACACTAGTTCAGAACTACGAGACTTTAATAAAACATTAGGAACAGTTCTTTTTTCTTCTTGCAGGCGCAGAAATTCTGCAGTATTTTGTGTGGTGTATTTGAGGTGAGTGTCAGCCATGCAAATGAGGCAAGCATGAGGCAGGTCAATGCTTATGCCCTCAAAAAGGGGTTTAGTGGGTCTTAAAGTAATACATGTATGTTGGTCCTGTTTTGCCTTCACAGAGCCCAGTTATTTCCAACTAGCAAAATAAGCTCGATGACTGCTGAATTAAGGGAACATTTCTCTCACTGCCTGTTGCAACTCCAGCCTGTGGAATAGATGTCACACCTCCTCAGTGTCACTGGAATGGCATGCTAAAGTCGTTAAATTGCATGATAAGTTCTGTTTGTTCTATTTGCCTTCTCCTGTGATGAATCCAGGCATAACTTTTTAGTAAAGTCTTCCAGTGACCCTGACTGTTCACTCAGTCCAAATATGCTGCCTGAGGGTTTCAACACCTACCTTAAAAAAACCTAAGTGTTCACATACAGATGAAATACTTGAGTGCATATTGCACTGCTAAGCACTTTTATATCATAGTTTTCTATGGCTGTTCTGATTATGGAGAGTTTAGGACAAGGCATCTTGGAAGAGATTTTTCAGAGAAATTGAATTACTGCTCTGAGTAAGTACTAAGCAGCTGGTTCAACAGCCTTTGGTGTGGATATGACATAGCTGTGAAGAGGAGAGTATCATTGGAGAGGAGAATATCATGACGAACTAGCCAACAAAATAAATACAGATTTCTTTCAAATAAAAATATTAGTGAAGTAATGTTATCTGTGCCAAATGGAAAAATATATGTTTATGTCAGTTTATGGACCCAAAAGGCTACAAAGTTTTTTAAAAAGTCCAAATGTTATTTCTGTGAGGTATTTGCATTCTTCCCTATAGATAGTAGAAAAATCCTGTATTAGAAAGGCAGCTCCTTGGGACAGGATATCTGACGAAGTTCAAGCTATTCTGGTTATTGTCAACACTGATATAAGAATAGAATATTCTCCCTTTCAGCGTCAGATGGTGGCATCTGTAAGACAAGTAAGGGCTGTGTTTAGCTAATTATACCCTTTAAACTATGTCATGTAGGGGGATGCACCACTCATGCCATGCACTTCATGTTCATTTCATGAACAGGAAATATAATTTGTCCTTCTGAAGGACACAAATGCATACATGCAAATCCTTAGATTCTCTTTAGTTAAGGAGAGGCATAAAGCATGATCGTAAAATCAAATACTAGCTCTATGAATCCATACTGCAGTTCTGCTGGATAAAATCAGGTCCATGTTACCAGTTTAGGATGTAACTGTTACCAATTTAACAATTGGTAACATGTGTTTACGCTTTGGAATTTCCAAAATGTGTCTAATTTAAGGTCCCAGGATGAGAGTACATAATGATGCAACAGATTACATTTTAAATCAAACATGAAAACAACTAAAACATAGGAATAAATGTCTTCCTGCTTTCTTAGTCAATGACTACACTGTCAGAATGAGCTGAAATTTCTGCTGTCTTTTCTGCCTCTTTCCTGAGAAGAGTTCCTTGTTGTCTGTGTGTACATATCAGTCAATCCGAAACTGTCAGGTAGGTCTTGCTAACACACTGATTTTTCTGTGTAACTTCTTATGCTTGAAACTAGGACAAAAGGTCTTTATAGGGCTATCTGTAGAGCAGTGTATAAACTGCAAACCATTTCCCCTCAGAGAACTTTTGGACTGGGAAAGTCCAGCAACTGCCATCAGTAGCAATTATCTGTGGATAAAATACCACTTCAGAACATGTTTCTGTAATTAAATTAGAAATGCCGAGGCTAAAGCACTATCACAAATGCAAAATGAGAAAGTAGGCAATGTAGTCCTAAAATACGCTGATCTAGGCAAGAGCCTTGTATTTTGGTTTTGTCTTTATTCTGGATGGTCCAGGGAGTTTGTGTCATCTGTGTGGTTCCATCCCCTATCAATATGAATGGGATGGATACCTGCTTGCTTTTGTAGTGTGCTTTGAGATCTGTATGTATGGTATGCACTAAGGATCATTTTCACATACTGACAGTAAGAAACAACAATGCCTACTCCGGAATGCGCATTTTCCCATTGTTTATTAAAAACTTAATATGCATACACATCCTTGCTGGGATGTGAAGAAAGGTATTACACATAACATTTTGCTAGGCTGACTTACAAGCCCGGTCTTCGTGTGATCACAAACATCTGTTTGCAAAACTCCTGTGCATTAATTGTTTTCTCTTACACACTGGTCAGTGCCTGTGAACTTTATTCAGTAATGGCTTGTGCACCAGTTGACAGGAATTCATTTAGGAAGGGAAGTGAAACAAACCAACAAAGAGTGCACATACCATTAGTTTCATCCCTCAGATGTTTCTTTTCCCATATGCTTTTGGCTAACTGTACCAGGCTATGATCAGCGTGCAGACCATGAAAACAGACAAAACCAGCTGAAAAAGCAACCTTGTGCCTCTTTAAGAAAAAGGAAAAACTTTCCAATTGATTTAGTGCTTCATAAATTAGCCTAGGGACAGCTTTAAATTGTGCTCTTATTATGCATACAGGATTCTACTCACCTAATAATTTTGCTATTCAATAGAAAAAAAAATGTTTTGAATAGCAACCAAACATGCCATAAAAGTACACTATCCACATTCTGCAAAGAGTGAAAATGTAAATGAATGGATTGAAAATGTCCCCAATATGATTTCTTTCTTGTTGACTTTCCAATTTAATTTTTCATGGGGAAAAAGATGTACTGGGAAATAGAATGCATGATCCACAAGTAGGAGTTTAGGAAGTCATTATATACCCATTAGTTATGTGCATTTATTAAATCTGTCTGGTAAAATTAAGGAAGCTAAAATTTTATGTATTTATTTCTATCTAGTGTACCTTGTATATCTGGTATGGCAGTCAGCATTTAAGATAAGCAAATTAACTGATCGTATCAGTGAACAGAAGCCTTGAACTGGGAAGGATATACCCACTGAAGAAAGTCTCCTGGCATTCGGTAGCTGTGGTCTCTGTGTGATTTTGGGGTACTATCCATTTTCATTTAATGATCAAAGTCTTTTATGACTATCTTTCAAAAACTATAGGAAGTATAAACAACTACTTTCTCAGTATTTTCTTTCAAGCTCTAGGAAATCCTTTAGACTGCCCTGGAAAGGAGCACTGAATCTGCCTGTAGTTAAGGTGTTTGGCCAGTGCATAATCCTAAGGGGCCTTTACGATGGCTATAAGACCAGTTATTCATCCCTGAGACCCATGATGGTGAGAATATTTATTTACTTAGATACTAGCTTAATCAAAGCAAAGTCAGAAGAGCTCCTTAGACTGCATATCTTGGCCTGAGTCTATCAGTAAGGGTCTTAGGGTTTTTAGTAAGTACCCCAAACCCTCTAACATTAACCAGTTCTCCCAGTTTAGACTTAGTGATATTCATGGGAGATGCCAGGATTTGGATCTTAAATTTTTACGGGTCAAAAAAGTAATACAAATAGATGGAAGGAATAATAGATTTTTATTTTATCCCTTTCCCATAGGAAATGGAAATAGAAACTTCTGCCACTAATGCTCTTTGCTTTCAGTGTGTCTGCTTTCTATTATAGTGGCATCTAAATCATAGAATCATAGAATCATAGAATCACAGAATCACCTGGGTTGGAAGGGACCTCTGAGATCATCAAGTCCAACCCTTGATCCAGCACTGCCGTGGTTACCAGACCATGGCACTGATGCCACATCCAGTCTCATCTTAAAAACCTCCAGGGACGGAGAATCCACCACTTCCCTGGGCAGCCCATTCCAATGTCTGATTACCCTCTCTGTAAAGAATTTCTTCCTAATATCCAACCTAAACCTCCCCTGGCAGAGCTTAAGACCATGCCCTAGGAAAGGGAAAGCAATGGACAAGTAAGCGTTTGCTTGTCACGCACCACTTGATTCACTCTGGCACGGTGAAATATAAACTCAGTAGGGTTAGAACTAAATTTCTTTTAAAAGAATGCTCCAAAGATCCTAGGTATGGATGCCTCAGTCTTGCTTTGGTCATCTGTCTAAAGATTTGGTAAAAGGGTTTTTTGAGCATAAATGTGAAAGTCTCTGTCTGAAAAGAATCCGTGAGGTTACAGAGAATGCAGCACAGGTTCTGTCAGACACTGCCACTTCCAGGCCGCCCCCCTGCAGGGGCCATCATAGCAGAGCCTGATGTCATAACAGCATGGAGCTATTGCCAAAGCTGGAGACAGTCCCCAAGTCTTTCACATATTCCAGTGGCTATAAAACATTTATAGTCTTTCTGGTGTGTGTTATCATTGATAAGGATCTGATTCAAAAACTTACCTGCTTCTACTCATTTTTGTAAGCTCTAAGCTGGACATGAGACATAGACCAAAGGATTTCTCTGAGTGAATTCCTCCTTCAAATCCTATAGCTGTGGCAAAGCTAGAAGGAGGATTTTATGATGACGTGCAAATCATAGTCCTGTTTTGCTCTGAATGATCAGCACTGTGATGCTCAGTTATCAGAGGGACAGAAAGCAGAATTCCAGTCATGTAAATTCTGTCTGAAAATGAAGGACTCTGATCAAGGTACATTTAGCTGAATGCATTAAGTTCACAGTGATATGTTTAGGAAGTGGAATAAAATTAAAAAAAAAAAAATGGGAGTGTTTTCCAAAGATAATCAACTATTTAGCAAACAAAATTAGAAAAAGAAGGTCTCCTGCCATTGTACAGACACATGACTCTTTACTGGCACCCATTTTCCCTGGGGTAACAGGAGTCAGGGAATTCAGAATGCTGGTTAGAGTCCTACATAAAATACTTCATATCTAGTGACATGACCTCCTGAAGCAGCAGTCTGAGCTGCAAAGTGTCCTGCAGCTCTTATTTTATTTTTTTCTGCCAGGGCATCAGAATTAACTCTTCTAAAATTCAATAAAAGGCAGGTAATGAAAAAAAAAAGAAAGGGAAAGAAAAAAAAGGGAAAGGTATGAATTTCTACAGCTGTAAGAATAAACCCCTGCAGATAACCATGAATATTACCTTTTTCTGCTTGTGTAGAAGGCAATTAGATCTTTTGATAATGGAAATGCAAAAGAGATTCTCTGGGCAGAGGTGGTGTGAGGTAAGTACATCTGGTGTGAACCTGGTGGTTGGAACTTCAGAGGTGCCAGAGTAGCATTCAGATACTTGGGAAAGGGCAAAATTTTCCTGTAGAGTATTTGATGTTATTCAGTCACTGACTAACACATAATGACTACCGAGGCACAATGAATATTAGCTCTATTTGCTGCAGTTCATTGGACTAGTTCTGAGAGAACTTTTCATGTGATGGTTTGAAAGTCTGCCTCTATGGACATGAGTAAACTAAAAAGTAACCTCTTTCTTTCCATTTGATGCAAGTGTAAATTCCCTTTTCTGTAATACAACCAATTGAAATAACGGTGCTGGATATTGAACAAGTCCACCTCCACCACCGCATGTAACTAATTTGCATCCCAAATACCTGACTAAGTCTTTGCAGGTAATTGGTAGTTGGGTAATCTGCCTATTAATTTCTTCATTTCTAGCCAGCCTCTAGTTAATAATCAATAGTCTTCTTTTCTAATGAAGAAATGGCCTTGACATCCTGGCCTTTGTGCAGTGTTAAAATAACATTGATCGTTATCATTATCATATGTCCTTGATATACTGTGTAAGGGCAAGGATATCAGTCCTGCAGTACAGGGACACTTAATAAGCTGGGATAAATAATTGTGATTGGTCAAAGAACTATTCACGGTTTTCTGGGCAAAGATGTGTGGGAGAGAATTAATAAAATGTTGTATATTAGTTCTATCTCAAAATCTAAATGGAAGACAGTCTCCCCAAAGATATATGAAAGATGCACAAAGACACATGAAAGCTGGAGGCAGGGTTATGTTTCTCCTCTTGTACTGGACATCTCCAAAGAAAACATCTTTCTCACTCTGTAGTTGGATATTCCCACTGGTCATTTCTCCTTTCTGTGAGGAGGGTAAACCCTTACCAGGTGAGGGAGGAAGTCTATGGCGAACACATCAAATATAGTAACTCAGTTTTGGATTTTTTTTTTTCAAATTTTAGTCTTTTATGTTAGTCTTCTTCCACTATTAGTAGAGCTTCAAAACTTTTATGTCTTGCAGGAGCCCTTTTCCTGAGAGAAATCAAAATATTAATTGTGTCCTCTTGGACTCTTTAAGTAGAACTTGAAGACCATTTTTCATCAATGGCATACTACAGACCAGAGCACAGTCTATATTTGGATCTTTTGACTAAGGTACAATGTCTAATTAAAAAAAATAATGGTACTGTAGATCTTATTTTACTAATCTTCCATAATAATAAGATCTTTCTTTTTGCTTCCAGAATTTATACTCTGCTATTAAATAAGGAAAATCTTTTGTACAGTAGGTGTAAAATTACATCACTGTCAAATCATTATTTAAAAGAGAAAAAAAAATCAAGGAGTCCTGTGCTAATATTAAAAATCAGAAATGAGTTACATTTAAAAGGTGATGGTACCCACTGGCAAGTCTTCCACAGCAGCCTACAGAAACCATGGGTTTGCTTGGTGTTGCAGACTTGGCTATGGTTGACATTTGTGTGTTTTGACTATCAATTTCAAAAGCAAGTTTTGTGGAAATAGCATTAAGCCAAGGCTTCTGAACTTTGTTGAAATAGGTTATGGGAATTCATGCCTTTGCCCTGGAACCTAAACACGATCTCCAATTACCATTTGTTTTGTATCTATAAATACACTGATGTTCATGCAGGCAGAGGAATTTATATGATTTTTTTTCTTGTGAATGTATAGATATGTTTATAATTATACCCAGCTGCATTGTATCAGCACAGGTTATGTCCCCCCAAGAGTAACCCAGAGTGTGGTTGCAACATGACCTGTGGACTGCATGAGGCAGTGTGGGTGAGGTGAGAGGGGCAGGCCATGGCTGCCTGGCCAACGACGTAACCACCTGCTTTTTGAGATCCCTAAACGAAGCTATACCATTTTAAATCTATGTCCAGTCATTTCCAGGTGTACATAAGATACAGCTTGCTCTTTAAAAAGATTATAGTGTTTTTCATTAAGCATGCACCAGGGCCTTTTGTATGTGGGCTGTTGGCTGACTACAGCCTGGGTACGTGTCTGCAGACACATCCCCACGCACCTGTGTGCTCCCCTGCAGAAAAGAGCTACAGTAGCTGTAGGATACAATCCTTTACTGATTGTCAGAGGAGGGGCAGATTCCTAAATAATTGTCACTAGATTATTTTAAGACTCTCAAATATTCCATTTATAGCTTAAATATTTGATAAAATTATTTTATAAAAGTTTGTACAGTTGGAAAGTGTTTGATGCTAAAGTGTAAGACAGTGGAGCCTCTTCCTGCAGAAAACATTTTGGTTTTCGAAAGTGAATAAATAACAAGACTCTTAGCACTTGGTTCTGAGTCTTCTCCATGCTATTTGTAAGTGGAGTGAGAGCAGCTATTATTATTTTTATAAATATTTGGCACTGCATGGCCTTGATATGCAGTCGTGTCTGTTCAAAGAATGTCTAGCAAACAAAGGAACTGGTCTTAGGGCATGAATGTTATCCTGAAGCAACTAAAGGATACAAGCCTTGTCACTTCTTGTCTCATTTTCATTAAGAAAATCATGTGGTTTAGCTTTAGGGGGGTGGTGATGAATCAACCATGTGACTAAGGGCAGGTGACCATCTTACAGCAGCTCTTATCCCTAGTAAAAATGAGAATTAAAAGGAGGGGATGGTGGGGTGAGGGAGTGGGGGAGGTGTTCAGATCCTTAAGATGTTCCGTCACTGGGCTGCCATGGAGTAAATATTTTTACAAATACATTATTTACTACAAGGGAAGATTTTCCCAGAGAAGGCAGATAAATGTGCCTGCTATGGGAGCTTTATGGCCACTACAGGCCCAACTGTCATTCCTTCGGTACTTCCTGTCAGTCTGACTAAACTCTGTCATCCTTCAACCCAGTTTAAATTAACAGGTAATTTGTAAATGTCACTTCAGGTTAGGCCGCTCATTTTGTTTCTACTCTACCAATGCAAAGTCTAGGACTAATTTTTCTTGTCTTCTTTTAATAGGATTTTCATTTATAAATAGAATTATGTTCTGAAAATAAATTACAGTAAGTGATGCACAGAACTGGTAGCAGCAGCACTTTCATAGAATTTCAAGCACCTACATCAGAAGAGATTAATAAAAACACTTCAAAGGCTAAATTCTATTTAAGCAGAAGACAGCTTTTGGTTAATATTTAATCTGAGTAACTGAGATCTTGGTTGAAAATATAATTTTTTAATATCTAAATTAATTTGCAAAACAAAACCATTAATTTTGCCTGAGAGCTTCCATAATGCAAAAGTTTCAGTAATTTATTTGAAAAAAAAGTAATTCTGTAGTAAAAGTCCCTATTTTAATATAGAATTTATTTCTAATGCAATATATTATATTTGATCAGCAATAGTGCTTTAAGTCTATCCTTTTTTTTAATGATTGCTAATGCGCTGTATTGAATAAGAAAAAGAATCAGACTTTTCATGAGAGTTTTTAATTTATAAAAGAGATTGCCTTTAGGTTCAGTATTAACAAATAGACATCACCCATTTCTTAAAGTTAGTATGCAACTGAAAGAAGGACTATTTCACTATAATATAGACATGCATGATAGGAGCTGGTATAATATTTTGCAGCGACGTAGTTTTTGAAGTGTTGTAGTTACAGCACATGCTTTGCTTGTTCACCTTCTGAAATGTCATACCCAAGTGAGCTGGAGGAGCTGTTTGCAGGGTGAGACTCCTGTGCCTTCCCTCTGCTTTCTGGTGGGAGGAGGCGTCTCCTTTTCCTCCCACACCTAAAGGAAACCTTGCATCTTTCCAGCAAAAAGACAGAAGAGGCTCAGTTCATGTGTCTGAGGGAATCTCAGCACCTTCTGGTCCTTGTAAAAGCTTTCTAGGCTTGGGCAGAGGCTTGACTGTCCCTTCATAACAAAAGCCATTGTCTAATCCCCTCTGTTTGCTTCAGTAGTAGCCAAACTCAGTCGTGGGGAGTGAAGGCCAAAATCCGGTTCTTCTCTTTCACCAAGCTGTCTCTTTGTTCATTTTATTCTCTTCTACTGTCATCCCATTCACTTCTTCACTCTCAGTCCTGTTATCATATTTTTCCTCTCATCATTAACATTAAGCGTTTATTTGGATTTTTGTGACCCTTTTTATTTTTGTTGGTTATGTTTCTGATTTCTTCCAGCAAGTCCCTTTTATTAGTCCATCAGTACCCAGAAGTGTTCTGCAGCAGCTGCACAGGTGTTTTGTAGGAGTTACATAACAGTCAGGGCATCTGGAAGACAAAGGTATTCCCTTAAATAGTGGAGTAGTAGCAGGGGTTCTTCTCAGTGACATGGTGAGCAGGAATTCAAGAACCACAGCAAAAAGTTTTGGCACTGAGCCACCAGTGATGAGTGATTACATTGGCTAGTGCTCTGGTAATTAATATATAAGGGATATCAACATGGGAGATTGCAATATAATGTGGCATAAGTTAACTAACTCTCACTTAAAGAGTTGGATCCTTTAAGTTGGCTTCAGTGCAACTGTGCTTTAAGCCTTCACTCAGACAACATCTGTACTATTTAAAATCTTATGTCTGGATCCTAGGTAAACCTGTAAGCCCATCATAAATCTATTTCGACTGCTATTGTGCAGGCTATTTCAGGTGTTTTTAAAATTACATTTTTAGTGACATTAGCAGTATCAGAGTCCAGTATCAAATACTAAAAAAGCAGTTTTCATTGTGTATTAATATTGACTTATTATCAGAAACATAACTTTTCTATGTAAATATTAATTGTTTTGTTTAAACATTTAAGACTTTACTTTATTCTGAATATTAAATTATCATTAATACAAGAAGAGTCTAGGACTTGAAAAGAGAGCCATGGGATATTAAATACTAACTGAAGTTCCTTCGCCCTGATTCATGATAATTAGTAGGAATGCATGTCTAGTTGGAATGTCACTTTTTTCTTGTGCTTTAGTGGATTTTAGCTGTAAAAGCAGCATCAGTCCAATTTTCCACATAACTTACCTTTAACATGTTTTCACAAATTGATCAACTCAAACTTGTTACATTTTCCCACTGTATAACATATGAAACATTTTGTGGTGAAGCAGAAGTAAGCTTGGATCTTCTATGTGTGGCTAAAGTGAATCAATACGAGAGAGAATGATGAAACTTAGGAAACTGACCTTTATGTGAACTGCCCTTTATGTGCTGCTGTTCATGAAATTTGAACTAAGACTCAGTTTTAGGAAAACTGTGAAAGAGCTAATATTCTGAAATGCTGACAAAAAGGAATCCACTGTGAAATGAATGCCTGTCTGCCTGTCTGACCATCAAAATTAAAGCAGAGAAGTAGAAATTTATTGCCACCTGTCCGAGAGACAAATATGCGAGATAGATGTGTGCGGCTTTCTCCAGGATGACATCTGGAGGAGTGTGGTGTGTTGACCCTGGCTGGATGCCAGGTGCCCTCCAAGCTACTCTGTCACTCCCCTCCTCAGCAGGACAGGGTGAGGGGAGAAAATAAGATGGAAAAAACCCTTCTGTGTCAAGATAAAGGCAGTTTAATAAAGCAAAAGAAAGGCCACGTGCAGAAGCAGAGGAAAACAAAAGATTTATTCTCTACTTTCAATCAGCAGGTGATGTCCAGCCACTTCTCGGGAAGTAGGGCTTCAGTACATGCAGTGTTTTCTCTGGAAGACAAATGCCATAATAACAAATTCCCTCACTACCCCCTTCTTTTTCTTTGTTTTCATTCCTTTTCTTACTGAGTGGACCTCATATGGTATGGAATATCCCTTTGTTCAGTTTGGGTCAGCTGTTCTGTCTGTGTCCACTCCCAAGATCTTGCCCACCCCCAGCCTACTATGGGGTGGAGGCTGCGAATGAGGTGGGAATGTTGGAGAAACAGCTCCAGTGCTGTGCCAGCTCTGCTCAGCAGTAGCCAAAACACTGGTGTGTTATCAACACCTTTCTAGCCACTGATACACAGGACAGCACTGTGAGGGCTGCTGTGGGGAAAATTGTCTCTATCTCAGCCAGAACCGATACGAGGAGCACTTACTGACTATCAAAGTTATTGCAAAAAGAGCTACTGTCTCAGTTGCTCCTAATTCAACTTAAATACATGGAGATTCTTTCAGCAATTAAATGAGCATGACTTGTAAGATGCACATTTCTCTTTTAATCAGAATATTTTTTCCCATTTTTTGTCTCACTTGTAGTTTACTCCAGAAGGTCAAATATGTATGTACTTAAAATTTATTGCAGGGAGAAAGCCTGCAAAGAAAGGGAGGCCATTCCAAAGGTCATTATTAGGATGCAGCAGCCCCTGGATGTAGTTCCCATTATTTCTAAATGGACACCAATACTGAATCTTTGTTAGCCTCAACCCTCCATTTTACAGACAGCAGATTAAGCAAAAATTCCAAGTACTATCTCTATAATTTCACTGATTTAGTGTATTACCTTTTTTTGTGTCTGAATTTTTCATTCTATGGTAAATTATCTAGGTTGATATGTCTCTTAATGCAGCTGTGACTGTTCTCAAGAATCACATCATGCTACCCAACAGGTGTTTTTTACATGTGGTTCTGTTTTTCAAAACTGGATCACATTTATGAATTGCATTTTGTTGGTTGACTCTTGACTAAAGTGGTGTTTTTACCCAAGAAGTAATAAGACATTCACTATCCCAGCAACAATCTAGCTGTATTTGGGTGGGAGATAGAGGAGCGTGTTGTGTTCAGATACTACTGTCTATGCTAATCAGAGGTTGCCATATCTGAATTTGGGATTTTTGAAGCACAGCATTGAACTATGTGTTGTCGGATCTATTTCTAAAACCTTTCCATGTGACAGATCACTCTTTTAAATATAAAATTAGTGATATTCTAATTTCATCTCATGCTTCAGAGTACGTATCCAATTTTCCAACACTGATTTTCAGCACTTCATTTTCTGGGGTCCAAACAGAATTCTTTTGGGCTGTTTTGAAACACGCTTGGAGGGACCAGTTATTGCACACTAAGTAAAACACAGGCCGAGATCCTCTCTGGTTTGCTATCTAGTCTCGGGGAGATTTGAAACGTTAGGTTTAGCACAGAGCTAACAGTTGAGACAGATGAGGGCAATCTTCCTCAAAGCTGTTGCGTTAGACTGAGACAAAACTGCAGCTATGTACGAATGAAAAGTTTATCTTTGCAAGCAGCAATGGTATAGTTTGACTGTTTTTCAATTAAAAGTTGAATTCCATAGTGCATTGAATCTGTCACAGTGAAAAATGTAGGCTGATTGTTAATAATACTGCTCTATAATTATTGCTATTATACAGTCCAGATACCTCATGAGGGCATGATCCCCTGATTATATTTGGTTTGGTACAGACCGCAGAAGAAGCAATTCCCGAGCTGTAAGGTTGGTAAGCTTGCTATAAGACTCATGCAAGTAGATTCAAGAAGCTTTTCTGTTGTGCCTGTTGGTGTTGCTGAAAGTGATCTGTCACAGTGAGAGCTGCCCCCGTTTAGCCTTACATTGCATTCTTGTTCTCTTGTTTTGACATGTTAGGTGTTGAATGGCTAAGAGTGAGCCTTCTTGTTACGGAAGGTGTTTTTTCAGTATTAAAAAAACCTTTTAAAATATTTTCTTAAATTCATATAGAGATTAATAAAAAAATTTCAACACAAGATTATTAAAATATATTGCCTTCTTTAAAACAGAAAATTAAAAAACCCTCCACAAAATGCTTTTAATGTAATTTTAGAGTGAAATAATTACTTGGAGGTGCCTCTGGTACAAAGTTCAGCACCTTTTTCCCAGGGATATATAATTACAGATTGAAGAGAACAAGAAATTGGTATAGACAGGTGTTCTCCTATAGCATCATCCCCCTTAGTGGACTGATGACAAGTGAATGCTTGAAATGGGAGACAAAATTCAAGTTTAAGTGTTTTGTCTCTGGCCAGATGACTCATAAAGGTGTAAAAATATATATCTCTTTCTGGCCATCCTCCTATTTGCAAGAGACACACAGTTGGCTCTCTTGCTGTATTAACCACAACCTAGACAGTGAGTACCCATTGTAAGACCCCCTTCAGATGCTAGTTGAAATAGTTAGATTGAAAAACTCCATTTTATTTCAGAATTTTGCTTGAAGTTTTCTGCTGTTCAAGAGAATACAATGAGGGAAACATAGTGCTTTGTCTGTGTTCATTTCTTTAAGTTATAGTCTTACTGAGAATTGCTGGAGCTCCCGTAGAAAAGCAAGGACTTGCCATTTGGCAGCAGTGATAACCATGTCAGGGCATGGCTTTCACTGCTGTCATAAAGGAAGTGTGAAGGTTGGCTAACTAATCAGCTGCTATAAAAAAAAATCCAGTTAGTTTTTACTTGTTTTCTTCAGGGAGAGTTATTAGAGTTCAGCAGCTAAATTTGTCAAATTTGGGGTTTTTTTAATTTCTTTTTTCTCTGGCAAGAATTGGTCTCTACCTTTTTGATTGCATTACTGACTGTGGAGGCCACATCCCTAGAGAGCACCAATATTCCTCCCTCCCTCCCTGCCTGCCTTCCTGCCTTCTCTCCCCAGAGCTGCTGAAGTAGAGCAGACTTTTCCTGCGCTTGAACACCAAAACTGAGAGTAAGAATAAACCTTTCTGTTTTCTCAGTGACCTACTGTATCCTGAAACCCCACTTCACTTCAATATGAATAGGGTAGAAAATGTAAGTTAGTAAGTTGTGTATGGGAACTGGCAGAAAATGACAGGAAAAAGGTGGAATAATGAAGCTGGGACAAGGAACAGTAAATACAAGAAAGATTTCCACTAGATAAGGACAGAAAATGCAGATCAGATAAGGAGGCTGGCAACTGAATGTTGTCCTGGAGAACTGGACTCTAATCTTATGTCTGTTCAGCTGGAGAAATCTTTTTTTAAAAAGCAGAGCAACTGAGGTCTAAAGTAAAAGCAAAAACCCTGCATTCCTCTTTAGTGGAGAAGCCTTGAGGCAGGGGAAGCTGGGAGGAAGAGCAAAGGGGAGACAGCTCTGCTGTGGGCTGTTTCCAGCCTGAGACATGCTGGGTTTTGCACGTGGTGGTTTTTTGTGTTTGAATGTCATTTCTGCTAACAGGAACTCGTGTCCTCAAAGGACAACAGATCCTGGAGACTGGAGGACCATTCCTGAGCCAGGGTAGAGAAGCCTAGGCCTGCTTCTTGTCCGTCTGGGCAGGGAGGGAAGGGTAGAAAATGGTCACCCTTGTCTACTGCAAGAGCTCCTGGCCCTGAAGTGCTCGTATGAAAGGAACTCCATGAGAGTGTGTTTAGTTGTCAGTATGCTGTGCAGTATTCCCAGAGATGGAATAGCAGAGGCTGTTGGAAAAATGTGTTGCAGCTAAAGTGCCGTCAGCCAGGTGAGGCTCAGCACGGGCCATGGCCGGGGCAAGCGGCGGTGTGGGGCTGGGTGGTGGCAGGAGCCTGGCACCCCTGGCCTGGTCCTGCTACCCAGCAGCAACAGCACATTTCAAACTACGACCTGCATGGAAAAAAGCCTGCTGGCCCCACATGAACTCCTGGAGGAAAAGTGGGTATAGTTATAGTTTGGTAAATTACTCACTCCCTGCTTATCTATGCAGGCATACTTTGCTGTTCTACCTGTAAGGAAAATATGGATTGTTAAAACTGCTGCTTTGCCAGTGAGAAAACTAGGTTTTTGGTTTTAGCACCAGAAAACTTAGTGTAATTATCTCTAGTTTCATCCTGATGGCATGAGTTTTTGTTGTAATTCCCATAAATTTAAACCCAACCCTTGCTGCTGCCGATGGCAACAGGATTACGCTTGTGTCAGCTGACCCAGAAGAACTGTGTTTTCATTACCCCACAGAGGTGTGCTCTGATTTAGTGAAGTGCTTCATAACCACAACAGGTCAATAGGAAGTACACTTGAACAAATATAGTGTTGCATGATGCTTAATAGTGAGGAGCAACAGTGTTAGGCATCTCAGAAGAACCCAAGATGAACAGATATTTTTAACCTTATTAGCTCTGTGCCTCAGCTTCCCATTTGTAAAATGGTTTACAATTAAATGAACCAAAGGGATGTTCTGAAAATAAATTCATTAATGTTTTAGAATTATTCAGATACTATGCCATGGAGTATAATAGACTATCCCACAAGTAAATGAAAATTCTTTGTTCTGTAAAATACATTTTGAAGCGAGTATGAACTGAAGAAGATGGGGAACCACTCTCTGAACAGTGAGAATAACAAAAATATTGAATAACTGCCCCGCTCCTTTGTTGAGCACCATCTACCTAGGTCATGGACTGAAGTGAGTATTTTCTGTGGGAATAATTAGTAATCTAATAATATAATTTAAATCCATATTGCAAATAATGAATTTAAGGAATGAATTAAGATTATGAGTCTTAATGCAGCCTCAATTGCTGCCACAATGAGCCACCTTTTTTCTCACATTCCTTAACTTTGCTTGACTCTGGCACAGCACTGCTCCTTTAAGCTAGTAGTTTTTTTAATATAATAATATGTTTATGTCTCTATCTATATATGTATATTTATGTATTCTTCAAAGTCAAGTTGCCAATTGAAATTAATTGCATAAGGAGTCCCTACAGCACTTCTGGGTATTGAAACAGCTTAAAAAAATCTGAAGTAGCCTTTGAAAAAAATGGAATAAAAAATTAAAAGAAAAATCAGTTAAATTCGATAGTTGGAGATAATTTTCAGTACCACACCCGGGGATTCAGGGATTGAACAGCCGCTACTGCTAATGGTAGCTGTCTGGCCTAAACCTCCACATTGCACTGGATATCTTTACAAATCTAAATATATAACGTACACTAGGCGCTCTTACAAAGTGCATACCAGGGGCTATTTATAGTACTTCTCCAAATCTTCTGGTACAAAAATTACTTTTAAGAATATTTTGTTGTGCTAAATCTGGGTTATATTAGTTGTGCACCCAGCATCCCTGAAAAAGGAAGAAACAAGATAAAATGGTTGTCATTTTCTTCCTAACTGCCCTTAGTCTGCAGCAGGACCTTACATATTTTCTTTGCACCAGTAAATGCTTCCATGGGCACAAGCTTTGAGGTCACATGCCCTGGAGAAGCAAGTTGAATCCAAGAGTCATCCTCCATCCCTGGAGCAGAGACATCCTCATGAACCTTCATCCTTTGCCTGGTAGAAGCTGTGGGGTGGAATGGATGAGAGTACTTTTTAGGTAGCAGCACAGCCGGTGTTTCCTAATGAAACCCGGGATAAGTGGGGGAAGGTGACCAGCACATCATAGTCACTTTTATGCCAACAAAGAGCATCCTGTGTAAGTGGCTCCCCTCGGGGTCTCGACCTGGAAAAACCTGCTCTTAAAGACAACTAGATTAATAAAGCAAGGGCATGAGCTTCTAGGAGGCAAATTATCTATCCATCTGATCCAGCTAGTTGCACATAAATAGACATGAGAGGCAGCATTAAACAAAACAACCCAAAATTTAATTTCTATCCTGGTATCCCTGTGTGGGTTTTAAAGGAAATTAGGGAAGAAATGTATTGGACTGTGTTTCTCTGGCTTAGTTGTGTTAAGGCACTGCAATGCAGTTATATTTTGGATTTTGTATGTGACTTTACTGATTTGTGCTGTTTTATTGATATTAAAGGTATTTTAATTATATTGATAATGAAATCAGATTAGGCTGTAATGTCTTCCTGACACATAGTAAACTCTTCCATGATTGAGGAGAAAAGAGAGTCTTACCCTTCCAAAGTCTATGCTAAGTCAAAGAGCTCATGGAAGTAATGCAAGTAGAGCACAGCACAGCTGAGGAAACGCTGGGAATGGGAACATGATACTCATTGGCTTATGTTCTTCAGCAGTGCCTGCAGAGTGGCCACAGGTGTGTATCTGGAGCAATGCAAAGCTTGAACTCACTCAGCTGCCCCTGTGTCTTTCTCAGTAGGATTTAGCTAATCTATATATTTGTAGATGTAAGAATTTTGGCAAGTTCACTGAAAACACGATCTGTTTGATTTCACTGGTCATTTGAAGTAAACAGACTCCAACATCATTCATGTTGAGAGCTGTTTGTACAGCAGCTACTTGTGAAAAATGTGTCATCTGCTTAAGAAAACCATCACAGTTCAAAAATAAAAATACCATACAGCATTAGCCAATTTGTTCAGGGAGCTTTTCTTTCAAATTTGTTGCTACCCCGTGCTCAGAAGATATACACTACTAACTGGTCTGGTCTCCTGAAACGCAAGTATCTAGCTGGAAAGAACAACTTGTATCAGCTGGGCAGATATAATTAAAGTTTTATGCTTACTTCATACCCAGGTGGAGACTTTGAAAGACTTAAGGGAATTTAGTGCTAATCCAAACCTAGTATCTCCCAACCAACGACATGATGGGCAGCATGGAACTGTAATTGGAAGGGCATTGGAGGGGGACCTGAAGAGATTACAGAGGAGCGAGAAGAGAGGATTAGACAAGCACAGGAATAAGTACAGCAACTTCAGAAAATTACCTAATGCAATTCAGTCCTTGTGTCTTTGTGATATTCAGAATCCTAGGCTTGTCAGAGAGTACAATACCACAGACCTTTCAGTTCTGTTCTAGAAATCTGCATTTGAGAATGCCAACTGTCAAAGCCTTTACAAGCTGAAGGAAGCCGCTTAGGAAGATACAGGCAGTTCACCTGACAATGCCTCCTGTTAATCCTGCCATGTATTAGAATCATCTATCCTTATCTCCAGATCTGTCAAAACAGGACAAGTGATCAAACTTCAGGATGCTCATCCTTACATCATGTGGCACGTGGCCTCACAGACATGGGAGTCCGTGATCTACCAGCACCCACAGGTCTTGCTTAATGTTCACACAATCTCTTTGAAAGGGTTTTTTTGGAAAGTTCCCTTTAATTGAAATGTCATCTTCCCCTGCCTTAGAATTCCTCTTCACCACGTCATACAATCATATATTCCAACAAGTGCTCAGGAGCTACAGTTAGGGATTAAATCAAGCTTGCAAGCATGTGAATCCTCTTTTTAGGACTTTGCCTCCATCTCATTTTCCTAGTGTTGCTTTCACATTATCTTTGTCTCTTCCAGTTCTGCTTTACTTTTCTTTACTTTTATTGGTGCTTTTCTCCTCGATCATGTCCCTCTGAATCATATATTTCGTGTCTCTGATTTGGAATGGATCTGTATGCTCTTCTCTTACTGCCAGTCTTCTTGCCTCTGCCCGATGATTAGCAGTCTTTTCTAACCATAGTGTGAGTAGAATTTGACATGCAGGAGAGCACTAGTCTTAAGGAGCAGACACTGCCCAGAGGGACAGCACAGGACATGCAGTGAAACCAGATGAAATCCAATATGACCACTTGACATCCAAGTCGGAAAAGGCAGATTTTAAAATTAAATGTTGTGTTGCACAGTGAGGGAAGGAAACAAATGAATTCTGTTCCCTTACCATGAAGGGTGTAACGTTTTTTTTTTTCTTATTTTACTTAGGATCATCTGATAGCTCCAGTTAGGGAAGAAATTGAGATAGGTATTTCTGTGAAGTGATCTTGTTTGTTGATAAAATCCTGTCGTGCTTGTACGTAGGAAGCATCAGCCAGCCAGAAACAGTTCCTCTGTCCACCTCACCAAATCCCGTGTAGCAGCATTGCCAGGATAGTCTCTAGGCTTCTCCTAGCTTATACAAATTTAGATTTGCTTTGTGCTCTTTGCTTACACACCTCCATCATGCTTTCAAGCAAGATTCAACAAAATCATTCTTTTAGACCAGTTTGTTTCTTTTCTGGAGTCTTCTTTGTCTTCTTTTTTTTTCTTTTTTTTTCTCTTTCAGCTGTGCTATGAATCTTTCAGATGATTTAAGTAAGCATAAGCAGGCCAACAGTGTGTTACTTTTTTTTGCCTTTGAATTCTACCTGCATTTTATGGGTGTCTTTCTATCCCGCCTACACCTTCTATACAAGTGATTTTATTTAATTTTTTAAAATCTTTCAAAGTGATAGGACCGAAAATTTATCAGGAAAGGCACGATTTCCACCCCAATTCTGTCTAGTAGACCTATGTTTAGGTAAGTTTTCTAAGCCTGGACTGATGGATTTTTTTCATCAATATTGTCACATTGTACTATTGGCAATGACGTAATAGCTTGGCTAATTAAATTCTAGTAATATGCACTTACATGGCTGATCAGTACTAAAGCTATTCATTTTATATAATTTTAATCTTTAAAATGTTAGAAAAGCTATTTGAAATGAGTGGCTTACTGTAAGTGAATGGACAGAGACCACAGTCAATAAGTAAAGTGCTCATTCACCAAAGTGCTTTAGCAAGGTTATATCTTGTTAAAGATTTTGAAGCTGGACATAGTGTTGAATTGAAGCCCATCAGCCATTCCCATCATTTATTTGGATTTGCTAAATGATCTGAAAAGAGATTCAAATGCCAGCAAAAAGGGCTAGGCAGAAGGACTACCAGGCTAGTCCTCAGCTCTCCCATTGTCATGTTTTGGATGCCACTGTGAAGGCAAAATGCGTCAAATTATGTGCCCCACTATGTTACATCAAAACATTGTGATTTTTTTATGTTATTTTTAATGTGAATGGATACAGTATATGACAGGGGACTTGTGTTGCCCCATAACAAGGTGGAATGCAACTCCGTGTATAACTCAAGTGTACACTTAGATGATGCTGTTACTGGTTTGAAGAGCAACTGTTTGGCTTGACATCTTCGTCAAACTTCAGAAAGTTTCCTGCAAAGTAAACAACCACTTGCTGGTGATATTGGAGAGAGGAATACACAAGATAAAACATGAATCAGCCCACAGCATGTAACTTTTCAGATGTTTATTAAACATTTTCTTTGTTTCAAAACAGTGCACTGGAAGAACACCCAAATGACTTCAAAGCTTCAATGATAATTTTTGTGTTATATTTGAACAATGTATTTTATCACTATAGCTCGCTTTAAATTTGCTTCAAATATTAAACAGACTCTGGCTATAGTAGTTAGCTGAATTGTTTATGGGATCAAAATCAAACTAAACGTTCAGAAAATTTTCAACAAGAGATTCCAGTTAATGAAAGCACCATTTGTGATGTGCTAAAACATGTATACACATAGGTATTGCCCCATTTATCAGACATGAGAGCTAATTACCTCATCCACTGCTATATTTCTTCCATCCTCTGCATTTCAATTCCCAATATTAACACATAGGTGGTCAAGCTGACCATCGAATAGCCTACATGAGCATGAATGCATTAAATAATTTAATGTTAGAAGAGTTTATTAAACTGCCACATTCTAATCAGCATGCGTACCTGCCTTCATTAATCTTGCACCGGTCCATGGTGTGTCTCTACAGCCGACATAGAGTGTGCTAATGTTAATAGGAGCTCTTAACAAACAGGATCAGTTAATCAAGGAAAATTTACTATTAGCCACATGACCATGCATACTGAAATCTAATTACAATCAGATTTAACCTCTTCATTACTGTATTCATCCAAATATTTTTTGTTATCACTTGTGATACTAAAGTATTCCAAACTGAGACATGGTTATACTTATTTGAACAGGAAATACTTACATCAACTCACATTTATTAAGAAGGGAGACTTTCTTTTTGCCATGTTTTCAGTGTAAATGTTATATGGGTTATATTTATTGCCAAAAGCAAGAAACCTAGTACCACATTTTCTCACCCAAAACCTGACTACAGGAAAGAATTCCTAGAAAAGAATGTTGAAAAATGATCTTCACTATTCTGGATTAATTCAGATAGAATTCAACACTTGGTAAATTGTTAGCTAACGTTGGATGTGGTGGCTGTAATTTAGAATATACAGGGGATAAAGTGTTTTAAGTTCTTAAGCAATACATTTCTTTCTGGTATCAGTTGAACCGTGTTATTTTATACTTGGCTATTTTCATTAGATCTTAGACTGTGATAAGCAATTAAGCTCCATCAGTGGCTATGATTCTTTGAGTTAGTTCGTAGAATGCAAGAGGTTATAAGGGACCTCTGGAGACTTAGTTCTTGATAGAGAAAGGATAAATGGAGATAATTCCATTTTAGAGCTATTGATTTATATTTATTTTATTTTATTTTTAAATGTTCTTTTTCTGTATGCAGAGAAGGTCAAGTCTGTTCCTTTAATTAGGAATCTGTGTGACGTTTTGGGTGGAAGAGCAATGTATTTTGAACTATAATAGAGGTTAGAATTCTGAGCTATTTTAAATTGATGAGAGGGCTGTTTGCATTGACTGAGAAACACTATATCACTGCACCTCTGCTTCATGGTAGAAAGTGTGAATTGCATCATAGCAATGGCGTTTGCTGACTTCTGGTTATGGACCAACCACCAACTTTGGAGACACTACTGAGCCCTGCATTAGGCTCTATCGCCATGTGGGCTTTGCCATCACCCCTCTCTCTTCCACTCTTCCTCACCTCCGCTTCATTCTTCCTCCTTCTCTTCTCTGCTGTTTAAACTGAGTAACTTCTGCAAAGGAGAGAAAGTCCTGGGATGGTTTCATCCTCTGGGAAATTAGTTTGTTAAAATACCACTTTTTGGTGCAAACTGCTACATTCCAGTGGTAAATATGTTGGGGTTTTTTATGAGCTTTAAAAGTCAGCCCAAGACAGGATGGTAGAGCTGAGTCCAGGAAGGGAAAAGGACTTGCTAAGGCAGATTTTTTTCATTTTTTCTCCTTCTCCTACTGTTCTAACACTCTCTCTTTTCTCTACTCACTTGTCTTTGTTACTTATGCATTTTCTTCCTTTCAGTCCTCTTCTTTCATCTTTTGGCCTCTTACTTTCTCTCAGTTACTTTTTATATTTCTGTTTTTCATGTGTGACCTTACTCTTGTACTACTCTTCTTACCTTACTAACACTGTTAATGCAAAGTGTGCTAAAGTACTCCTTGGAGGATGCATGAGTGTTTGGGGGTGTTTTATGCCTATTCTGTGAAGATTTCTCTCTTGCAAATGGGCCTTTTTATTTTTGCAGCTGTAGATTAACATTGCTTACTGTGCTTGATAGATGGAGTCTTACACCATACATAAAGTTGGGACAGTCAATTAGCTGCTAAGAACAAGGACCATTTCTCCCTATCCTATCCTATCCTATCCTGTCCTGTCCTGTCCTGTCCTGTCCTGTCCTCTACTGCTATCTTGTAGTATCATTCTCTGTACTGATGGTTCAGCTTCATCCTTGATGCAAACTGAGGAACTCAGTTAATTGATTTTTTTTATGTGTGCCAAAGACCAGATGAGTCTTCATGTTTGCTCTGGCACAGAAGCCTCTTTCTGCTAAACTACACTTTTTAAGGTATGTGATTGCATTTAGAATGAAGGTGTGGCTGTCACCCAGTTGACTATCAGTTTGCTGCAATACATGTACTCTGAAGGCATCATGCACAGTGTGTGTTGAATTTTAGGGAAAATGCTGCATTTGTAGGTCACTTGCAATAAAGAGAGTTTGACTACCATGTAGTGGTGTGGGGGTGCAGGGACAGAAGGCATTTCTTGCAACCCTGCTGATGTGTACTTACACCGCTGTTTTTTTCAGCATATCCAGTACTCTAAAATATAACATTAGGGGACTGTATTAGTATCTGGTGTACTGAACAAACCCAATAACACTGTCAGGACTAAACAGCAGAATAAATAACACAACATAGTAAGAACAAGATCTGATTCTTCATTAGTATAATATCCTTCTTCTGCCCTGCTTTCCTTTTGTGCTTCTGGTGCTTTCGATTGCAATTGCTATATAAATCTGACCACAAAGGAGAATGCTGATAACTTGCTAAATGTACAAATCCAGCATGATAGAAGAATTTAATGCAATAGTATATGACTCAAATATAATGTAGTTTGGAAATGTCATATGATAATCCTACATAAGACCCTATTCATCAAAAGGCTTCTGCTGTCAGGTCATGATGATGCTTTGATTATTTTACACATTATTTACACTAGATAGAGTTAGAAGGCATATTCTATGCATGATTCAAGATGAAAAGTAATCCTCTAAAAGAGAGGGTGTATTCTTTGTACAGATGTTAATTTTGATCATAGGAAGGGGGGGAGAAGTACTAATAAAATTGGTCAGGACATAACAGTATTTTGAAATTACTCTTAAAAAGCGAATGGATGTATAACGTGAAAGTATTTTTAAAAATTTAACATTACATTAAAGTAGCTGCCTGAGTTCTGTGACTGGGAATTTGTAAGCTAAAGGAGATATGACATTTGCTGTAATGAAATCAGTATGGCTAGAAAAAATGTCTGAAAGGAGCCTAGACTGGAGAAAAGAAGGACAATTCAGCAAGATTTGTGGCATCATATATCTTGGGGCAATACTGAGCTCACAGCAGCTGTTTAACACTGGAAATGTGTTTATCAGTACAACTGAATAAACAAAATCAAAAGAGGTAGAAATGACCCGGAGCCCTGGTGCTGTGTGTGCTGCCCATCGCTGAAAGGGACAGGTTGTCTGTGGTGAGCAGGAGATGTCAGGAGTTCAGTACGTGATCAAGGGATGAACCTGGAGGTCTGAGAATTACAGGCAAAACCCGTGAATATGCTAGAGGTGACATACAGCATTCTCACTTTACTTCCCCTTGCCTTGCCTTCCCTTCCCCTCCCTGCCCTTCCCTGCTCTGCCTTGCCTTGCTGTGCCCTGCTTTGCATTTTAAAGAACATGTTTTTCTTTCAACAGCTCCCTATAAGGAGCAGATGATATCTGTTGTCTTGTAGATTCACTACTCACTTGTTTGGATTCACCCATGCTCCGTGGATTCTGTTGGTTTCCACAGGAAAACTAAAAGAGCCGATGTAATTTCCCCTCACTTTTGAGGGATCTCTTGGGATTTAGTATTTCCCTCTATCCCTTATTTACCAAGAAGAATCCTACCTACAGGATGATAAATATTGATGTTGCATTGATGATGCTGAAATTGTATTTTGCCATAAGGATTTAAATGTTCTTTATGTAAAATTTCAGTTTATAGTCTATATATCAAGAGAAAGTAGCAAATTAAAACCATAAGCTTTTCCTTAATTATGTACAAGAGTTTCTATGGTCTACTGCCACATTTTACTGAAGTATTTGCCATTTAATATTGATGTGTTTTTTATTATCATGTTTGCTGAATTTCCTCTACACATCAAATAGCAGAGAAAATAAAACGAAGCATAAACAGTTTTAGAAAATTAATGTTATATGGAATTTACTGAAGGAGCTGGAAGGCCAGATTAAAGCATTTTCCAGACCTGCTGAGAGCTTATCTTAAAACATGACCAAGATAATTGTTTTATTTTCCTCTCCTGAAATATCTGGAATAAGTTTCTAAAGAGATAAGAAGTGTATGCCCAAAGTGCAACTGCAGCATAGTGTTACACTCCCACATAGCTTTTCATTTAATGTGTTTCAACTGCCACCTGGCCAAACAGAGATGAAAATATAGTAAAACATGTTCAAGCTCGAAGAATTGTTCAATCTTTTGCTATTCCCTACCACTCCTCACATGATTCGTCTCCTGTTTCTTTTTCTCAAGGGCTAAATGTTGCAGGGAATCACAGTTTCTAGTCAGCGAAGTAACCACAACAAAGCTCTTCTGGAAATGAAAGCTACATCCAGCCTCTTCTGCTTTTATCTGTAAATGAAACACACTTTTAGCCTGTATCTCTTGTTGTAGGCTGTAATGTCTAGGGGAGTTAGGCACCTTATTATAAATCTCATCTTGGAAATCCCATCTGAAGAGAATTATTTCCTAATTCTTTATGATTATAAGGCATTAACAGATAAAAGTGTTTTTACTGGGTTAACTTATTTGTAGCTGAGCTTTCCCTTAATGAGAATGTGCTCAGTTTTTTGCACTGCCTTTGATTTACACACTGAAGATGTAAGTGCATACAGCTTGAAAATATAAAAATATTTGTACTCAAAATAAATAATAAAATGGATTAGACAATGGCAAACTGTGAGATGCTAAGAAAGTGCTTTTCAGACAGAAAGCCGTATGGGGCCTTTTTGCAACAATATGAGACAGTGCTGTCGATACCAGATAGATCTGGAAGCAGGAACAGGATACTATGCTGAGTAGTTCGTGACCAGCTTCAGGCATCCTGTCTAGGAAAAGTGTATGAGAATGATGCAACACTTGCAAAACCACAATTTTGTTAATTCTTAACAAAAGGAAAAAGGGAATAATTATCTAATTGTAGTGAATATATATGTGACACACAGAGCTAACTCACAGCCTCTTGATTCTGTAAACCTACCTACACAAATTCTGGTAGCAATGAATGTAAAAGGGTTGTGGAGACCAATGCCAGTTTCTGAGCTATTCTCTTAGAATTATCCTTATTCTCCTAAAATCTAAAATTAAAACTGAACTATTCCTTATTGAGTTATCTAATTGCTTTGTAAATCAGGAGTCTGAGTTCTGGTCCTTCAAAGACATACCAGCAGCGGTAAAATGTCTTGTGTCCAGCTGAAAATTACCACCAGAGTCGTTGTTTCAAAGATTTTTCTTGGAGAAAATGCAGTTTCTGTGATTGCCTCCTCAACTTCTGAAACACTGTGAAGAAATGAATTAATGAGCCCAGAAGGTATACTTCATCATCTTCTCCTTTAATCTTTTTATTCACAATTGAAAAGTTACACTATAACGATAACAACAGATTCTACAGGCTTACTTTTTCTTTTTCAAGAGTAGTTTGTCGAGAACTTTGCACTTTTTAAAGTCAGATTTCATTGCTATTTGAAATAACTTTCTGTTTTAAGAAAATCTGTTCCCTGAGCCAAGACAAAGTAAGCCTTTAGTGCTGAAATGCTACCTAAAATTTGCATGTGATGTAAACCAGACATTTGAATTTTTGCTTTGCTGAGCATTTTACAGGTAATTCCAAAATGAATTCCCTCTCATCTCCCCTTTGCCAGGAATTGCAAATGAGTTAAAAAACTATCATATTTTACAGCATTAATTAAATAGTTAAATTTAATTAATAGTTAAAACTATTAAAGAAACCTATTCATTTTAGGTGACCATGTTGTCTATTAGAAAGAAACAAGGAGAAGAAAAATAGAGAGATAAAGCACACAGGAGTTACCAAGAGTAACAAATATTCATAAAAATGTGTTTCAGGGAGTCAAAGACATTTAAATCTCGCTTCAGATCGTGTGTTCTACAGATCTCAAAGGCAGGAAAGCTCTACCTTGACTCAGGGTTTTCCTGAAAGCTAATTCCTGGATCCAAGTAGAGTTTTGACGTGATTATAATTCAATCAGATAATAATGGTCCCATCTGGCAATAGAATAGCAAGTCAGCTGAGACTGATGGTGACATTTTACCTTCTCCAAATTTCTCATTCAAGAGCTCAAAGGACCTATAAATTTGATATCCAGCTCTTCCTCCTCACTTTCTCAGAGCACAGCCAATTTTCAGTCCTTTCTTTTCCCTATTTTTGCCGAACTATTCCTGCACTTCATCTCCTGATGTATGTTGTGAAATCTTACTTATTTCCTCATTCTTCATAATCCAGTAACTTTTCCCACCCTAATTTGGCAACATGACAGCTTCTTATCTGTATTTTGACTTTTTAAGTGTTGTCTTTACCTACTTAGTAGTCTTAAGAGAAGGAATTGAGTATGAGCTTGGCGTGTCTATAGCATTTCTGTAGCCCTTTCCACAGGAATGAGGAAAGCATGACAAAGGTAGCTATGCTTTTTAGATACCAATGCAGACTTTCCCAGAGGTAGCCTGAATGCCATTACTTGGCATTGCGTTGTTTAGACTGGCATTTAGTATCTGGATACATTAGTACCGTGTGTTTAATTAAAGTAAACAGTGATTAAAAGTCTGATGATGCTTCGTAATTCAATACTGAGATCTCACAAGATGAGACAGTGACTACAGATTGTTTTCTTCAGGACTGGGGTTTGAATGTGAAGTTCCTTGTCTGTGCCATTTGGGGGTTTTTGCCCTTTTGGTTGCCTCTGTCTGTAAGGGAGCTGTAAGCCTTAGCAGGAGAAGATAGTAAGGGAGAGAGGGTTTTAATCCAAGCCATTTTGCTGTGTCTTCCATAGATCATCCTCTTCTCTTCTAAACAACTGCCAGTCTAAACATGAGGGCATGTGCGTATGGGAGCAGGAAGAAGGAGTATGTTAGGGAAGGTCCAGGAACTTTCTAAACTGGCTTTGTTGCCCACAAAACTGATCCCATGAAAGGATAATGTGGTAGAGAAGGACATGGTATTTGTGATCCTGCATCACTGGAGATACAAGTAGCTTATCTTGCTATAGGAGTGTTCTGTGTAGGATTCTTGTACTGTTGCTTGTTGTCCACACAAATGATACACCCTTGAAGACAACATATCAATTTGTAGTGCTCTGCAAATTTCCCTAACAATTTTTCAACAAGCTCTCCTAGGTTTTATTTTTGGTGTGCTGGCAACAACAAACATTGCAGCAGGTTTTTCTGTCTGACACCTCTCACTCGTCCTGATCACTATATTTATCGACACACAGATTTGTTTTTTCAAATCTCAACTTCAATCATACTCATTTTATCATCTCTGAAGATTGCTTGGCACCAATCTGGGTTTGGTTTGGGTTTTTGTTTTAATGATGCTTCAACAGAGATCACTGAGTTTCAAAAACATAAACATCCCTCCCAGTCTATCCAGAAAAGCACATCGAAACCTAACAAAATAATCCTCCATCTTGTGGGGTCATTTGATGGATAAACAAAATATGTACTCATTCGATACTTTGCTGGAACTTATCTGTACTTCTAACATCCATCCTTTGCCAGATTTTGTCATCTTCATTTTACTGAATGATATTTTATTCCTCCAGTCATCCTATACATCATAACAGAACAGATGAGAGCAGGAGTTTCTGTGCTGTGCATATGTGTAAAAGAACTTGACTCACAGAGCTGTTGGTTTGTTGCTGCCAATATAGTTGGGATTTTTTCCTCTTTTTATTGCCTGTTTAGTCAATGTAAACTCATAGACTTTTCAGATTTTTGAGATATGATATACTTCTAATCCTACTTATTTTATATGAACCTTGTATAATGAAACTTGGATTTTTTTCTAATCAAAATATTATAAAGATATTTTTAGTGTTGAGTCAGCAGCTCTGAATTATTAAAAAAATAAATTTAGCAGCATTTCTTTATTCAGTCTGTAGTTCTGTCTCACCATATCCAAGAATCTAGATAGGGGAGGAGGCATTTGAAATTCATTGGGAGTTTCTCTTTCTTCTATTCTTTCTAAAAAAAGGTTTTGGTAAGGGGGAGGAGGAGTGCTTAGTGGGGTTGCAAGTTCCACATTCTTACTCCTTCAACATTAGGAGATTGCTATAAAGATTGTCCTGATTGCCCTCCCTCTGCTTGGTCTTGTTCCCACACTCTTGCTGTTGACACCATCACCTGCCTACTCCCAGACTCCCCCTTATCTGCGGCAAAATGCAAATCTTGTTCAAATTATGATAGTGATCTCACGCCAAGTAATAGCTGTTTTGTTGCAAACCATCAGTCATGTATCCCTTGTACCCAGTGTTGTCACCAGATACAAAGAATAGGCAGGTCAAAGCAGCTCTCTTAAAACCAAGCCATTGGGTCAAGCCTAACATTGAAAGCCTGGGTTCAGTAAACATTGAAGGTAAGTTGACATTTTCCCATTGGAAACCCTCATTCTATGTGTGCAACAAAGAAAATTTGAAGGAGAATAGAGAATTGTCCAAAAAACAATGTTAGGAACAAGAAACATATCCACCACTGCAAATCTCTTTCTAACAGTAACTTTCCTGATAGCTCCTTAATGTCACCCACAACCAGCAGGACAAAATTCATGGGGTCCATTCTTACAGCCTGGTCTCCTTGACCTCCTGGGAGTGCTGGCCAGTGGAGAGCCGAGGCCCAGGCACAGAGTGCCCTGACTCCCTGCAGTGCTGCCTCCTTTGGTTCTTTGGCTTCTGCCCATTCCTGCTGCCATGCTTTCAGGCAGCAAGAATGGCAGATGTCCTCAGTGGAGTTCCCTGGGCTCTTCAGTAAGGACATTCCTCATGAAAAGGCATCTCTCTGTCTCATACTATAACAAATCCCTCAACGATCCATCTATAAAATCTTCTCAATAGCACAAAGAAGCTCACTGGAGAGAACAGGTTTTAGGTTCGTGCAACCTGTAGTTGCCAAAGTCTAGCTGCAGCCTTTTTTTTTATCTCCCTCTCCTCCCAGTTTTTTTCCCTGTGCAGCCAGTTCTGAGTCTGTGCAATTTTATGTCTGTTCTCAGCATTGCTGAGAGAGTGGTGGACAGAGAGGGTGTGCGAAAGAAGGTCTTCCTTTAGGATCTTCCTGAAGAGAACTTCTGCCATTCTGAGAAAATGTTTTATGCAAACAGGGAATATCCGTGGTTGCTTGACTGTTCAGTATGGAGTGAAGTGAAGGGCTTTAGAGCTTGAGGGCATAGGGCCTGTGCTTTCCATCTATCGATGGTTTTATTCTGCTTCTTTTTGTTAAGTATAGACAATATGGCTGCATTTCAGTACTCTGTAATGACAAAAGCACCATCTAAAATATTATTTTAAAATATTCAGATATAAATTTATGCCCATAAATATAGGAGGAAAAACAGTACTTTCTGCAGATCGGAATCTATTTTCCATTTGGTAATGGCTCATTTGATGTTAGCTGATCCATTTAGCTGCAATGGGTTGTTGTTTTAGTTTATAAGGTTTTTGTAAGAATGCTGTTATCATACAGTCTTTTAAAATAATGCCAATAATAATATACCATTAGCTAAAAGAAGAATGCTGTGATTATGAGATCTATTCCTACCCAAGGCAGCCAGACATATTTATAAATTGATATCCTTGCTAAGTAGTTGTTCAGGTTTGCCTTGACTCACTAGTCTCAGTAGTAAGTGGACGGGTAATTTAGGTTCTCTCTATTTTCGACTATCTTGACCTCTACAGGTTTTTTTTTACATTATTGAGCAAGCATGCACTAAATAATAGAGACAATAATTGTGTGTATTAAAATAGGGAGATGGTAGGGGTTTTTTTTATATATGATTTTATTACTTTCTTCCACTGTGCGTCAAAGTTCCACACAGAGTGCCTGTTTTCACTTAGGTTTTTTTCCTTTTTATTAACCAGAACTTTTCAACCTTGTGTGATCTCTTTACAATTCCCTTTAGAATACATAATTGTGCTCTATCAATTTGTTAAAGGCTTTTGAAGTGTTAAAAAAGCTGCATTAAAATTATTTTCTTTCAGGTTTTATGTTAATGAACATAGGTGCTATTCAAAGCAAAGTCAGTGTGTCAAGGGAACTTTAACTAAAGTTATTCATACATAAACTAAAAAAGGAAACATCTTTAGTGGAGGAAAATACATTTAATGAGTAAGTGCAGCACACAATTCCTCCTTTCAAAACTGTCAGTTCATATTGAACCTCCATTCTAGATATCTTACAATTACTTTGTCAACAGAAGGTAGAGTAGTGATGGATGATACATTGGTTCTTGAAACCAAACTTTCTGTGAGTTACTTAGGCTGAAACTAAGTGCTTTTACATTCCAGTCTTATTGATGATAGTGGTTTTATATTTATCACCCTGTCATTTCAGTTGACTGTATCAGCCTCTTCAGTGCAGGAATATGGACACTAATGGAGGTGTGTCCTTAGTGCTGTAAAGGGTCACAGACTCATTCCACTAACAGTTCACAGCCTTGTTATAAGCTCAGAAATCGTTTTGCCATTTTAAACAGTAATCTGCAGCTGTAGGTGTGTGAGGCCTGTGAAAAACAGTTACTTACTGGTCTTTTTAGACCATGCTACCTGTTTGACACTGAATATGCTTCTTTCAACTTTCTCTAATAATAATGTTACTGTTTTGCAACCTGCCCTATCATAGTCAGAATTCTACCAGGGCCTTGGGAGTCCAGGATCAGATTGCAACATTTATTTATAAGAAATTCTGTCAAGAATCAATAATAGTCTTGGGTCTCAAGTTCCTTCTTTAATAATACTTTGATATGATTTGTCACAAGCTAGCCCACAGTATCCACCAGATTTTATTACTTAGCTTGCAGCACAGTCTCTCATCTTTGAGTCATGAGATCAGCCATGGGGAGACCTTTAAAAAGCTATATTCTTTACTGTTTGGTTATTACAGAAAGTCTATATTACTCAATAATATCTTTTATAAGGTGTGCTGTCACATCTTCACATAGATGTTTAACCTCGATGTAGATATACTGAATGCCTGGAGGCCATTTTAGTGACATGGACATTGTTTTTCATGATTGGATGCCAAATGTATCAACAAAAACAACAGAAGTTGGGCCTTATTTTCACAGCTTGGTAGTTCTGACTGAATCTCATACGAACTGTCGATAGCAACTAAGATTTTATTTAGAGTGTAGAGTGTAACATTTTTATTACTTGAAAGTAGCAGAAATTCTGTGAAAGCAATTTAGATTACTTTCCACTGTAATATCAGTTCCTTAGGTTCTACTGTGTGTCTCAATAAACAAGATCCTACTGTGTCACTCGCGTATTGTGGTTCTAAATATTTAAGATTTAACTCAGACCTGAAATTCAGATAGTTCCAGTTGGCATTTACTTATACAGACGGTTTACAAAATGAATTATATGTATTCTTGACTTAAGGCACAGTATGCTTGATTCAATTAAATTTTCAGTGAAGTCTGTAAAAAGTGCTTTGAGTGAATATGGTCTAACCATCCTGTGAAATTCAGATGCTCCTCTTCCATTTTTTTATGAAATTAAGAACTGAGGAGTCACAGGGAAGGATGGAGGTTTGCTCTGTGTGTCTTGTGTGTCATCAGAGTAACACATGAGTAGTACCAGTAAAACAAATAATAGATAAACATGTTTCCAGAAATCATGGGGTTTTTCCAAATAAGTATTGGGGGGGGAGGGGGGGGGGAAGAATTCTTCTAAATTTGAAGGTTCTTTCAATTTGCTATGTAACCATGTTGTTTAGAAGAGAAGGAAACCTTTAAATTAGGGCATGGGTGAAAAATGAGTTAGGTTTTTTGGGCCAGGCAAGATTTCTTCAGGATAGAAGCATGCACATTTTTCAATAGTGCTCACAGTGAGTATCTTAGAAATAAGTAGGTGTGATGATTTAATTTTAAAATATTATATCTCCCTGGTTTATAGTTTTTTAAACCTGTTCCAGTAAAACTTGCAAAGCAGGTAGGTCCTTGGGAAAGCCAGTCCTCATGTATAATAAAGTTATATGTCCTGTTTTAGCTCAGAGCTAAGAATACAAAACTATTAATAGATCCATAGAGGGTTGTAATACACATATTAAAAAACAAAAATAATTCTAAATTATTTATTAACAGCGCATAGTAAATGTTGAATTACAGAAAGGCAGTCTTGAATTGATTCTAGAAATTTCCAGTGCTTTGTTTTGGAAATGTGAAATTTTCATGAACTAAAGTAACTTAAAGACTAAAAATACATGTGGGTTAGACAAAAATTTTTACTCATGAAAGCTACTAAGATTCTTTCCTTAATGAGAATTCAATTGATAACTGAAAATATTTCCTTCAAAAGACTTTGCAAGTTAACCTAAAAGAGTTTAGTTACAGACACAATCTAAAATGTGGTAATTCCATAATATCTGAAACACTTTATTAATTTTGCAAATCATTCAAATTTCTGGCAAGATACTTGAAAAGCAAGTCCTCAGGAAATATAGCAATGTGTAGTATTCAGTCATAGTGTTATTTTTTAAGCATTCTAGCCAATTGATTTTGAAACATTTAAAAGATTGTTAATTGTGTCTGTGATGTTTGATTTATATTGAATGGGAGAACGAGAAAGATGAAAAGTATCTTTCCCAATGGCTATTTTGGAAAAGTTAATCTATCTGGTACCACCAGGGAGTTCTTACATGCACACACACAGGCACATGTATACACACACACATAGGCACATGAATATACATAAATAATAAACACCTACTGAAGTAATTTTATTTACCTTTTATAGTTTTAGAGCTATATGTACCATGGTCCAACTTTCAAATATTTGAATAATCTACCTGCAGGTAGCACTGAATTAGAAAAAATATAAAAAAAAAGACATTGAAAAAGAAGCCTGGAGTAGCCTGTGGGAAAAAACAAAAATAGATTTGGACTTGAACAGTTCCTATGTAAAATAAAGGAGAAAAAAATCAGGAAAGCTGTGGAGCTTCTGAAAGAAGAAAAGAGTTAGAGGCGGGCATTTCAACATTAAAATTAGAAACAGAGAGGTAGTTTAGGCTTCCTGCCTAAATTTCATAAACTACCCTATGCTCTAAATTTATGAGAAACAGAGAACATGTTAGCCCTAGACCTGCCTTTTCTAGCTTGACTTCAAGCTAGATTGAATCTCTCTCATCAGAACAATTCATTCAGCCTATGCCCTGCTCGTTTCCTTAGAGCTTTTATCACCCTCCCTGAGGAATGTAAGGAAATATGTCCATCACATGACCAAAATGCAGATGTGACCTCTCATACAACCTGAGTAATACCTGCCACATCCCTGCTTAGCAGGTATTTGTTTGTTTAATAGCCTCCTCTGTACATGTGTCGAGAGAAAGGCCGTTTAGCTGGCCTTCAGTGCCTGCAGAAAAGGATGTGCTGTTGGATGCATCTAGAAAGCTTCCCTTTCCCACCAGGAAAAGACTGTGTTCTCCAACATGCTCTGCCAGACTCTTGGGTTCCATTTGCTCCAGTCACATTGACTGTCTCTCTAACGAGCACGACATGTGCTTACTTTTTGCGTATCTTTAGATAGCTTGCTCATAAGCAAGAAGGAATAGGATAAAGAATGCACCAGTTTTAGCATTTTAATAGTATAAATGTATAGTGGATACATGCATACATTTTAGAACTAGTAGCAGAGTCAATCTCTTCAAGATCTTTCTTTTTTTTACTGGTTCTGGAGACCCTTACCGAGGTGGAAACCTGATCAGACTAACACAGGTTCCATGTGAGTCTTTTTTCCATGATTTCCTCGATTTTTTTCTTTTTTGCTTGTGATTTAGCAGTCAGTCTTGACAAGCCATTGGCTATTTCCATAGTCAGTTAGCTGTAACATAATAACAAGTTCTGTAAAATCCCTCAAAATTCAAAGCAAAACAACATGCATGGGTACTAATTGTATGAGCTTGATGATTCTGTGAAATTTATTGTTTACAGGCATCATTAGTTTTATTGGTAGCAGGCCAACTGTAGCAAAGATCTATTTAGTGTGTGATAGGAAAGCAAAGGAAAGTGTTAACTTGGGTTTTGATCTTATCAGCTTCAATCGCTTCCATAAATCTGTGTTCTAGAAATGCATCTAAGTTTGTCCTAACTTTCCTGGGAAGCTCATATTTCCCTCTAGTCCCATCAAAGTTCACTTTATTAACCCAGGAGTTATAGGTTTCAGCAGAAATAAATTCTTTTAGCGGCAACAAAATGTACTTGTCGAGTTTTCCACCAGATTCTCTGAAAATCTCATTCTTTTGTGTAGGAGCCACATTTTGTATGCTTACCTCTGGCAGCTGCTCTTCTGTAGTACATTTGCCATCTCCTGCACCCACATCCACACCAGTAATACTCATGTATTCATCAACCTGTGTTTGTATTCCCATCACCTCACTTGGGCATATAATTCACAGAGGCCAAAAGAAATGGTTGCCGTTTTTTTGAACAGAACTAGGACAAAATAAAAAAGAGCAGAGAAAAAGACAGGTTTTATACTCCTGAACGTTTGCAAGAGTACTGAATGGTGAGGGAGAAAAAAACCCTGGATGTAGTGTAGAGGAGAAATCCTAAATCCTGCATACTCATCCTTGGCTTTCAGTTGAGCAGAATAAACAACCTTGGTTTAGATAACGGCTTGTTTGCAGTTCTGTTCTGGTTACGCCTTGTGGAAGTATTCAAATTCGCTTGCTTAGAAGTAGAAAACTGCCTTTGAAAGGGAGATCTTCCTGAGCAATCTTCTAAAGCAAATTTACCAGATTCTGCCAGATCTGTTGACTTATCTTTTTGATGTTTTCTTAGGAGTCTGGATGTTGTCTATGTTATGTTTATAAACGTTGCATATTTATCTCTGTAGTTCTTGTATGGCTTCTGAAGGGGTAGTTCAGAGTTAAATCAGCTGGTCTGGCCTTAGATCTGAAGAGCAGCATCAGGTCACAGGTTTTGACAGTCTCAGTAACAGGCAATGCCTCATAGCTGTTGAATATTGACTTTCTCTAATCAGAACCAGGGAACTGCTTGATGAGAAGATGAGAGTTTGGCCAGGATTGCAAGGAGGCACTTTCAAATTAAGAATTTGAAAGGAATTAGAAGATAATCCTCTGCTGAGCATCTGCTCCCCAATAGAACAAAGTGGGGGAGAGAAAAAAGACCTAAACAAGGAAACCTAGTTTGAGCTATTCAGTCTCCTGAAACTAAGTGTAGCTGTGTCTGGAGTATTCTTATATTTCTAGAACCTTTTTTTTTTCTTCTGCTGTGATATTCCTGTAGCTAATTCCATTTCTCCACCCGAACATCATGAAATCATGATGGTCACAGAGGGAATGGATGGGCACATCTACACTGCACTGTGCTGTAGAAAGCAATATAGCTACAGCAGCATGGGGCTGTATACTTACAGGGCTGGATTCCCTCCAGATTGTAGGAGAACTCATTTAAATTTAGCTCCAGGATCTATATATTGCTTTACACTGTTCTATGACAGAAGATAAACCTGGCACACCCTGCTGGGATTAACATGGTTGGTAATCAGGCATTTCTGTAGCATTACCAGCTCAATCTAAAAGTTTCATTGTAGGAGCTAGAAGATTTGTGAGTTCAAGTTAGAAAAAAATGAGACTGGAAAGAGATGAAAAGGACAGCTTCATCTCTGAGCTACAACTGTGAGTACTTGGGAAGTAAATTCAATGCGCCGAGCTTGACCTGAAACGAAGATTATTCTTGTGCTTACTGGGACTCTGCTGCATGATGATTTTGTATTTGTTCACCATACAGAGAAACATGGCAATTCCTAACTCCTTCTGAAAGGAAATCACTGTATTAGAATGCTAGGAGTGCAGCACTGGAATGTGCATTTCCAGTAATCCATTCATTAGCACTGAACACCCAGAGAAGGAACATGCCCACTGCACACTGACAAACTCAGACCATTTGGCAGGTTCTGAGGTTTTTGAGAGGTTGGCATTGTGACATGGGCTGAGCTTTTAACCTTGCCCACGACATTAATAAAATTTAAACTGAAAGAATACATACTCCAAGCAGGGCATGTTCCCAGGTTTGTGCCAAGGTCTGAGCCATGCTGTACCTCAGGACTCTGAGCTCTGAAGTGCTTATTAATTTTCCCCTGTAATTCTTAATAAAAATTATATTGCAGCATGAAAGCAACAAAGGCCTCTCTGATAATTTATCCTCTGCAAGTTCAAATCCATGTTAGTGAAAGGAATTGTCTGCCTTGTATTTCAAAAGTAATGAATTCAAATTCTGTTGGGATTGTAATTTTATTAGAAATTCTGCATATCTTCTCTTATTATTTCTGGGTCAAATGGATCATTACATTGATTGATCAACACTTAATTTGTTATTATCTATAAGTACTCAGTAAATATGGAAATACTCTGTCACTTTGTTAAAGAATCATCAAAAGTGACAGTAATAAGATACTTTTTTAATTAATTTTTTGCATACATGTAGATGAACCTTCTATATCTCTGGAGCTTTGGCTGACCACTCAAACATCTGGCAGGAAAAGTTGAGTAGTAAAATAACTCATATATATATATGTATATACACTAAAGGCTGCATTTTTAGTAGTGCTTACTGTAAAAATAAACAACATACAGGGCAGTAGGGTTTATGATAATTCTGTAAGTTAGTAATCGAGCACAGCAACACACTTTTTATGTTGCCATATAGAGGAATTTCTGTAGCATAATCAGCTCAATCTAAAAATCAAAAGTCATGCAACTCCATTATAGGAACTAGAAGGTCTGTACTTTCTAGCTGGAAAGAGCAGAGATTGGTAATTTAGTTGTATTTATTTATATTTATTGATTTTTTTAAAGTTATAACTTATTCTCCTGGATTTGTTAGGCACATTTTCTCATAACTTCCACTGACTGACAACCCATATGATGTGAGAGAGAAGCACTGAAACACAGCATTCAGTCCATGTAATGTATGTGTACATACATATTATACCATTAGTTATGAGTCTTGAGGGAGAGACCCTGGACCTTATTTTCAAACATTCTTAGTGCATGCAAATCCAATTGAAACTTACAGAAGCTGAAAAAATTCATGTTTCTGAAAATGGGGAGCATTTTTCCTAGCATGAGTAACCAGTATTTACCTTTAAGAAAACCTATGAATTAATCGTTCTGTGTCCCTGCTGGCCTAAATACTGTCTAAAGTAAGAATACTCTTGTCATGATGCAAAGCAAAACTAACAAGAAAAAGATATTCTTTTTTTTTATCACAGTTGTCTTATAACTCTGGACCAGAGTTAAAGGCACTATAGATTAAAATTACTAGTTCTATATATGTTATTGATAATGCAGAAAGTATCAAGCATCTCAGTGCATATAATGTATTTTTTTCTACTGAGCACATCTACAAATGTGCTCAAATTAGACCACAACAGGTTGTTCATGAACAGTAACACCAATGAATGTGATGATTTTTGCACATTATATCCCACTTACCTGCACCTCTGTACCGAAACAACTCACTGTTCCTCTCTCAGTGTATTCCATGATGTGCTTGCACGTGAGACCTATAATTACTTCATGTGTCTCATAAATCCCTCCACAGTAACCTTGACTAATTACACGTGGGCAAGCTAATGTATTGTGGTTGGCACTGAACTCCTCCCAGACTGGCCACCTGAGAGGCCAATAGTCCACAGAACTTTTAAATTCTCAGTTGAAACCTTTCTTCCATGAAAGCACCAATTTGTCTCTTTCTTTACTACCCAGGTGCCAGTTTTCATGAAACTTATGGCAGACTTTATAACCTTACAGTTTCTACAATTTTGCCCCCTTCTTAAAGGAGGGGAACTGACAGATGGACAAAAGAGTAAACAGTGCAATGTCGTATATTTTATCGTTTGAAAACCAGGCTATAATGATATATAAAATTTCACTCACAAAGCTAAGAAATATCAAACAACACTCACAAAGTTATGTGACAAACACCACTCACAAAGTTATGAAATACCTTATAAATATGAAATATCTTATAAATATAAAAGTGAAACTGATTTATGCCAATAATCTCTTCAAGCACTAATGTTTGTCTAATGGATTCAGCTATTATTGCATATGTTACAGAAAGCATTATAATTTGAGATTCACCTGTGCCATTATATCAAAGCTAAAATTATTCCATGAGACTTTGGAACATTCCATGTTGGTTGATACTACGTGCTTTTAACTAAAAGCTTCTCCTTTCACTTTACATCAACAGAAGTGGAACAATTAATGCTTCAAAATACAAGAGAGGCTTTTGTTCTTGTTTAAATTTTTGTACCTTAGCTTGAAAGGTATCTTGAGCTCCTTTGAAGTTTTCCTTTAATATACTGCACCCAAACCACTTCTTTATAAGAGCCTCATTTAACTTTCACATTTTAAAGATCTTTCAATGCAAGCCCAAATGTAACAAAAGAAAGTGATAATTGTTGAAACAGGCAGAGTTGTTGAACAGAATCTTATGGAAGCCACATCCGTGAAGTATCTTGCACAACTCTGGCTCTGGTGTATAGCTGCCAGGTAGGTCACATCGCATAGAATTTGCTTCATGCTCTAGACTAATGTTTTCTTGAATTATTAATCAAGTTTAATAATTCACAGAGACCCCAGTTCCACAGAGCTTGTGTGGCCCCTTGCAGAGAGCCCCACTTGCTGGCAGTGGCATTCCCTCAGAGGTCTGCTTGTGCAGTTCTCAGGCACAGGCTGAAAGGCCAATTCTCTGTAAGTCAGGGGTTCCACTTCTGTAGCTTTCACTGGGCACTGGATCAGACTGTACATTCTGTGATAAAGGATTGAATTTTCTTCTCCCTGCGTGTGAAAACAACTGAAATGCCGATTTGAGATTTCAGTGAAGCCAGTTGAGACTGCAGGGAGAAGGTCAAGACGATCAACACTGAGGAGTGCAGGATTGTTTGCAATTAATCCCAATATTGCCCTGACACTCCCAGTGACTACATAGCAGTGGTATTCTTGCCCAACAGCAGAGTATGTGGTAGAGCCTGCAGAAGTTGTGCATACTTTCATACCTCTAACCAGTTCCCTGAATTCCTTGTAATTTTTGATAGTTTCTGTACAGTTTATTTAATCTACCCTGTTAGAAATGACCCATTTCAGATTTCTGATGACTGCCTGGCTTTGACACTCTGATGCTGTCATCAGACTCCATCACAGGGGAGCAAATGTTGATGTCATATGGTGGTTTATGAGCCATATATCATGCCTATATTTCTGCTTGGTTTTGTGCTTCTACCAGCGTTTGGGGAACTCCTGCACCATTTCAGACCTCTGAAAGTCTAATTCTCACGCACAATACTTTTTTTCTTTCTTTCTGAACTGGGTCAGATGTCCCTTTCTGTAATAATTTAATTAACACTTTGGAATAATGATGCATTAATTAATGCCAGATTACAATGAAAATGCTACAGAATTACACTTTATATCAGCATTAGTGCAAAATGAATTCCTCCTGGATAATATTTCTTACAGAGAATACAAAAAGAGATAATACTAATTAGGCCATCAATTTAAATTTACCATAATTTCAATCCATGTCATTTATCTGTTCTCTAGCACAAAACCTTCAGTTCTACCATACACTTTTTGCTGCTCTGGTATCAGTGTGGCAGCCAGACTGGGAGTAATTTCCTAACGTGCATTCTTATACGTTATAGTACACTTCTGTATTGTAGTCCTGGGTTTGGTGTCTGCATTGTGAAGGACTGAACTTCAAAAACCAAGTGTAGGCTTAAGAATGTTCTGACACAGATCTTTGGATAGAGAAACTTCACTGGCAAAATAATACCTTCACTAGAGGCACAGGATTTTGTGTTGTGCATGGCACATTATTAGACTGAAGCACACAGCCCAGGTTATTCTAATTCTTCCTGGCACGGCCCACTTTGCTGCTGCAAATGCAATATCTGCAAAGTCATTCTTTTTTGAGCATTATTATTTTAGCTGCTTCATACCAGAATGTGAGACAAATAAGAAATCAAGGTTTCTGTTCCCAAGAAGCTTCAGTCTTGGTAGTATATTTCCACATCCGAAAGTAGTATGGTTTATTTAAAGCATATCTGATCTCACTACACTTAATGCTTTTTTCTTTATGTGGCCATTACCTAGATGCTGCCTTTTGTGCAATTAAGGAAAGAGGATTAAAAAGATAATTCTGAAATGCAAAGCATGAAAAAAAATTAGCAGAGATGATTCAATCTCAATGAACAACCAAAACAGTTTTGCTTTCCTTTCCATCTCCCCTCCTGACTTTCTGGCAGTCTGGTGGAACCTGCTGGGTCACCAGAATATCAGGGCCTTGCTCTTCAACAACCTGTGTCTAAGACCAACAGAGAGTCAAGTCACTAGAGGTCAGTCAGGCTGGCTTGGAAGCACTGATGTTCACTTGGAATTCCTAAGGTGTGCAGGGAGTTAGCTGCACTTCAGTCTAAACTATGTAATGAAAAGTAGTCAGGGGCCTGGAAGTCTTGGCTGTACCAGCACACTAGGAGTTCAAGAGTTCTTCACACACTATGAAGACCTTTGGAAATTATCAAAGGAACTTTTTGGTTTTCTAGATTACAATTTTTTGGAATTTGCTACATGATGAATTTTAACATATTTGGGGATTTTTATTCCAAATACAAAGAACATCAAATTCCAAAATTTCCTGTGAAACAGACTCTTTGCACAGCTCTAGTTGCTTTCTTCAAAAACTGAAATATCCTTCTTTAAAGCAGTATTTTTCTCAGTAGATTTTAATGAGATGCTTCTATACTAGCCATTTGTGCTAATTTTGTTGTATAAAATTGAATTATTTAGCTCAATGCAGAAAATGCTGGTGCCCTTGTTAGAACGTGTTTGCCAACAAGGGGAATTAAGAAGTATTTGCCACTCAGCAGATCTGATCAGGAGAGTAGCTCTGAGGAACTACAGAGCAGTGGCAGAGTTCAAAGCAAACCCCCCCCATAGATGGTTCTGCTTTATGGAAAAGTGTTTCAGCCTGCATAATAGCTCAGGAAATTCTTTTGCTGGCACATTGGGTATCTTCAGAGGGGGTCATCATCTTTTATAGACATTCTGAGTGAACTGTATGTCATGTAAAGAACAAGCCAGTATCTAGTGAAATTACATTAGCCCTTAACCAGGAGTTGTGTGGGATTTGACCATCACAAATCTACATGGCTTTCTGCACCAGGGTGAATTTCACACATTTTACTTTGGCTCTAACATACTGCTTTCTCTGGAGAGCACCATTCTGGTCTCTCTACTACATGGGCAAATTGAATTAATGCAGTAGCTCTTCTGCCTTGCGGAATTTATTTGGAATTTAGAAAAGGTCAGATATGTAAATCTGTGTGATTTGTTTTGTGAAACTACCTCTTTGTTTGGGACAGTTCACTATAACTGTCCATCACTGCCCAGGACTGTTAAAAGAATATGTATTTGCGAGTAATGAAGGGAGCAGATTTTTGAAAATATGAAAAAAAGTTATTTTCCTGGGAGCAGTCTATTAGATAGTGGAATGGACTTTTTTAAGAACTATACTAAGCTCTCATGATTAGATGGGCTTATAACTCAGTGTAGAGTAGACAATGTACTGGAAAAACGATGATAACTCCATGAACTGAATTCATGTTGATCCCAGTATGCTGGAATTAAGAAATATCACAAATCTTTTCTATCTGTGACTGCTGAGGACTGACAAAGAAGGGTTTTTATAGCTCAGGTCTCAGAGAAGTATAGTAAAACAGCCCTGTATAGTAAACCAGCTTTGTGCTGGGGAAAAATTTGCTCTGTGCCAATCTACACTGCTTCCCCATCCCAAGTGCTATTAATCCCTTACTTTCAAAAGCAATGAAGTATGTTCAGAAAAACATAAAGCAAAAAAAGTGATGATATTTTTAGATTTTATATGTAACAACAACTAGAAACTAATTGGATTAAATATTTTATTTAAAAAATAGCACACTTTTCTAGACTTTTTGTTTAGGTCACCCATTTTAAATATGTGTTTTTCTGTGTTTAAGTATTCATATTGTATTTTTTTCTCATTAAGTTATATGATCCCAAAATGAAGAACTTTTAATCTTAGTCTTTTAGATGATTTTATCTCTTCATTGCTAAGAATTGTATCATGGAAATACAGATAAAATAGTTTAGCTGGACAGCTATCTGATGGTGCTGTGTTTAGCTGAAACTACAAATGAGTATCTACAGGGGACGGAAATAGGGTTGGATGCCTCCCTTGAAGATGACATCTTTATGGAACATAAAAACCTAAATGTGCAGATGTCAGAGTTAAGTTCAAGTATTTTAGTACCCACATATTTAAGTACTAGACTTTTTTTCTGGCACATTTCCAGCCTTAAATCAGATGTGGAATACTTGTAAGGTGGTGGCTGATAGAGGATTTCAACAGCTTGTCAGTTTTAACTTTACATTTAAGGCTTCTGCAGGACATCCTTCTTCTATGACAGCACCAATACATTGGTAACACCTGCCTCTTTCCAGTTGATCACACCTGTTGACACTTAAGTGCATTAACAAATCAACTAATAACCTTCCTCTGGTTCTTTTTCATCTGTGTTAGTACTGGTAGCTCTGTGCATAATGAATTATGATATACAATGTATTCCTTGTTTAAATGGATTTTATTGAGTGCCAAACCTATTTCTGGTTATATTCTTAATGATACCTCTAACTCAGAAAGGATAATTCTAAGAAAAGAAAACTCTTTCACAGACATAGGTAACTTCTGTATAATTCCATCCCCAGACTACCCTATGAGTCATATATATTTAAATTTTGTCTCAGAAAAGTAGGAAAGTTCATGTTCATATCCGCTTATTTATGTCTATGAAGGAGAAAAAACATAAAAGACCTGACTTTGAAGGTTAGACTGTAGCCAGAAAACAAGGTACTCTTACCACAGTGCTGTTCGTAGGACCACAGCACAAATAATACCAAGCTAATTCCAGAGGGGAAAATATATTCACAGGGAGCAGGGTTGCATCATAAGAGCTTACCAGCTTGGATTCTGCAAGCAAGAGAGTCACAGCCAACTGATGCTACACCTGAGTTTGTACCTCAGCCATCTTGATGGTGGTAATTTATCAGGGACGGCACTGCATTGATGATGCCATGCTGCTTCCAGTTCAGCTGCTTTGGTACATCCAAGTGTGGTTGCAACTAGTTCAGAAGCCACTGCACAGATGTTTGTCAGAGCCAAGGCAAATATTAATGTCACCAGAGTTACAGGCTCAAATTTTGCTAGTGAAAATTTTAAAAATTGCTACCCAGGCACATTCATCAGAGCTATACTACATAGATTGGCTAATGACTATTGAACATTTGAAATATATAAGCTGAAAAGCAATGAGTAAAAACTGTAAGAATTGGAGAATATTGAATAAATTCAAAGAAATCATGATTAGTTTATGGATATTTAGTAAACAGTAGTTTTCTAAGTTATTTGCTGGGCATTGTTCATTCACCTCTAAGTATCATACAGTATAAATGCTATTTTTTATTTCAGCTCCTAGAACATAAAAAATCTGTGGAAACTAGCTGAGAATTTTGCAAGCGTGTCTGAATGCCAAATCAACTGAGTTAGGTTGGAGTTTATGTCCCTGAACATATTGTACGATCGGTGGATAAGGCAGGGTTTAAATATAGATTGAAAACCACAGGGTATTAAGTATCTAGGAATATTTTACCTTATGGAGTTGAAGTCTACAACTAAACTTAACAAAGAGGTAATGTGAAATACAGTGAAAAAAATAATTGCTGGGTGGTCTCTGCCACATACTGTATTGTGTGGTGGAAAAGGCTGAGAGCCATAAGAAAGATATTGGGACCAAACCTGACATACTGTATACATTAAACATCTTGGTATTTACTGTCTGAGAAAAGTTCTTTAAGGAACTCGTGGTCTGGTTAAATTAACAAAAACTTCATGGCATTATAGGAAGCTCAAAATCTGGGATGAAAATGCTAGCGTTAGCCAATTTTTTAGGTGGAGCAAATTTTCCAGAGTTACAAAAATATTGGTTTTTTGTGAAGCCAAGGAATGGATGCCATGTAAGTGGATCTCAGCCCATTTGGATAGACTTTGAAAATGCACAAATATTACTTTTTCATTTGTTCTAATTAACAGCGGTGAACTGAAAAGAGCTGCATGCAGTGCTGAAAGCCACGGCTAAGTAGATTTTGAATCATGAAGAAAATGCGGGCAAAATGCAAAGGAAAATACACAGCAGAAAGACGGGAAGTCCTATGAAACAAAATTAGTGTAAGATTCATTTGAGGTTTTTATTACTTTTTATTATTTTTAAGCGTCAGGGCCCTGAGGGTGCCACCAGGCCTCACTGGCCTCGCACCCGTCGCCCTGCCTTCCCCCCCGTCAGCCCTGCCCAGGCTCGCGTCCTGGCCCAGCCTTGACCCCTCCCTGTGTCCCAGCAGATGTCCGGGCCTGAGGCTGTCCTGGCGGGGGTGGGACAGGCCCTGGGCACCAGGCTCAGCGCTGCCATCCCGTGGGGCCTGCACGCTCCCAGCCTCGGGGAGGCCTTGGCAGGAGCGCCACGTGTTGTAGTGTTACCGAGTACGTCAGACCCACAAAATGGCGTCTGTTCCTTTCTCATCTCCTTGTGAAGCCCTGTTGGCCCACACCAGGACATCAAACACGTGCACTCACAACTTTCCTGCAGACGGGAAGAGACACCGCAGGAACCACTCTGCTTCTCCACTAGGACTAACACAGAGGCCATGTAAGTCAAAACACAGGCTTCAGCTAATTTCTGAGGGATTTCAGTCAAGCCCCTTAACTATTTACATTATGTTCTCCTCTCCTCTCGGCTCGCTTCAGTCTCCTCAGAATTACCACTCATAGCTTCATGCATAAGCACCATAGCCTTAAATGCTGAATGGAGGCAATGTAGGAAGGTTACACAGTGGATGCAAGGGAATTAGTGTGCTGCCTTATTCCTGCTGCTTTATTTTTGATTAACAGGAAAATAATGGGGTTCCCTAGCATGTGAACTGCTAGGGATAGCTCAAGAGATGTGGACCGAGGCTTGTCTTACAGCTCTTCAAAGGGCATTTACTACCTTAAATATTCTATGATTGTAATTTTTATTGAGGTTTGGTGACTCTATTCCATTTGTATGGATATCCAATTACAACTCAAATATTTGCACTTGACAGCACTTTTGGACTACGTAGTTAAATGAAAAATGAACCAAATGCAGTACATACTTTAATAACAATCAGTCTTAAGAGAATTTTTTGAAGAACAACTTCTGACCCACCAGGATTATTAAACATCCCATAGCATTTTTTGTAAGATTAGTCACAGTGTCTTTTCTGAAACTCAATTTATATTATTACATTCTGCCTCCATAAATCACCCTACGGTATCAAATGAATATAGTATTCTAGTGTCACATATTGTTGTAGAAAGTTAAAAAGCTGTCATGTTCCACCTCAGAAATGGATCCACTTTGCTAGAATGTAATGCAGTTCTATTACAAGATTTGGAACTTTTTGTTATTTTACAATCTAGTACATTTGCAAGAGAATCCATTATTATTTTTTTTGGTGTTTCTTGGTGTCCTCGTCTGCATCAGGGAATATAGAAATGATAAGTAGCAGTATTTTGCAAAGGCACTAATTTCCAGAGATTGTCCCCTTGAACTGAACACACAAGAAGGAAAACCATACATTTCCATTTGCACCAGCAAAGAACCAAGTTTCTAATTTTTCAAAACCTCCATTTCACAAGCGATGGCTACATTCTAGTTGACAGTCCCAAAAATGTGGTTATTTACTAAATACATTTTGTTTCTTGGCAAGTCTTGCAGGTGATGCAATAAATGTCACTCCTTCGGTTTACTTAATATCAAGCAAGCAGATTATTCTCCTTCTTTATTCTTCTCCTTTGACTGAGAGAAAAGCCAGCAGACTTGCTCCTCTTGATTATTATGTATCTCATATGTTTGCCAGAATGGGGATATAAACCTAGTGCTCTATCCAGATTCAAGTGTGAATAATTATGTTCTGCCTACCTAAATTCCCACTGTGATTTCATTTGGGTACAGTATATTTCTTCATTTCCTGCTCTTGGGCCTGTTTTGGCATCTATTGAAGTTAATGGAAAGTTCTCAAAGACTTTGGTGATGGAAAATGTCCATAAACTGTGGTGTACCTGTGGTATTAAACAGCTTTAGTTGACATAAGTAGAGTTGTATCCTATTATAGATTGCTTGCACTGCATGTCTTTACCAGTTGGGAAAACTCTTCACATTTCATCAACATTATGTACATATTCAAGATATAACAAATGACAATTAACATATAAGTATTCTGTTGGAGGCATAATATCTTATAAATGTTAAATTTGCAGATATATATACTTGATCCTGTTGTCACTGAATTTGAATTAAGATATTTCTTTGGACTTTAGTGAGAATATCTAGGTAATACTGTAAGAGTAGTAGAGGATAGTAGCCTTCTGAGGCATGGAAGTTCTGTTCTCTGTCTTTTGTGGATGTGTGAAGAAAAAAAATAGAAATAAAAAAGTTGTTCAAAAATTGAATTCAAGTCTTTTAAACCCCAGGTTAAACTACAATACTCCATGGCACTTCATCAAGACATGGATGCAGTTGTGAGTAATTGATGCTCTGTACTTTCTTAGCAAACTTTAGAATTTCCCCAAAATATATTTTTGCTTTAATAGCACTTCTAGAGATAAAAAGTACAGGTTTTGAACCCTTCTCAGTTGTCTCTAAGAAGTTCCTTGGAGGAGGCAAAGAGAACATGTCTCAGAGAGCAACTCAAAACAGAGGAAGACCAAATTGTAAAATTAATTCAGACCTGAGCTTTCCTAATTTTTTGAGGGAAATTGGGCCCAACTTTAATCAGAATTTATTTTATTTAGAATTTTAATAAAGTGGGGGTCACCATTTAATGAAACGAGATGACTCCAGGTTGGAATATATTTGATATGGTTGTTTCCACCTTCTTTTCTCTTGATGATCATGTTTTATAAGCTATTCCATTCACTCTCATTCTTGGGATTTTTGATCATATTCTCATGACCCGGGCCCAGGCTGGTGTAGGACACAGGCCACCTCTGTATTCCTCCAAAGTCTGTGCCATGTACTTTTAACCTTGGCCTGAGCTATCAGCATGAAAATTGCCCATATTCTAAATATACAACATTCCTTTTCCTTGGCCTTAGACAAAACTGGGAGTAAGGCTGGTGTAAGTCTGTGGTGACAGCATCACACCATTTCTCAGAAACCAGCAGAGGAATTCTGCAGTGAAGTTAGAGCAGTAGAGAGAATCTCAACGATTTAATACTGTGATTCTTACTGTGGAGTGGGAGGGTGTTTTAATTCAAGGGCGAAATGAATAGTCTTGCAGTATCACATACAGCATTTCTAATAATTCAAAAACCTTCTAAGTCAGTAGTGTGGTACAGGTAAGCAAGCCTGGTAAAAACCCTTCTGACAAGAAAGATGCTTTTTATTTTATTTAGTTTTTAAATGTTTATGCAGCTTGCTAGATTCATAACCTAGGGCAAGTTTAATTAAAGTCAATGAAGCAGTTTAAAGTGAAGAAGAAATCAGCATTAGAAAAAGTGTTGATTGTTTTCTAATTATGCTGTGGACTTTCTCTGTGATGGATTCTTGCCTTTTTAACTCTAGATAAAGCCTGATATATGCCGATGTAGACAGGAAATTCCTTCCTAAAATTTCCTTACTAGTTGCTTCTCTGGATATCTTAGCACCCTTGTGACACGATCCATTTTATTGCTTTTTGTCAGCAGTAGGACAAGGTGGATTTTATTTTCTGAAGATATTAACAACATGTACAGTTTGAAAACATGTTGGTTAATTAATCCTTTATTCAGAAAGCAAACCTGTATGATACTAAGTGTCCGGATTCAGCCGGAATGAAAGGATACCAGTGAATATGGAGAATAATATTCATTTTGAATGCTGCCCTGAACCCACCAGTGGTCTCAGTAGGATTTTGTTTTGTTGTGGCTGGACAGTTTGCCTGCAATAAAAATGGCACCCCTCTTACCCTCCGTGGTTAAATATCTACCAGTTACACGTTCCCTCCAGTTGCTGGAGAAGCTGTGGATGCTCCATCCCTGGAAGTGTTTAAGGTCAGGTTGGATGGGGCTCTGAGCAACCTGGTCTAGTGTCCCTGCCCATGGCAGGGGGTTGTAACTAGATGATCTTTAAGGTCCCTTCCAAACCCAACCACTGTGTGATTCTGTGCTTCCTTCTGAACATTTAGGGACTTGATCCAGGCAATGGGCAGTCCGCATTCCTGCCAGCTGATCATCAGCCAGGTTTGTGACCTGGCTGACTTGCTCCTTTAGAACCATTCATCTCTTTAGGAATGGTGGATTGAAGTACTTTCTAGGATCCACCCTGTGGTACCACTGAAGCACAGAAGGGATGATGACAGACTACTTGACTGTCCTAAGGCAACAGTCCAACATCCCAGGACAGCATTTGGGTTGGAAAAGACCCTTAAGATTATTGAGTCAAAACATAAACCTAACCCTGCTGAGTCCACTACTGAACCATGTCCCTGAGTGCCACATCTGCACATCTGATGTGCAGATCTGTGCTCATCTGATGCTGAGCACAGGCCCCAGCTGCAGTTTTCTCCAAGTTAGGTTGCAAGATCAGGCACTCTCAATTTCAAGGATGACCCTAAAATCCTAAATCAGCTTCTGTCAGGTGTGTGTTACAAGAACATCCTTATTTACAAATCATGTATTAGTTTTGCCTCATTTTGCACACAAGAGTGATGATTTGCAAGGAATAAGGAAGGTGTTGAATAGTTCTTTTTAACTTCATTGTCTAGTCTGTAGTCTTAGGCCTTATTTATTGTTCACTGTGCCAGCTAATGTAATCCAAATCTGCACTGCATTTGAAATTTCTTTTTACTGTTTTCAATGGCATTCTTCATTATAGAATTGTATGAATTCTTCCCCAATGAGTTTTTCTGTATGGGGGGAGCAAGAATATTATCCCCATTTTATAACTGGGAAAGTGTAAATTTGCTGAACAGTCGTAAGAAGTCAACATGACTAAAACTCGTTTTTTTGTCCTCTCAGTCACATCTCATGTCCTTATGTTACTATGTTATGTGTAAGGATAAATAGGAATTTTGACTTCTTGTCTTTCTGTCATTCATTATGTAGCCTTTGCCTGTTACACCATCCTTTATTTGGGCAGTCCTGACTCTTTCATCCTTGCACATTGGGATTTCCCTTTAGGCTCTCATAATTTTCACTGCTCATATCTAGACATTTCAACTTTAGAAAGAATAAGATCAAAAATCTGTTTGACTGTCCACCACACATATATAAAAAGAATATTTTAATCTGAAATATGTCTTTTTAAAGCAAAATAGATTCCACAAAATTGCAGCAGTAGGGACAGTCTCAGTGCTGACTTATTTGGTCCTAGGACTGAGTAATCTTTTTCAGGAGCAGTGAATGTGTGTGCCATCAGCCAACTCTGACAGAGGATGCTGGCTAATTTTGTTGGTGGTGGTTTTATGAAACAAAATTCTATTTTTAACAATAATTTTGGTGGTGGTGGTTTTATGAAGCAAAATTCTGACTGCTGAAAATTAGACTAAGCAAATTGAGCTTAGTTTGAACAGACCACTGCAGGGTCTGAAATGGTCCTTTGCAGTGATTAGGGCTTGATTTAAACAGTCGTGCAGAGGCATATTCCAGCATACAGAGTGCATATTCCATATCTAAACCACTCAGTGACTTGTATTTATTATTCAAACTGGCATTCACTTATGTGAAAACGTTGTATTTAGATTGGAAACAATTTTAAATAATTAACATAAATATATCCATTCCGGCAACAAGCTATTATGTAAGTAACACAAGTAAATTTGGGAGAGCTACTAATAAGGTGGATCAGTGCACTCCTGAAGCCTGGGCCAAGCATGCTGCTGATGGTGGTTAGAAAATGGTGTTCACGGCTGTGAAAATTAAAGGCAGGGCCTTACCATTCCAGAGGAAGCCAAGTCCTTGAGCAATTGTAGAATTTCAATGATGTGGCTTGCTACAATTTTTCTTTGGTGTAATTCTGGTTGCTTGCAATGACTCTTTTTCTTTTCCAAACCATTACAAATTTGGACACTGAATGTCCTGTCACCGTGGATCGCTGTGATCACCCGGTGACTGATGGTGCATGGTCTGAGTGCAACATCACTGTTCCAAAACAGCTCAACAGCTAAACAGAAAGGCAGTATCATGAGAAACTCCTGCTGACAGCAGGTACTTCTGTTTTATCTGAGAATAATTCACTGAGTAGATAATTGGTGAATTCCCAATGGGAAAAAACTTGATTCTGTGCGAGCATAGGTTACCAAATGTACCACCATAAAATAATTGATTTTGTGATATATCAAGTAGGGACATAGTTGAGACTATTGAACTTTTCACTTAGGGCCTCAGGGTGAACTTGAACCAAGCTCCCAAAGGTGAAGAACCAGTGCTTGACATGTGCAGGGTTTTACACTCTTAACAGCCTCTTTAACTTTCATTTTGCACTGCTTTCACCAAGATCTAGATGTGCACAGAGTCTCATTAAGATGGTTGAGTTGTCATTGGAGATAATCACCAAAGGAATGTGTTATAAAAGGAGAAAAAAAGTATGTCTAGGAAGTCTGAATAATTTTTTTATGCTGTTGTTTTAGTGAAGAGGCTTTGGATGCTGATAGAAAAGTTACTATAGCTATAGGGCACATTTAATTGCATTTTAGAAACTTCTTTTAATCCTGTAATAACAAAAAATTAAATCAGTGCTGACATTTTTTTGTTGCCAGAAGAAGGTAGTAAAAGGGTAAAGAAATAATTGTTAGTTCTGAGAATATAATTAGCAACTTTAATGCTTTAATCTAAAAAATGCATATTTTGAGCCTGGGTGAATGATTAAAGAAAAGATATTGAGAGCCTTTGAAATTTCTAACTGTTTGTTTTTAATTGTAAATTATGATCACTATAATTAGCTCATTTAGTACATTTATAATGTAAACAAATATGAATATACAGAAGTTCAGTGATATATTTCAGGGCAAATAAGAGCAACATTGTGACCCTGGGCTCTATTTATTAAGCCTTTCTTGTAGTGTTTGGCACTGCTTCATTCTTTCGTACTGTTTTTTTCCCCATTTTTTTTCCAGAAGATAAAAGAAAGCCACGCATAATATTTTCAGGGCTCTGCTGAGGTCTTAATGCATCTGGAACTACACCGAAGAAAATACAGATAGAAATCTGGTCCTTTTTGGGCTCCATTTAACTATCACTCTGAAACTTTTTTATAGCTAGAATTTTTATCATGTTAAAAAATAAATACAACATGTTTTCTTAAACACTAGGCTGTTAATACTGAGCAATTAGATGAACTGAAAAGAATGTTATTTTTCAGGTAGACGACTATATCCATAGCTAGATATCAGCAGAAATGCAGTGTGTCTGATGCTGCCTGTCCTGTCTCCTCATGATGCACTTTGTGTAGCATCCTGGGACTGGGGTTCAGAAATCTGCTCCTTTCCTGATACACTGCCCTACACAGCACAGTAACACAAACAGGAGCTGTCTGCCTGACTCCCTGCATGCTAATGGAAACACTTAATGAGTAACAGGATGTTCTTCCCCACCAAGTTCAAAGATTAAAATTTGGGGTTTAGTCTCACCATTATTTTTGTAAAAAAGCATCTTTTGTTACATTTCCAGAGCTCAGTTATCGTGCTGCGACACACTGCATCCAGTTCTGATAAGTCATGGAAAGTTATGATTAGTTAAGCTCCTTATGAATAGAGAAGGCTTCTCTGAAGGTTGAAACTGGCCTCTAACTTGAGATTTTAAATCATTGTTGAAGTGTTTTGACTAGGCTGCCTTTGTGTACACTAAACAGTTTAAGGTTACTTTTTAATCCGGTGGCGCCTGTTTTATGATGTACACTTGCTGCAGATTGAATGTTGTTCTGTTCATCACTGCCAGCTGTCTCCTTGGGATCCTCCAGTAACTAAGTTGTTTTATCTCAGAGGAATGAATTGTCAATACCAAGCAAATAATAACTTTTCTGCTGAATTCTCAAGATTTAAAAAAACCCTCTTCTTCTGTTGTATTTCCCTTATAATGTAAAATATATTGTGAGGGTTAGTTGCTCTGTTCTTGCACTGTGAGCCTTCAGGAGTTAAATGTTTACAGCATGAGACAGAGGTAGAAGAGGTACATATTGCAGCAGTGTATTCACCACATTCTGTGGATATTTTTTAGCTGAAGCAAGTAAGCCCTGGTTATTACAGCTGTCACGGTGACATCTGATACTTCAGTATCAGTGATTTCCTCACCCACCACATGACCCTGATCACTACCATGATTCTCTGTCCACTATTAAATTGGGAAAGGTCTTGGCCCTCCAGGTGCTGTTTCAAGTCTGAAATAGCAACTTGTTGTCACGCTCTCCCTGCCTAACTTATTGCTTAAGGACCCGGCAAACATGTTTAATGCAGGCAGGGTCTCGTGCAGCAACAGGGCAAAGAACGTGTCCTGTGTCTGTTACATGGCTGGTGCAGAACAAGGGCACTGAGTGTGCATGGGTCGTTAAAAATGAGCAAATTCTGAAGTGAATTTGATGCTTAATCTCAACAATTATATTTTTGCACTTTTCTTCTTTTAGGGAACACGCTTCTTGAAAGTCATGAGAGGTATCTTGAAATTTCACAAAGGAATGGGGGCGTATAATAGCTTGATAATTTCCATGAATCAAATCTGGAAAAATTTAAAAATATTGTCATACAAAAATTCAGATCCAAAGCAGGGCTTTACTGAATTAGGGAATAATATGAGCAAACAAGCAAAACTGTTTCATGGATATATAGTTAAAAAACCCTAAAGCTCTAAACCAAATGCCAAAATTGGCTTCCCATGATGCACATTTTTCTCTCCTTATTATATACCTTACTTATGGTAAGATTAATTTAAAAGTTGCTTAACCTAGGCAACATTAAAGACTTAGATAGTAGACTTTTCTATACAAGTAGTTAAGACTTATCAGGCCTACCTAATTTTTAGGAATGAGGCATTGGAAAAGATTCTGTACTTAAGATAACAGAACTGGCCCAACTGGCTGTTGCTTTGTACATTGTACAAGCTTTGACTCAGTGGTTGTCAGATGTTTCCAGCCCTGAATGATTGTCCTTTTTTAGCCCTCAGTTGTTAAATTCATGTAAACTGGTATGTGGGGCTTGACAACCAAAAACCAGGGTTTGTATATTGAAATTCAGCTGCATCTGGATTGAACCAGAAATTACATAGATGCCATGCCAGAGTAATAAAGAGGTTGAATAACCAGCTTCTGTAATTTTTTGAGTGATTTTAGGTTCTTAAACATAGTTTTGCAAAACTTTTTTTTTTTTTTTTTTTGCTTTGATGGATGTGCTTGTGAGCGTCTGACCTGCAATTCCTCCACTAATGCAGAGGGAGAGGCACTTCTGGCCACCTTTGCTAAGGCAGTGCTGAGTTTCTTAGAGTGACCCCCACGATCAGGAACTTAACAAACACAGCTGCAGCTGTGTTTTCTTTGAAAGAGAACTATCCACACTTTAATACTCTTTGCAATGTGTTGTGGATTGTAGTTGCAAATACCATTTTTTATGGCATGAAAAGTCCTCCCTTCATGTTTTGTCAGAAGCATACATCCGTTTGTAATGATATACATATATAATATGTATATATAGTGTATATTATATATATATAAAGTGACTTCATAGCTCATGTTAAGATAAGGCCATCCTTTAAAAATAAAACCTTACAAAATTTTATATAGTTGTAAACTAAAGTTATGAAGTTATATGTGAAGTTAAAAGATTTTAAATGCAGTTCTGCTTATCTTAGTGGAAAACCAGATCAGAAGTTGTCAGCAGAGTACTTTTAGCAAAGTTCTGTCATGACTCTGAAGACGAAAAGCAAGATAGACAAGGATTTAGAGCTAATGCAAAGATGCAAAAAGAAAAGGGAGTGTATGTGTTTCCTCAGAGAAAACCATAAAACAAAATGTAAAAAGTGGGAAAATTAAGGTGTGTCCACTCTGAGCATATGTTTGACATTAACCTATAACAGGCAGGTCTCTGTTAAATGAAAAACTAGAGTTCTGTTGAATAAGGGACACATACCAAGCCAACCGGACTGGACAAAAACTTGTTGCCCTTCTATGGAATATCCATAATGACTGAATGTTCTCTATGCATCCTTGATCAGTTTGGTGTCTGGATCTACACTGTTCTTTATACACAGAGATGTCACACAAACCTAATTTTTGGAGCTAGAGGTGGGATTATGTGGTTCTACCAATCCTCCTAAATCCTAACACTTAAAGAGGGAAAAACCCTCATTGTTTTAATTTTGTTTTCTTAATAAATAAATAAATAAATAAATAAACAAACAAACAAACAAACAAATAAATAAATGTTAAAATTTGTCAGTGATTTGTCTGTGGACAAACACTGGGTTTGATACTGCCATTAGCAGTTTAGGGATGAAAGGCTTTGAGTGTTGTGCTCTCTGGAGTATAACTCTGTGCTTGTTCATTTTCACTTATGAGATTTGCATGTACAAAGCCTTGGTCTTCACTGTGCCCATAAGTTTTCCACAGTGATTATGACTAGGGTTCTTAAATGATACTGTAATTACCATTATTCATAGTAATGTCTTATTAGTAATAATTACTAATAGTCTTGATAATCCCCTGAGGAAAAATACTGTAGGTTGAAAGCCAGAGATGGAGACATTATAACGAAGAGAGACTCATTCCTTGTGTCCTTCTTGTAATGAAATAATTTATTCCCAGCTTTATTTGTGGGTGATGAAGAGATTTCTGAAGAGAATTCCCTCAAAACGACCCTCTGTGCCCACCTGCAAAGCCCCAAAGGTTAGGAGTGAAAGAACAATCAGGCCTGTGCTCTGACTACTGTGAATAATTCAAGCAGAAAATATACTATATCCAATCTTCTGTCTCTCCTTCACTTTTTCTTCATCTTAATTTTCATGGTCTTCTCTGTTTCCGTAAGGCTGTAGTATGTGGTAGACAAAAAGTATAGTATTTATAGCTTGGTAGACAACATCTTCCCAGAAAATTTTCGGAAAACCTCCTTGGTTTTATATTCTTAAATTCACTTTTAAAAATGTGCACAAAGCTCTGATTGTGTTTATCTATGGCTTTAAAAGAACAATAATCAAAATGAACAGCATTCTGTGATCATGCAGTCTTCAGATCCAGTAACAAAATTCTTACTCACTTATACAAGTGCACCTCTGTCCAGTGGTTTGTCCCACATATACAAAATGTGCCTGCAGCTCTTGGCATCATGAAGAGCAGAGAGAGAAATATTTCTCATTGGCTGGGAAGGCTCCGTGCAGATGAAGTAACGCAATCCTGAACGGTGTGCTCAGATTTTTTCAATAAAGGTTTTTCGTCACTACAGAGCTTTATATAACAGCAGGAAAGGCAAGAAAGGAAATTAGAAACACAGCTGAGACTACATCTCATACTTAATAATGGCCTAAAATTCTTACTGTTTATTAAAACTAACACCCCTTGTCAGGGTGTTGATCAAAAATTCTCTGCAGTCTCTTTACTTTGATCTTTTCATTTTACAAACCATAGATATTTGTTGCCATTTCCTTACTTAGTTTTATGTCTAAAACCTTGAAACTCAAAGCTGCTTTCCAATAATGTTGCATGATAAGGAGTAATCCTGAATTCATCGAGCCAGCAAACTCATCACTAAACAAATTTGTCCACTCACAAAGAAAGGAGAATTTTGGTGTAACACAAACAGAAATGGTCAAAGATGACACTAAAAAGGATGTTTTAAAAACCCTGTCATCTCTATGAGTCTTATGCTTCTACTGCTGTCCGGTCGGAGTATGGACATAACCTATTCTAATGTACACATTTACCTTTTGTTTCAGCAGCTCCCCAGCTCCTGCACATGCAAAACATTTGAATTTCCTGTTGGCTCAGAGGTGAGATTTATAACATTTATTAAAGTTGCTTTTCACCGTGAGTTTACTGGGCAGAAAGCCTAAGAGGGCCTTTTTTTTAAGGGGATTTAATTGCTTGAATTTACCGGAGGGGTGAACATTGTGCTTTCTTTGCAGCACCACTATCCACTAAGATTTCCAGGTGTTGAATTTCCCTAGAGGTTCCCTATTTATTGAAGGAATTCATGAAATATCCATCTATCCAGAGCCGGAGCTCCTACCATCTCTTTCCCATTCATCGTCTTGACTTTGTTTCCTTCACGGCTGCTTTTGAATTTCTTGATTGACCCTGCTCATTTCTGTCCGTTCCTCTCCATGAATGTCCTCCCTCCTCTCTGCTTGAGCACCTTGGCCATTACAAATGGCCAGACTCGCTCAGAACTGAATGTGCCTGAAAGCTTTTTGCTGTGATGTGGCTGCTGGTGCAGAGGGACAGTTCTGTGCCAGAAGGACACTGGTGCTTGTTAGCAGGATGGGACGGAAGATGAACAGAGCACAGGACAGACAGGACAAGTAGAGGGAAGGGTGGAGAGCGAAGAAGTATTTTGCAATGTTTAAAGTGAAAACCTATAAAAAGCCCTTTAAAAATCCATGAATGGACTTCTCAACAGATGGCAACCCTACTGTCAAGCGGGCCCAAGGCAGGCAGACCATAATTGTTAGCAAGTGTATTGTTAAGGGAATTTACTAATTTATTGATGCAGCAGCCGCTTCAGTTGAAGAATAAATTGGAATATTTTGGTGCATTTCCTTTAAAAAGTCATCCGCTTTTAAGTCTATGTATTAAAATTACATAGTCTTAAATGGGGGTCTCCTTTGCTAAACAAAAGATATGCAAATTACTTTTCAAGATTTATATTATGATAAAAACCGAAACACAAAAGAGACATTATCTTGCAAAAATGTAAAAGTACATTGCTTCATGAGTCTATAATGATATAATGTGATGTTGATGTAGTTAAAGATGTCAGAAGGGAGACAATGACCTTAAAAGTTTAAGGCAGACACATTAATATTGATTGATTTTTAAGAGATTAAACAGCAAGAATATATCTATACATAGCCTGGATATTGGATTGTTTGAAAATTTGAGATGAGATACAGAACATTTTGGTCTTGTAATGCTTTAGACCTAGTAACAAGAACATGCTTTAAATGCAGCCATTTGTCCTACAAGAAACTGGATGAAGATTTGCCTTGAATTTATCAGACTGTGAACTATTTCTTGTAAAAACTAGCAATGTTTGTCAAAGCTGGGTGATTATTTCTGGCTTAAGCACAAATACTGGTCTGTCATAGGAGATGTCATAAAAGTCCTAATGTAGGTTTTCTTGTTTGGTTGGTTTTGACCCTGTTCCATATCTGTGTATATCTGTATGGAGTCTTACAACTATTTGATATACACACACACATACACATATTCCTGTAATATATTGAGCACTGTAAAACCTCAGCACTTTCTGACCTTGAACCAAATAATGTGACTGCACATCAATCATGTCATTTGTTTTTCCTATTTTTTCACAGAATTGCAGCATCACAGAATAGGCCAAGTTGGAAGAGACCCACAAGAATCATCGAGTGCAACTCCCACCCCTGCCCAGAACCATCCCCAAGAGTCACACCACGTGCCTGAAAGTATTGTCCAAACGTTTCTTGAACTCTGTTGGGCTTTGTGCTGTGACCACCTCTCTGGGAAGACTTTTCCAACACCCAACCACCCTCTGGGTGAAGAACCACTTTCTAGTATCCAACCTAAACCTCTCTGGCACTACTTCAGGTCATTCCCTTGGGTCCTGTCACTGGTCAGCACAGAGGAGAGGTCAGTGTCTGCCCCTCTTGTTCCCCTCACAAGGAAGTTGTAGCTGCAATGAGGTCTCTCCTCAGTCTCCTCTTCTCCAGGCCGAACAGACCAAGTGACTTCAGCTGCTGCTTATATGGCTTCCCCTCAAGGCCCTTCACCATCTTCATTAACCTCCTTTGGATGCTCTCTAATAGCTTAATATCTTCTTGTTTAAGTAAGTTTAGGCTCATTCTTATATCCATGCTTATGCCAGCAAAGTCATGAAGATATGTGCTTCTCATTGAGGGGGAAGGTGCTAAATATTGTGGTATTTATTATTCCCTTAGGGCAATTCATTTTATCATCTCAGGCTGATGAAAGTTTCATCTCACAGATGAGCTGTATACTCTTAATGAGACTTTCACTAGCCAGACAAATGAGGATATTGGTCACTGTTGACCCTTTAGACTTCTAGGAACCAGGCCACAAATGCCTTGGACACAGCAATTAAGAATTCAACTTGCAAGAGAGAGCAGGTGTGACCTGTATGACTTGGACCATCTTGCTGAGAAGAGATCCTGAAGCATTTTACAAGCCGAAGATTTTCATTCAGAATCAGACCTCACAAAACATGAGGCAGATAAACCTAAGGTGTAGACCACATTTATAGAGCGGTTATTTTGATATCACTTTCCAATGAATCATTAGTCTTTTACCTTTTTCTCCCCACATAGGAAGGGATAGAACATCAATATCTGAAGGAAGGAGGACATCTGGGAACCTGGACTTCAGCACAGATATTTAACATAATAGAGAATTCTTGTTTTCCAAGAAGCAAAGACAAGAAAAATTATCATGTGACCACTTTGCCTCCAGATTCATTTTTTTAAAAATAGAAAAAATAGATACTTTTTTGTAGAACTATCAAAAAGCAAAGGGTCTGGGTGTCATAACTGCATACTGTTTCACCAATGGTAAAACCTGCTTTGACCCTCCGGTATAAGAAAATAGCCCAAACAGCCTGTTTAGTAAACCAGAGAAAGCACAGTGTCTCCAAAGGGCCTGGCCTAAGTGAGTATCCAGAATCCCAGCAAGCCAAGAAATTCGAAGGCAGTCAGACTTGATTAAATTATTTTTTACTACAAATCTCATTTCAGAGAATGATTAACGGGAGAAGAGACATAAATGGCAGTCTTGATCAAAGGAGCTGCTGTCAGGGTACCATCTAGATAAATTAAGAAAAGAATGCTCAGGTTTCTGTGAAAGAAGACTAATGACATTAAGTCAGGATGAAATAGAAAGAAGCAGCAGTGCAGGCTGAAATAAAAGACTAGCCTGTCCTGACAAGAAGCCCTGAGAAATTTCCTGAACTAAAAAAGTTACTGGAATTGGAAAGGAATGATTTTCTGTAAGTGCCGGGTCTTGAAGTTATTCAAGACCCAGTCGTGAAATTTACTCTTTGGAACCTGTCAAGACAAGTGAAGGAATCCTCTGGAAGCACCTGAAACAGCAGTTGTTAATATCAGCTCTATACACTGCAGCTGTTCTGCATCTCGTGTGCTCACTCTACCCAATGAGGATCAGCTCCTTCACTTAAAGTCTGAAACAGTCCCAGCTGCAGGCAAGCAAACAGAGGATAAAAGGAGAGTGTGAAACCAACAGCCAGTAAATGTTTATGTAACTCAGGGAATCTGTTTACAAGAAAGCAGGAATGGCAATCTCCCGGAGGAAGCAGTGGCCCTAGCTGAAATCTTGGGAGGACTTTAAAAGTGATCTGAAGGTACCTGTGCAAACAGATGTTTCTCAGAAGGTAGGACTTTGTCTTTGGGTATACCAAAAAGGATTTCAAAAAAGTAAATTACAAAACCCCCCCAAACCCGTTTCAGTGGCAAAAGTGTACTCCTGGAAGTCTAATGTTTAAACCAAAATAAGATGCCCCATTTCTCAGGAAACATTGAATTGTTGTTTAAGTGTTGACTTAGTTTTCTAAGAAACGCTAGCGTTCCTAGCTAGAGGAGCAGATCTTCCATTAGAAGTTTCCTTGCCTTAGATTTAGATTATAATATAGAGTACATTTTTGCAGACAAGCACTTAGTGTGATCAGTACTAAAACTGTATGAGATTAGCTAATGTACTTTTCTGTGATGTGCAAAGTGAATGCCAGGACGCCCCATTGTACCTGACTGCAGTAGCATGAAGTTATGCTTCAACAGCCTTCCATTGTAATGTAGCATTTTGAAGGCAGGGAAGCAGTCTCTGGGGTGTTGCACATCAGCAAGAAATTATTTTTGAAAGTAGGAAATAAAGGAAGAGTTTGAACTGATGTTTAGAACAAATAAATGGGAGCAGCAAAACTTTTTGTAGTGGTATTACACGCCGTCATAGAACAATAGCTAAATGAAGCATGTATTTAAAATTTGGTGAGAAGCTTTTGTACGTTTTAGTTCTGTTTGGCTCAGCGGGTGTGCTGCACTTTAGACTTCAGTCTCCAGAGCTGTCAATCCAACAACTTTCACAAATGCTATATTCACTTAAAAGCTGAAAGAGGAAAATAGAAGGAGATGATGTTAATAGCACTTAGCACTTATATAGCTTTCCTTCCTGAAAGTACAGTGCAAACATGAGGTAATTAACAAGTACTTTGTCTTGGAGATGCAAATGTGTATCTAAACAACCTTTAAGCATAGAGAACACAGACACCTAAGACCAACCTATGCCCAACTGCACATTTTCATGTGTAAATATTGCAAAGTGGTATTTATGGTATCATTTCTCCGTGTAATCAATCAGGAAGTCCAGCTTGTGGAAAACAACACAGTATATTTCTGCATGCAGGGCTCCTTCACTGTGTGAAGAACTTACTGTAATGATTTCAGGTTTTATTTGATGAAGTGCCTAATATAGGTAACCACCAGAAAGTTATACAAGGGGGTGTGGTGTTAAAGTCAAAATATGTGATTTAGTTGCACAGATGCACCAGTTATTCAAACTGCCAACAGCCTCTGTAGCAATCCTGCTGTGCATGCTCTTCTCCATCAGCTCCAACATCTACCAACCTGGCATTAGGTACTCTGAATATGTTGCACAATGTCTTGTACTCTTGGACAGATAGTTATCCATCTATCTGCTTGCTTAGAAAGTTCAAAATCTTAAAAGGAGAGAACCAGAAAAGAGAGGTTCAGCTGGCACTGAGAGAAGGGAAATCCTTTCAAGGAGAAAAAGGGACAGATAAAGTGACTAATCTCAGACTTAACATTTTTCTAGAAATGAGAGAGAAAAATGTCTGCAGGTATGATGTGTTCTCAGTTACTTTTTTTCTGGTTAAAATAAAAGTTTGGTGGTGTTTGCAAAGCTAGAAGTAGATTCATAAGTTAATTTGTTAATTAAAGAGTTGTTCTGAGCTCTGGAGCTACCAAAGGCTGGCTGTGGATCAGCCAGGATGCAGAGCAAGTCTCCTGGGGAATTGTCTGTTTCACTCTCCTCTTTATTCTCTGGCTATTATGACTTTAAAATGGCAAATCTGTCAATTTTGCAATTTCCTCCAGTAATAGAGTTTTGGCAGAAGCTGATGCCTGTGCTGTACTGTACTCATGCACAGTTAGGTAACCAACGCATGCTCCATTTGAGAGAGGCACGAAAAGCTCCTCAAAGTTACTGCATTATAGTCTCTCTCAGTGCTGAGCTCAGCTGCTGAGAGCAGAGGAGGTGTGAAAAGGCTTGTTAATAAAAGTCTGTTTAGATTTCATTACTGTGAGCAGCCAAATCAAGACAATACAGACCTTGCCAACCCTCTGAGAATTTCAATGTTCTCTGGAAATACTTTCTTTCCTTCACTGGATACCTTTCCCAGTTGAACGTTTATGCCATGCAAGCAGAGCTCTCCCCTGCCACCTTTGAAGAATAGAGAGAATGGAGACTGCCTTCCTTTTGTAGAGAATGGAACAGGAAAGATGAAGGAAGGGCCTAATCAGACACACAAAAGAAGAAGCCTCCAGCTCAGCCTTCATTTTTCAGCCTTCTGTTTCCCCCTTGTTTTCTTTTTAAAACTAGAACAGGGAACTCCTTTGAGTTACAGGAGGAACAAAGATGACTGGTATGGAAGATGTGGCACTCTGGTACAGTGGTGTTGCAAAAATGCCAAAAGCATTGGGAAGGGGCATAACTCACTGATTGGCCCCTAGGTTGGTTATGTTTGACTCCCAGCTGGGGTTTGGGAGTATGTATTAGCAAGCTCTGGCACAGCTTTTGGGTTGTGCCAAAAGCATTTTATTGGCCAGATCCAGAGGAGTCTCCTACCAAGATTAATTGGAAAAGAGGTGCAGTCAGCCACAAAAACTCTAAAAAGATATTAAGTTCTTCTTCACAATGACTCTGACCTCTGAGCAGTGAAATCTTCTGCATTTCTGAATGAAAGCTGTAGCCATGGAGGTATCTTTGGCTGCATGACCAGCCCTAGTCTTTGACCAATTTGAGGATTTTAGTGATGTTTTTCAGATCACTATGAAAGAAAAATCCTAACCTGTGGCAGACTTGGCATGCAGTGTGGACAGGCTTTTTTTCCCCCCAGAAGATTAAACCTCTACTTTAATCACAGTGTTTTTACTTTGTTGTGGTCTTTTTAATGTTCTGCAAGTCTTAGATATTTATTAAAGTTTTTTCATGCTTAACTCTTGATGAAAGCAGATATAGGCCTCCTAAACATAAATGCTACTGTTCCTCTCTCTGTCAGCATAAACAATCACCTGAATATGCTGAATATATATATATATATATATATATATATACACATATACACATACATGTCAAACCCAACTAGTAATAAATGAAATGAAGTAGTTGCTGGGAAGCTGAGCCAGTCCAGTTCACCGTATATTCCACTGTGTTGAACTTTCATTATAAATTCAAAGTAAATTACAAAGGTCAGTAAAATCTTAGTTCACTTTTCTTTTCACTTGTCCACTTGTATTTTCGAAATAAGTCTCAAATTTAAATGATTAATGACCTAACTTAATCAAAAGGAGACTTATTCAGAGAAGAACATATATTAAATAACACATTTCCATACACATATTTTGCATCATTACTGAGTGATAACCTAATACAGTTAATTAGTACCTTTCTCCCTAGTATAACTTATTTGTCATGAAGAGTAGGATTTAGTCCTTTTCATCTTTTGTTATGTTGTGACTTTTGGTGTTATGTTTAGTGCTTGCAGTACCTCGCCCTTTCAGGAGATCCAGAAGGGTGATATTTTACTTATTCCATCATTGCAATCTTTTCTGTAGAGTTACTTACCAAAGCATTTTGTTACCTGGAGTGGTTAGTGGTGTAGTCATTGAAGTCAATATGACTTTCACAATTGATTTCAATGAGAAGAGGACTGTGTTGACTGCGACTGTGTCACCCTAGTAAAAGATGAACATTGTGCCCTTTTAAGTACCATATCACACCCATATTTTTAAGAGATCACCTGTAAAAAATGGCTTAGAAAAGGAGGGGAAGAGAGATGTGTCTGTTAGTGCAAACCTTACCTTCTGAATTCTGTTTCTTCTTGCAGGAGAAAAATAAAAAATATGAGGTATGTACTGTATATTAATATTTATTCAAACTGTCTTCTGATGCATTGCCTTTCTGATGCTACATGGTGTTCTCCTGCACTATTTCCCAGCATGATGGCTAATGTCCTGCTCTGAAAATTATCCATTAAAATTTTATCAATTTTGTGTTTTGGTGAGACAGTATGAGGAAATGCCACTGGAAAATTAGATTCCTGTTTGACATCGGGCGCCCAGTCAGCAATCCAATCCCATGTGTTTCTACTGAGACATTAGGATTTGATATAATTTTGGGCAGAAAACATTTTAAAATGAAACAATTGAATTTTCTAGATGGTCTTGGGGACCACTTAGCTTAAGAGAATACACTTACAAATCAAAAGCCTTTCAATCATTCTAAATATTATTTGGATGATATTTGCTTTATGTGTAGTAGCAGTTTGAATTTGTATTGAATGCTTGACTGGCTCGTGCTCACATAGATGATGTATGAAATTATTATTTCATATTTTTCTAGTGTTTGCATTGCAAGTGACATCTGGCTGACAGGAAGCTGGAGAAATGGGATATGAAGTGAATGCTGCAGTTACCACAGTATCATATTTATCAAAAGGCTTAAGGTTGGTCTGTCTTTGTTTAACATGTGAAACTAACAGCAATGAATAAGAAACAGCACTTTTTTTTTTTTTAAACTGAGCTGCTTAGAAAATGAAAATAGATGAAGAAAAAATGTTAATGGTATTCTGTTGATTGAATTAATTTATGTTGACAGTCATGCATACTGGCTGAAAGACAGTTCTCAGCTTGTTTGGAGGGGTTGGTTTTGTTGCTATTACGCCTTTAGATTTTGGTTAATGTTATATCATTCGTACATAGTATATCACAGATAGGGAAGTCTGGAACAAGCTACTGTAGCAGACTAGCACAGTTATTTTTAAAATAAAAGTGTTCAGCTACACAAGTTTAAGGGTGGGTTTAATTCTAATTGCATAATGACTTTGAAATGTGCCTATTGAAATCCTTTCTTTAACCAAACTCAGACCCTAACACATTTTCATTCGGCCCTTGTACTTGTCTAATAGTAAATTGTTTCTTGACTAGAATACAGGTTTCAAAAATTATTCTATTATTTTACAGTTTGAAATGTGGTATGAAAATTTATGATTCTTTAGAAATACGACTTCAGCCTTTAAAAAAGGCATTTTAAAAATGCATGTGGTTTGGGAGGAAGCTCTGCTCTTGTGTTACAGAACAAAACCAAAAGTGATACAGTGAAATGTCCAGCTTCTGGCCATGCCCTGGCTTCTACTCTGACTAGAGGTGTCTCTTGGACACTTTTTATCACTGCCTTGCTATCTTTCATCCTTGCTGGTTATGAAGAATGTGGAATTTGTGTGAAGGAAACCCACCCTAGAAAACTCCTCTATTATTTCTCAACTATCCTGGAAGGAAGGAATTTTGGGGCTGTATGGATGTGCTGTTCAGAAGAGAAAAGCAAGAAGAGATTGTACAGGGATAGTGGGGTGGGTAGAACAGACTAGGAGGGGAGAAGTCTGCCTAAGAAAGACAGATGTCAGACTAAATAATCGAAAAATAATTGCATCTGTACTGTTGCCAAGTGATTTTCTGATCTATGAAGTTATCAAACTGAGAGTATTCAGCATCTTCCAGAACTTGGACCCTTCCTTTTAAACAAATAGACAATCCAGCTGTGTGGTCCAATTCACAGGTAGAAAATACTAACAGTAATTTTTCTTTAAGTCTGCAATTGCAAGGTCTAGTTGGGAAATTTAAAAAAAAGACAACAAAAAAAACGGATCAAAATTAAAAGAATTGAGGGCAAGAAATACAAAGAAAAACAATCCCAAATTGTTCAAAGAGGAAAATTTTATTCCCCTAAGTGAACCTCAAGAACTGCCCATCTATTTACTGATGGTATAGGGAGTTTTCCTGTCCTCCCCTGTTAGACACCAGCAGTGTGAATACCTTCACTCAATTTTTCTCTCTGCTTTTGCAAACGTCTCCAGTCAATAAAGGCTGGACTTTTTCTTTGCCATACTTGCCTTTCCTTTTTGTTTTCTTGACAGACAATTGAGCAAAGATCACTGAGATGTTGATCACTTCAGACCAGCTAAAAAGAGTATCAGATTAGAGCATTCAGAGCAGTAAGTGTTCTGGGTGTAGCAATGACAGAAACAGAAATGATCAGAAAAGCAAAGAGCTGATGCTGCAGCACAGTCTGAGGCTGGTTTCCTAAGCATTGCATAGTAGTTCTTTGCAGCAATTCTTTAACCATGCAGAATTCTATATATCATTCATTGGAATATGCTTTGCAATTTTAGATAAAGATCACAAAGTATTTACCTTATAGTGGCTTTGGATGTTGTGGCAAAGAATTTGTCATGAGGAAACATTAGGTACCTTGTCACTTATGAAACAAAAAAAGAGAGCCTTTCTGAATGGGTACTGGTCACTGTTGCGATTCCCATGTGCTTGGATGGTTTGTTGTAGATGGATTAATATAAAACATAGTTTGCTTACCTGTTTTCCATGTTGTTATTTATTCTTTCTGAATATGACACCTTTTCTTGGGTTCCTTTAAAGCTCAAGAGAATGGATATCTATCATGCCTAAAGCATGTTACTTTGTTTTTCTGCAGTGAATGTATCCAAACTCTACTTGTGGAAGAGGTGGACTCCGTGGGCCAGGCCCCCTATCTAAAATTTTTACTTACTGTGTCTTTTCTTACTGACGGAATGATTCATATACAGACACATACAAGATATCTTGAACCTCTGTTAAACAAGTTTGCAAGTGTTGCTGCCCCCTGTTGAGCTAAAATCACAGAAGTCTTCAATATATTTTTTTCACTTTAATTCAGCTTTGTGTGTTGTATTATGCTACATAGTATTCTGTCTCTACTTTGTGGCATATGAAACAAGGCTGTCCTGGTTTTTAGCCGATGTTATTTATGGTCTGTGATGATGTACACGTCTACTTCTCTGTCTACCTAGCCACACACTAAGATTTTATCAGCTGCTGGTTAAGATTGTTAGACTTCTTGTATGCCAACACAAACAAAGAGCAAGGAAATAAGTGGTTAAGTAATTCAGCACCCCATTTACACTACTCTCATCAGCTCTCTTTCTCAGTCTCAACTACCTCACTTCAGTGACCACAGTCGCACTGTTTCCAGCTTCATCCTGATCACATTAGTTTCTTCTGTCTACTATTCAAGACAATGTTTCTTTGGTTCTGCTCCATGATTTTACACTTTCTATCTTGAATATTTGTACCCCAAACTAAGACATCATTAATTAAAAATTAGGAGAAGTCTGTAGATGATGGTTATTTGATAGACTGCAAGTTAAGAGCCGAGAGTCTGTGAAACACTTCATTGCATTCTTTAGCATTGTCCTTTGTGTGCTGAGTAGTGAAGCCATGCTTCTTCTTAATAGTTTGCATTTACAGTCTGTTTCACACAACAAGAGTGGGTCAGACTTCCTCTATTGCTCTTTTGAACTTTCCTCAGCCTGTGGAGAAAACCAGGTTGGTCAAAGGTCTGATCCCTTTGAAAGAGGAATTTTGGCACTTAGTTCTGTGGGGGTGAAGATGAAAGTGAATGAAGGATACTCAGTATAAACAACCTTTGCTTTTCAAGAGAAGAGTAGGAGCACCTTCATATACTACAGGAACAGAGTTCTCTAGATCATGTTAATGTCAGTTGAAGTACTTGCAAGTGAATTTTGAAGCAATTTTAAGGAGTGATTTGTATATATAATAAGAGCCAGAGAAAAAGTATTCACTTTTTGTTTAATGACTTAAACTAGTATTAACTGTGATAGACTTATGAACTGCCTGAGACACTTCAATACAATAGCAGACACTGAATATATTTTTATTTAAAGTTTGCTTGGCAAAACACGGCAGGAAGGGGAAAAGAGGCAAATGGACATAAGCACACAAAGCCATGAACCTGAGGGTTTTTTCCCCCCTCCCTTTTATTCCCAGTTCTTACCTCTGGAACAGTCTTTGGATAAACAGCAATCCTGAGGTAATGTACCATAATAGCAAAAGCTCTCTAAAGAGGGTGGAGTGGAAAAGAAAGGGGAGATTCTATGATGATAAATAAAGTCATTTCCCTTCAGCTTACCTTCACAAAGTTTTAGGGTAGTTTTAGAAGAGTGTTGTAAAAAAGAATGTTGCCTGCTTGAAACATTGCTTTCCCTAAAGGCAACACACTAGTGTATTGGAAGATACTTGTCCTCCTAGATGAGAAGAATTTCAATTCTTGACCATGGACATCCTAGGCTGGACTAAACAAAGAGTGTGGAAAGACCTCAGAAAGCCATTTTTACTCTCTATTATGGCTAAATGCTGTTATGACACATCTGAAGATATTGCTGTTACTGACTGATTTTGGCCTAATCTGTTTAACATTTTGATAGAATATTTGGGTTTTTTCCCCTCTTTATATTAGCTTTGAATGGTTTGATTTCTGCTTTGTAATTGTTGTGCTCCTTTTTTTTTTTGTTGCTCCTTGTTATTTTTGTCCATATTAAGAAAAATAGACTTAATTTATAAATTTTTGGCTAGAATAAACCTACCCTGCCTACTTTGCAGGTGGTTACATAGCACTCAAAATAAAAAAAAGAATGTGTAAAGTTGCCATAATGATGGTAATAGCTGTGAATTCCAATGATGATTTTAGGGATGGAGAAAGTCCTGAGTGTATGATCCTTCCAGTATGTATGTTGGTGTCTGTTCCTTGTCTGTGGACTAATCCTTTTTGAAGCCTTCCATACAGATCTAATTTGACTCAAAGCTCATCAATCTGAGGAGCTCTTTAGTAACAGCTATTTTGAAGTCTAAAATCCTTTAGAAACACTGTTTCACCATCCAAGAAGTTGACTTTGGCTCAGATAATAGAAACCTTGTCACCTCAGAAACACAGCAATTGCATTTCATAGCTAAAATAAAATGGGATTTAGATCCTTACACCCTAACCATAGCCATGTGGTTGGAGACTGCTAAATTCACATGAGAATGCATGTATGTGCTCCTTCTGACAACTCTCCCTTTCGACCTGCAATCACTTCAATATAATATATTTTCAAAGTCATCTTTCCTTGATCAGCTGACTACAGTATTTTATCATTTTGTAGTTTTTGTTTGCTTCATGGGTGAATACTTCACCAAATTGCATTTAATATCTATTAAATTGGATTTTTAAAATATCAAATGGTTCCATATCTCATTATGTTGTTCTTCATAATTTGTTATTTCTTTCAATTTGATACCACTGCATACTTAGAACTTGATTTCTTTTCTGTCATCCCATCTGCAAACAGGATCCTGACAGGAGTCCTGCCTTTTGAAAACATAAACTTCCTGGGAATGACTATTACATCCCTCTTTTCTTGAAGGAAGCATTTCTATTGCATTTATACTCTTCAGGTAGTTCTTTCCAGGTATCCAAATTGTTTGTTTTTCACTTTTAGCATCTCTGATCTCAGAACTGCTCTGATGAGATGATGTGTTGGTTTTTTTGCCTAGTTGAGCTTTTACATTTACATCTGTTGGCACATACTTACACTGTTCCACGTGCTCTTTGGCTCCCTTGGTTCTTTGTCAGAGTCAATGACGGTGTTGAAATTTTGGCAGAATATTGAAGTAGATAACACAACCCACACTTCTGCTTTTTTCAGTGGGTCGGCTTCCTAAAGACAAAAACTGCATAGTTTTGCAAAGTTATGGAAGGAAGAGTTGGCAAATCATAAGAGGTGTTGCTCATATTCTGTTCTGTTTCTTAAACTATGAAGTTTACCCTATTATGTGAGACTTTGGTCTAGAGACGTAACTGTGTTTGTGTTTGAAGATACCCAGAGTACTCAGCCTACAACTACTCTGAAAATAAATATACTAATGTGATAGCATTTGAATACTCCCATCCAGAATGATTTTCTGTGTTGATACAGACATTTTCTCATCTATATTATGCATAGCTGCTGTAAAATACAAAATTAAAAAAAAAAAGACACAAAATGGTCTAAAAGAGAAAAACAGATTTTTTTGTTTTTTAAATGGAATAAAAGTATTTAAAAAAAAAAAAAGAAGTCTTGAGAAGCCACTGCTTGTTTTGTAACTATTGTGGATAGTTATCCTTCCAGTCAGGGGTGGCTGGTGCATATACTTTTTTTTTCCACCGAGGCAGCTTCAGTTTAATAACTGTTTGCATAGATGTTAGAGCAATTTGTAGACTGTGCAAATGCATGGTATAGGTATTTTAGCAGACTTGTACCAACTTGAGTGTCTAGCATTAGACATCAGATCCAAATATGCATGTGTCCAGTTAGAGTTAATGAGGTGCAATATTTTGTCGTGAACAGACTTCTTTACTAGTTACAGCACTCAGACACAAATGCTCCTGTGGGGGCACAACTGCATTGTTAGCTATTTGCAAAAGTTTTAAGGTGTGTTAATGTCACTTGAAGCTCTGTGCATAAACAAGAGCTCCCTCTAGATATTTATTTAGTTAATTTTCTTCAGACTTCAGAATTGATATGTTCTACTCAGATGCACTTTTCATGATTGTTGTTATTATCTTGTTGGTTAACTATCATGTTGTTGGTTATTGGGTTGGCACTGCTGAACAGCAATTTGATTACGATACTTCAGACTAGAAAGAGTTCAGATGAACTTTTTCCTTACATTCAATTTTTGGGTTTAATATTTTGTTTCTGTTTCCCTATGCAGTTCATTTTTTTAGCATTACACAATAAAACAATAATGCAAGTTTTATGTTTCTACATACACACATGTATGCATATGTTAGTATATGTATACTATAGTTTGAGTTTGGGGATGATGTGCTTGTGGAAGAATCTGTACCAAAGAAAATCTGAAGCCCTCCATTTACCTGCACAACATGACTACTAAGCCCTATTCCAGTATACCTTTTCTCTGCTGTCTTTCAAATACAGTCATTTTGGGTCTGGATGTGAGTGTGTATAGGTCTCTAAGGTGGCTATACCACAACAACTGCCCCAAAATGGGGCACTGATTTGTAAATAAAGCTGAGTTTCTGAATTCTAGCTGCTGTCTGTTGCATCTGAGAAGTACTGAAGTTTCTGCCTAGACTGAAGGCACTGACCTAGAAAGATAAACAGGGAGCACATGTTTTGTGCCTGTGAATTACTGTTTGTGGTTTGCTTTGATAATTTTGGCCTTCATATAGAAGTAGTCACTTGTAGACAACTGGCAATTACTTTTGAGGCTGTGGGTATAATCCATTAATATCCCCTAATTTAATGCAACCGTCCAAATCAAACATTCTTCTGTTTTTAAAAAAGCCTGCAGGTAATGAAAGCTTCAGAACATTCATATGTGTAGTGTTACAGTAGAGAAGTCTAAATTCTGTATTCAAAGGCCTGGTAAAGTCCCAAGCTCATATTAATGCCACTTCAAGCTTCTAAGGGAATATTTTGACTGTTTGCCATGGGCCCTGTTGCTTATGGAAAAGCAAGGAACTAAACTGGTGCCTGCTGGCTTTTAATACATCTTTTTAGGGGAGGCCAAAACTTGGGCCAAGGAAAATGGGGAACCCACCCCAGTGACTGTGCCTGATGACATTACCAGATGTGCCTAGAGAACAGAAAACTACATCTGTGAGGTTCTACAAATATCCACCCTGTGGAAAATGGTGGTACTGGTGGGAAGACTTCCTTGTGTCCAAGTATTTCTGATTAATCTGATATGGTAAATGTTAGGTTTTCCAAATGAGGAAACAGCTCTTTTCATTCCTAATTTGGAAGATTTTTTCCTGTGAGACCTGGAGAATATTGAGTATGGATTTCCTGTGTTATATCAGAAAATCTGACCCTATTTCAGTGAAAATGTAAAACACTGTTCTTCCATTAGTCCATATTAATTTCATTAATCCATATTACAGAGTGTAAGAAATCTCATCAGTAAATTACCTTACAATTGGCAAATAGATAGAATGGGATCCTCAAATTCATTTTTCTTACCTGGATATCAGAACTCTATAAAGTTAGACTGCAAGGTGTCTTGTGATCACTCTCATACAGGGAGATCAAACCATAAATGACTTAGAAAAAATCAGATGTAGGTAAACAGTTCAAAATGGGCTGAGGGGACTTTAAACAACTTCATTCTTCTCTGTGCTTTTAGTTGCTTCTTTGTGCAGTCAGTCTGTTAATAATCTGTTTGTGTTGTTTATTATTTCTGAATCTTAGTTTACTTAGCCTGTATATAAACTCTGTCTCCTTTTGGTATTGCTGCATCATATTTCTGAAAAATGAGATCATATTGCTATGGAAGGAAGCAATATGGAGAATGCCACTTTTGTATTTTTCCAGTCTTAATGTTCCCCTCAATGACAGGAAGAAATCACTAATAAATATAAATTTGATAACCTTCAGAAAACCTTTTGCTGAACAGTCTTGATTTCTGATTTGTGCTAGTTTAAGTCATTCCATTTGCATACAAAAATAATCTCTCTTTTTCCCATCTGTTATATTATTGATTTACATCTTTCAGGTAGTTATCTGCAATGGTGCACACAAACATTCATAGTTTAATACTGTCATTTTGAGCTGATTTTCTATAGTCTATTGAATATAAACCATGAAAAATTTAAGATACATTCCACCTTCTTTTAAAAGTTTATTACAAACTTTGGAAACGAATTGTGTTTCACAATAATGGATACCTTTACATTCTTTTTTGCTGCTCTGTATTTTTCCGACACTTGATAAATATCACTCTGTAGACCAATAAATAGTAATTTTGAAGCTTAGACCTTGATTGCTTTGTTTAGATAACTCTGTGTGTGTAACCATACCCACAGACTTTGAGTCATAGCCTGCCAAATCAGAGGACAATAACTGGAAATACTTCTTCCCAATGGCTGGCTACATGTTGCCACAAGTGAGACAGTAGGTAGTTTTAGCACGCTCCTCCTGGTTGGCAAGTACCATCACAGATGGTGTTAACCATGTCTTCGTGGTATCCTCAGCAGGTGAACTATTGACCTGCAGTCTCTGGATGGCCTTCTGAAGTCAATGGTGCATTGGAGATAGACTGAGAGTATCACCTATGTTTTAAAATGCCTCTTGAGTCATCTCACTGTGAGGGTGAGTTCAAATTAGTATGTATTAGGTACTCCACCAAAACATGCCTACTGTGTGCAGATGGAGCTCAAGTTATATGCAAAACTGGAGTTACAGCTCAAGCTGATACAGAAAGACAAAGCCCAATGTGAGTTTGAATAGATATTTGTCTCTAGTAGAAGGTAAATACTCTGAAAAACATGCTATGATTGGTATGAGACAACCAAGTCAATATAGCTAAAGTCTAGCTTGCTTGTCTGTTCATCTCTGAAAATAGCCCCTTGTGTCTGTTGGTGAATGAAATAGTTTGATTCCCCTTAATTACAGTACAGGACAGTGGAATGCACCAGCCTCCCTTTCTACATGCACAGTTCCTCTCCCAGCTCTGAGGAGCTTCATCTTAACAATAGTGCTGCACACCATTATGTCCAAAGGTAGTCAAAAGTTTGGAAGGACTTAAGGGAACACTAACAAAAATTTATTAAAAAGTTGGAATGATAAATGCTCTGTATGAGAAAAGAGTAAAAAGAAATATAAATAGGTTGGCTGGCTGACGTATTCTGGCAGTTTATCTGAGGAAGCCTCACAGTAGTGACATCTGTTAGACTATAAACATGACTGTCAATATTCAGGAAAATGGACTCTTTAAAACTTGTCTGTAAGGCTGGACTAGCTTTAGTCCTGGGTTACTCCACAACAGAAGTACTTGGGTGACTTAAAACTGGACAGATCACCAGGAGCTGAGCTTTCATTTTACTGCACTGATGAACTGCTGGTGAAGGTTTGATGTCCTGTGGTTGCATCTGCCCTAAGTCCTTGCCTTTCCAGTTGGTATTTCTAGTAAGAATAGGAAGAAGACCCGCTGTCACACCTCTGTGGTGCAGAAAGTCAGAAAACTTTGTTTCATTATAGTGGTGTCATCAGCAGATGAGGAACTTCAGAGAAGTCTTAAAAGACTAGTCTTTAAAGGATTAAACTCCTTCAATGGTAAGGAAGGAAGTCTTTAGCTGGAGAACATAAATAAACATCTTAGTATTAAAGAACTGAAGGATTACTGATCGCATACAGAGATAACAGCATATTTAGCATCTTATTATTCCTCCAGAAGGAGAAGACTGTTTCTTGATCAGACACTCTTAAGTGTTTAGTAGCAGGGAAAACTGAGGTTTAAAATAAAACACAGGTTTCCCTATGCTGTAGCCCGGCAGGGTGGGGGCTTAGATCTGAAAGGAGGAAGGCCACACTTGATCCTGGAGGGTAAGAATATTTTACCCTTTCCTTTGGGAATGGTGGAAACCCTATTAAAATGAGTAATTTCAAATTTAGACTGAATGAAGCACTTCAGAATTTACTATGGGGAACAATCCAGTGTTGGCAAGAGAATGAACATAATGACCTAATACTGTAAAGACTGTCTATCTCTATTTCCTGTAGATCTGTGAAATGTCTGACTTTTGCAGGATTTGATTCCGATGTGACCACCAAGAAAACAGAATGAGGAAAGTTTTCTTATTCTTGGTGTGAGTGTAATGTTCCCACATTTCTTTATGGCAGTCCTAATCTAAACGATCTGCAATCCTTGAGCACAAAGCCTTCAGGTTTAGCTGGGGCAGGTTGCAAACTGCTGAGCCCTGCTAAACATCCTCGGAGCTGCAAAAGGCACAGGGTTCTTAAGCTTTTATTTGAATAGGCTGTAGCTATTATTAAAATAACCTTCAAGTATTGACTCAAAATCCCTTCACACTTTGCTAAAATTGTGCCGAAATTTCTGTCATTCTCACTAATATGTTTCATTTTCTTTTCCACATGCTATACTTAGCATTGTGAGAATTTCTTCCTCTTCTACCTTCTGTATATTTAAAAACTGTTGGTGCCATTTTCCTGAAACAAATAAGTGAATTTTTCCCTTTGATCATTTTCTCTGTTCTTATTAAAAAGTACATTGCATTTAAAGCCGCCTGTTGTCTGTTGTTGTTTAAATGACAAGTCCATATCGGGTGCTTTAAAAGTTTGCAGCTACAAATGGAAATGTCTTTAACTATTTATAATCATCTTTGTTTAAATTGTCTTTACATGTAGAAGCATGGTAAGTGAGGCACAGAAAGGCATTGAAAACAGCATCTTTTTTAAAAAGTCATTGTTTTTGTGAAATGGACCCATTCTTACCAAGGACTGAGGAAGTCTTTTATTTTTGTTTGGTTTTGTTTTTTTCATCAGCATATGAAATATTTACTTGTTAGGCAGTATCAAGAATACCCATTTTCTATAGTGCTGTACCAGCCCAACCCATCAATGTGCTGGTTAATTAAGTGTGACCTAAACCAACTTGACTTGAGCTCTGCATTAAATGCACAAAACCCATTTGAGCTGACCAGCAGCAGAAGTGGTACTCAGAGAAATTGAAAAGGATTTCTCCCAAATGCTTTCTACTTACTTACAGCACTCAAGTAATGGCTGAAGATTAGCATATGACATGACAGATTACATTAAGTCATGTCTTTCCACTGCTTTATGACAGCACTATCACATTAGCTTCTTAGCACTGGCACATCGAGGCATGCAAATGTTTTCAGACCCTCTTATTCAAATCTACAAGCTGACATGGCAGCCTTGATATGATTATTAGTCATTTGAGAGACTTTAATTCACGTCATCAGATAACAGGTTCTGCTAAAAGGTTAGAGAAACTGTCTGCTTTTAATGAAGCCCTCAAAAAAGACCCTCAAAACCTCCCTGCTCACAGAGAGCCTGATTTGACTTTATTGACAAGATCCCCCTAAGAGTGAACTTGAGTTGAATAAGTAAGCAGGCATCTAGAGTGAAAAAAACACTGACTTCATTTAAAATGAGACCAAACTGAGTTGAAGTCCTATCTTTCTGCCTCCAATTTTCTCTTTCTGGTTGTATCCCAGCTTTAAAGACAAAGTGCTCTACCTGGAAAATGTTTTCAGCATATGATGTTGAATGAGGAAAGGTGGGGCAAAGACTGGCTGTGGATACCTTAGTGGCAGACTTTCATTGTTATACTGAGTGGAAGGTCCCTGCTGCTTACCACGAAGGGTTAACTGATGCCATCTTGTCACAAGGAGCTGTGCAGCACACTTGCAAATTCTGTTTGTGCTCTTTTAGTCTGCATTTATTAACATTACTTCATATTCAGATATTGTTTTATGTTAAATCATGGTGAATTTACATTCCAGTGGAAATACCTTGTAAATTAGTTACCCATAGATCAGTGGTAGTTGGCACAGGGTGAATGAGGTGAGAGGTGATGTTCTTCCTGGGCAGGTAGAAAGGAAGGTAGGCCTTTACCATTAAAAGGGATACTTGTTGCTAGAGCAGGGATTTCTCTTTGCAGGTGGTGCGGGAAAATGGTGCTGATCCCAGCCAGCATTGCCCCCAGACCAAAGATATGTGTCACAAAATTGAAAAAAAAAAATAAATCTGAGTTCTTAAAATCCCTTTTCATCCGTGTCACGGTGGCCTCTGCATCAGCAGAGCTGATGTCTAGATAGTACTGCTCAGACTACTACTGACTTCCAGAAAGCTACTGGTGTCTCTGTACCTGGAACTCATGGCAGGCTTTTGTTACCCAATCCCTTATTGTTGCCTAAGGAGGAAGCTGAAGCTTACTTGTGGGCTTTGTGAAGCACCTAGTTTAGAGATCACTTTGCTTATGCTTCAGATTTTCTCTTGATCCTTGCTTGGTTTGCCTCTTAGCAGTATGCTTATTTGGAAAGTGGTAGAGAACTGTACTTGGATTTGCAGACGTTGTGTGTTTAAGCTAATTGTTACAGCTGAGTTTAATTTTTTTCTTTGCAAAGCCAGTTCAGAGTCCCTAGTATAGGACTCACACTTTGGTTATTAGGACATGCATAGTCTGAGTTTGAGACAATGATTGACTGCAGCTGATTCACCTCGTTGTAAAGGATCTGGTTTTTACCACCTTTCATGTTGCCTCTCAGTGTCACCTCTATAGCACACATCCTCCAGGAACTCTGATTTTGTTCCTCTGGATATAAATGTGCCAAGTACAAAACAGCTCAGTTCTCTATACCAGCTTACTAAATCCTCTTGTCTTTATTTGCCTTTGCCACTCCTGCAGCTTTGGTCACAGTGGTCCTCTCAGATCCGATCAACCTGTTCTGCTTCTTTTTCCATGTCTTCCAGTTCTCTTTTTATCTGTGAAAAATCGATGGTTCTTAAGTACTACCAGTCTAATCTGACTGTATGTCATCTCATTTCTTAGGGATAAATTGACAGGATGAGCAGCAAGGCAATGGAGCACCAGCTCCTTTTTTAATGCTCCCACCCTTTTTGCCAAGAGCTTTTCTGTCCTTAACTACAGCTCCTCATCACAAGACTCCATTTCTGTGCTTTACCATCATGGGCCATCCTTTTTTTGTGTCTGCTTCACTGATTCTCCATCTCCTCTCATATCTATCTTAAGATGCATTTTTCAGCTTTGCTTATGCTTTTTAATTTCTCTCATTGGATTTATGATCAAGTACTTTAATTTATTAATCAGACAATGTCTTTGTAACTGCATTATGTAACTTAAACCATTATTTTATATAACTTTGCGCAGTGTTTTGGACCACAGTTTGTATGAAGGTTACTATGCAACAGTTACAGTGCTTTTTGCATGTTTTTTCTCTGAAACAGTAATAAAAAAAATCTTCTATTACATTATGTTATGTCATTGCTCATAAATTAATTTGCAAGACTGAAATGAAATATTTAGACTTCAGTCTTGCAGACTCTTCCACATGAGTTCTCCCACTGACCTTGAAGAGGATTGAAAAGATTTAGGCCTGTTCATGGGACACTTCAGCAACTGATGATATAGGCAAATAAGGGGGTTTGGGCAGCTCTCTCAGGTGTACCTGTGAAACTTCCTACCTATAGCAAGAATAAAGGGATACAGAATTATGATAAAAGACAGGGCATAACTGTAGCAATAGTTTTTCCTCATCACAGAGTAAGTGTAGGGGTTCTCTTACTGCAGATTATCCTTGAAGTTGTATACCAGATTAGGTAAAACAAATGAAGGAAAAGGTTAATATCCATATATATGTACACCAATAGTATGTATTAGTAAAGACAAAAATATGTACCTACTGTGAGTCCTCATAGCACAGGCAAAATCAATCCCAAAATTATTCTTATGAGATTTGACATGAACTAGCCTGACTGAAGATGTTTATTTTAAGCCATCCATGATTTCACTGGGCTGGATACTTGCTGTGAAAAGGAAGTTTCATACATCTTTTTCCTGCAGCTCTACTGGCAGCAGAAACCTTAAGTAAACCTTTACTGCACTGTGTGGCACTGGGTGTCGAGATCCAGCACCACCATCCCTGCTGTCAGTGAATGTGTTGGTGCTGGTAAAAGCCTCGAGTCCTCAGCCTGGCACAATCCCAAATGCAGCTCCATCCTGCTTTATGGGTTGATTTCAGCAGCAGAGGGAAATAACAGGAAATGGCTTCTAAACTGGAGGTTCCAGTTGTTCCTTCAGCTCCAGTCCTAGGAGGGTTTATCGTAGCTGCTGACTGTATTAGGACATGTCTGACCTGCTTGCATTTCCTCCGTAGATGTATTCCTGATCCTCATTTGTCTTTTCTGAAACACTTCAAGTAGAAGACTGGGATTAGAGAAACACAAATTATTTTAAAAGCCCTGCTGAGTCTCTGCATTTTTGCAGACAGTTCTGTACTTGCAGTTATTTCCATCTTGTAGTTTAATACAAGCTAGAAAATCCATACTGCTTTGCTCCCCTCTGCCTGTTTCTTCTGGAAGGTATACATGTCGATCAATAAAGAATCTATCTCCCCCTTTTCATTACTTCTAGCCTCCTGCCATACTCATATTCTCCTATACACAGGTTATGAACAATCCCACTGTCTCAAAATTATTTTAAATGTAATTTAGGCTAGAATGCTGCAGAGTGACAAATGCTAGTGAGTTGAGAGGGTTTGTTCACCAGAGGCTGCAATCTCTTGCGACAGCTAACTATGGCTCTAATCTTCATTTGCACTTTCCCAGTCCTGTAACAGATTGCATTTCTCTCGCCCTTTCTCTCCCTCTCTGTTATTAATTCTTCACCTTTAAAAAGATTAATACCTTTCAAGAAATGGACTTGTGTGCTGATTCAACTATTCTGAGTGCTAATATATGGAGCCCACAGCACTGAGAACAGCAGTTTGATATCCACCACCTGATGGACCTTGATGTACAGCCACTGTTATCTCAAGTTTTCATGGTTTGTGAGGCTTAACACTTACTGTACTTGTGTAAAAAGGTGCTGCTAGTGGGAATGAAGGAATTGCTTTAAGAGGTAAGAGAACTACAGAATGGTTTTAGATTAATCCTACCTGCTAGTCGTACATTTCAATGTTGAAGGGCTGACCTCAGTACCTGGATTTCTTGTCAACAAAAAAGCTCTCAGTGACCTACCTAGGAATCAACACAAATATAAGGTGTGATCAAAGGGAGTGGCCGAGGTAAGTGGCAGAAATAGCAGGAATCACTTAAATTTGGTCTGTACCAGAACAGATTATGATGTTGACTTCACAAGGTATCAGCTCTTTCTCATTGCATTATGCTATTGCTGATATAGAAATATTTCAAGTTGTCTGGCACTGAAGTCTTCTAAGTAGGAATTTGATAAAAATCCTCATCTTTAATATCTTGCATTCAAATATCCTTTAGCAATCTTAGCAGTCATGAATATAATACTTATTATTACTTGTGTCTAAATGTGCATAAAATAATGTTTTTGTTAAAAACAATTTTTTACTGTTGTTATACTCATTTCCATTTAATTTTTACTGGCTTACATATAGATCTTTCTGTCATTTTAATCTGTCTGTCCTTCATACATCAGTTCTAAGGCCTTGTGTGATGTAGGACAGATGACTACCAACTCCATCCCAGCACATATGAACAGATGTATTTTAACTAGCTGACCTGAATACCACGTGCATTTCTATATTACCCAGTTCCATGCTATGAAATTATTTGAGCTTTAAACAAGCTTCTCTGAGCATAGTGGACTCACTGAGTGCTGAACAATGGTGGGTTATATATTTCTGACACTGAACTGCCTCAGATGCCCCAACAAACATTGCATTCTGAAGTATAAACATACTACTTATTTCAGATTTCATCAGACTTATTTTAAACATTAATTAGCTGGTGGATGTGGTGCCTAAACAGTTCTTTAACTGTCCTTTCAAAATATATATTTAAATCCTAGGCTATGTATGACTGAATTTGATTTAGCACTTGATCTTAAACCACAGTTCAGTTTAAGTGAGCAAGTAATTGGGTTTTCCTCACAGTGACAGAGGATCTCAGAATGAAGTTGCTTTGACAAATATCGTGGGTGTTATATTTTTATAGCATGAAACTTTACCCTGTTGTCACTGATGTCAAGGGTATCCATTGATTTTACTGAAGAGTGGAAGCAACCCCACAGCCAACAGAGCTTTAAGACACAGCCTAGCAGAAATAATTCCTTGGGCAGGTGGCATTGTCCAAAATACTCTTGGCAAAAGGAGCTGATTTAGAAAGCAGCTCACACTTTTTCTTGGTGATGTAGTACAACATATTTGATAAATGGGTGTGCTATTAGATGAAGCTGGTATGGCCCAGAGTTGAAATTAGCTATAGACCTTAAAAATAAACCAATATTGATACACCTCTAGAAAGACAATATTGCCATATTAAGGGTTGGCATTCGTCTTATGCATTTCTGTGGATATATGAGTGTATGCATATGTGCCCATACAGTGTGTGTAATCACACACATGTACAGGTTATATTCCTAGTCTGTTGGGCAGATATCATCTTAAGGTCAGTAGAGGGGGTGCTTACCTTTGCAAGGCACTTGTCTGTGCCTATACTTTGTCTTCTAGTATCTCTTGAAAGCTCTTGTCTGCAAAACTGCCTTACCCTGCTGTCTGTGTGGTAAAGATTTCAAAAGAAGTTACTGTGTGGTGGTAGGAACTGCATCCTGCTCTACATGAGTCCCTGTAACACAGTAGAAAGTTTGTCTGAGGCAACTGGATGTGTTTTTTAGGATATGCCATCCTTTCCTTTTGCTTGCTGTACCTTTGAAGTCAACAGGCACAGAAGGGCTCTTGTTAATGTCTTCCTGCAGTGGTAAAGGACCTGAGCAAAAGTGCTGGCAATGAGCACACCTGGGCAGGACCATTGCTGCACATGCTGTGGCTGAGCATGTTTAATGGCACCTAACAGCCTATATTCTATTAAGAAACCAAACAAAAACAACAAAAAAATCTCTTTCCTGAGTTGTTTGGGTTTTTTGTTGTTCGTGTAACAAATACAACTTGTTGCTCTGTCATTCTTATTTGCTTTATTAAGCCTTATTTGGAGATTTTTACATAATAGCATAAATGTAGTGTTTTAAAGGGGGGAAGTTTTTGATAAAGAAAAAAGTATTTTTTCTTATTTATTCTCAAGATTGTGCAGAAGGTTTATAGTTTCACAAGAACCTGGAATTCAGAGTGATGCTGGGGCTGGAAAATGCACTCCAAGAGGATCATGGCAGGACCCCAACATTGCTGGTTCGAGATTGAAGGTGATCAGTTAGAGCAGAAGACACAAGTCAGCGTGGAAATCCTCATCACATGGTGCTAAAACTTTACAAAAGTTCAAAAATGATAGGGGAAGATCAGAATTGAGGGAGTGGAATGCATCAAGGATTATTGTATACAACTGTAGAGCTAGTGTTGCTGCTGGAATAGTATTCTGGAGAAAAGTTACTAGATGCTTACCTCTGTTCCTGTGTCTGCTGGACATTTTCAGAGTCAGGATACTTGACCAGGTGGATCTTTTATCTGACATAAATAATACAGCAAAAAGAAAGAAGCCTGGAGAAATAACTACCTTATTTTACTAAAATATTTAACGACTTCTTTATTCTTGTTGTCAGTGCCAGACTGATGTCAGGATAGACCCTCTTATCTTCTAGGCTATGTCTATTCACAGGCTTCTTGGAAAATCTAAATGATGATTCTATTAGAAATGTGACTGTCAGAGTAATATGTGTTCAGGCCCTAAGAAAGACGGTGTTGCTGGTATGGATAGATACAATTGCACTATTTCAATAGCAACCATGAGCCAGAGAGCTATTAGAGCTCTTTTGTTAGATGATGGATAATATTTTCTTTTAAAACTAAGCAGAAGGTAGTCAGTGTGATCATTTAATGACGGGGCTGTTCATTCACGTTAAGGAACTGCTGGTTTAACTCCATCCCATTCCTTTCTGGGTGTGATGTATTGGTGGAATTCTAAGGGACATCCAGTGGGATGGGAGGGGGAAGCAGTGTTAATCCTTTACTGCTCAGAGGAAGTCCTAAACAGAGCTGTACAGTAGTGATGATAACAGACCAAAACAGCATCCTGTCATTCAGGTGCACCTTTTGATTAGATGGAATCATCCAGAGGAGACATGAATCCTCGTCCACTTGCTTAAGACAGAATATACCTCCATGACCTTCAGCTGCAGATTCTTGTCACGTTTGTAGGCCCAGCAAAGGACAGATATTAGAGGCAGCAACTCACAAGGAACTAGCATGTGGCTGTAATTTGGGCTTGAAGGAAAAGGTGCTGTAGAAGAGAGAGAGGACTTGCTGCTGGGAAAGGCTGAAATAACTAAAATACACCACTAAACATGACTTAGAGGATGCGGCAGAAGAGAACCCTTTCCATTTTAGCAATTCCCAAGTGTTTAGTGGTAGTTCATTCACTTCATGATAAAAATGAGATTTGAGGTAACACATTTTACAAGGCTTGTTAAGACTTGACAGAAAAAAAAAGTTGGCCTCTAGCACAGCATGTTGTGAGCTGAAAGAAACAAGCGTGAGAGGAAGATGGGAATTAGAGCTCCTTGGAGAGGAGAATCTCAAGGGTTTTACAGATACCAGGTCAGTCAAGAAGGACCACAGAGAGACAAAAAGAGAGATTTTGTGATAGCTACGAACCAGGTGCGCTGGGAGTATGAAAGTCTGAAGGACGCACTGATACCTGCAAGGGCTGGCTAGAGGACACAGTCAGCATAGCAGATAGTAGATGCCTGCTGAGATTAAAAAGTATGGAGAAAATCAGATAAAAAGCATAAAATCTGCTATGTAACAGTTAGCAGATTTTAATGCCTGTTTTTTTCAACCACAGGCAGACTTTAAACTGATCTAGTTCTTACTGGGTTTTGTCATTTTTTGCAAGATTGTTAGAAGTTTGCATTTGCACCTTCTAAACTGTAGCTGGATTCTGGATAAACACAATGCTTCTGTTTCTAAGCCTGCTAAACCCTAAGATATTAGCATTCATCTTGCTGCTTCTCCATCTGCTACTGCTGGTCCATGTTTGCATATGTGTAACCACCACAAACTCACCAAAATATACTACCTCAAAAAGTGCTTCAGACCAATAATTGTGCCCTGAGGTGTATAGCTGAACATTCACCTCAGAAAAATGAACAATTCCAATAAGTGAACTCATGTGTATCGTATACAATCAATCCTTTTCAGAAGACTTAAAACACTTAGAAGAAAATATAACCCTGCTTTGTTCAAACTCAGTGTGTGTTTATAAAAGTAACTGAGTAATGGTCTTGAGAGGCCCTTTAATATATTCATTGTAATAAAAATGACAAAAGTTTGAGGAAAAAGTGGTTGCATTTCCATATATGCAGAGGAAAACAATTTTGAAAATTTGAAAAAAATATAATTCAGCCTATTCCAATCATAAGTATTACAATTATGTGAGTGATGTATGATATACATGAGAAATTTAACTGTAACAGTTCAGGTAGTTTTCACAAGTAGGCTTCTTAAGAGTGCTCATTTCAGACTGCAGACAAATGTCTGTATTTAGTTTCTAATAGATAGTTTTGTAGAAGTTCTGTCCATTCAGAATACAGAGTATATCACATAATATTCAAGCTTGACTTAAGGCTCCATATAATTTAGAAAACAAAGTTTGACCATAAGTATTGTGATAGTTTTATAGTTCTATTTTTGTAGGAACATTAACTTGCCAGTCTGTTCTATACATGGATTCGTACCCATAGCTGTAATTCATATATAGATAATGTGCAAGTTTCTTAGAAAGACATTTTATTCAATAGGTATCAAAGGTTTTTAGTTAAGTATGATCACTGTCTCCACAGGTGGGGAACTTTTGTTATGAAAGGCTTTGTAGATTTGCTGAAGACCTAAAAGTAGTTCTCAACACTGAGTGGTGGTTTTATGGAAAGTTTTTGACAGCATACGACAAACCATATTCTGCTGAATATTTGTGCTTTGGTCTCTCCAAAACTTTCTTAAAGGTGTGCTGTTATCCCAGAAAATTCCTATGTGTGTAGGAACAGATCTGTAAGTGTTAGCTTATTAAAGGTCAGTTGGAGGCTTTTCACCTGAAGTTGGGGGTGGAAGGGAAAATCCTATGTTTCATGTGAAGATCCATCAATCCATAGCAGAGAAGAGGCAACTGACAATGAGAAAATAATAAAAGCTATAAATATTTTTAGATTCTGGTCCTACTGTAAATCTTATGCAAAATTAAAACCCTGTACTGAGTTACTTTACTTGCTGAAAAGTATCTCTAATGCCCAATATACATATAGACCAGAAGTGTATATATGCATGCATATAGATGCAAATGTGTGTATAAAATATACCTATGTACCACCATGCACATATGTTATATTTTATTATCCATCCTGTCCTTCCTCTCATTGAGGCAAATCATAATCTGCATTTTCCCCTTCTTTTCTTGGGCTTCAGTTTTTAAGCAACCTTTGTACTCCACGGATTTTGCTTTTACAGCACTTTCTATAGTGCTAACTGCAGTTAAGTGTTTATTTAGAAAGCTTAATTGAGACTAGCAGAAAAAAAAATCCTCATTACTTTTCAGAAATAATTCTTCTATCACTTTTTATTTAAGTGTGATGAATATGATACTGTTGAACCTGCAGCATCAATGGTGATGAGATTAAAAACCTGCAGATTTTGTCTGCCCTTTAAAGCAGTTGCAGGTTTTTCTGATGAGATTCCACCCAGGAGTTGTGAGTTAACTTAGTCTTGGTTGTGAATAGCCAGTAGCTTTCACGCAGACATGTCCCGGTGGTGGGCTGGACTACTACACTGGGCCTCAAGGCAGCGTCTGCAAGGTAGGGGGGAATGTCTGATTATCACATAGATGGTCCACTCCTATTTGAATTGTTGCTTATTAAGTGAAGATCAGCAGGTAAAATGGTCTTCGTACAAAATGTTCTGCCAGCCAGTGATTTCTGGAATACAACCCTTGACCTGATTTGCAACCCTGAGGAATGTAAGAGAGGTCAATTTAGAGGTGATAAAGCCTCAAACTCTTGGCTGTGGTGAGGAATTTTCTCTTTCCCACTGTGGCAGTTTTCTAGCTACTCTGTGTTGCTCAAGCCAGCTGAAAAGCAATGTGGAATACTGTATATTGAAGTAGATTATGCTCTTGAGAAATTTATCTTCTAGTTGAAATCCAAAACAAAGGGACATGCTAAAATATAGTCACGATATTGTGTACCAGGTCTAAGTGCACATATCTTCATAACAGCAAATCGGGAAATTAGTCATAAAAATCCAATTTACCAATAACAGTTTGTGCCTGTAAACTCTTGAGCACCACTTTGAAAATGACCAGTATAATAAAAAGAGGGTAATCAGGTTGGATGGAAGCAATGGTAATCAGTTTTATCTAGTAAGCTTTGGTAAGGAATGTTTGTGCTCATGTTCAGTGTATAACAGGACATTGTGGTATTGATGCAGTTCTGTTTCTAGAAAAGAGCTGGGTCTGGTTCCTCTGTGTCTTCATTTAAAAAAAAAAAAAGCAGAACAAGAATACTACACTGGAGCAAAATTCTGGCATGTCATCTTCAAAATTCTGGCAGGTCATCTTTAGTAATTGATTGCAACTATAGCCTTTTTTGCTTAATTTCTTTTAAGCTTCTGGCTGACTTGTCAGCCTTTCCTGAGCTGCATGGGTGAAGAATGTGTTTTAAGCAGGCTGGATACAAGTAAACAGAAAAGACAGGGTGTTCCCCATGGATCAATGTTCTCTGTGGAAATGTTTATTTTACTTAATGTTACTTATTTTAGTATTGAGGAGTTGTTAATGTGGTTCTGAGGATAATCAGTTTAGGCAGAAGTTTGTGGGGCAAAAAAAAGTAGATTTTAAATGTCAAGTTATATTTACAGAAATTGCAGCTTAGATTACATGTAATTGACAGTGTCCTTACATTGACAAGTGAGATAGGATCATCTTATTTTCAATAATCTCTTATGTTTAAGGTGTTTCTTTAATGGTTTGGATTGCGGCTTAAAAACAGAAAGCCTGTGCATGTGCTTCTGCTTGCTAGGGTACTGCAGACTTGATTTCTGAGGTTGCTGACAGCTTCTGAAAGATTTAGGAACTGTCAGCAGGAAACATTCCCGTAGAATCTGTACTGTGAACTTTTTCTGGAAAAACAGCATCATTTAGCAGGTAATATATCTGCAATAAAAATACAGTTATGCAATAATGGCTCATTAATATGGTCGATCATAACATGGTCTTTTCTATTCAATTTAAAAAAAAACTTGTGGAAAGAAATAAGTTCCTACTCAGCTAGTTGGTGAACTTGGTTATTTTTGTATACTGTTGGGTTTTAAGCTTTGAAATAGCTATTTGATTTGGATGAGAGATAACATTTAGTCATGACATTTGATTTCGGCATAAACAGATTTCCATTTAGGTTTCCATTAAAGTACAATAGGATTTTTTTCTTTTTTTTTTTCTCTTTTTTTTTTTTTTTTTTCCTTTTTGAATATGCTAGGAACTGCTGGAGTACTTTGGTATGTAACTGCTAATTTATCCTTTGCGTCTTTACGATCTTGTCAGTGCTTCATGTCTTCCATAGTTTTTCTAATCTAAAATAATCCCAGTGAAATCCTTTGATTGTCTGTTTGGACCCGATCCATTTCTAAAGCAGGAATGTAATGGGCTTTATGGCACTTACTTGGAAGTAATTTATCCAACAGAGTGAATATAGATACTTGTTTTAATAAGAATATGCTTTATGGTAAGTGGAGACGGCTATTTAATTAGCCAAAGGGAAAGTAGTTCATGATACAATCTGTTCCAATCATTTTGGACATTAAACAAAAAGTCAGACAAAGTTATTTATGTACATGCACTTTATTTGCAGTTGTTTTGTGCAACCTCTTGGTAGAACTTTACAGCATTATCTGGATAAAAAAATGTGGATATGTATTTCTTTTTTAAAAAATGTAAACAGGAGCTTCACTTATTGCTGTCAGTGCTTCAAGTGTGCATCTATTAAGCAGTTGACAGTGGCAGCAATGCTCAGTTTATCCTGGATAAAATGCTCTTTCGACATTTGGTGGTTTTCATCTTTCTGGTGTGAAGGCTGATATAAGATACTATAAAAGCATTACATTCTACTTCCTTCTAATGTGGATTTTTTCTATTGCCTTGAGGTGCCTATTGCATGGATAAATAAGATGTATTTCTGAAGCACAAGGATTCCCACGCAGTGCTGGAGAAGCTGCTAGGATTTTAGGAGGGATCAGAGCAGCATTTGGAAACTAAATGGGAACATGCTTCCTTCAGTTCTTCTGATTGTATTGAGCACTGGACTTTTGCTTCAATCTTGGTGTAACAATTTGCAGGAAGCATAGTTACAAACCTATAAACAGCAAAGGAGGAACAGTGTGCAGGCGTTATGGTGTTCTGTTATTTATGAGTATGAAATACTTAGTTGTCAGAGTGTACTAACTACAATGCTTCATTTTTCTGCAAAGTTGTCTTTCTTTAAGGGACTAATCCATAACCTGTTTGATTTGATTTAATAACTTCTATGGACTCCAGTGGTCTTTGGATCATGCGTCAAGGAAGGAAGGAAGTTTCATTTATCCAAACAAAGTTGGAGCTACTACAAATACAAGACACTGTTGAAAGGTCTCTGAATGGGCACGGGGTGCTTGCCTTATCAGTGGTTGTAATAGATATTTGTAGTTGGCAATTTCATTTCCCTGACCATCATTTTGTCTGTAGAAAATCTTCCATGGTCTTTACACTCAAGCAGATCACCAGGATGTTCCTGTATAACTGATTTCATATGCGATTTGCCAGTTCAAGGAGCCTAACCAGCATTTTGTGTAGTAAAGCCTTGTGCTGAACAGGCACAGTATTTTCTCAGCGTTATGATAAGAGGCGCAGATAACAAATATACTCATTGAAGAGGAATGCCTGTGGCAACAGGAGTGAAGTCGTAGGGCTAAGTTTATTTAGTGCAAAGAAAAATATAAAATTAAGGAAGTGCTTTTCTTACAGCTCCAGCTTCCAACCTCATTTACAGTAAGTTGGAAGAGTTTTTGATATAAGACAGCGGGTAGTGTGTGCTGACAGTTTCCCTCCTCCTCACAAATATGTATCACCAGCTGGTTTATGTGACCCTGCTTGTTCTCATGAAGTCAATGGTAAAACTGGGGAACTAAGCAATATGGCCTGTGTACAAGCACAAGTCATGACATAGCCTGGAATCTGCTTAAAGCCAACAGACTCATGGCTTCTTTCTTTGCAAGTCAGAGATGAGCAACTATTGTAAGTTGTGTGGATGCCTCAAACAGATCATTTTATTCAGCGACATGATGCAAATAAAAGCATCATGCTAAAGGGGAGAGATGTTTTGTTTGGGTCATGTTATGATGCATATACGTATTAAATCAATTTAGCAGCTCAGTTCTGGCAAATCACCAGTAGGTTACTCACAGGTATTGGAGACTTGTTGCCATGTCCAGTTCTAGCATGATACCAAATGTTAATAGACAGCTCAAACTCTGTTCAAAATTGCATTTTAAAATTAAAGCAAAAAGTTAGACCAGGTATTTATTGTATACAAATAGTAACTGCTCAAAACCCAGAGGAAAACCTGTCTGAACTTCCTAAACTGGATTGTCTAAGGCCCATTTTCTGGAAGGTGCTAATTGCCTCCTAAGGGATGCCAAATGCTCTCAAATCCCGTTGAATTCAATGAACTCCAATTGACATATTTCAGTGAATTCCTGATGAAGTCGGCTCTCTAGCACTACAGATTCAATGGCTCTCAGCAGTATGCAGGATCATGTCCTACATGGACAAACAAAACAATGTTAGTACAGTGTCCTGGATGACAACCAGGGAGGTTAATAAATCAAGAACATCAATTAGAGTTTGTGTAGCTGCACTGCTCATTTAAGCCTTCATTCTTTGGACACAGATGCATCTTTAACTTCTTGCACTGTGAGTGGTCCCATCGATTCAGATATAGGGAACTATTCAGTGTCTACAACTGAATATGCACCTAATTCCTTGTGGGGCTAGCGCCTGAGGGATTTAATCCCATCAGATTTAAGAGCAGGACAGTTGACAAGCTGTCTGCTGGTCTCCCATCAGCTAGACAGTTAAATTTCCTCAGGAGCTGCTCCTGAAGCCCATTTTGTGGATTCTGACGGTTCAGGTGCTGCTGCAGAGGCGGCTCAGCTGTGTGTGCAGGGGTGAGAACAAATAAGCATGTGATAATGTCACTGGTAAACCCAGGGTTAAAAGTACCCTCCCTTTGCAGAGCTCTGAGATGGAACCATGTTTCCAGGGTATATATGAACCCTTAAAAAATACAATAAACACTTCTTAGCACTTCTCTGGAGCTTTTGGGACTTAAACTACTTACCCCACACTGGCAAATTTAGCTTTTCAACCTCACAGTGAAGTTGATCATTACATTATATTGGCAGCTCTTATCTATTACAACCACCATCTATGCAACCACCTCTACGGTGAAATGCAGTAGCCTTTTCAAAGTGACACTGCACACTCATGGGAAATAACAGGCATTTTTTACTGACCATAGATCATCACATCCTCAGATTTAGATCTCACACAAAAGACCTTCAGATCTTCTAACACCTGAATCCAATACTGAATCAGAAGGAAGAACATTATCTTTTGCATCACTGAGCTGTTGCTGCAGTGGTAAGCTTGCTTGGAGGTCTCTCTTCCAAATACTAACCAGCCCAACCCGTCTTAGCTTTTAAGATCACAGCACAAGGTGGTATGGCTGCAGGCCATAACTCTAATGAAAACCTGGTACAGTGGGCAGATTGTTTCTGGATCTCATTATAGGCAATTGTTCCACTACTTCTGCTGTTTTTAATTCCTAAACCTAATATTTACCTCTGACCATTCAAAGTTATTTTGAATTTTATCTTGACAAATCACTAAGGGGTCTATTCTTCTTTCAATGCATGCATTTAACTCTCATTAATGTTCATATGAGTTATGTGCAGAGCTCAGCTCCAGCAGGTTTTTCCAGCAGGGCCTGAGTCTCAGCCCTTATATGGTGTTTCAAAGTTTCTTATGCTTCTGAACAAACACAAAATTCTTCTGCCCAAATGGAGCAGAACGGTGCTTCCTCCCACCCTGCACTGTGACCTGGTCTGCTACACGTATCAGGCCTGCCCTGCAGTGCTAAGGAGTCTGTCCACTTTTCTTTCCCCATTTCCAGCCATGCTTACGAATGCATACTGGGAATCTGGAGTGCATGATTTAGCAAAGAACTCATTCGGGCTCAATGTTACAGAAGCCTTGTGCAAGGTTTTACTGTAGGGAGACTGACAGTGTATTTTGTACTGAATCAGGCTCTAAATTATGCCTAACGTTCAGTTAACTGGAAAGGAAAACAAGCCCAGGCATGTTGCACACCATTTTGACATTCCGTGAGCTCTCTGGCAGTCTTTCAGTTATAATTCCTGAAGATCCCTTTGCTTTTTTCTACATATTCTTGATGAAGTGTTATGTGTCCTGGACTGAGCCCATGGTATCTAGAAACAAACAAACCCTGAAGGAATTAATTCTTAGACACAGAAACTCAAAGGTTTAATAGGATGACTGTTGTTCATACTGTATTAGCTACTGTAGCAGGAGTTGAGAGACTTAGCATAAAGGTTTTGGAAAATTATGATTTCCTCAGGCTTCTGTATCAGCCCTTGGATACAGTGCAGCTTACTTTATCAAGCACCAACTGAAGCAATGTCAAAGAAAATGCTAGAAATAGAAGGGCCTATTTTGAAACTTAAAAATGCCTCTGCAGGGCAAGGTGCATTCTCCTCTGCCTGGTGAAAGGAAAATAAATCTCTTCCTAATAAAGAAGTGCTGTAGAAAACAGACCTGGAAATACCAATGCCTGCATTACAGAGATCTCTGGATACTGTCATGAAATAACCAAATATGTCACTTGTGCAGGTAGAGCTCACTGGCAAAACAAATTTCCGTTCTTCCACAGATTTTAATGTTTTCTTTGAGGTTGGAGGAAGGAAGAGGGGAGAATTACCTCCCATTTTTGACAAAAGCCAAACCCACAGGAAACACGGTATATCCAAAATGAAGTGTGCTTCAGGGAACGCTGGACTGACTGATGGCGTCTGACATAATTTTGGTCAGTTTTAGTACTGTGAATTGCAGAGAAGAATCAAATTGGAGGGAATTTTGTTAGTTCCAGGCCTTCCAGGGTCCACAGTCCATTGCGCTATCTGTCCTGAGAGCAAGGATGCAAGATTTCTAGTCCACTTGGCTCCCAGCTTGTGGATCAGTATTGGAACCAGGTAGTCTGCAGAGATTTCAGAAGTGGGAATCTGAAAGCTTTGGGATTCAATGTGATGACAGATGTCATCCTGCAGACACCTACAAGCTACACACCTGAAAGTCGTTTTCAGGCATGTGGCAAGGGTCCTTGATCCCAAAAGCTCTGGTTTGACTGAGGTTGGCAAGGCTTCCGGACAGATAAGTATCCAGTACTGAAAACTTCAGCAGAAGGACATACAGCAGTCTGAGAAACTGGGCTTCCCAACAGCTCAGCAGACAGGCTGGCAAGAAGCCAGACATGCTAAGACCTGCCTAACAGACAGGATGCCACCAGATGTTGGCTGAAATACTTTGGGGACAATATATAGATTTTGATGAATCAGCATTTTCTCACTGGAGAATTCCCAATGAACTGTAGTTTCCAGCAGTTTGAGATTGTTCAGATGTTGTTTGGTTTAGACCAACTCTTCTTGTAAAATGCAAGCAAATGACAATTATTAAGTGCAAAACTACCATGTAGCAAAAGCTATCTGTTTGGGGGCATGGGCTACTAACAGAAAGCTAGTTCCTAAGTAATGCTACATATTTTCTGTACAGAAGGCCAAGACTTCTAGGATTTTGCTTCCTTTCCACTTTCTAGATGGAGCTGCCTGGCTGGTCAGACAATAATGAAAGGTGTGTTTTATAGGGATGGGTAAATAAATAGCTGCAGCCTCAAAGGGGAAAGTGCTGTTTAATGTTGTGATTTCTACTTCTTCCTAGAGGACAGAACTAAGAATTTCATGGTCAGATATAGGTTCTCAATGGGGACTGACTTTATTGCACCCTTAGGAGATAAACAAGCTACACAGCCCATGTGTATTTTTCTTGTGGAGATTTCAGTTTGTCATATGAACAGAACCCAATGTATTTCCAGCTCATCTTCTCATTCTCTTTAGTTTTGGGACAAAAATGGCTCTGACAGAGCCTGCCACTCATTTTTCCCTGGGTTGTTTTACTTGGTTTGTCTTTTGGGCTTGTACCTGGTAATATTTCAGTGTCTCTTCCGTTTCTTCCCTGTTATCTCGGTTCCACTCTCAAGGTGTTTTTTGTTCTAAACCCGTGAGCTGATTCCCCAACGGCTTCCCCATTTCCTGTGTATCTCATCAAATTGTGCAGTGATGCAACATGGTCATCGTGTTCCTACTGGTTCCAGTAACAGTCTCTTTCTTAACCTCAGACTGACTTTCACAGTCGCATGACAAAGGTGGTGTTGATGTGTGTGATGTACCAGAAGCCCCAATGTTTTCCATGTTCTAGTATCTAATGTTAAACTAATGCACTAAATCAAAACATTATGCCTTGCAGACAGGCAGTCCAATATAAAAGTCACACATTTATGAGCTTTCATGCCTAAGAAAATTAAATCATAGAATCATTTATTGGAAATAGAATCATTGGAAAAGACCCTTTATAGAAGAGTAAAAGCTAACAACTGCACCCAGATAGTAGCCATCATAGCATTATTTTTAATACACTATATATTTTTATTTCTCCATTCTCTGGATAATTTTTCACAGGGATGGTACAGAGAAGTGTGCTTTCAGCAATGATGAGAGTGGCTTTGATGCTTTCAAATGACAGTTATTTTTACCTTAGAAGAAACAATAATCAAGCCTATATTTTCACTAATTGGTGGCACCAGCGAGCTCTACAGTTTGTGCAATATCTTTGTTTTAAAATAGTGAGCTCATTAGAGGCAGTAGGCTGCTTCCATTGCAACGGCTAACAAGCTGCAACCCAGAACATTTCTGCATGCCTTTCCACCCCCTCAGAGACTGCCTTAGTCATCTGCACAGTTATAGCCTGTAAGAAAGACAGATTGTTTGCTGAAATGTGAAGGAATTTTACCATCCTGTGGTATTGGAATTAACATATTATTATTGGATTCCAGGCCTTTATTACTTTGATGTCTTTACTTTAACTACGGTTCTGAAAAAAGCAGATCTGTGAAAGAACTTCTGGCTTAATATACAAACATAAAACATTTAAGGGCAGTATGGTGGAAACATGCTTGATTGAGAGCTGTGGGTATTAATATAACTAATTGAATCTAAACTTACTTTAGTACCATGTATTTACTGAAACAACTCAAGCTTGGCAATGGTTATATTGTCTTGTTCTGGAAGGAAAACAATTGTTCATTGTATATCATGGAATCATGGAATGGTTTGGGTTGGAAGAGACCTTAAAGATCATCTAGCTCCAATGCCCCTGCCATGGCCAGGGACACCTTCCACTAGACCAAGTTGCTCAAAGCCCCATCTGACCTGGCCTGGAACACTTTCAGGGATGGGGCATCCGCAGCTGCTCTGGACAGCTGGTTCCAGTGCCTCATAACAATCTCAGTGAAGAATTTCTTCCTAATATCCAACCTAAACCTATTGTCTAGGTTCTCCCTTGTTCTATCACTACATGCCCTTGTCAAAAGTCCCTCTCCAGCTCTCTCAAAGTCCCTTTAGGTGCTGAAAGATACTCTAAGGTCTCCCCAGAGCCTTCTCTTCTCCAGACTGAACAGTTGCAATTCTCTCAGCCTGTCTGCATAGGAGAGGTGCTTCAGCCCTCTGATCATCTTTGTGTCCTCCTCTGGACTTGGTCCAGCAGGCCCATGTCTTTCTCATGTTGGGGATCCCAGACCTGGACACAGGACTCCATGTGGAATCTCATCACAGCAGAGTAGAGGGGGAGAGTCACACTCCTTTTGATGCAGCCCAGGATTGGCTTTCTGGGCTGCGAGCGCACGTTACCGGGTCGTGCTAAGCTTCCTGTCAACCAACACCCCCAGGTTCTTCTCCTCAGAGCTGCTCCAATCCATTCTCTGCCCAGCCTGTGTTAGTGCTTGGGATTGCCCTGACCCAGATGCAGGACCTTGCACTTGGCCGTGTTGAACTTCATTAGGTTCGCACAGGCCACCTCTCAAGCCTGTCCAGGTCCCTCTGGTGGCCGCCCTTCCCTCCAGCGCCTCGGCCACACCACAGAGCTCAGTGTCACCATCAAACTGGCTGAGGGTGCACTCGATCCCACTGTCCACCCTGCTGACAAAAATGTTAAACAGCCAGTCCCAATACTGACCCCTGAGGAACACCACTTGTCACTGGTCTTCAACTGGACATCAAGCTGTTGACCACAACTCTTTGAGTGCGACCACTCAGCCAATTCCTTATCTGCTGAGTAGTCCATCCATCAAATCAGTGCCTGTCCAGTTTAGAGACAAGGATGTTGTGTGGGGCAGTGTCAAATGCTTTGCGTAAGTCCAGGTAGATGACCTCACTTGCTTTTCCCTCATCCACCAATGCTGTAACCCTGTCCTAGAAGGCCACCAAATTTGTGAGGCACAATTTACCTTTAGTGAAGCCATGCTGGCTGTCATGAATTACCTCCTTTTTTTCCATGTGCCTTAGCACAGTTTTGTGGAATATCTTCTCCATGCTCTTGATGGGCACAGAGGTGAGACTGACTAGCCTGGAATTTGCCAGGTCTTCCTTATTTCCCTTTTTAAAAATGGAGGTGATTTCCCCCTTTTTCAGCCAGTGGGACTGCCACAACTTCTCAAATATGATGGAAATATGATTTAGAATTCAGCCCAAACACCCAGTGGAGTGCCAGGAGCTACTCACACCCCCCAGCCCAGGGTGTTAGATAGTGAGCTGAATCTTTCAGCTAGCTTGATGTAGGCCCATCACTTTCCATATCTGATCTTGCAAAGGCAGCTATGTGCTTAAGTTCGTGTCTAATCTGAGTGTGGATGACCAGATATTTCTCTAGAGATCGTAGGGAAAACCAATGGATTTGAAATAAGACACCAGAGCTTTTCATTTCAAGACTATTGTTCTCAAGGCTGGGAAGAGGAGGTCTTGCTTAAATTTTCCTGATTAAGACAGCAGCAGGTGACACTGGCAGCTGAAAAGGTTGTCAGGTGTCAATAACTGTAAAGTCCAGATAACAAACTACCCAATACTCTTCTGAATAGAAGTCTCAAGAGCTAATTTATGGGAATTCTGAAGGATTAACTGGCTAACATCAATCATGCTGTATTCAACAAGTGCCATGCACAATTGCATTTGTACATCTCAAACATATCTTCGATACCTGGTCAGAGATATAAAAAACATAATTAGAGGTTTCACCTTTCCAAACAGTGTAGTTACTGACACTTGGCTCAAGCAATTAGGAGAAAAATGTGCTCAGAACTCTGTTTAGTTACAGGACTATCACCCAGGCTTTCCATCTTCTCCCCTTCTTGAGCTGAGCACAACCTATTATGTTTAGGGGTTTTCTTGATTATTTGCTACCCATTGTATTAATGATGATCTATACATACTCCTCCTGTGGGTCTGTGGACTTAGTTCTTTTGCTGGAATCAGAATAGGAGGTGTGAAATATGTTACTTCTATGCCACTCTGTGCCCCAGTGGCAACAGAAAGGATTTGCATTACTTGCCTGCAGTTTTCTGTTCCTCACCTTGAAAGAAAGGAAAGTAGCATGGTCTGTGTCCTCTGCAATCACAGACTTTTCTAAATACTTTGGTATGTTATTGTAACTTGCCTTTTTCCCTCTTAAAATCTCTTCTGTACTACATTATAAATACCAATAAAATGTTAGTAGGAAAAAAACCACATAAAATGCATGTGATTTGTTTTAGAAGTCTACAAGATACAGTCAGTGTAGGAGGCTGGAAATTTTTTACAAGGGAGAGTATTATTTTCACTTTTTAATTTCACATTGACCAATATTTTTACTTTGGGTAAAATAAAAACATACATTTTCCTGAGCCTTTACCAAGATAAATTTTGTGAACATTAGGCATTCCAGGATACACAGCCAGCTCCTCCTGAGAGGCCAATGGATAGATCCATTTGCTTTGGAATATGGTTTTCTCCTTCTCTTGTCAGCTCTTCCTGTGTCAGCAATGCAGAGTATCATGGACAAAGCAAACCAAAGCTTTGAACTGGACTGGTCTTTGCCACCTTCTTATCTCTTCTGTCCTGTCACGGTTTGGGTCAAGAATTGTGGTCAAGAGGAAATACTGACTTTTTTCCTCTTTGTACTCTGAGGAAAAGGCGAGCAGAATGTGTTTGGGGTGCAGCAGTTGCACATGCCCTAGGGTGGCAGAGATGCCAAGACACAGTGATAGGATAAGGAGTGTTGGAGTGGAAAGTCAGCCGATCAGCTTGGTCACCCCTTTACATTCCTGGCAGTGAGTCACTGTAACCATGTTGTTAAATGAAGTCATCTGCTACCTCTCCTCCAAGCCGTAAGATTAATACATCTCATAACAAGCCAATCACTGCTCATTATTCCCCAATGTTCTCAGATGCTTCTCTTTTATTTTTCCAGAGGTATCTGAGCCACTCACAGAGCACTGGGGATGCCTAGTAGACTGATTGTCTTGCTGAGATGCTGGCTGGTGTGCCATCTGAATCCCAGTGCAGTCTTTGAGCAGTTCATTTATGAATGGGATATGTTCCTGTACATTTGAAAGAAAAAAATATTTCAGTTTGTACCTTGACATATATTTAAAACTTACAAATACAAATGTATTTTTGTTTATTACTGTGCACCAGTTGGATGACACTGTAGGGGAAATCTGTATTCTCTCTCTTGAAATTTTGAAGCCATCAGTATTGCTTAGCCCTGCAGTTCTCACAATTAAAGATGCAAACTAGAAAAATTCTTTTACCCAAACAGGTTTTGATTGCTGTTAACATACAGTTATATGAAATGGATAGATAGAGCTTTTCATCCAAGGACCTCTCAGTATATTTAGAGAAACATATTACAGTAAGTTAGTAAGAATTCCCACTCTAAGACACATAAGTCCTTTTGCCCTTCTTAGGGAAGTTTTCACAGCAAAACTGTTTAAAAGTTTATCAGTCTGAATAAAGACTAAGTTAGGAGCTGAGCCACCTGATTTTCATTGTAGTCTCTTATGTAACAAGGTCCTGTGCAAATAATCTGTAAACCTTCCACATATAATCTTCCACTGGCAGTGTGATGTTCTTAAAAGACTTCCAATTCTTACTTCTTTTACTGATAATAATAGACTGATTTTTTCCCTTATACATGACCAGTTTTAATCTTTGTTCAAACTTTTACTGGAAATTTGAATTTTGCTCTGCTAGGGAAGCAATGATTTAAGCATGTTATTCATTAATTTTGCCAAAATTCATTATAACCCTTGCTTACTTGCTCATAAAAATGAGGGCTCTGCAGAATAGTTTGTGACTGCCACTGCATTTAAGTCATGAAACTTGCTGGTATTATTTAAACTTGTTTGTAGTGCTGAACAGTGCATACCTTGTCTAATTGCAAGCTGCTGTGGAAATGTACTTTGACTTGCTCTTACAACTGCATTTCATGGACTGTTCAAAGGCTGAGTCCCCTCAGCCCAGCCCCAGCGTGCTGATTATTACGTACCTGTCTTAACCTTCTGTATCCTGTATAGCCAGGCTTTCACACATGTTCTCCCAGGGACACATGTTATAGTCTGGGAAATTCTCTGTAGATTTTAGTTATTAATGTTCCTCACCTTTGCTGTATATTCTAGTGAATTAATTACAGATGCTAACATTGAATATATCACTTTTGGTTTCAGAGTTTGTTCCTTTTGAGATGAATAGGACAGTTTATATTTTGAGTAATTTTTTTCATGCTCCTTCCAAACTCAAGGAACTCTACCTGTATTTGTTTCACTTCTTTTGTGTTATGATTTTTTTTCTTTGAAATTCTGCAAACTATAGATTTACTTGTGTTTAATAAATGTGAGGCTCTGGAGTGTGAAAGAAAGGCCCAGATGTCCTCTCTACATGGACTGCAGCAGATTTTTGGATTTTCCTTTACAAAACTTGACATTAAACTGTATGGAATTTCTATACAATTTTACAGAAAAGATTACTACTTTGGCAACTATTTTTCTGTTATGAATAGAGAAACATATTATTTGGGAATTTACAGTGAAAAGTGTGTTTCAAAATCCGGTAGCGCTCATTTTTATATTCTTGAAGTTGAGGTCGTAAGGTGACTATCAGCTTTCATACCAGGCCAAATCAAGCCTGTAGTGCAGTGCAAGCATACGATGTAGCTGGGCAAGTCTTTATGTGTGAGAGAAACAGGCTCCATGAATGGCAAAAGTATCAGCATCTGCAGCATTTGGAGGGGTGGACTGTTTCCCACAGCCAAAAGAGTAGAAAGGAGGGTCTGAATTATAGTCCATGTAGCAAAATAACCACCTTCTCTGTTGTGAGCATTGTGAATATGTAATTACTTAGTGACAACAGATAGTTTAGCATTCACCTGCTATTAGCTGATTACTGATTCTACCGTGTTGACCTGCCTGCTTGGCCAATTGAAAAAAATACAATCAAAACAAAGAAATGGAGCTGTCTGCACTCTGGAAAGGATTTTAGATTTGTCTCTGACAATGATCCATGGCAGACACTTGAGATAACAAGTGTCTACATTTGTCCTACATTAGGGAGGTGTGGGATGATTTTTCTCCCTTACAGTATTCAATGTCTTGATAATACATAATGTTCTGAGACTGGTTTAAATTTGGAAGGGAAGACTTTATTATCCCTTCAAAGTGTTTTCAAACCTCAGTTCTGATAACTGTAGCTTTTTTTGTTTGTTTGTTTCTGTAGAAGTTGTATGAGTTTTGTATCTTGAAAGTTTTTTGTGTCATTTATTTCTAGTGGCTATAAATGGTACAAAATATTTGGAATTCTTAACTTTTAGCTTGATTAAGGGTTTTTTGGCTCTTGATCATGACAGAAAAACATGATTTACCTTCTCTGTGCCATTCATTAGCATGCTTCCAATATGTCCCCCTCTTGTTCATCTCCCTTCTAAAGTAAACAATCTTAGCCTTTTCAGAGCATTCAAACAGTCTGATTGTTATTCACTGTATCTCATTAATCACCTAACACTTCTTTTCCCTCTCTTCTGGCAGTTGTAGATTTTGCTGGGGTTTCATTTTTTTAGGTCATGCTCTTGACTTAAAAGGTGCACATTTTCTATGTTGATGTACATTACCACTGTCAACAATTAATTTTGTGTCCTTTTGCGTAGCTGCTTATGATGTCTCAGCATATCATCATTGTCCTCCTTTGTCCTGAGATAAATACCCTTACATACCCTGCAGATGTTGCCATCTCACTGCTCCTGGACCTCCCAGAGCATTAACAGGTAATGAAATAGAACATTAGACCTTCAGTAGGCAAAAAAATATAGCCATACTGGGCTTCCTGCTGCACAAATCTTTACCCCACCAGTACATGTCTTCCTAACCCCTTGGCTTCCTTAGTAGCTTCTCATGAAGGATCTCCTCCAGGCTCTTCTGCCTCGTGTCGAGCAGCTCTCCTTACCTGCTCTCATACTGACACAGGTGTGATGAATCACAAGGGATTAAGTGAGGCACAGTTTCTTATTATTTGAATCAGTTTACCAAATTCACGTGGTCATACATGTGATGGATGATCTAAGACTTTAATTCCTTGATCATTCTGAGGAGTCACTTATGCACTGAAGGAATGTGCACTTGTGCACACATTCCCTTGGCCTGACTCCTTTGGAACAGTACCTTTCACAAGTAAGAGCTTGTCTTCTGCCACCAGCCTGGACAATTTATACTTGAGACTTTCTGAGCTTATGGTGTAATGTTATCATATGTGCCTGATGACTCATTGTTTTTATAATTACTAGTTTGCTGAAAGACCTTTTCCCTGACAACTGAGTTTCCCAATGTATATAATCTTTATTAGCAAAGAGGAAGGAGCTTGGATCCTGGTCCCCACCTACAAATTTCTATGAAATGCCTGGGAATGTTAGGCTTTGAAGTGTGCCCTGAAGGTCATGATATTTTCTAATAAAATCGAATTTAGAGATAGGAAAATCCACCACAAGTAGCATTACTTTTCCCCTCAAATTCTGCAATTGGTCCTTTTTGTCAGTTTAGTGAAAGTAAAGCAGTATGTTGAGTCTTTTTTCCTCACCTTTTCTCAATTTTCCAATTTATACGGTAATTAAATGGGTAAGTGGGACAAAAAAAAAAAAAAAAAATTTGTGGATAGGTCCCAGATTTGCTCTCATTTGTCATTCAGGAGTAAATAAAAAATTTGGTTGAAAAATCACAGTGTTCCCACATAAAATGTTATATTGAAGAAACAGAGTCCACCTTTCACTCCATTTTCATCCTACAATCCCCTGAAATTCTTCCATTTGTTCTGATAAATATGTTCCTGATATATGTGTTGTATATTTACTTTACAACCCATGAAATTCCTTGCAGGAGTTTTTTAAAAACTAAAGGTGAAAAAACCCTAGTGAATGGGATTTGAAAAGTCCTAAGTTTACAGTCCAGAGAGGGCACTACATGGCACCATTAAGAATAACAAGAAGAAGAATTCTCTGGTGGGGACTCTAATAAATATAGTCATGTGCTGTAATAAAGAGCACATGAAAATGGATGTGGTATAACAAAATTATTCATAAAGAGAAATGCAAAAGGTTGTCATGCTGAGTGGTTACATGCAGTTATGTGGAGCAGTAACAAGGTTATCGCTAGAAGCTGAGTGCTGGGGTGCTCACAGATGTTTTCTAACTAGCACAGGGCGTAAACTGTTTTTATCTTGGAGTATATAGACAAAGCTGGAGTTGAAGGGGTGCTAAATCTTTCTGCCGATTGTTAATAATTCAGAGCCAAGTGGCAATAGCAACTCATGTAGGTCAGTGTAACAAACAAAGCAACTTCAAGATGTTTGATGGAAGGTTTTCAGGCTAAATGCTTTACTGCTCTTTCTCCTGTGTGCGTGCATGTGTCTGTGTGCGCACACAAGTGTTAATGAAATATAGCAAACAAACCGAAATAGTCATCAGAAGGTTTACTGTGGAAGCAAGGAACTCTTCCTAAGCTGCTACTGTAATATTTCAAACTGTAATGTTAGAAATCCAGAGACTGAAACTCTCCTTACATTCCAGAAGTACAAAATTTCTAGTAAGTGCAGTAATTCAGAGAGTTGGCTAAGCGTTGTTCCAGCAACTCACTGAGCTAAAACATCATTTACCCACAACATCAATATAATCTGAGTTTTATACTATCATTTAAACATTTAAACGGCAACAGATTTAGAGCACAGACTCGAGATATGTAACTAATACTGTAAAAAAATCAATAGACAAATGTTTTAGTGAAGGACAGTTGCTGCTGTTCTCACTGATGTGTGTTTGTGTGCATAGCACAGTCACACCAATGTGCTTTAAATTCACCTCATAGGAAGGAGTTTTAAGCTCAGGGATTTAAAACATTCAGACCAAAATCATATCAAGACATGGCTAGGAGTATCAGTGGCCATGTCTAGAGCCAATAAAAATCTGTGGAAGTGTTTTTCTACTGAAATTGGCCTTTGGGGATTTTCCTTTAAGATTACATTTTAATTGAAGTAGTGAGCCAGTTCTGCATGTGGTGGAAGTAGGAAGGCTGCTTACATTAGAGCTCCTCTCAGAGCTCTGTAGATTCTGCCAGGTTAGTTAAGATGTTTCTACTGGACTTAGACTTCAAGATGTGGAATGATGAAACAGTTTGTACTGTTTCATCAGTGCCTCACATCTTCCGAAGTTGATTTTAGGCAAGCTATTAGTGGTCATGGTGCTCAGCTGGGATAGTAGCTATTTGCTTTTACATTTCGAGTATTTACATCAGTCACCATAAGTATTTTGTCACCTAATAATATCCTGGATTTAAAAATACATATATAGAAACAGGAAAAAAGGTGAAAGCTGACAGGATGGACAGAGTCTCTGTGACTTGCAGCAGAAAAAAGACTGTGTAAATATCAAGCATAAAAATTATAACTTGGAGCATTTACCTCCAGAAGTTACAACGTGCTGAATGCCTTTGATCTGTACACCTCAGTCATTAAAGTTACTAAATAGGTTTTTCTTCATATATTTGTCTTTTAACCTGCATTTATGGGCTTAGAGTGGCAACCTAGAAATAAAGACTTGCACTGATTTTTATTTTTAAATTAATGTAAACTCTAGTATTCAAAGTCTATTTCATGAGAGACCAGTTGTCTTTCTCTTTTATTATTTTCCCCAGATTAACTACCCAGACATAGAAATAGAAATCCTTAGGTAAACTTCAGAATTAAACTGTTCTTCCCTCACCTTAACAAAGAATTGGGAAGAACCATTTTTATGTGAAATAGGGGTTAAAATAATTTGATTTGCTTCTCAATGGAGAGTGTTTGTGTGTGAAGTTCGAGAGGAGCAGGAAGGTATTTAGGCTGATGTATTTTAGTCTACCTTTAGGACTGGCTGAAGGCACATGCATGATCTGTTCCTATTGTTCAGCTGACAAGTAGGAACTTGTTAAGTTATAGGAGTGCAATCACTTTCAAGTGTGAGCCTCTGTACTAAGATATTAATCTAATTGCCAACAGTAATAAGTTTGTTCACATGGTAAAGGTATCACTTGCTGGCAGAGGACAAAAGGGTTAATGAATAAGCGATGCCAAAAAACAAACCCACGTGTTGCATTGGGAAACATTTCCGCAATAGTGTGTCATTGTTCGGGTGAGGAAATGTCACGTGCAGCTTCAGACTATTTATACTGCCTAAAATCAATTTTGAAAAATGTAAGCACTGGCCACAGTGGGGCCCTAGCAAGGATTTGAAATAAACCTCCCAGGAGGAGGATGTAATTATTTTCTCTTAATATCTAAAATATCAGGTTTAAAGGGAGAAGGTAAAAGCATTCATTCAGCACAAGTGCCTCAGTGTGTTTATTGAATGGAATCACACAGCCTGGAGGCCAGCACTGTGCTGCCTCACATGCCTGCTATCCCACTAATTTTGCTGGGATTAGAGGGGGTGTAAATGAGCACAGAATTTAGCCATGGGATTCTAAATCCACTTTGGCTGAGAAACCACATGTGGGCATGTGTACACCTACATGCACAGACGCACACAGTCTGCCTCGCACCGCTGCAGGTGGAGATTGCTGTGGTATGCCTGTGGGGTGGAGTCCCTCATGGCAGGAATGCCAAAAATCTTTTTAATCTTATTCACCTCACAGAAGTTATAGCCAGCCTTGACAGTGGCATTTTTGTCTTCAAAATGTATTGCTATTTTAAAAACTAGTCAAATGCACTTAGTTTAAGAAAGCCGTATTGCCTTAGTCCTTTTCATTGCATTTGTGAGCTTCCACCTGTCAGCCAGCTTGCTCATGTTAAAAGGGATATCCACACACCAACTTCTTTGTGCAGCAGTAAATGAGCATGGGGAGCCAAATGGGGAGAACATGTAAACTCTTTGCACTGCTGGAAGATACATTCACAGAGACTGCTGTTGATGAGACGTCCTTTCCAGCTACAGAGACAGATGCAGAGCTGAACCCTCGGCATTTGTGTGTGAAACCAAAGTGAAAGTCCCACCCAGAGAAGTTTTTCAGCAGCTCTGTGAGGGCTGAAGGTAGAGGGTCAGAGTGAGACTTCCTATCTTAAGAGTTGCCATAGTGTCTTATGTCATAGTGATAAGTGTCTTGCAAAGTACTGTGGAAATCTCTTGAAAATTATTTCCATTGCTCTTTGCCATCATTAGTAGAGAAATTGTATTTCCCAGCTCTCAGGAGGATTGACAAGCATGGGATCTGGGCAACTGTGTGATGTTAGTGCCATGCCAAAATTAGAGTCAGGGCTCGAATTAAAATTTCAGATATATCCAGGTGACTGGAATTCAGGTGCCATGTTTTCCTCTGTGCCCATCTCTGATTTTACTCAGATACAGTAGGAGCAGAACAAAACAAGCCAGGTCTGTCCAAGAGAGGAGATTTAAAAGCAAAGATGTGAGATCTACAGGAAGGATTGCTGCTATCTCTGGGCCATATTGTGTCATTGATTTTTAGGCTGATCTCTTAACTGATTCCAATTGGGACTTAGACTTAAAAATTGATGATACAGTATGGCCCGACGTGATGAAGAGTAAGGGCTCAGGTTTGCTCACAGCTCCAGCGATGTAAATCCTGAGTCACTGCACTCGGCTGGAGTTGGGTCACTTGTGCTGGAAAAGCTGAGAGCCCGTTACTGTGGAGTAAGGGAGCGTGTGGACCCATGGCACATCAGCTGCTTCTGAGGATGGGCCCATCTGTACCCTCTCTCCCCTCAGCTAATCAGATAATTGAAGACAGCTTACCTCTCTATGAAAGAAAGATAAACAAGTACTGAAGTAACCACAGGATAAAGGCACGAACACGGGTAATTGCGAGAAAGCAGCTGATGCACCGTAAGTTCACACCCTGTGTTACCCTGTGGTAACTTGTCTGTAAGCTGGTTCTCTCTGAACATAGTACAGAGAGCAGGCTGCAGTCCTTTACATCACCCTCATGACTGCTTCTCAGAAAATATTTACAGCCTGTTAAGCTCTTTCGAGAAAAAAGAAAAGGGATGGGCTAAAAAACCAGTCTTCCTTCTGGGGATATTTTCCATAGGTTTTGAAGTAAGGGCAGCCTAACAGTTCTTATTAGTTAGTATTCAATAGTACTTAAATGTAGTCCAATTTCTATCTTTAAGATTCCAGCTGCTCTCTGCTAGAATTTGTTACTGCTGTAAATAAGAAAATCACCCTAATAATTACAATCGTGCTTGCTGACACCTCTGTGGTTAATATTTGTCCTTAGTTTTATTATAATTCCATGATTATTAGGAGTTGTAACTTGGACAGAGAACCTGCTCTTTAAGATTAATTTACCCATATAATTATAAACTATTGCTTTTTTAAAAAATCTAATTCTTTTTACATTTGCCAAATGCCAAAAAATGAATGTTTAAGAATGGCTTACAATGTAAGAAAGCTTTTTTTTATTTTTATTTGATCATTTAAAAATCCCATTGTTTGCCAGAATTCCACTCAGATCAACAATGAAACAAGTTAACACCTCAGATGCTGAGATATAATAAACTACTAAATCGTCCCAAACATACATTCTTTCCATAAACTTGCAAATCTTGACAAATGCGTGGAAATATTACTTGGGAACATATTGTGCTATGGGAGATACTGAAACCCACAAAACAGAGAACTTCAGCCTTCAAATATATCCCTGCAACTTTATGAACTGCATTCTGATTAATGCCATAATTTGGCCCAGAAAATTTAGCGCAAAAGCTGAACCTTTTGGTTAACACACAACTGCACTGAGCTATTGCATGAGTCTCAACCCTCTTTTTTGTCTTACAAATCATTGGCCTTGAAATACCTATTAAAGGCATAAATGGGTAATTTATAGATGAAGGGCCAAATTCACCAGTGCTGGGTCTGGAAGATATAAATAACACTTTCTTGTTTCAGCATGGCTCGTTGCACTCTGCCTTCCTTTGGTGTTTTCTGATGATGGAAGGAGATTAATTTAATTTGTGGTTGGGATTTCATATGAGCCTTGCTGTTAGCAGCTGCTGAATCAGTGCATTCCTCTATTGCTCTGGCCATTTGCTGCTTGGCTGTCTAGCACACATTTTGGGCAGCTGAAGTACTTTCACTCCTCTGCTGCCACCACTGAACAGGGGCACTGGGCTTTAGCATAGATTGGTAGAAGCTGACATAATTTTGGTTTGAATTTGTTCTGGATTTTTAGGTTAAATTTGTTCCCTCTGATCAATACCTCAGAGTGACCAACTGCCACTCTCCTGCTTCTAATCAAAACACCACTTGAACACATATATTTGTTTAGATTACTATTATAATCAACCAATTGTTTATCAGGGAAAAAATGTTTTTTCTAGAAACCGAAACTGTGTTTTGATTTTGATATATTGGAATAACTATGGAAAAATTCCTTTGACCAGGAAAACTATAATAAACTACATGCTACATTAAACCTTAAAAAAATGGACCTGCTTTATGTTGCTTCCAAAGGGCAGATTATAATCCAACAGTGTCTGGTCAATGCTGATGGATAAACAGGCACTGTACTTAAAACACTAGGGAGCCTTGAGGCAGGAAATGATATTAATTTATAGGTACTGGTGCTTCGTTAGGAAATCATAGCTGTGAACCAAGATTTTACTAGTTCTTGTAATGTAAAAATCTGATTACTTTGATTTTGTTCACTGGCGAGTTTTCAACTAGAGGCTTTAGCAATAAATTTGGACAAAACAGAGACTGTTCAATTTCAAAGCCACTCCAGGAAAAAAATGCACTTCTGCTTGTGTTTTATATTAAAATTTATACCATCTATCATTGTAATAGATTTTCTCTATGATTTGTCTATCATATCATGAGTTCAAAATGCTATCTTTTCTCCTTGATATTGCACTTTTCAGAAAAGCAGTTCCTTTTCTAGTTGTCTCCTTTGAAGTAGCTCATAGCGTGAGAGGTCCAGCATCAAGAGTAATTAGACTAAACCATGCAGAAACCCCAATGGAAGTCAGCAGGTAAGGATAGCATTAACTGCTTAAAAACTAGAAAACAAACCAAAATGTTTTAGAGGACAAGGAGGGTGAACAAATCCTTTTTGTGTATACAAAAGCAAATAGGATCATGTTTTGCATATCATGTACTCTGATATTCTTAATTAGAAAAAAAATTATCATATTGGGATTAATTTTCTGGAATCCATGAAAATCTATCCTTGGAGTAAATGTAATAAGATTACTATAATAATTGCCATGCTGCTGGGATATTACAGAGTAGCAAGTTACATGCAGTTTCAGTGTATGCACGTACATGTGTTTATGTGGACTTTTTCTCCAAATTAGGAAGAGATTTTATACCAGGATATGGTCCCTACCTTTCTGCAAGGAATTACCTTTTGATATTATGTGTAAACTTCTAATTGACTTCAGAAATCAAATTTATAGAGTAATTTGTTGAGGTATGTTGTATGTAGCACTTTTTCTCAACCAGTGGTCTTTCAAAGAACCAGCAAATGACAAAGGGATGGTCTCTACTGCAAGTCTGTAAAAAGAAATGCTATATTTCTTCAGCTCCATGAGAGCTGGAGCCATGTTTCCAGTTCCTTAACTGCATTATAAAAAATTAGTAATATAAACATCTCCACAGATTAGTTCTGTGCCTTAAACGCTGCTCTCTTTTGTCATGGATGAGAAGGAAGCTGCCCACGGAAGTATGTTTTGCAGTGTAAACTTAGGTGTAGCACATAAGAACCTTGAACTAACCTGTGAATTTACCCATCATTTTGAGGTATTATAGGGGTACGCCTTACCTCACCAAAATTAGGTACTCTGAACTCCACGAGTAAGATGCCTGAAAATCCTAAACTGTATGTGAATAGCTTAGCTCAGGGCAACCCATATAAATAGACTCTGTCCATCCTGTGAACTCGAACCTTTTTCTTATATGTGAACTGTATGTTTTCTACTGTCATTTTAGATGGATACATAAGCTAGCAACATTGTAAGTACCTTGTACAGTCTGTCTCCATCAAATTCTTTTTAGCCCTAGTATGTTGGTGTTCATTATCCTACAAGAGAACAATAATTATGTTTTAATGAAATTTGTAAAAAATGTTGCAGCCAGACCTGGATTATAGACCACATAGTTACATTTTAGAGTTTTTGTATATGGAAATAAATCAGAGCAATGTCTTTTCTATATTTCTATGTGTATGTTTTATTTTTTTTAAATACAAGAAAAACAAAACAAAGTGAGAGCTATAAGAATGATCAGACGTCTTGTAAAAGGTTTCTTAGTGCTGCTGCTGACCTTCTCAGTCTGTTCTGCTTTGCTTTGGTATGTTTAACTGCCCCGGGAGGTCATTATCAGACAGTGGTGACTGTTTTGTCAGGTCTTACTGTTTAATTAGATCACAGTTTATGTCAAAATTTGAAAATTCTTTTGGCACATGCCAAAATTTTCACAGTTTTTAGTTTTTAAGTTGAAATATTTCTCAAACAATAAGCAGCAGCTACAAGGGAATAGACAAATTTATTTAATATTTACAGTGTGCACTTAAAAATTTGTGCCTTGGGTTAAATTCATTGAAATGTGACATCTTATTTTCAAGAGTATCCTATGGATAATCCCTTGAAACTTGTATTGACATTAATATAAGCCTTAAGAAATAGGCCTGCCGAGGCTCACATTATCTATAGGAAAGCTAATTTTTTCTACTGATCTTGCCTCCATTCATCTGAAATGGTATAAGACTGTGTAAACAAACCCTCATCTACAGAATTAGAAAAGGATGTCTTTGATATGCCTTTCCTGCCCTTGAAATGATATGCCTGGAGTATGCAATCTGTGATGTACCATGTTCCGCTAATGGTAGGATAATTGGTACAAATTTCTAGAGGTAAATGCCAAACAGCCATACCACAAATTTGTTGCTTGGATGAGCTACCTGTTCCTGAATAAGACAACCTACCTATATTTTTCTTTGCCATATTTAATTAGAACCTATTATAGAAATTAGTGGAAAATAGGTATATTACTCATTCCTCAGCATTCTATTCAATAATAAATTTTTAGTTGTCATATTCTTATTCATCTTGTGCAGAGCCAAATCAATTAGTGCCTTTGGAAAGATGCAGGGCTCAAACTGAGCCAAGAGTGATGATGTTCAAAGGATCAAAACACCAAATGACCTCATGCAGGTCCTATGTTCTGGAAAATGTAGCTGCTTTTTCCAGCTTTCTTGTGTGGCCTGGTAAAGTGTATTATCTCTCTCAAGACACTTGTTGTCTCTGAGCAAAATAAACCCTAGAGCCCCAAATTTCCCTCACAATGAGCAAGGCTATTCTGTCTTGATGCTTCAGTGTATGAGGCAGGAAATCATAGAGGCTTTGTGGAGTAATTTATTCCTCCAGAACTATCACCCTTCAGTATCTCAGTATCACTGTTCTCCAAGCATTCCTCTGTTGAATATTTATGGTGAATGACCCCAGTGCCAGGGATTGCCGAGAGCACTGTAGTATATCAGTGCCCAGGCCTTTGCTAGAGCAAGGTCTGTGCTACACCTTCAGAGCAAGCATTGTCCCTTGCCTTGTAACACAGGAATCACTCACAGAGACAGATGAATGTCAAATGTAGAACCCAGACAAGAGCAAAGGGTGAAGTATGTAAGGGAGGGACTAATTACTGCTGCAGCTGGGCGTAAAGTCCATGAGTAGAGCAGATATAAAATAAAGCTGCTCCAAGCAGGCTGGAGCTGCTCTGGAGTGACTCTGGGGAGGGAGAATTGGCTTGAGAACTCTAATTTCTCCTACCTTGTCTTCCTTGAAAGGAAAATGTCAAAAAGTTGCAGGAGAGGCCCAAAGTTGTCCATATGCTAGCCTGTGCTTCAGGTTTGAGTTTGATGTTTGCAGCACCTGTGAAAGCTGTGAACCTTCATCGTGAAGGCAGCAAAGCAGAGTTTCTGCTAAGCACAGTCATGAGGGGACATTGTACAAAACAGAGAACCAGAAATGTGTTTGTAGTCATCTTAATAAGGCATATTCTCAATCATAAATAAGATTTAAACCTACCTGAGGCCTGAAGGAAGAGATAATCAGCCCAGGTTTGAATTTGGCTCTATTTCTTCTGGCCCATATTTGGTCAGTGCAAGGAGCATTGTGCAAGCCAAACCTGCCCTGCAAGCAGCCAAGGTTCAGTTCTTCAAAGCGTTCAAGACCTGTCCACATCACTCATTTGCTGGCAAATTACTCCCAAATATCTGCCTACCTTGACTAATACTGCCTTGCTTTATCCGAAATGGGCTGTTATGTAGCCTGGTGCTAAGCCAAGCCCCTCTGCAGGGTCAGGCACAGGCTCAGTCCTGCCTCCTGTCAGATTAAACCTTCCCTATGCAGGAGAAATTTTGCAGCCCTCTACTGTCTGGATAGGGACTTGCAGATAAAGAAGTTAAGTCAGCAGTCCCTCTAGATCTGCGTTCAGCATTTTTTCAGTCTGATCATTTCTCTTTAGTTCTTCTCTATTACCTGACACCCAGTGGTAGCATTGCATGACTGCCCCAGTTGCAGGCCTTTCCTCAAGCAGGTTTCAGGAGGTGTGTCAAGCTGAATTTCACTAAATGTTTGTTGTCTGTAGTGCATGCTTATTGACAAATTCCCTAATTGCTCAGTTTCTATGTGGCACATAAAAGCCATCTCAGAAGGTACCCTCAATTTCCGAAGCTGACTTGTAGAGGGGAGAGAGAAAGCAGAGAGAAAGCAGAGAGAAGCCTTTCGCCCTCATAGCTCTATAGAGAAGATCATCACGTTAACACTGCATAGCTGGGGATAGGGCCAACTCTCTGAGGATAAGCATGCCCCATGCTTTCCCATGCCTCAAAGCATGAGGAAAACCAGATCCACTCTGTATGTGAAAGGGTATTTGAAAAAAAATGTTCCAGAGTGTGAATGTTTCTGCAGGGCCTTTGCTATAATGCCTAAATCTCATTCATAGAGGGAAGGATAATGCCCTTCAACACCGCCACGTCTTACAGGTTTGGGAGAAAGCTCAACTTTGAGCTCAGCTCTTGACTCATAAAGAACTGTGTTTGTTTCACATCTGATTTATCTGCCTTTTTCTCCTTCTAGAACATTTTGCTGAGTTCACGTTAAGGTTTTCTGTTTCTGTTACTATTTTATTATGAATATTATGTGAGGTGTAAGTATGTATGTTGAGTTGCATGCATGTAATATGAGGCAATCTCTGCCCTGAGGTACTGCCAGTCTAATATAGAAACAACTACTGTAGAATGTGAGGAATCTGATTTTTTTCCTTTTTAGATGAAAACAAATGTGCTTAATAAGGCATCTTGATCAATTTTTTAAAAGCTTAAATTGCCAAATTTATTTTGACAAAGTTTAAAAAATTAAATTGATAAAATTATGCGATGTGACAATATTTATACTCAGAATCAATATGTATAGTAGGATGTTTCAGGCTGTGTTCATAAGGCTGCAGCTACTTTGTAGCAGATACTACAGTACCACACGGCTCCCCTAAAGAACAGCATTGACAAGCACTGCTGTTTGTGGTACTAAAAGAGCGTATTGTGTGCAGATATTTGTAAACAAAGTAAGCTATTAAATTACTACTTAGTATTTATTCAATTATTAAACACCTCTCAATTAGCATCTACAATTGGAACTTTAGTGCTAAAATGCTGTATTAGATAGGAGCAATGTGCAATTATGGTTTCCTCCTCGTTATCCATAAGCTGTTTTCAAAGAATTAGCTCACTGCAGCTCTTCCCATGAGCAACTGATTCCCTGAATATCTGTGGATTCATTGTGTCTACCACACAACCTCTCATTGCCCACAGCCCTTTCTAGGTACTAATAACACCTTCCCAGTGCATTATTATGATGTTCAAGATCTGCTTATGGTATTTTGAGCTTTCCCAAAAAGGTATTTTCAAGGTCACTCCTAGCATGTTTTCTGGCATTGTAACCAGAGAAGGGCTATGTTTATGGTGCACACATTAGCATAGTGGCATACCGATGTGAACGTGCTTGTAGTGGAGTGACAGCACGTCACAGCACCATTTTGACTATGAAAACTGCTACTGTGCCCACTCTTATGGACAGCAGATTGCTCTCTGATGAAGGTTTAAGGGAGTCCCTGCCTCAGGTTAAAGCAAGATGCAACCAAAACTGCACTCAGGGAGGCTTTCCTGACCCCTGCCTCGTAGGCCAGGGTGTTACTTGAGAAAACTGTTGAATTTGAACAAGATTGGCCTGCACATGCTGTGATATATGATGTCTATACCTGTGTCCAGCAAGTAAGAGGCTATTTAAGCTGATGTTAAGTGGATAGAAAAGGTGTGGTACCATCTTCCTTTCTAACTTTGAGTCTCGCCAGGTTTTGTTCTCCTCTGCCAAGGTAGTGGATTGGAGATGGAGCAAGTTGCCTGACATATATATATATATAAAGAAAATTCTCTCCTATTTAATTTTCAACAATGCTGTCAATATGTTCTTAAAGCTTCTTCTATTTATTTAGCCTGTAATGACTTTCTGTGCTGTCTCTGCCTTTTCTGTACTTGCTCTCTTGGCCCTTTGTAACCTGCAAACCTTAGTAATTTCTTTAGTTTTATGTGTAACAGGCAATGGATTTGAATTAGGTGCCTAGCCCACACAAACCTCATTCTACAGATGAAACATATTCTTAAAGCCTTGGCTTTGATGTCACTATTAATTAGCACTTGACTTTCAGTTAGATGGCTAGTTTGCAAATGTGGGCATCAAAACAGATATTCAGGTTTGTTGAGTGCTATTTGAATGGCTTCAGGCTATTCTTTGAGACTGTACTGGGGTGGAGCTAATGGGCAAACAAAACGTTTTGTTAGCAAAATGAGAAGCTTTTAATTTTCCTTTAACAGGTAAGGAATTTAGAACAACCTGTTCACATCACCATGAATCACCAATGTAGTATCTAAGATATGTTTTGGTTGTTATTACTGTAGGATCTGTACAGCTGCTGAACAAACAAGTCCAAGTTTTTAAATACTGAATGAAGATATTGAAATGGAAAGTTTGCAAAAACCATTGATAATACTGTCAGTGGGTGACTGTTCCAATTGTAAACCCCAGACACAGTATTTTAGGGTGGTATGGGAGGTCTCTCAAATTCTATGGATAGAAGTGTATCTCTCTGAAGTGTGTTTGCAGTCCCTGTCCTTTGACAACTAAGCTGTAGTCATGTTTGCTCTGTTTCTTGTCCTGCTGATCAGGCTTTGCAGAGTAGATTCCATTAGAAGGGATTCCAGCCCAAGGTGAACAAGGGAGTTTCCTCCCCTTCAGCATAAATTGTGGCATGGTGGAAAGATGAGTACAGGTAATACTCAGTACCTCCTGAGGGAGTTGGGAGAGAACCTGGACAGGGCTCTATTAGTTGTCCTAAATGAAAAAGGAAAAAAAAAATTACTTCCTGTATTAATTGCAAGTGTCTGGTATTTGGATCTTTTCAAGAATCCTTTGAAAAGAGGAGTCTTCATATATCCTAATACAATACTAAAGTAGCTGTTACTGTAGTTTTAAATTAGATCTGCCCCAGAACTAGCTCGTTTCAGCCAGTTTGGAGAGAAAAGAGAGGTTTGCATATCTCTCCTCCTTGTAATATAGATATGTCTTTTATCTTTATTATCCAGGATTTAATATTTCCAGGGAGACTAGACTCTTGAAATTGGGATAGCAAGTGTTGCTCTAAAAATGTAAAGACTTTGACATATAAATTATTAAATCAGAGTTATTGATTGGTAATTTCAGAAATATGGAGGAATTAATCTTGTATTTCTCTTATGGAAGGCTGAGAGAGATTAGCATGTCAATACTTCATGCTTCTGTCAGAAAGAAAAGTGGGAGGAACAAAGCCATAACTAAATAAGATCCCAACATGCAGATTTGTCAGATATGTGTTTGCAGGTTAAGGAGTTTTTAGCACATCCCAAAGGTTTGGGAGGTGTGGGATTATGAGGCCCTGATGGAACCAGCTTTTGAAACATTGCTGTTAAGCTCCACAGGCCTGCTTGGACCACTGGCTATGCTGGTGTACCTCACAGGCTGGCAAGCCAGAAAAGGATGACTGGAGAGGTGGCTTTTCTTTTTTTAGTTTCTTTCTCTTTCCAGTTAGTTGCTTTTCTTTATTTACTACTCTTTTCTGACCTCTTGAAATATGAGCTGTACTAATTTGGACTTTGCATTATATTTAGAGGCAATATGGAAGTTACACATTACTTAGTTTGCATAAGTAACTCAATAAGTCTCAGTGCACATGTCTAAGTGAGTCTTAAGGGGGTTTAAATTGGTGTGATGTGCTCAGTGAGGGGTCTGGAAGAAGAGGTCAACTACCCCAGTTTAGACTTCCTCCAGGCTTAATAGGCATCCTTCAATTTACTTCAACTCCCCTCAGTTGTTGGCCCAGCATCTTCTCATAAATCAATTTCTATTTCACACTCTGGAAATAAAACAGAGTAGAAGCTCAGGATTTTGAATGTAATCAGACCTATTATCTGGTTTGATCATTATTTTGTAGAGATTTGATTGCTACTTATGATCTGTAATAGAGGTCATTATTTTATTACATGCTTTCTGGGTATGATTAAGTCACTTAAATGAAGGCTTTCAGTTTAAGTTAGTAAGAATAATATATTTCTGATTTCTTGTAAATAAATCTGAATTTCCACAAATCTACATGCACTGTGCTATGAAAGCTTTTTTGTTAGAATATACAGATACAAGTAGACTAATAAAGTGAAGAACTTTGTGCAAGCTAAAAATATTATTTTTATAAAGAAAATATTTTTGTTTTAAATTTTATATATATTATCTCCAATGCTGCAATTCCATTATTCATATGACAGGCTTTGAGAGTGAAAGATATAGTTTCTAATTGGATATGTAGCCGTTAGTTCCCAGGAAAAGGAAAGCAGTATCGCTCAACAAAGTCAAATGTCTCAAAAATAAATTTAATGTTGTTAACATTTACTTTGTTGAAAGTTATTTAGTGAATGAGATGTGTAATTGTTCAACTGCATTGCAGATTTATGAGTTATATTTTATTCACAAGTGCAGTTCCCTCAGATATTTTTCCTCACATTACTTAAGGGCCTGTAATGGTCTCCAGCAAGTCTTTAATGCTTCTGAGAAAAACTGAGCTAAGTCATTATTACTCAGTCTTGAGTGAGCCTGTAAAGCCTGGTAGAGATATTTGCCATTCATCTTGTTAAATTGAGGGCCTGGAAAAGAGCAAGGAGTGGACAGTGAATGAGTTGGGCAGCTCCTCCAAGGAGACGAGAGACGCTGATATCTTGAGAGATCACAAAAAGATGAAATTATGTATGAGAAGCATTGCTGAAACTAAAGCCAAGAAAGAGAATTAGGATGGGAGAGTGCAGTCCTCAATGGAGAGACTCGGGATCTGAGAAAGGATGGCTGATTAGTGGTATGTGCTGTGCTGGATAACTTGACCTGTTCATGCACTGCTAACACTTGATACGACTGCTTCTGTCTGAGCTCAGCCGTTCATCCTTCATCTGTGCTATTGCTGCTCCAAAGCAGTTTAGCAACCCAAATATACAAGAGAGGGGGTCTTGGCCAAACTCTTTCATGGCCAACTCTCAACTCTCATATGGACTGGAGACTCCAAAACACAGTCTACAGAAACAGCTTTCTTACACACACCACTGAACTGGTCCTGGTGCATGAAAGGAAGTCTCCTTTACCCATTAAGCCACAATAACTCTGTACTTATTTACATGAAATCGTTATGGATGCCTCTTATATGTGCATCATGCAGGCCAAGCACAGCTACTACTGATAATAGAAATGTTCACCTGCACAGCAGGCAAAAATGTCATGAGATTAGGGAGGATTGGTTAAGTAAAAATCACACTGAGAAACAAACAAACAAATTTATAACGTTCTGCAGAACCTTTCGGAGTGGTGGGCCAGTTTGGCATTTGCAAGTCAAAATGCAAATGTATCTGAAACAGCCATGAAATATCATATGTAGCATGTTCACCACTGCCTTATTGTATTCCAGCTGAAGAGTTCATGTACCTTTCTTGTGGTATGGTGTACCTCAGGAACCTCACCTTTTGGAGTGAATGTGCTCACTGCAAAGTTGTTTTCCAATGGACTGTTAACAATCAGAGCTCACCAGTTTTTCTGGATGGCTGCTATTTGTGTCTGTGACTGAAAACTTTCTGGGAAAGCTATATGTAATGGTAGGAATTCAGATATATTACTGTGATATGCAAATAGCTACTTTGTGGTTTGTTAGGGAAACCAAGTCAGGAGATGGCTATTTTTTTGCTATCCTAGATTCCAAATGATGTCATCTTGCTCTAGAAAAAGACCCCTTGTTTGGGAAATCTTGTGATTCTACTCTTTGTTTTATTTTACTGTTACTTTCTTTTAACTGAAAGTGGTTGAAATTGGAAATGTTTGAATACCCTCTTCCCAACTTTCCTTTGACTGACAATTGTCCCATCGTTTCTATGCAGCTGCCACAGTTGGCTCTATATTTATACTTCAAGTGAGCTTAGCAGACTCCTTTGTCTTAAAATACTATCCTGACATAAAGACTCAGTAGCTCAACTACTAATTGCATAAATAGTTTTTTCGATAGAAAATGCCTTCTCACTGTGCGATGGAAGCTGCTCATATCTGTCTGTTCTGTGTACCATAACTTTCTCTCTACATAGTATCTGATCTAAGATTTTTACATCAGTCCTAGTTGTGCAGCAAAATAGGTGGCTGAACCAAAGAGGCATTTTTCCTGGACCTGCCTCAGAAAGCAGCATGCAAGTTGAAATTTCGTTTTTAAATTCAATTTTCTCCCTCTTGGAACAAATTCACTAAAGTCAAAGTATCACTTTTTATAGCCTCAGTAACTCTTTCTGGATTTTCAAAGTCAATTCATAATACTAACCTGAAGTAATTATGGCACATGCTATAAACCACAAGCACTGTAAACTCAGCATGGACTGGTATATCACCATCTTGGAAGCATATCAATCTCCTTTTACTCTAATTTGTTATACACACTGTTTCTTTGGTGGCTTTTTCTTACCCTCACATTCATCTATTAAAAGAAATGAGAATGGGGCCTGTTCCCAGTTCATAAAAAAGTAGGCCATTTTGGAACCATGGAACTTAGAATTAGTGGCTTTCAAATAAAAATGGATAAATTGTACATTTTTCTCCATGTTGTCCCTTCTGATGCAAAGCAGTACACTACTAACTTAAGGTGATTAGTGGATGAGAGTGTGTCTACTGCTAGCAGGAGGATCCATTGCATGCATTAATTATTGTAGCTGTACTTACTAAATTCAACTTTTTTGTGAATGCATAGAACACATATGTAATAGTCTTTTTTGTACAAGGCACCTCTGAGAAGTAGACAAGGAAACCTTGGATGTTTTCTTTATAAGGTTTGGCAGATAATGAAAGAGTAAACCTCTTGCAGTGCCTCATACCTGAACATTTCCTTGATGTTTATAAGATTTACAGAGAAATTATTTTTCATTCTTTTTTTCTTATTTTTTGCAAGTGTTTGCTCATCCCAGTTTTGCCCAGGCCTGAATACGAAATGCCAAACTACCACAATAAAGCCTAGGCATCACAATATTTTGCCAGCTCAAGCAGCAACTGAAAGTGTCATGAGACAGTTTACAGAATTCCAGCTCAAACTTGTCGAACCAAGATGTTTACATAATTTATATAAGGTGGGACTACATATGTATTAGGTGGTTAGCTACAGTAACAGCCAAATTTTCAAAGTTGCTCAGCACATTTAGCATTTGGGCTTCAGACCCTTACAGAATTGTGATAAAATCCTTGGTCCCACTTAACTGTGAGAAGGGGAAAATGACTTTTTATTAGCCTTTTACATGGTTCAAACAATTCTTTGTTTTTGACTACTGCCTATGGGAATTATTACAATTTCTAGGTGGTAGCAATTGAAGACTTCAAAACAGCTCGCAGTAGGCAGCTTCAGGGAGTACTCAAGTATTCATATCAGTGTTTGAGTAACTAATATGACATGCACAGATGTGATACAAGAATAAAAACCTGCCCCTCACCTTCATAAGCAATGATGGAATTCTAGTTCCACTAGTTTATAAACTGGATCACTGACAGAAAATGAAGGAGACCTTGATGGGTCCCACTGAAAGTTCCTCTGCTGTTAAAACATGTATGGCTTATTGTATGTCCTCTTATTTTCTAATTCAGACTGTTCTGAACATGAGGAACAGCTTTGTAAACCTCAGTAGCTTCAAAGTAAAAGGATATCATTGCTAAAGATCTCCACACTGAAATATCTTGGAGGACACGAAAAGAAAAAAAAGAAAATTTTGCCAGGGTCACTGTCATAAAGGAGATAGGTATGACAAACATGTTGTTTACACTTTGATCTTGCATGAAAGGTCATTAAAAAACATTCACTGACTGTGGATGCACACTCCAGGAGCAACAACATGTATTCCAATCTTAAAATACTGCAAGATGGAACAAACTTAAGGACTGCCACATATGTTAGGGTGCGTCACAAAACTTCAAAAGATCTTGAAAAACCAAAAGAAAATAATCAATAAGCTTACATGACAGATTTTTGTAAGAAAAATCAATTACCATTGTTCTCTAAAATACTCGCTGACCACGAACCAATGTGATTTCTCGTTACTAAGTGGATAAAGTTACCTCTAAGAACCTATTCCTTCTCATGCTAAAACGTACCAGAGTGCAAGAAGCATTTCTGAGACTGATTTCCCCAGCACAGCACTAGTATATTTTAAAAAGAAGCAAAGTGCACTTTATGAGGAAATGAGAGAGGGCCCAGAATGCCTTTTAATTTATTTTTATAATAAATATCATTAAACAGAATTTTAAAGCCATATTTTTTATTTTGTATGTAATGCTTATAATGTAGAAAGGAGCCATTTCATGAAAGACTGAAATAAGCAGTTGCTAACATGAAGTCACTATTTTATTGAAACCTGATAAACTTTCTGGGATAATTTGGGATTTTTTAACAACATTTTTCAAGGCCAAAAAGAAAAAAATGGAACCTTAATTTTGGCAGAAATGAAAAATTATTTCTGTGGCAGCTTCATTTGGACATGGAAAACCTGTTTCAAACCATTCATGGCTCCACCTCTCACAAACTATTTATTACATACTATAAATTACATATAACATATAACATAAAAATTAAATAGAATTGTTCTGGAACCATAGATACAGATTGAGAGTTAATTAAATGAATGCGTGGGGAAAAATCTGTGTGAGATACAGGACTAGGGGTTCCCTGCTGTACCTGTTTAATGAAGTCTCATCCATCTGATGGCTCCTGGACCCACTCTTCAACACTTCCACAAAAATGTCACATTCTTTATGGGGGAAAAGTGTGGAATGTGCCTTACCCACATCAAGTGCACCATTTTACAATTCCAATCCAATTAATTAAGCCTCTATTCTTCATGCATGAGCGGCCGTCTCTCAGTTACACCCAAGGCAAAGCTCCAAGGGGGCCAGGCAGCCAAAAAAGAAGGTACATTCCCAGCTCTCATTTACTTAAATACATATTTTTGGTAAAAACAAAGTGTTTAAAATTAATTCAGATAAAAATGTTTATATGTCTCCAGGGCCAAAGCATCAATAACTTATGTCTCAAGAAAATGAGATTTTATTATTTTTATTTTTAATGCAGAGTCATAATTAAAACAGGGAGGAGAGGACAGCCTCCTCTGTGAATGAGAAAATTAGACTCGGTGTAGTGAGATGGGAGGGTAGAAGGAGACTTGTGATGCGTGATTAAACGAAGAGGCAGTATGGTGAGGGCAGATGAGACCCAGCACAGTGGGAGTACGGAAAGCACGGTGAAAGAAATAAACAGAAGACAAGATGTTAAAGTACCATAACCTGACTGCACTCCTGAAGAGTTAAAAATGAACTGATCATCTGTCAGGAAACCACACAAGAGGGGGGTGATGTGAGTCCAGTCCCACCTCCCTGGGTAGGAATGTTGCTCTTCTGTGATTAAGGGAGAAAAGTAACTATTTCCTTCTTATTGCACAGCGTCGCACCGTTATTTTTAGCACTCCATTTCTGAGTGTGTTTCCTATAGATCATCTGTCATTTCAGTATTAAAAACAACCATGCTATTTTTTCTGTAATTAAATGGAGTGTTTTCATTTATGAACTTGCTATTTATACTGATCAAAACCTCTATCAATTCGCTATATTGTCTGGACACCCAAGATCCAGCTCAGGGAGGCACTTGTTCAGATTTTCTCTTGTACTACAGCCTCACCTCAGGATAAAAGTGCACATCACAAATAGCAACATGTATGAAATGCTGTGCCTGCTGCCTCGGTATGACCCAGATGTCAATGGGAGGTCAAGACAGGGATGACCTCTTCCAAAATTAGCCACAGTAGTATAAAATGTTGCAGCTCTCTCTTGTTACTGCCCGCCAAATGGTATTATTCTCTGTGAGAAGAATCATGTTAGTGCTGCCCAAAGGCAGTGGCTGTCACTGTAAATAGTCAATCATTTTAGTAAAAAAACCCATCCTGGCCAGTCTTGGCTTGTCAGAGGGATCCGAAGTGGGGGTTGGAAGTGGCAGGCCTTGCTGGTACTGTAGCATCAGTTCTCCCCTCCTTTTCCCAGTGATGGTTTCTGTGCCAGGATGTACAAAATGCCAGTGCAAGTATGTCCTTGACAGGTCCTTTTAGGCCAGGAGATTGTTTCACCTGTTGCAACTACACCTTGGAACTTCTTTACACTTTTCTGCAGAGGTGAGTTTTCCCGAATGAAATTATATTTTCCAACTGGATTGCAGGTTGAGGCATTTCACCCATTTACATATCCCTTCAATATGTCATCATTGATGCTAGAAGGGAAAAATCTGAAACGAGAGGGAAAGCTGACAAGTCCTAAAATTAAAAAGTTATTGATTAAGCCGTTTGACTTGTTCTTTCATTCCAGTATTGTACTCCAGGAAACAAATGTTTAATTTATTTTGGATAAAGGGATTCAATTTGTGATAATGCCATGAAAATATAATATCTTTACAAACTCAGATTTCTCATAGGAAAATGTTAATGACTCTTTTCTAACGCACTAAAAATACCATGTAAAAGAGCTGGTTGAATATTGCCCAAACAATGTTTTTGATCATTTATCAGAATTGTGCTTGGTTCAAGAAAATTCATATCCCATTGTACTATTTGCCAACAGTTATGTTAACTGTTTTTGTTTAGGTAAAGGCTGATTTGTACCCTAAGAATTATGAGTTCAATCAAAACCAGAAAACAGACACAGAATCAGGTCATTAAATGACCAACCACAGTCTTCATTGCTAATAATAAATGTTTTACTTTGAAAGCGGCCTTTAAGGTCGAAATTGTTCAATAAAAATGCAAACATACTTGATATTATGCAAAGCCTAGTTTAGGTATTAGTCATCTGCAGAAAAAGTATCAATGCCTGATTGTCAAATGCAATTATTAAATATATTGCCAGAACTCTGACTTGGTCCACAAATATTCATTAAAGGGAAAAAAATTTCAAAACATTATCACAATTCCTTCCCTGCAATTAATTAAACACCATATATAGTTTAAAAGTGTAATTTTTTTTCTCATTTCAAAATGTTTTATTTTCAAAATACAAGGACCTAAGTATTTATCTTTGTTTTGATGCAATGGCAACATTACAGTCATAATCAGAGTACTCAATCAGAACTGGGCCTTCTTTGCACATAATGGTAGTAAAGGACATTCATTTCACAAAATACATAACCTAAAGTTACTTCAACAAAATAAATGCCTTTGAAATTGTGAGAACATACTTCATCAGCTCTTCCCTAAATTATATAGTGCAGTTCACTGGCAAGCGCTGTGTTCTCTATTAAAGTTTGACATGTTATAATTTCATAATTAGGGCTTAATTTGGGCTGGAGGAATTGCTGTTGTTTGTTTTTTTTTTTAAATTCTCATCATGTTTTTAAAAAATTTTTTTGCTTTGTTTTTTAACAACAAATTTGGACAAACCCAACCCTAGGACTGAAGGAAAGTTCTGGATTCAAATAGTGATTTGGGGTGAAGTTATAGTTAGGGGCCATATAAACTTTACGATAGTTGCCCATGCACTCAACTGAAACTCTAATTCTAAATATCAATTCTAAATATAAACCCTCTTGAAGTTTGAGACAGTTCTGCTTTTTTTTTCTATGTCTCTCCAGTGAACCCAACACTAGTTTTAAGTTTCTCATGACTTTTAGATTTGGTTATAAACATTTTCAGTATTTTTCTTGTGCACTATTTTGTTTTCTGTGAACTCAGTAATTAATTGTTGGGGTTTTTTGTGACTGTGTTGGAGGTTTCTTGTAAAGCTTTTTGGCTGTGTTTGTTTTTAAAAACCATAAATCTTACTGTATTTTACAAGACAACAGATTACTCAGACTAAGATATTTAGTATTATGTTGAACTGTGTTAGTGTTTTGTTTTATTTCTTAAAGAACTGTCATAAAAGCTGTAGATATTTAGTGATATTAATTAAGAAGCATAATACTCATCAGATCAAACCTGTACTTTCCATTACCTATCATCATCCAAAACATTCTTATTCCTTTCCTTCTTTCTCACTCATAGCCTCCTCATATTGTCAGGATTGATGTCATTATTTATCCACTCCAGAAGGAAACTAGTTGGTTGGAAAGGGAGAGTGGCAATGGGAAGCCAAATTTATATTAGCCATTTTTTTTAATTAAAAAATGGTATTTTTCATGAAACAGTAGTACCTAATATAGTATATTTCTTTATACTAGGAGTTTTCTCCTTGTTGACTCGTCCTCTTTTTGTTCTCTCTCCCCCCTGCAGCAAAATAAGAAAAACAGATTACTGTAAATTTTGGCACAGAAGGGTATTTGCATCATTTTCTTAGAAGTCACGTGCTTTGGATTTCCTCTTGTTTATGATATATTGAAATGTCTTCCAGATGTTTTTAATTATAAAAAGTTTTCAGGAAAGCAAAGTAATCCGTAATAAAATTTCCTCTACATTTTTTAAAATAGCCAATAAATTAGTGTACTGTAGCTTATCAAACTGCCACATAATTCTACATTTGACCCCAGTGCAGCAAGGTCTGGCATTTCCTTAAGACAACTAGTTTGGTCAGAGGCAAAGCAGGCTTCCCCAGGCATACTTTCAGTTCCTCTTCCAAGAGAGAGCGTTCCCTTCCTGGGGCCAAGCCAGCTGTGCGAGTGCTCATTGGTGCGAGCGGCTCTGACTTCCTACACAAACACACCCACCTCTGCTGCACCAGCTTGGAAGATGCAGATGTGTCACGTGGGGTATGCCAAAGTTTGGATTCGGGACAGAGACAAAGAGAAAATATTTTAGCTGCTGGTATGTGATGCTGAAGCTGTGCTGCATGAGATTTTCATTTATAAATTTTGGACGGGTGCCCCAGGTTGCTGTGGTAAAATCTGAAAGAAAACACAGTAAAAGTAAGAAGATCGGTTCAGTTTTCAAGGACATATATGTAGGTGGGGGGAAGGTTTTAGTCATAAAAGACATTTTCAAATGGTCAAAGAACTGGACAAGAAACAATGACTCTGAATCCTTAAAAATCTTTCCAAAATCTCCCCCTTGTATTTGTTCATCTGTTTGTTCATCCTAATGACACACCTGAGCAGTGTGCTTACTCTCAGCTTGTATTTGTATAAGGATTTAAGGTGAGCAGGGTTATGGGAAATAGACACCAACTTTGCCATTTCTGTGATTTTTCAAGCTGTGTGTGTATGCATATGTGTGGTGGGTTTTTTTTTTCAGAAATAATCAAGATCTGAAGGAAAGATATAGCTTCATAAACAGCTTGATGAAAGAGTTATTAGGCTGTTGATTCATGGGTTTAATGTCCTACATGTATCTTTAAATTTGTCCTGCCAAAAGATCTCTCTCTGGGAAACAGGGACTTCAGCCTCTGTCCTGAAAAACAGCAACACAAAAGAGTAAGCATGTGCATTTGGTAGTAGCCAGGTATGGGGATTCTATGGCACTCCGAGGTGAGTTTGAAGCTTCAGGTCTAGGAGTATGATGTAAGGAACTGTGAAAGTGGGAAAGCATACAGCATCCTAGTGGACTAGATCCTCCTGCCCGTCAGAATCAGTTCTTTTCCAGAGGTGGGAAGGGAAGGAATCAAAGAAAAAAGAGGTTTATGTGATATTTGTTTGGGGTTTTTTCCCCCAGAGTGTCTAAACACATCAGGACTTGTAATAAAAGCAAATTACAGTTAATGTAGTTATCCTATCCCACATTCTCAGGTGGCGTAAATGTTGTCTGAATGGTGAAAGTGAGCTCTGTTGGCTTGCAGCACTCGAGGCTCTTGCCTTTTCTCACTAATTTGCCTTGAGTACTATTTCATCGGCCAGATTTTCAAAGAACAGTAAACAACCATGCAAAACTCCAAGCTTTTTTTGCATTAAAAGAGTAAAAGCAAATATTTCACCTTGCTATTGAATCTATTTGTATTTATTGCAAAAGCAGCACAGCACAGAATTTGGACCCAATTTTAGCAGAGAGGAGACAGAATGCTAGAAAACAGATGTAAGATAAATGTCCCTTTTATACCTCTTAAAAACAGTAACTGAGTATAGTCTTGCCATCAAAATAGAAAACAGTAATCAGAGATAAATAAGCTGAATTTTTTCAAAGGCTCATGGAAGTAAATTGCATATGATTTAGAGCTCATCTGCAGAAGGATGGCGGCAGGACATGAGAAGGAAGGAGAAAATTGCGGACCTCAATACAGTGGCAACTATGGCTGAGAACTTTGACCAAATTTTGAAAGGGATATAAAATGCTAATGCTTCCACTCCCTAAGAACTTCCTCCCAACCCCCTGCCCAGAAATCCCCCATATTTTGAGATGCCAGAATCTATTGGTCTCCATTCTTAGAATGCTTTAAGAACTGTAGATTCATTTATTCCTTGATGAGAGTCAGGCAGTACCTACGATGTTGGCTTGCTATGTGTTTCTCCACTGCCTGCACTCCATGAGTGCTGTTGTCCATATTCAAGCAAAGCCGCCACTGAGATCAAGGGAAGTTTAGGTTTGAGTTAGCCTGAGATGAAGGGTATTCCTTACCTAACATCTGATCTGCTGCAGCAGATTTCTGTGGTATTTGACTCATTTTTTTAATGTTAAGACAGGAAAACCTCTTGCCCTTCTAGTGCAGTGGAAATAAAGACTCTAACAGACAACAGTGAAGTGAGAGGAACCACCTTTTTGGAAAAGAATATATTATTAAATGTTTGACTGCAGTTGTTTATTGTTTACTAGCAGTACCTGTAGTGCTAGTGTTACTAGGGAGTCAATATAAAGCTGACTCTTCCATCCTAAAATTTTCCATATGGAGATTTGGGCGATTAGAGTGCTAAGGAGGATTTTCATGGGAGAGTGCAACCTTGGTGGTTAAAAGTCTGATGGGTGCTCTTCCTGTTACCGGCACTGACGGAGTGGGGAGAATGGAGCTATGAAATAGCAACCAAACCCGAGGATTCACACATTTCAACCAATCTTATAAAATTCTTTACTGACCAATCTTCTGCTAAATTGGCCAGCTATTACCTAATCCTCTTTTACAATGAAAAACTGTCACTGCACTATCCAGTCCTTGTGTCTTTGAACCAGCAGAGAGTAGCAGTGCTGATTTAAAAAAACTGTGAGGTTTTGCTCAGATTCCTTTTTATTCCACTACTCTTCTCTCGCCCCAGAATGGAGGTTTATCGTGCTCCCAGAGGTGTACCCTGCTCCTAAAGGAGTGTCCTGTGCCAGCGGTCACTGGCTGTGGGGCAGTGATAGAGCTGCCCCACTGAGGAGGAAGTGGTGGCACCACTCTGCCAGGTGACAGTGGGTCCTTCTGGGGCTGTGCAGTGTCAGCAGCGTTTTTGACGCAGCAGGTGTCCTCTAGCTGTGGTTTCACAGGCACAGACAGGCAGTTGTGCTCCATCTACGAGTGTACAAACTTGTCCCTCAACAGAGCACTGTGCTGACCACCCAAGACTTCGGTCCCAAGGTGTTTCAGAGAAACTTGAGGAACTTGGGAGAGAAAAGCTGAGCTGTGGGTAGCAAAGAAGGTGTTGCTTTCTCTGGAGAAAAGATTTAAACTCTTCCTGATATTTTTGCTGAACTAAAACTGTTCAAGCCATGTCAGGGAAAGAGACAATGGGAGGATGACACAGCTCTCAAATTGGCAGCTGTTACTGGCCGGTAGCACTTGCAAGGGGTTACTGAGGGCAGTGAGGGGAGCAGAAGTGGTGCCAGTGTCTTGATCTCTGCATGTATTACACGGGGTCTAAACCACCTGAGAACTGGCTTTTATTTTCACATTTCATTTGCCCTTCACAGCAGCAGAGCAAAGGAGGAATGGGCCCAAGGCCTTCTGGCAGCTGTGTTTGTGGGAGTGCAGTTAGGTGTCTGCTCCTCATCCTACCTGTGGGAATAGGGCTGGGGAGGAACTTGTGGGATATTTGCTGTCTGGCTCATCCATCGAGGAATATTTATTTGTTCATTAATTTATTTTATGAAGATTGTACAGACTACACAGTGGAGTTCCTCACTGATCAGTCTTTGTTCAGAGTTTACAAACCATGACTTGATGGAAGTAAAACAGCATAGCCTGCCTTCTGCTCTTGGGGCTTGTGGTGTATGACAGGGTACTAGGGGAGAGATTGTAACAACAAACCACAGTACTGTGCCTTTGTAGAGACAGTTATTCCACTTCTTGGTTGCTTTGTTGTTTGGGTTTTTTCTTTATTTAAGTTTTTAAAGCGTATAAACAGGACTTTGATGTTCTCATTGCACTGGAATAGAGAAGCGATTGCATGAAGGGGACTATCCACACAAAATTAGAAAACAGGATGCTGGCATAGCTTTCTGTGTACATTAAATTTCTGTTAAATAAAAAAGAAGTAAGGAAGCATACAAGGGGTGGAAGCAGTTACCCAGGACTTTAGGGACAGTGAGCGCTCAAGGATGTACTGAGAAAAGTCAAAGCCCTTGGGGAGCTGGACGTGGTAAAGGGTGGCAAGAAAGGCTCCTGCAGGTATATTGGCAGCACAAGGAAGGCAAAGGAAAACGTGGGGCCACTGCTTCTGAGGGTATGAAGAATACAGAGCCAGGCTCTTCTCAGAAGCACCTAGGCAAAGAAACGAGTGACAAAGGGTACAAACTCAAATACAGAAAATTCCACTTAGGTGTAAAAAAAATGTTTTTAAATGTAAGGGTGAATGAACACTGGAACAGATTGCCAAGAAAGATTGTGGAGTCTCTGTCCTTGGAGATGTTCCAAACTGGACTAGGCACAGCCCTGAGCAACCTGTTATTGCTGACCCTACTTTGAGCAGGGGTTTAAACTGAGCGATCTCCAGAGGTACCTTCCAACCTCAACTATTTTGTAATTCTGTGAAATTCTATAAATTGCAATTTAAACAAATAGCTGTGGTAGCACTTTGGATTAACACTTAAATTATTTTCTCTGTAAATCAATTGAATATTTGTTATCAAAACTCTGTCAACTTAATTTAACCCAGACCTAAGTGTTCCATAAAAGCTTTTATTGAATCAGAGGCCAACAGAAATGTGTGCAGCTTTTGATTCCAATGAAATCAACCTGTGGGGGTTTTTTAACAAATAAATAGTCTTTTCTGAAAGTGAAACTGGCTGGAAGCAAAAGTGAAACTTGCTTTATTGCTTTTCTTCGTTCAAACTGGGAGAAACAGGAATAGTAAATGGAGGTCATAGGTAGTGCTATGTGCAAGTAAACAGAATTTAAAATATTAATTTTTTTACCATAGCGATGCCACTTCTAGTAATACAGTGAAGAAGTTGTTACCCTTATTACATTGATAGAGCCCTTTTGATCTTTTCTTTGAGCTTTATGTAGCTCTTCCTCTTTTCATCACAAGGCTCCTGCCCAACTCCAGTACTTTATGGTCGTAAATACCTGTAAGATGCAAGTTGCTATAATTTGTGACTGTAAGAGGTAGACTAGCATAAATTATGCAAAAAAAGAGAGTAATTTACTCTGGAATGGGTGCAGCCATGTGCTGTCATTGGCTCCAAGAGGAGGGATGCTCATTTGTGCCTGTGTGTGCCGAGAAAGGTGAAGGCTGAGTTAAAGCAGATCAGGCCTGCTTTGTTTTACACAGTCCTCTTAGCTGTTTTGCTGAAAATTCTTCCTGATCCTGAAGTCCATTTCTGTTGTTGGGATGGTAACTTGCACACATTTCTTTTGCCACTTATACCCACGAACAGCCACATGTTACTTGCCATCCTGCATCCTGGCTGCAGCTGCAGCTGCTGACTGTGAGCTACACATGGTTGACTGTAATTCCTAGGAAATGGTGTACCTTGATTTGGTTGGGCTTATTTTAAGTAGCACATTATGCAGTGTGGGTTAAATTAATGTATATTAATAGACTAGTGGTACTGCATGGGACTTAAGAGAAAATACAGAGAGATTATATGTGGGTAGCTGACAGCATTTTTTTAATCACTTCTAAACTGAAATAGAAGAGGTCTGTGACCCTCTACATTCCTTAAGCAGTGTACAGGAGTTTGTGTCTGTGTAATTCCTTCCGTTGCAAGCTTTCTCCATACTTGTTATATATGACATATAGATATTCCTTCATATACCTGCTACATGGACTCCCTCCTCCTTCCCTTGGCAGTAATGCTGATACTTGGCAGGAACAAGGATCTTTTCTTGCCCCTTTTATTATGAGTGAACTTTCAGTACATAAACAGATTCTTCTTTAACTAATTTAATATGCACAGTTTTATCTTATTTGTTTTGTCTTTCTTCCAGCTCCATCTTGAAATGACTCACTGTAAAAGGTTTATTGGAATTTTTGAGGTTCCTAATGCAAACTCTGGTCCAGCAAGATTGCTGTAGTCCAATAATACTAAGTCTACTTTTCTTAATTCTTAAATGTCTCCCTGCCTCTTTTCCTTGTGGAACAGGTGAGAAAAGCAATTGCCTCCACTACATGATGCGTCCCAGCTCAAGAACTCACTCCTTCCATGTAATTTTGAATCCCAGCCCAGCTGGTGGTTCCTAGAGTTTAGGCTCTGAATATGAGTTCAGCACTTTCAAATGAATCACTCAGAACAGTACTCCTGTCAAAGAGTTTTCTTTTTTTTTTTTTTTTCCCGAAAGGTTTTCCTGAATTTGCAGTTACAGACCCTGACAATGCAGCAAAAAATACTAAAATTTTCAGGTTTTTTTCTGTTTCTTCAAAGTGCTTGTTTTCATTCTATTGTGTTTTAGTACAACAAAGATGTGTGGGATATGCTACTTTTGCATGTAATTGGCCTTGTTTTTACTTATTTGTGATTTTGTCAAGATTTTAATTGACACTTCAGTGTTTTTGTGAAGACCTGTCTTTTGAGGAGCCCTTTTTACCTTTTTTCATGAGCTGTTAGTGGGGTAAAGATTGTCCTTTTCATATGCTGCCTGTGGACAGTTCTTTTCAAAAAGGAGTTAATGAATAATATCCCAGCTCTCACCAGGAAGTTTGGGTTTTAATAACCTGCCTGCTTATGAAAACATATTATCAACTCTGAAAACAGAAACAGTGAAAATATATAATGAGCTGGGATAGATTTCCAGTTCTGATCATTAGCACACAGCCCTGATCTTCATCTTTAGTTTCTTATTGGTGCTGGTTGGATTGATGAAATAGAGTGTGGATTGATTAAATAGGCTGTAAAGGAAATCACATAGCTTTCTTTTTTAACTTTATCCCAAGGATAGTTGTTCACTGCCATGCTCCTTCCATAGAGGCAGACAGAGGCTGTAAGGTGCTGGTGCCTTTGTTGAACTCTGAAGGGCAGAAACACTTTTCTGGTTAGTCTGGGTGAGGATCATTGCAGCTTAATGCAAATAGTTAAACATGAAACTACCAAGGGGGGCTTCTGAAAAAATCTTGCCTATTTAATGATTACAAATAAAAAGTGTCAAAATATATATCGGAAATATCATAATTTACTTCTAATGTTTCATTCATAGTAGTATTCACATCTTAAAAAGAGAAAAAATACTCATTTCCTCCCTGTGGCATGTCTTCCATACTGGAGGATCCCATTTGATTGTTTCCTGTCCAACAGTCATTCTGCAGCTTTTATTATCCTTGCCACTCTTCTCCAAGCCTTTTCTATTTGTATATCCATTTTAGAAGTGGGATCAGAACCAGATACAAGGGCTCTGTGGATTTATGCACTGATACAATCATGTTCTCTATTTCTTTCACAGTGATTTCTAACATTTAATGTGCTGTTTTCTTCTGACAATTCTCTTATTTGAGCTGAGATTTTCATTATCTGTTATACTCTCTGTATTACTTGATTGGGTATTTTGTTACCTATACTATGCTATCCAGATCTTGGTGCAGTAATGAACTTGGAGACCTTCATTTTATAAGTAAAGTCAGAATTGTTGATTCCAATGTGTGTCCCTTTACATTTACTTACATTAAATTTCATTGATCATTTTGTCAGCCAGCAATTTGTTTCATAAAATCGTTTTGTGTTTCTTCCCAGGAGCCCATGTCTTTGCCACCTTAATCATCTTCCCAGCCTTTGGATGAAGCATCTGAATCCCCAGCATTACTTCTGGAGCCCTTTAAAAAGCAGACTTCCTAAAAGCCACTGCTGGATGATGGTGACTGATGCTGAAAGTGTAAGTTCCAGGCAGCAGAGTGAAAAGAGGGTGTTGCAGTCAGGTTCCTGAATGTGGAAAGCTGACATACTTATGCATTGTGCAGCTTTAGTAATTGATAGAAGTAGCTAAAACAGAGCTCTTGAATGACTGTGCAAGGTGCTGAACAATATTTTTCCCCAGTTGGACCCCTCTCCATATATCCAGTATTATTACCGTAACAGTTTTGTTATATAAATGAATGATTTTTGTAATGATTTATCCACTCTACCATTATTATGTGACCAATCTCCGTTACTAGATCTTATTCAGACCTTTACAATGGTAATATATGCAGCTTTGTAGTCCAGAACACTACCTGCTCTTTAGGCAGTTAGACCAGATCAGATGTGTGTTATTGGCCACTAGAGCATGCCTTCATGTGTTCATCAAACACAAGTCTGGAAATAGCAGTCTGGGCCTGCATCCCCACAAGAATGAGGTTTCAGTGTGGCCATACAGTGCCAAAATTGTTTCCCTGGGATGAGAGTGAACATTAGTAAATTTTATGAGACCAAAAGCATTTTGGTCTTTTTTCCTCTAACTGTTCATAGATAAAGAAAAATGGTAAAGAGTGGGAAGAGACATTGAAGTGACAGTCATTTCACATTCAGATTTTAACTAATGGTTCAGATATTCAGACTTGTGATGCTGTAGTGTGTTCTTCTGCCATTAATATAGGTGCTGCTATGAAATTCTTTACTCTTTTCCTTTTGATCCTGAGTCAGTTGTTTTCCTTCTCATGTCGACTTACCTGGCAAATGAGCCATTTTTATCTTTTGTTTTATGACAGAAGAACTGTAGGACGATAAGCAATGGATGGAAGTGGTGGTTTTAAATGATCACCAGACTAAAATTAAAGCTGCTATTCTCTGTGATCTACAAGATGTTCCAGTGCCTTCAGAGGCATTGTGACATTGGACTATACAGACAGGATCTTCCACAGGAAGCTGTGTCTTAGGGCTAAGGCTTCAGTATGGAAGATTTGAGGAATCTTGCCCTTAGGAGGCAAGAAGTATGTGCCTACATTGTGACTGAGAGAAAATCCTTTCTGTTGGTTTGGCAATTCAACAGTGAGTTCACACTGGGGAGGACAAAACAGATCCTAAGTGTTTACTATTCCCAGTTTATTCTTTTTAATAGAAAGTGAAAGATCAAAACAGCCCATCTGCCAATGAAATGAGATGAAAGTAGTAATTTGTCTGACAGACTTCTAAATCCATTCTTCCAAACATTTTATTTTGTCATTGATTTAGCCCTGACAAACTTTTATTTCCCGTGCAGCTTTTCCAAGGGCTAGACTTTATTTCCTCAGTCAGCCTCTTTTTCTTAAAAGAGATACTGGAAGCATAAATGCATCTGAAACATTATTTGTAGCAAACTGGGAAAGATCCAAATGTCCAGCTGCCAGGAGAAGTTTGCTGAAAGGGTAGTTAGCCACAGTGCCACACGTATAATTCTGGGGGGAGGTAAGTGGGAAAGGTTTGGAGCATAGTGACTTGCCAGAGGAAGACACAAGGGTGGTCTGGGCAGCGTAGCAGAGCATCCTTCACAGGAATTGCAACTTAAGTCACGTTTCTGTTCATATTTGGTGTTCAAAATTGCATAATGCTATCAAACAGAATTGTGTCCTCTGTATCATCTGCTTCCCTATTAAGGAGGAAAAATCCTGTCAGAGGGAGAACCTCTATCCTGTCCCGTGTTATAGGGAACAACTTTTTCAAGTTCCCAAAAAACTCTGCTTAAGCAGTTGCTTGGTTTATGGTTTCAGTATATATATGGAGGCCCAAATGCTCTTACACAGAATCTATACAGATGCATATCCTGAAATTCTCATGGGTCTCTGAGGCCTGGACAAAACCTGCCATAGAGCAGAAGAATTCTTAAAGTTCTTTTTTTGGTTGTTGTTTGTTTGTTTGTTTGTGTTTTTGTTTGTTTGTTTAGGATTTGGTGGGGTTTTTCCCTTTTTTGTTTCCTCTGGAAGAATACCAGTTATCACTGCAATGATAACTTCGTACTTTTACAGCATATGATGCAACACTGTAAACTTGGCTTGCAGAGCAGTTGATTTGTTCCTTTAAATTTTGTTTATTGCTGGCATATGGATATGAAAGGGCATAATTTTGGTAGCTAGATCTAATCAGCACTTTGTATATAAAGTGCATCAAAAACACACATCAATAGCAGTCGATCTTAGTGTGTCTGCATTCCAGATCGTTGTGTAGTGTAAGTTAACTGTTCCTTTCATTTCTCCTGGAGCCCAGCTGGTCTCGCTTAATTTCACACTATTTTATATTCTGTTTATTACTGAGGCCAACAAGTATTTTATTTTAGCTGTTTGTACATATTAAACAAACATGGGATCTGGGTGGAATGTCTCTGGCAGAAACATGCTAATTCCTTATACCCTCGGAGTCCATTCCACACTTGAAGGAGTGGACTCAGCCAATTAAATTAGGCACCCAAACAGGAAAACCACAGACACATGATTACACTTTCAGCCAAAGTTAAACGGTGCAGCATGAAAGTCGTATTGTTGTTTGGCTTTTTCGCAGTGAGGCCTGCGTGAACAGAGGCAGCTGGCAATGTCTCTGTCAGAGCCTGCCTGCGGGACACAGGAGAGAGGGAATTCCTGCTTCGTGGGGCTGGCAGGATCATCTCCTCCATGAAAAGATCATCATAGGCATGCAGCAACAGAACATAACGTTTCAGTTTCCAGATAGTGTTTTAGGTGTCCAGGTACTGGAAAAGTCTGAGGATTGTAGGCTTCCTTTTTCCACAGACCTCTGCCCTGGGCACTACTCACAATGTTCATGAATCTCACAGAGCTGCTGACCAGGTTGGACTGTCAGGAGAGGTGGTGAGTGCCCCTCATCATGGCTGCCTGGTGGCCTGGTGGTTAAGAAACATGCACAGAAGATATTAGTTTGGGCATTTGCAGGAACATTTCAAACCCAGTCTTGTCAGATCTAAAAAGAAAGGGCACTGCTATAAAACTCCATTTAAAATAAAAGAGTAAGCCTGCTGTTTTTGTTGAAATACCATGGTGCAGACAATTCTGTGGTGTAACTGCAAGATAGCTAGAGACACCTTTTTCTTGGTCTATTCAGATGCCTGAGCATCTCTCATTCAGGGAGGTAGAGATTTAGATCCAACCTGTGTTAGTGCATCTTGCTGACTAGTTCTGGTGGCTCTTCTGAAGAGCACTGAGCCAAGCTGTTACTGCCAGCATTTCCTAAAGTTCTCATTCTTTGATTAGGAAACTTTGGCATAACACTGGTTTTGTTGTGCACCACTTCAGTGGCTGGATGCCCAAAAGTTCGGTGTACCAGTGCGCAACTCGTAGGACTTCATCTACCTAGCCCTTAGCTGCTAGGATGGTATGTACATTAGGAACCCTTAAGGGTGGTAGAAATCTGAATATAGGCTGCTTGTCCAGTGCTTTAGGGAGTGGCAGTGGATGATCATTGTGACTGTGGTCTGTCATGATGAAACACAGCTGTACTACTTTATTTATTGTTAATAGAGACTGAGCTGTATATTGTGTTCTTACGCTGCCATTGCCAGACTATAGCTGGAGAGTGCCTGGGACTATGAACTAGTGCTCAGTAAAGCTGTCTGGTTTCACAGTGTCCTTTGTGGAGTATATTAGACTGTGAGCTGTGCTGACCTCTTTTTTTGATTCTGAGGAAAGCTTGACTGGTGTTTTTAACTCTGAAACTGTAAAGAGTTTGGTCCTTGGCTACCTTAAAGACACATCTTCACTACGTGGGGTGCCACAGTGATTAAGATTGGCTGCAGTAACCAAGCTAGCAGTACCCTCGTTTAACTGGGAAAGAGCTTGTTACTGTCCTCTTTTAAAATTCTTCAGATCTGAAAATTGTTTTCCAGTTCTTTGTTCCAGAATAGGCCAGGCTTCTTGATTTAGCCCATGCATCTAATAGTAGCTATTTTATTTTCTAAAGAACTGAGCCAAGTTGCATGCAAGCATTTTTTTTTTGCTTGACAGATGTACTTTCTGATGGTTTGATGGTATAGTAGATATTAATTACAAGTTTAGTATTGTTCCCTCAATAAAAACTGCTTGAGCATGGTATTTATAGAGTAAGGTAACTCAAGAGTGATCAAAGGTGTGCAACTCCTGGTTTCTCTGTGAACTGAAATTTTGTTAGTCTTTTCTCATGCTGGTGGGTGGAAAAGGCCAAGGGATGGTTGTTTGCCTAATGAGGGCAGGATACAGCTGGGAGGAAGCTTGAAACTCCCTAGCAGGGTCTGCAAACAATCTAGTCACATCAAATAGATGCCCACTGTTTGCCAAAAATCAGTGAAACAGGGAGATAATGAGGGAGATAATGAGGGTAATGAAATAAAGAAAAAGAGAGCACTGTTGTTCTTTAATGCAGTGACCTTTTTTGAGATGTCATTTACACGGGTGTTTGTGTGAGTGTTGGCCCATGCTGATTTTACAGTACTTAGTTGTGTGATGGCTGCTTACCAAAGCTGCGGAAGCACCCTGTGGCTGGCCTCGCTCTAGGCTCGATAAGCTATTGCAGTAATGCTGTAGTTAATGGTTTTTGGAAAAGTTGATACCTATCTGCATTTGAAGGAACACATTTTGGCCTAAATATTGAGAAATCACAGGTATGCTATGCAAATCCTGGGTGTGCCAGCCAAGCCTGTAGAAGAAAACTCATTAGGATTAATCTCTAGTAGGGTGACTAATGCAAAGGGAATGAGGTACTTTCCTCCCTGAGTCAGCAGAGGTTTGACATAGCTTTCAAAGGGGCTTCACTGGAATGCAATCAGTTGCTTTGTGCAATAGGTATGGTAGTTTATTTAATTTGGAACTGCTTGCTTTAGACCAGAGAATACTGTACTAAATTAAGAGAGACACGTAGCTGCATACTCTACTAATAGATTTAAACCAAAATATCTTACTCAGTTTGAAGAAATGAGGTGCATAATTATCTAATGTACATTAAAAGCACTAAAGACAGCAGCATATGAAAGCTGTCTTACCTCCTGCTCTGCTCTTTGAGCTTTGCCAGATTTTTATGTTTGAGGAGCCATATTTACAAGTGAGGCATTTGTTACATCCTATCTCTGTCTACTTTTCACAGTGACTTCCACATGTAATATCACGAAAATTAGTTGCAGCTCAAGATTACTATTGTGGTATTACAGGAAGGAGTAGCTAAAGAAGACTAATTTTATTAACAGTTCTCCAAAGCCTTTCTTAGATGGAATATTACTTACTGGTAACATTTGTGTAAGACAATGGGATTTTTTTCTTGCAAGTGCTGCAGTCAGCTAATAGCAATCAAATTCTTTTCAGTGGTATGTAATTGTTAGCCCCATAAAAAGAAAAATAAATTGCTATTTTTATCAATAAAGCTATACAGAGCCAAATACCAATGCAAAGAAAATTTCACTGTAATTTAAAATGTTTAGTCATATTTCATTCCCAAGTAACACACTGGTATTTGTAGTTTCAGACTGAGAACTTTATATTTTGCCTCTGCATTTTCTTAAATTTTCATCTGTATTACATGTTTCACTATGGATAACTTATTAGGCAACGTGAGGATATATGGAGATCCTTCCTAAAACTCCTAATCATTTTTCAAAGAAAGTTAACGGAAAGGGTAGATTTTCTTGATAATCCTTTCAAAATTAAAATATAACACAAAAACATTATGTTTAAGTGACATTAAGGGTCTTACTTAAACCAACTAAAGCTGGGAAATTCGAAGTGAGTAACTAACACTCTCTTGTAAACTGCCCTCGTGTATTACAGCTGACAGTGGGGAAGCAGAGGTTCAGAGAGCAGCTCAGATAATAATCTTAAGAGTTTGGATATTGCCTGTGCCCCAGCAGTTGCGAGAGCAGGATAGATGTCTTTCAAGATCGTGCTTTCTCATGAGAGATACGGCATTTCCTTTCATGCTGATACTGAACGTAGCTTTTCTCTGGCCAGTTTATGCTTCGTTCCCTGGTTAACAGGAAGGGCTGAGTAGCACACAAGTAGTTTACAACAAATAGAGATGTAAAATTTGAATCTGAAGCCTGGAGGATCCTGATCCCAGGCTTGCTTTCTCTCCAATCTCTGCTTGAAAGAAACCCCAACTAGCCAGAAGTAGAAGTATCAGAAAAACCCAGATTCTCTCCTGTTTTCATTTGGGGTCCAATCTGACCTTTTTTTTCATTGAAACCAGTTCAGTGTGAAACCAGTATGCTGTGTTTACGCACTTCATTAGTTTCATATTGTCAGTATATCAGATAAACATTAGTTAGGCGCAGCAGGGCTTCTTAGGGAGAATCTATTGTAGAGCTCCCATGATTCATGTAATTCATACATCAGTCTAGAAGTTTATTAGCATTTTCCAAATATTCTGACATATCTGTGGAAGGGTGGTGTTATATTTCTTAGAGCTATTCTTTGAAGCTGAATGGCAGATTTCTGTGTAGAAAGGGGAATTTAGTATTCTTGGTTGGTTGGTTTGTTTTTTTTTCAAATAAGCTAAAAATACAGTTAATTTGAGGCAGCAAAAAACCTTTGCCTTTCAGCCACTAACACTAAGGTTAGCCCATATTTTACAGAACTTTTGCAAGCTAGCCTGAAGTCTTTGATTAATGTCAGAATCTCCTTTCAGTTTTTCTCTGAACACATTACTTTAAAATTTGCATAATTGTTTAAAGTTGCACATTTTGCTGATAGTGCCCCTATTAAATGATAGAAGAAAACACAACATTACATTACATCACCGACAGGATCAAAACAGAAAGTGACACTTTTATGCAGTTGTGTATTTTGTGAATCAGGGCAGTAATTGGAACATATTAACGATTTCCTTGGCTCCCCCCTTAGCCTGCTCCGCCCCTGCTCCCCCTGAAGCCATCCATGTAAACTCTGAGGATATTTACCACACTTTAAGCTGTCCAGTTCTATGTAGCTCCTTGTAAAGTAATTTGGACTGATGATTCCTACTTGGTGAGACGTGCTCAGACATAAACTTACACATACACATAACAGCACAGAAAGCATGAACCTGTTAAGGATTTCACCTTTTAAGAAATGACAGAGTAATTACAGGACAACATGTCCTTCATGAGCAAAAACAACTAAGCCAAAGTGCTTTCAAGGCTGGCATGGCCTACTTCTCTTCTAGCAAGCTGCATAAATCATAAACTGCTAAGGGATTGATTCATACACTGAGTGGTAACTATATAATGGTGTATATAAATGTGTGAATAACATACATGTATGCTGAACTGAATTCAGTTCTTCATTGCAGCTTGGCAACAGAACTGAGTTGATAGAGCCCAAACCCTGACTTTGTATAGATACAGAAAATGTAGAGGATGAACCATGTGCTTCCTTAATGAAGGGTAAATAAGTTATTCCATTTTCAGACCTCTTCAGGAGGGGATTGTGATAGTAGGTAAGTTGGCCTTAGGCAAAACTGAGTGTGTTAGAAGTTCTCAGTCCTGGAATTATTGTTCCTGGCTTTAAAAAAGAAATAAAAAAGAGGGTCTATCATCTGATTTTGCCTGTTTGGGGGTGAATAGGCATGGAAGTGTTGACTTTTGCAGTATTTAAAAGAAAATATGCCTTAGTTAAAAATAAAAACAGCCCCAAAATAGGAGTGTCATCTGGCTTTTTGAGTTATCTCTTGCCTCTCACGGTGTCTTTCTGGTGAATAAATTGTTAAACTTCCTTGTATGTCTTTATGACCTAGAATCTTTCAGGTGCTGCAGATAATCTATATTAGTGGGATGATGTTTCTTTCTCTGAACACTTTAACTGGACAGATTGCACATATGCTCTAGTATTACCAAAGGCCAGGTGAATCCTGAAGAGTTGTAAGCAAGGGTAACTCAACCTCTGAAGGTTATCCAGAGATTTAAGCTACATGAAAATTATGCTTGTTGGAAATACCTACTCCTTCTTTTTCTTGCACGTAATGTTAGGGCCATGGTTTCAGAGGTACACTTAATAGGCTTCTCTCTCTGTACGAAAAACCTTTGCCCCTTAATACACAATGGCACATTGGTTGGTCTAGATAGCTAACATTTGCATGCATAGGCAGTAGATTCTGTCATTTATGCCTGTAGATAATAGAATTTACATGCACAAAACTCATTTGGACTTGGCCTCAGAACAGATTGGGAGGACAGGTATTTAAGATTTGAGGGACAGATGCACAGTAGGGGCCTGTTGGGGTAAATGATGGTTGAGTCTGGAATATTGAAATGGGAATGCTAAGGAAAGAATGGAGATAGTGCTCATCTGTGTTTGAGTTGTGCTGAAAGCAGAAAGAGTTTATACAAAGAGCAAGGCAAGAATGATATCAAAGGTCACCTTTCATTGTGAAGAGAACTCTAACTCGAAACATGAAATTTTCTTTTCTGAAATATGTTTTTGCCCTATGGTCTCTGTCCAGTGATGGCCTTTAATCCGTCTTTCATGAAATTTCAGCCAGAGCCTAGTACTTCATGTCACTGATACCAAGTAATTTAACAGAGATTGTAGACATGTAAGGGTCAGTCCTTCAACTGGAGTGAGTTTTTTAGACTCACTGAAGTAAATGCAGCAATGCTGGTTTTGTGCCAGCTGAGAAAATCTGCTCAAACATTTAGATTGTTTCAAAATTACTACTACTTGTAGAGTGTCCTTCTATTTTATTTTGGTCAGCCAAGAATAATACTCCAGTTCTGAATTTTGGGGACATCTTTTACAGTGTAAGAGAAAGTTGGTATCCAGATCTAAATGCTTACATTTGAAACCCCAGCTAAGCAAGGCTTGTCACCTACTACAGGGCCACAGCACAGAGGAAGGTATCATCTGAAACCACACTGTGAAAAGTGTTTTACATTTTAATATCACAGTGGTCACTCAGCCTAACCCAGACCCACTTTTTGCTTAAATAAGAGCTCACTGAAATTCATATGAGTTGCATTGAAGTCAATTGGATCTTTTTCTGAGTGAGGAGAAAATTCTCGTGGCTCTGTTTTGGTGCACTGACTGTGTAATATCAAGGCCTCTGCAGCAATGCACTTAAACACAACTGGGTGAAATATGGAGAGAGCAAAAGTCTTAATTTCAGATTTCTCGGGTTTGTCAGATTATGTTATATAGTATCAGCTTGTTCTGTGAAAGCTGAGGCCACAGGAGTCCCATTACATTTTTTGGGCAAGATCCTTGGATGATGTAAATTGGTGTAGTGCTACTAGAGTAAGTGTAACTGTGCTGATTTCAGTAGCTCAGGATTTAGCCCACTAGGTCTGAGATAGCTATAAAACCTCACTGTGCACTTTGAAAGTTGTACCCCATAAATGCTTCTGCAGCGCAGTTTTTTATAGTGTCTATCAGAAACGCACTTTGTGGCTTAAAAACACTAACTAACCAAGGTCAACTTTCTGTCATTCTCACACCATAACTGTTAATACTAATAAGTGGGGGTTTAAGTGTACTGTCTCTTAGCGTGTTTGATCTTTATTTTTAGTTTGTCATTCTGAACTATTTGTATCTTGGACCATTTTTGTAAGTATACAAACATAAAGAGAATGTCACTAGCAGTGACTATCTCAGTGCCCTGTGTAGTAGAGTATCTTTCTCTGAAAATGCACGAGTTTACTTGCACAAAAGTGCCAGATACGTATACACATGCACACACAATTAGTCTACAGTAAGTGTCCTCAAGCACCCACATTTCTTTTTCACTTGGTAACTAATGAAATGACATTTTTGCAAGAAAGCGTTATGTCTCATCGTGTTAGCTGTTGCAGTGTGTAATCTGAACTCCATTGCATTCATTGACTGTGCCAGTGCTTTGGCATTAAGAGCTGAGGTTGTTTTCCCGACAGACAGGAAAGTGTTTTGCAACAATTACCTTATAAGTAGATTTGTTTTTGCATAGGGAAAGAAATCATACTAAGTGAGCTATGGAAGCAGGCATCCATGTGCTTTTCCATTAGTATATGGCAGCTTGTATTTTTGTAAACACAAAGATAATGTAAGAGAATCCATTTTTTCAGTTACACAAACAGTTCAAAAGAGATGAACTGAAGAGATTTGTGATGAAATGGCTTCTAGCAATCTTTAATATTTTGCGGTCATCTTTCGGGGGGAAAACCCCCCAGCTTCATTCCCCTGTTAATCTTTTTCCCTTGAGAGGCTGCCGGCTCTGGCTCCGATTTCAGCTACGAATTAGGCTGTGAGTAGGTTTGAACTTGAGTGTCTTCAGAAAACCCAAGGAGAACAATAGCGGCTTCACACTGTGTCATGCTTCAGCTCCAGTGAGTAATGCTAAATTGCTTGCATTGTCACAACCACATGCTTCCCTTGATGATCCTAATGGGTCCCTGCAGATCCAGTGGGGATCACAACACTGGCTGCATACATTTTTTAAGATTGTTTCAAGATATCATGGAACACATCCAGAACCCAGAGTGATGTTTTCTTTGGGGCCCCAGACCATGGAATGTTTAATTACTGATGCCATTACTAAAAATAGCCATAGGAAAAGGCACGAGTTAATCTTTTAGAGAAATGTTTGGGGAATGGGGGTTAGGGCAACTTGTTTTAGAGCATTATTTCCCTAAAGGTTAGAATCTATATAATTATAATAAAATTATAAAAAAGGATTGTCTGCCTTTTTGTTTTGTATTCAGACCGTGGGAGCATTGTACCCTTATTAAGTAGGCATTGCTGTTTCTAACTTCTTGTATATTTTTCTTAGCCCTTTTATTTCATAAGCTAATGTTCAGCTAGCTTGTAAAATTTTGATTGTTTGATGCCAGTTTCAGAGGTGATGTGTAGTTTGGATTTCCTTGCATTTGCTCAGATATAATGAACCCAAATTATGGCTAGTGGGATTTGTAAGCGTATTGCAAGCTGGGAAGGAATCTAAGTCAATAAGCGTAAGGCGATCCACAAGGTATCACGCCTTGAATGCAGTGTATACTGAGAGCATACTCTGCTTTAACTTTGATGACTCCTAGACTCTGATGAACTTTTGGGTTAACTAGAGTTGCAATGACCACTAGATTTTTATTCCTCTTTCCTGTTGAAGCTCAAATATTTGTCTTGTGACACCTTTTCTTATTGACTTGCCTATCTGTAGTTTAAATTACTCAGCTAGCAGCAATAATTAGATTTTTACATTCCTGAATACAGATCTGTGTCAGAAGACTCAGGAATATCAGACAAATGAATTTTCAAAATAAGCCAACAGCTGAAGAAATAGAACTAGCCTAGTGACCCAGTAACATGTCTCCACATCTCTAAAAGTTTTTGAGAACTTGTAAAATTCAAACTGCAACTGAAAAGCACCATGTATCCCCAGGCAGCCTTAATTTGCATGATCAGCACTTACTCAGCAGAGTACCATAGGTATATGAGACCTTGGTGTATTAAGTGGGTCACATTTAACTGTCCTTGAACAATTTCTCCTATGTATTAAACATAAACAAGCTTTTTGTCATATTCAGCATCACTGTTTCTCTTTTCTCCACACTTTCTTTGATACACGGTAATTTTTCTATAGGAAATTTTAAAGGGACACAGTGAATATGTGATGCCACTTCCCTCCCATAGTCTTGTTTAAGAATTCTGCACTTCTCTCATTTCATATTCCTTGTGATTTTTTTTTCCCCGAGAGTTGGATAATTCCATTTGAGCAAAAATTTAAATTAAAGTTGATTTTTATAGCTGAGAATTGTTGGACAAATTACACAGTCTCTTTTAGTTTCCTAAATAGCCTTTGGAGTCTGACTGTTCTTCTTCTGTCATGTAAATACCCTGTCATATAAACCCAATACCCATGATCATTGTCTGTTGGTAACTGGAAAGAAGATGCAAGAGACCACTGGATTTCAGAAGCTGCAGAGGGAAACTGTTAGCAGAGTTCAAATGTAAATAAAAGTGGCAGGAAAATGTTCTTTTCTCTTTCACAATAAAATCCAAACCAGTCCTTCTTTAACACCCTTTGGTGTTTTCCTGTTAAATAAAAGGCTTCTTTATGTTACGAGAGATACCTTTCTGCCCATTAAATAACCTTTTCAATAGCATCCAGTAAACCTTTCTTGAAAGCTAGTGAGTGGTTTTACACCCTGAACAGTTTTGAACAGAGCTCCATGAAGTCACTGTATGCTATGCCAAAATGTAAAACTTGCATTCAGCGAAGATAAAGAAGAGGAAGAGAATGAAAAAAAAAACTTTTAACTTACATTACACAAAGAAAGCTTTTAAAAGCATTATTTTTAGGCATGCTATTAGCTTTGATGTAATTAGCTTGCTGTTAAAACTATTGCACACTAATGTCTGAATGAAAGGTGCTATAATTAAATTATACATTCTATTTGCAGTGCCTTTCTATTTCACAGATTTGTAAGTCTACAGTCCTGCATATGCAAAAAATCTGGGTTTAAATCACCCATTTTCCAAATCCCATATATTGTGCAAGCTTGGATGTCAAAATTGAGCATTACTTTCTGTGAAATATAGGGTGATGTATCAGCAAAGAACCAGGTTTGTTCAAGATTATTTGAAATTTGGCCCATTCTGTGTGAAAATCTAAATACATTAAAAGATTTAATCCTAGGGGAAATGGACATTCCAAATATATACAGGACCTAAAGATCTCTGAAGATAAAACCTTGAATTTTCAGTGTCTGGGTTTGAAATAACATCTTTAAAAAACCCCCTCAATTCTTTCAATTAATATATTTTTATTTTTTTTTTTAAGGAAAGTCTTAGTATTACTCACATTCTTTAACAGAGGGTTCAGAAGACACTTTTACTGACAAATTACCTTTAAGGACTCTTTTGAATATATTACCTCCACAGTGTTCTTAAATTTGACTGTCTTAAAACAGTCAAATAAGTTGGATAACTCCCTTCAATGTGTTTTCAATTGCAGATCATGGGACTTTCATCCAACAATTTTGAAGAGATAACTTTTAATTACAGTAATAAGAACCACATGGGCAATGATTGATGCAAACCTGATGTGTTCTCTGACTTTATTAATCTTTTTAATTAGAGGCAAAAGAATGCTTTATCTGTTGAGACAGAGAAGAGATGAGTTGTGATGATCTGCTGCACTTTTATGACTTAAAAAAATTTGATTGCTCCCCAGAGGTGTGTGTTTACCTGGGTACAAAAGGTGAGAGGAGCTTGCACATTTTCTCTTCCAGCTTTGCTTACCCTCAGCTCTGTGTGGTGTCCCATATGGCACCATACTGTTGAGATTATGGTACTCTCATATTAGTTTCACTTCAGTTCTACAAGCTGCTTATAAGGAGAGTTTACAAGCTCAATTAGAGGACAAGAAAATGAGAGGCAGTTTAACACCACTATATGAGCAGTTGCTTGCCAAAGGATAGATTGTATGAGATGTTGAGAGTGAGGTGTCTTATTCTTTAACTCTCCTTAGCTTTAGGAGCTAAGACAGCTTAGCATGTCTTGGGTCCACTGTGGCTGTGGTTTGAAGCAGTTGTAGTGTAGGATGGTGTGAAACACAAACGGGATGATGTCGATTCAGGTGCTAATGTGGGTCTTTGAAACAGATACTGTGAATATTTTACCTGAACTGGCTCAATGGATTCGCTTGCTTTGAGTGTACAGAAGGTCAGATTCATTTGCCTCTGTGGCTTGAGATACTTTGCACACTTACAGGTAAGGTTTAGGTTTCACATGTTTGCCTGGAGTTTTTTGTTTTGCAAGCACTCTGAGTAGGATTAATGGCTGTGATGCAAAAACAGCACAGAGGCTTTTCCCATTTACTAGTGTTGTGATTTATTCTTTCATATTATATAGTGCCAATAGTGTACCAGGTGAGTTACTAACAAGTAATGGTGAGGTCTCTCCTCTAGAAGGTTCATATTCTAACAAAAAATGTGACATCTTGGGGCTCTGTAGGCAGGCATGAAGGCAATAAAATATCTGGACAGGGAGGGAACAGAAAACTTATGCACACAAGATGTCAAAGACATCTATATCAGCACAGAAATTGGTGAAACTTCACAAAATGTTCTGTAAACTAACAAGGAAAGAAAAGCACATGCTTTTGAGACCTGAAATTCTGTAAGCCTCCTGCACTGCTTCAGCAATAGCATGTAAATGACATGGATTCCAGCCAGTGTTGTGGCTTGGTAGTCTGTGCTCACATGTTAGGATGCTGACTTTGGGCCTGATCCAAACGCCTTTGAAGTCAGTGGAAGACTTTGAACTTCAGTGAGTGAGCTGCAGAGGTGTTTTGAGGTGCTTTCTTGTGCCAGCCAATTTGGAAATATCAGTGAGAACAGAGAAGGGGAGAAGTTCGGTTTCCTATACCACTATATCAACTCAAAGAAGGTAAAGGGAATTTTTTTTGATTGTTATTATTTTTAAGAAGTATTTGCCAAAATATCTTTATGCCTGTCACCACATAAGAAAATGGACTGGGTTTGGGATAGGGGATGTAATGAAGAGAGAAGGGCAGTTTGTTGAGTGGCCTCACTTTGTGAATCTTTATTTGTGTGGTAGAAGTGGGCATGCAACTCATCATTTATATAAAGGTTACGTCAGATATGGTCTGCTTTAAAGCCATTTCAGACAACCTTTAAGTAGACCTACTAGCACTCAGTGCCATTCAAACTGTGACCTTGTCTGCAAGTTAGTTCCCTGTGATTGCTTAAGTGGTGATACTTGCAGCATAGAACTGGAAAAGTTAGGCCAAAAAAAAAAAAAAGAAATTGGTCTTGCATTACACTTACTGACAAAATAGTTGTTTCAGCCAAGCCCATTCATCCATCCTGGGTCTGGACACAGTAACTCTCTAGAACTGCTCTGTAATGTAACAAGAGTGGCAGGAGGGAGTTGAAATGCTCAGAAAGCCTACATTTGTTTCAATCTGTCACACTCAGCACGAGGATGTATGGTGAAAGCATGGAGAGAATATTGCATTTTGGGATTCCTAGAAGGGTGCCCTGGCATATATTCCTACACACATGTTTGTCATATCTAAATTATTGAGCAATTGAATTTAGTAATGATGACTATGAATTAACCATCTGTCAAAGATAAGGAATATCTGCTTTAACCCTCAGGCTGCCACACGTGCCTTTATACGGTGCCCACAGCATTCCTTTGGTTGCCAAAGTGGAAGTGTGGCAGCACCCTGTGGAAGGGTGGGAATCCATTCCCTTCCACTTTCTGGAAAATAATTATAATTTTGCTCATTTGTTTCAGCCAAACTTTAGCAATATCAGAATTGTTTCTGCAGATTGTTTTGATTTTGAAAAAGAATGAATACTTTATGCTGCAAATACATTTCAGCTTTTAAGATCTTTTTTACTTATCTTTAATGTTACCTGAGAAGGGATGTACATAGAAGACTTAGAACTGAAAACTGTTGGATTTTCTACTTAAATTGCCCTCCATCCTCCACTTCAATCCATCATCTAAATGAGGCAGTGTATATCTTTAAAAATGTTGTTCTACTGTATCTTCAAAGAGTCCACAGTAGTTTAGAGATCATTTGCCAAATGTACTTCCTTGCTGTGTACTTCACCCCTAAAAAAAGCTTCTAAGGGAAAAAATTTAATAACTAATTTAGAAAGTTAGCAGGCTAACTGGTGGTCATCAGTGGTGGGATTTGTTTTGTTTTGTTTTGTTTTTTCCTGCTTAGATTGAACTTGTTTCTAAAATCTCTTCTTCCACGGATTACTAGTCTCTATTAGATTTTTCTGTAAGTACTAGTTAAAAATTATAATGATAGTCCCATTAATTCCATCTTGAGCACTGGCTGGATGATATTATGTGGATGTAACTACTAGGCCTGTTTTAAAATATGTATATATAACATATATATTATATATATACTATATATATATAAAATACAATATATTTTATATATAATATAATGTTTAGGGAGAATATTTTCAACAAAACCTATCTATTTGTTTGCTGAGTCTTTATTGAGACAACCTTCACAGAGGCTGTCAGTAGTGTAGGAAATGGGTGTCTGTAGCATGCTGGAAAATGCAACTTATCCCTGGATAGTTTGGTTTGAGAGTAGGGTTTTGGTTTTGTTTTCTTTCTTTTAAAAGTGAGCTGGTTTCCCTGCCCCCTTGCTCCTTTTCAGTCTTTTCTGATGATCTTAAGTTCTCCTAACTGGTCCACTTTGACCTTATAACTTGTAGAAACATCCATATGGAAAACATCAAGATGCTTAATGACTTTCATGATTTCTTTGGGAGGGGAAGAGGGAGCAGGGGAAACAAAGTTCATTCATCGTACAATAAGCTCATTGGTATAACTGAAGTGATCAGTCTTCTCACCTGTCTCCCACGGTAGCAGCCTCCTTGTGGCTTGGGAGCAAACAGCTGACTGGGCTGAGGAGAAAGGTTCTTCATCCCTCGCCATGGGCTGTGAAAATCTGAGCAGGTCAATGGCTGCTGATAGTTTTACCAACTTGCAGAGTTCCTGTGTATCTCCAGCTCTGTGCATCATCTTTGGAAGAATCATCTGCTCTCTGTTTGGAGCGGTTTCATGTCCCTTCTGCACAGCTTGGACTGATGATCTAAGCCCAAGCATCTAGCAATAACTTGCAGTACTTTCTCTTTCCATAATGAGAGATTGCAAATGTGCTGTCATCTGCATATTGCAGAGTCTGCTCAGTGACTATCTAGAACTTCCCTCAGGTTCAGATCGGAATTTCTCCATTTCCACTTTGCAAGGCTGTGTTGCTTCTTAATACCCGAAGAAAATTCTGAAATGGAAAGAAATACAGGCAACAGAAAAAGAAATAGAACTTTTCAATATCAGCTGAAGTGATCACAGGTTATGGGCTATGTTTTTAAAAGATTTCTCTCATTTGTTTCATGAAGAGTCACATTCCTTAAGTGGTTAATTTGGGCCACACTGTGCCTTATGTTTCAACAATAGTTCTTGCTAATATACAAGAATGTAGCTTTGTCCTGCAAAATATTGTACAATACACTCCTTTAAACAGTCTTTATCTTGCAGTTTTAGCCTTCCCCCACCCCCCTTGAAATGTAGGTGGTCACCCAAAGTAAACAGAATTCCTTCTACTCCCTCCACATCTGCTATGTGTTATCTGGCACTCACCTCTGACCCTGATATTCATCATAAGAATAAGAATTGCATCCTATTCAGCTGCTTGTGTGCACTTTAGCTCCAGTGATCACTGGCTGTTGAAACAGTATGTGCTGGGAGGAGAAATTGCTGAGACAGCATCGGGGTATTCAAACTGGACTCTCCATTTTCTTGTGCACTTCTGGATAATTAAACAGAATTCTAGAGATGAACAGGTCAGCACAGTATACTGGGGGACAGACCTTGGTATAATTTCAGATTGTACTGGCTAGTGACTGCAATGAAACAAGTTGGATACTAACTCTTAATGAGAAGGATTTTTGAATTCTGATTGCAAGCCACTGTATCAAATGACATTATCCATCTTCATAGAGAGACAATATGGAAGCAGTAAGTTTAAAAGTATGTTTCTGATGCAAACTTCTGTTCATTTAATAACACCATCCTCCATGTCCTAGTATCATTCAAAGAACTAAGTAAATTTTGGTGTGACTAAGAGTTTTAAAATCTGATCCTAAATGTGAGGATCCACATTTTAGGCAGAATACAGGTCTGGTCTCTGTGACCCCACCAAATGGAACCCCTCTGAAATTTACCTTTTTCACAAGGATGATCAGAATTACCTTTTGGACACTGTGGAGGAAGAAATAAAACTGCCAATTTCCTTGCCAAGGGTGGATCGATTAAAACTTTGGGAAATTTATCAGCCTCCCTACCCCATCCCAAATCCTTTTGATTTTCAGAAAAAAGATTTGGCAACTAACAATGTTGTGAGACCAGCGTGGTTTACCGGCTGCCACCACTGCTCTTTGGTGCTGCAAGACTGCTTACAGTCAAACAAAACCAAGACCTCCTTGTACCAACATTTTAGGCCGATCTCTGTCATCCCAGTGAAAGCTGAACCAGCATTGACACTTCTATTCAGAGGGCCATCATGTGGCTTACAAGCATCTAGTAATGCTCAGTGATACTACTGATTATCAGGATTTGAATAGATTTTTTTTCCCTTTAAATTGGTTATGCTTCTTCACTTGCCAAGTTTGTTTCCTTGAGCGTATCTCTATTTATATTTAGCAAAATTAACAAGGGATGAAATAGGTGCCGAGGATGTTAATTATGTAATTATACGAGCAAAGACATACCGTGTAATGGGCAGAGAAGAAAAATGACAGACTTCACATGAAGAAATTAAATCCCATGTTACATTTTTTATTAGGGTTCTGATTTTTACAGTGTTGCCAGTGGTCACTGGTGACCTCAAATGTAAGGGTGAAGAGTTTTATTTCTTGTTTGCATTTATTTAAGTATGCACATGTACATCTGATATGTATACACATTAGTTGGTTTTTTTATCAGCAGAGTAAAATATGGGAGGCAGGATTCTCATGCAGGAAATCATTTGTTTGAAAAAGACTGTAAAGTGAAATGAAAAGGATCGTATGAACCTTGGTGGTATCTAAGTGGTTTCAGTTTGCACATTGTTAAAAATCATGCAGTGTCCTTTGGTGCCCTTTCCATCTTGTTTATTTTAATAAAGAAGACCAGTTAGTCTGAAAGGTAGTTCTCTATCGGAATTGACTTCTGATCACTCTATCACTTCACAATTCCTTATACATCAGGAACACTTGAAAGTGAATGCACATGTTTGTGAGGATTTTTCTTTTCCTCTGGAGAGATTCAATTATTTATGCTAGAATTATTCTTATTGTGAGTTATTTTTATAATTGAATCAAAACTGTGTAGGCTGATACAGCCCCAAGTTACTGTTGTGATCTGAAAAATCCTCAAAATGGCTGAATAGAATAACTTTGTCACTTGTTTGTCATACCAGTTATGACAATGGGTCATTCCATAGATGTCTAAAATGATCTTTAGCCACGTTTTATGAAGCCAGAACTGTAATCCAATAACAATTTTCTGGCTAAGTGCTTCTCAGTTGCCACTGGGGACTATCTGCATCACTGTTGCTGCTCTTAAAATGAGTTTAAGTTAAAAGGACACAAATTTCATATTTCTTTCCTTATTTTCTTGAGAGTAATCTAAGAAAATAATATTTTAAATAATTGCATTCTGGTTCCTGAGGGACATCAGCATAATTGCATTGAGGATACCTTTATTTTTTTATGCATTTATTTATTAAGAAAGAACTACATTCCATCTGTAAACCAAGCAATTGGTCCACTGGCACAAAACAATAAAGCAATGAAACCTCTAGTTCATTAAATTGGAATATGGGGATTGAATTACTAATTTAGCTTGGTTTAAATTTCATGTTATAAATTATAGGGTTCTAAGATGTAAGGGAAAAATGTATCCCGAGATGTAGACTACCTACAGTTTCAGCCAGGAGCATTTATATAAGACTCAATGGAGATGAAAGAGGGAGAGGTATTGAAAACCAAGACTGGCTGGCGTGGTTCATCGTTGGTGGGCACATCACAGAAGGCACAACTGAAAAAAAAAACCAAACAAACCAAGAGAACACAAACCCTTATTTAAATTGAGAGTACTCTGTATGGGTTAGTTTTAAATATGGATAGTGTGAAATGCTGGTTTGTGAAACTCTGCAACATGAAGGTCAGGTAACAGAAGACGTGAACAATGAGAAACAGAGATGCTTCATAAACCTTTGGTGGTTTCATTTCATTCCTATGTTATCTCTCCCAAAACCCACTCTAGTGTTTTATTCAGTGTAATCTTTTATTCAAAACTTTGTTATGAATTTCAGTCTGCTATTAAGCTTGATCGTTTTAGCTTGATTTCTGTGTTTAGCAGTCTCTCTCTGGAGCTGCCTGTAGAAGTAAATACAAAACCTGTATAAGATAATATGTTCTCTTCAGAGTTACTATGTTGACTGGATTTCTACTATTGGGACCTAGTCCTTTGATTTAGGAGTTGAAGTATGAACTGGCTTTTATTTCAGCCTTCAAGACCTCAGGCAAGTCACTTTCTGTGAACAGTGTGTGCCTCAGTGTTATTCTTCAAAAGCTGTATTCATTTCCTTCTGGAGTAACCCAAGGTGTTTCACAAAGGCTGCCCCCAGATTTTCTGGGGAAATATTAGCTAATCTTTCCCTTCCTTACAAAAAATGGGTAATCTAAGCCACCTGTACAGTAATCTGTCGTGAATATTCAGGAACTGACAATTGATTTAATGAATTTGAGATGATGTGATGTTTCCAGCATTGCTGCAGTGGAGCCACACTTACTATGAACTTAAACTGCCTCTCTCGTTCTTCCACTCTGTGGGGTATTGTTTGGAAACCAAATAAACCCCGCAGGGTATTTGTCTCTATTCTGTACCATATCTCACTTTTTACAGGATTTTAAGGAAGTCACTACAGTAAGTAATTTAACACATCTATGAAATAGCATGTGACGTGCTTGTTTCACAGTCTTGCTCAGGTTGATGGGGCTATTTGCCTGCTAGAAGTGTAGGCTTTCTTTGCAGAAAACTTATCAGTTATTGGATTACTGATTAGCATATTTTGAGCCACCATTAATTCCAATACATAAAATTAAAAATCAAGGTTCTTCCAGGTTAAAATTTGCACTTGCTTCATGGGAGAGGTGATTTCAGTTTCTCTGTCCACAAGAAGTGGCCTGCTCTGCTCCAGCTTGGAGTCAGGTGAAGGCTATAAGCCCTCAAGCGAGTCAGCAAGCAGTGAGGCACTTTCTTGAGTACCAGCTCTCAGCTCAAAGCAAGGCCAGCTTGGATCAGGTTCCTCAGGGCTACTTCTGTCAAGTTCTGAAAATCTCCAGTGGCAGAGATTGCACAGTCTCTCTGCCATACATGTTCGTATTTTATTGTCCTAATGATTTTTTTTACTTTTAACAATATTTAATTGCAATATTCCTTGTTGCAACTTGGTGTCCATAATCTCCCATCCTGTCACCTGTGCACCTCTCAGAAGAGTCTGGTACACTCTCTCTCTCTCTCTCTCTCTCTCTCTCTCTCTGTAGTTATACTACTTACTACTTCAGACTGTGTTTGAGACCAGCTAAAGTTGTCTTTGTTTTGGTGAACCTTCTCTGTCTTGCAGAGGTTCAGAATTTTAAAGAAATAGTATTCTGCCTTTAGTAGTTGGACCTTTATTTTTAGTATTTTGTTAAACCTCATTTAAACTTGATTGAACAGGTTGAACTTCTGTGTAAGAATCAGGTTTTCTATTTCAAGGTCTGCAATGTGGGCACCCTTGGGCTCTGCAAGTTGTATAATTTGGATTTAATAATCATATTATTGAAAGCTGGTTTATGAAGGGCAGGCTTTTGCAGGTTATACTTTTGCTTCAAAAACTCATGACACTTTGAGTGCATTATCTCACTGAAACTGTGTGTATTTCCCTTGAGGCAAAGGCTGAACACCATAAACGTTGATTGTTTCCAAAGGCTTAGGGAAGCCCAGGGACCCTGAGCTCTAGTTTATGCTGATTGTCCATAATGTATTTGAAGCTTATCTTTCTATACCTCATTGACTCACAGTATATAATATGTTTGTATAATATGAAAACTGTAAATGGGAGAAAGGTGCCAATTATTGAACATGAAACAGATTTCAGGGTGCTAAGACATTAATTTTTCATTACGGATCTGTCCTTGCTGTTTCTGAGTTCTGCCAGGAGGATAATACTAGAAGATTTTATGTGTACTTGGCTGGACAAGATATTATTTAAGTAAGTTTAATTACTAACTATCTGTTTTGTTTCTGTGGGTTTCTTCTAGTGCTCTCAAATGGGAGATAATCTGATCTGAAGAGTATTTACAGCCCAGGTAAGTCACACAACTGATTATATGCAGTTTTTGGACAGTGTTTATTGATGTGAAACTGACAATCTGCAGATCAGCAGAGCAAGGTCTGGTGCTCTCGAACTGCTGGGAATGTGAGAAATACAAAGTTGGAGAATACAGCACGTAACTGTGAGTCATTCTAATGTTGACAGACCACTTGCAAGACATGAAACCATATCAGAGAAATGAGTCCTTTTTTCCATATCAGCTCTCTCCTGAATCTCTTCATTGAAACACAAACTTCCAGGTCTTTAAGTCATCCTCACATGCCAGATGGAGTTCAAGCAGTTGTTTCCTTAGCTACAGTTTTGTGTATGAATTCCCTTCTCTCTTCTGTGGACATGTACACTCCTACAATCTCCAGTCAGTTGTCTCCTGCCATAGAGAAGTGTAAAAGATGTTTTCTTCCCCTGCCGTGAGAACAAACAAGGGGGTGGATTTATTCTGTTATTTGAATGGGGTTGTTCTCTAACCTGGGAATAATGAGGCAAATTGCTTGAAAAGTAAAGGAAAGAGCTTGCATTTCTCTTTATTGTGTAATAGAAGCTATTTCTCTGAAATATGTTACTGAATTATGTACTTCATAGGTGTGTCTGTGAAGAGATAAGTAGCTGATCATATTGTACGTTTGACTTTAAATGAAACAACAGAAGTGAGTTGATAGATAAATATTGCCTGAGAGTTTTCCCTGTCACTAATTCTTGACAACAGCATATTATCAGATTAGGAGTATTTTAACATCAGAGTAAATTATTGAAAATTCATACTGGACTCTGTGCTCCAAGGAGCTTCCAGTAACCTCAGTCAGATGCAGCCCACCTGGGAGGACCCTGTTGCTTAGCTGCTCGTAATTATGTGTATTAATCCCCTCATGAGTGTCACATGCAAACCACAGCTCCCATTTTCTTTTCCCTTTCCTCACATCATCCTTCTTGTCTGACCAATTTCTGACTTTGTCCATTGCTGCTTTGAAGTGGGTTTGCTCTTTTCAGCTCCAGCACAGGCATTTCTGCATATACAGCTCCTAGCTGTGTTCCATGGGCCTATATTCCTGATGCCTGTGAGGACCACACAAAGCATTACTGTCTGTAGCACAAACTATATGAGAATACATCTGGAAAAGGGAAATATCAGCTACCTGGTACCAAGGAACCCACTGTGGATGAAGAACTATTGTAAGGAATTGTGGCAAGAGGACAAAAAATCTGTCCATTTTAAGTTGCCTTTTTTTTGGTTGGTTGGTTTTTTTACTTTGCCATGACAAAGTAGGAGTTTTAAGCCTACTGCTGGGACATCAGTTACTTCTTGTCTGAGGTATAGTATTTAATATTGAATTATAGTATTGTGGACAGGTTGCGAAAGGGCTCAGTGCTGTGAATTTGGTTTTGTAGCCACGTAAGTGGACTCTCTGCTGTCCTGCATATTTTGCTTAGAGTTCTTTTGTTCTCTACCAGTCATCTATTGGTGACAGGATGGAGTTCAGTTTTCACAGAATCACAGAATGTGCTGAGTTGCAAGGCACCCATAAGGATCATTGAGTGTCAACTCTTAGCCCTGCTCAGGACCATCCCCAAGAGTCATAACGTGTTTTGACAGATGAGGTTCAGGACAGGAGACTGTTTCTCAAGTAGAAGAGATCTGTGGGCATTTGCTGTCCCTGAGGCTGCTTCTGTGCTGTCTACTCTGTCTCTGGGCCACATGTACAGTGTGAGTCCCCTAAATCTGTCGGGACTCTGGAGGAGATGCATTGCTTGTCTCTTAAACACTGTCACAGACTACATGCCGGCTATATCTGATCTGTTAGGCTTCAGACATCCATCAATTCAGTCAGGGTCCTCTTTTGATCCTCACATTGCTTTGTATGGCAGGTTTCAGGGCATCAGAATTGTTACTCAGATGACGACTTGATATCAAAATACAGGTGAAGCACGTAAATTAAGAATACTGGCAGCTAAGAACAAAAAGGGAAAGCAAAGAGAGGATATTGCAAGCATTACTTTAGAATGAGGGGAAAATTGCTTAATGGATTAAGTAGCCAACATTAGAGTAGGAAGGAGATTTAAAAAGTTTGATGTGGTGCACACAAGGACAGTTCTTAAAAACTTAGAAGAACAAGTAATTTGTGCCATAACACACCTAAACCAGATTGTTTCAGCACACCTAAAAAAGGTTGCACCTTTTTTCATGTCGGGAGTAACATTATATATTCAAGACATTTTTTTCCCTGAGAATCTTAAACATAAAACACTGTTCTGCACATTTGTTTTTTATAAAGAGTGGATTTAGAAGGGATGTGGGGCACTGGGTGTCCTTTTTTCTATGCTGATATTATGGAAGCTGCAGTTCTAGTTTTGCTCTGACCCCGTATAAACCATACCAGCATAATGTTGTTCAGCCACTCACATTTTTAAAAATGCATTTGATAGCCTCAGTGTTATAGTTGGGAAAGGCAGCCCTCTGGTTCTGTCACTTCTGTTAAATGGCACTGCTTTAGACTAACTGGCAGTAGGCTTTTTTCTACTCACCAGGATCTCCTCAGTCATCAAAGGCTCCTTCTTTGGCCACACCACAATCATTGTGACAGTTCCAGGTAAGAGTGTTTGGCAGGGATAGCTCAAGGGTCCATTCTTTAGAGAATGTTTACTTTACCTGACATATCTTTCCTGGGTGCCACAGTGATTAGTCATCTGTATATTATTTAAGGGAAGCTAAGGAATACTTTCTTCCATATAAGAAACAGCTAGGGGGGTGTATAATAAAAATAAATAAATAATTAAAACCCATCAGCACTGAAGATGATGTGCTGGGAGAGAATTAAGTTGCACAGCAAGCAAAACACTGTGTAGAACAGTGTGTGCATGTGTATTCTAGGTAGGGCAGAGAATATTGACTGTCATCAAGATTGCCTGAAAATGCTCACTTATAAATTGCTGTAAACAGGATTTTTAAAATTAATTTCTTCACAAACTGTAACCGTTTGGATTGCTAATTTCCATTTAAGGCTTCCTCTTGGGGCAAAACATTTGGAAAGACTATGATCAACATTATTTGGCTGTTTCTGGAAAGGAAGGGAATATGTGTTGCTCTGTATAAAATTTTGAGCATTTTTTTCTCCCCCTGAATTGCATCTTTCTTTTTTTATTTCATTGTATCATCAAAATCATCTGTCAAAATGGGGTTTTCTTTCCTTGAAGTACTGGTTTCTGTTGAGAGAGATGCTATTGTTGCCTTATTCCATGAGCTGAAATGATAGAGATCTATGCAGTGACTCTAAATATTGCTAGTGATGCTATTGAGCCAGAGGCTTATCACTAGGATTCCATGCTATGGCGTTCAGAGCTGGATAGCTATGAATTTTTAGAAACATGGTAATTTACAAATAAAAACTGAGATTATGAGTTGAGAGTTTAAAATCATGATGAAATCTGCTGGATAATGCAAGTACAGTATTCAATGAGCAATTCAAATATTTTGTTCAAGTATTTCAAATCCAATATTTTATGTTTTTGCTCTTTGGTTAAGTGTGTGCCTTCAGGCCCTTTTTAGTGCATGCTTTTCAAAACTTGCTCCAGAGACAGAATTATTAATTTCTTCTTAGTTTTCTGCGTAGCACTCAACACTACAGTGCTTCAGAAACCATTAATGAAGTTATTTTCACAACACTCTGGTGAAATGAGGAGAAATTATTGTCCTCATTTGACAGGTGGAGACTGGGACACAGTAAATCAAAGGACCTACTAATTTGGGAATCCAGTTTGAGGCATCCTGCTCCTATCTTTCCCAGAATATTTAAGGTTGGGTACTGAGCTGAAAGCACAGTAACTTCAGCTGTATTCCTGATGATCAGCAGTTTGAGCAAGGCAGATCCCAGGTTTCAAGCTGGGCATGGAGCACATGAGGAACATATAGTCAATGGATGACCTTGTGTGAAAAGCATGATTTTAAGAAGTTGGTCCTGTATCTCATAGACTTATGACAAAAACAGATGTAGACTGCAAACTCTTTGGGGCAACTTTTAAACTACCTTAAGTAGGAGACTTTTTTTTTCCCTTTCTTCCTGCATTCCTTACTCATTACATAAGTCTGAATGTCAGCTATGCATGGGGCAGCCCTTCTCATCCTCAGGCAGCAGCCTTCTGCCCTGCAGAAGACAATCTGCCCTGCCACAGACAAGTCCATGCCGTGCACTGCATAAAACAGTGACCTTGAGGAAAACTCAGTTTGTGATTATGTAAATGTACTGGTTTTGGTTGGTATAGAGTTAATTTTCTTCACAATAGCTAATATGGGATTAGTTGCATGATGTGTTTAACCAAATGGCAAACTCTTATCCTGTCTTTGATCACAAACACTAAAGTTTGAGGTGTATCACTGGAGAGAACTACGCAGTACTAATAAGATAGTGAGTATACTGTCATAAAATGGCTCTGCATATGTTTGCATAGGCAGATAAAGTATGAACACTGATGATTACCACTTAACTGATTTCCTCCCCTTCCCCACCTCTTGTCCCTTGTTGTATACCTAGATCCCAAACATTGTAGAGTAGGGACTACTATGTTTTGCTTGTAAAGAACTTAGTGGTCTTGATCAAGGGACCTCTGTTGTTTTGGTAGAGTCCCTCTTTGTTCACGTTATTCATGTTACCATCTGAAAAAAGTGAGTGTTTACTATGTAGACTGTCCTCTGTGGACCTCAGAGGTGGTAATCACTGACAGTTTGTTATGAGTATTGTCCACCTAGAATGCTGAAGGGAGAATTGTGATTTGTTCACTAACTTTTATTTCTCTTCAGTGACTTTAATGTGTTCTATACTTTTCAATTTACTAAAGTGCTAGTAGTTTATTAAAAAAGAACATTAAATTGACTGGTCTACCTGTATCACAGGACTGTTGTGAAGATTAATACTTAGATAATGTTTATAAAGCACTTTTTATAAGTGAGAAGTGCTATAAAGTGCTAAGTAATATTATTGCAGCATGATAGAGATCACAAAACACAAGTGAATTAGCTCTAGGTTTAATCCTTATAAGGCAAAGCATACCAGGGGCAAAATAACATTACAGTTATTTTTCTTACATCCAGCACTTCATTAACTACCACATAGGATTATATAACTCTGTGAGAATCTAACTTAGTACTAAGTTTATAATCATAGCAGGAAAAGTTCTCACGGGTTTTGCAGGCAAGACTTGTATGTACAGCCTTTAAGGTCACACAGAGTTCCTCCAGCTATGCAGCATTAGTGCCTCCAGTTGCATGTAGGGGCATCACTGCCCACTTAGGCACTCTACACGTTAACCCCTATCACACATTGCTTCTGTCTAGGCTGGATAATATGTGGCACTAAATACATGTCTTCCCTGCATGTAAAGTGGCACAATGCCATTGAATGAATACAGACATCTGTATCTTCTCAAGATTTTACCAGGCTTTCTCTCACCAGCTCTTTTCCACAGTTTTGGTCACTCTTTAATCTCTGCTTTTCCTCTAAATTTTTACTGAAGATGTGAGAAAGACCCACCCCAGCAAATCCATCACTTGTTTTCTGGCTCCAGTCAAGTCTTTAATGTCTTTAATGTCTTTGAGAAAATCAGTCAGCATTTTCTTTCTTCTTTAATTCTCACTTATTGCTTATCTTGCTGCAGGTGGCCTACTACTACTGCTGCAGTCATTGCTTTTCTGGAGGATGCTATAAACACAGAATATCTTCTCAAGTCAAATTCTAGTGCTGCCTGTTTTCTGCCTCATCCTCTGTAGGACAGTCTTGAGCCAAAACCATGAGAAGTAGCATTTATTACTTGGTAAAGCTACCTACTGAGAAGAGTAATGTGAAATAGCCTCCCCAAAGAAGTGGTGTGCCAAAACTATGGAAGATGATCTAGGCTGCTTTTCTGGGGTTTCTTTTTGACTTTTTTTTTTTTAATTTTTTTTTTTTTTTTGGTGGGGGTGGGGTGCGTCTTGTTTGTCAGTAGACAGCCTCTTAAATCCTGGCTGCTGGTATGTGGACTGACTCCCTCTTAATTTTACACTAGCCACCCTAGTCTGATTGAAGCATTGCTCTGTCTTATCTTTATTTTAAAAAAAAGCAAACAAGTAAATTTGCACCAAAGCATCATGTCCCTCAGTACAGTTCACTACTAAAGTACTGTGATGAGTTTAATGAGTTTCTTTGCTTCTGAAATGTGCAAAATGTGTGTTAAAATGTCAAGTCTTATATGAAGAGTGCTGAAGAGAAACCAGTTTCCTTGAGCAGCACATACATGAGCTTCAGGGGAACAATTTCTGGACAATTCAGACAGGTGTTTGTCAGGATCTAGTTGCAGCTCATTGAGCAAAACTGCCAAGCACTTGTGCTGGGAGAAACGTGCAAATGATAGAGCTCACAAGGTCCTGGATACCTACCCGCATTGTTTAGACATCCTCGACGTTCCCTGCTTCAGGCAGTCTCGGGAAGGTGACACTGGGGTCCTCTGTAAGAAGGATTCCATCTGCCTTCATGTCCAGGTGCTGACTGTGGCACATACAGATACCATGTGGGCTAGAACAGGTGGAGGCTGGTGAGAACCACAGCCCTGTGACCTGCCCAAGTCCACAAGTACATTCATATGTGCAAGGTTGCCTTGTGGGACTTGTCCATGAGGTAGGCATGTTGGCCATCCTGTGGGAAGCAAGGCAAGCAGAGGTCAACTTGATCATAAGCACAGCCCAGTGACTCTTGTACATACTGGTACTTACTGTAACTTTTAGAGGTGCTAGAATGAAAATGTAGATGAACAGGCAAAAGATATGATTTAAGGACCCACTGCTACATTTCTATTATACTTGTGGGTTCATGCAGTGGTACAATTTCTGTGTGGGTAACACAATGAAGAGAGGGGACTGTAACTCTGTAAAGAAAAGAGAAGCTCCACCTTGCCTAAATTGGAACCAGCTGACTCCAAAAACCAACAGGGTGAGGAGGGGATTATTTATAGTCAAACCAGCAAGGGGAGGATTATTTATAGCCAAACCTGGAAGCAAGGCGACAGGTGGTGAGGAGCACTTGGGTCAGACAAAGACATCTGCTAGGAATGTCAGCAATACAAAGGTAACTGTATTCAGTAGTAAATGATGGGACAGAAATTACAGCTGACCTGGAGGAAGAAAGATTGCAGAGGCATATTTGAGGGAAGTAACAACATGTCAGACAAAGAGATTAAGTAAAAGTAGGCATGCTGCCAAAAATAAAACCTATGTAACAATGAGATCTAAAGTCAAAAGCAGGTAAACTAGGTGCCTGGGGATGGAAGAGGACTGACCTTCCCAACGTAAGTTTGACTCAAACAGTTGATACTAATGCCATATGGAAGTACATAATTATTAGCTGGACAGAGTAGATCAGATGCAGGAGTATTTCAGTAAATGGCTATAAATGACGTAGGACAGACTAGCCATGAGGCTGGGATGTAGATTTCTGCAGTCCAACCAGCTAATATTTCTCAGTGAAAAGGTATACAATAACTTGACTGGAAACTGCTGTTCTTCTAGTGCAGTGTTGTTAAATATTTTAGGAATATCTAAACTTTGTTTAAGTTCTCTGGTGCGGGGTTATTTTTAAATCAGAAAAAAATTCACCAAACAAACAAACAAAAAAGTTGGGTTTGTCCTACTTGTCTGCTCAATGTTGAAGATCTGATTCTTGTTCTCACTGATGTTGCTTGCTGTTACTCTGGCTGTATGTAACACAGACAGAAATACATAGAGACCTACTGCTTGAGTGCAAAGAGGGGTTAGTGTAAATGAAAATTGTTCCCTCCCTGTGTGGTTGTGAGGAGTAGCGTTTAACCCATTTATAAAATGGTTCTGTATGGCAACAGGCCAAAGTTCAAAGAAGCAGTTTCTTGACAATTCAGGTGATAAGGCTGAAGATGAGGTAGTTCTTCAGACAGGCACAAATGGCGAGCTCTCAATCGTACATTCATAGCTTCAAGGTATCTATTTACACTTAGTAGTAGTAGCAACAGTATAATTAGGTTTCATGTCTTTGTGAGAGAGCACAATAACCTTTGTGACTCAACACTGGGAATTTACTGCTGGACTCTTTAAACATTCTAAAATGTGCTTTTGGGACATTTTTAGTGTCCAAAGCAAATTCAATGGACTAGAAAAATCTCTCATCTTATCTTCTGTTCTGGTTATTTTCTATTTTATATTTTTCATTATTTCTTTTAAAGTTAGAAACATAATGAACCTAGACATAGTTAAATAAAGGAAAGACTTGGATTATAATTCAAAGTAGCGAAAGTTGCAAAATGAGGAACTCTGAAAAGGAGAGGATTGTTTGGGAGAGGAAAGGGAATGACTTGAAAAGCAAGAAATAGAGAACTGGTCAAATGAAATTTCATGCATCTTATAATTAACATATAGAACTCATTAACATAAGATATCATGGGAGCAGAGAACTTAAGAGGGTTAAAAAAGATCAGACATTTGTATGGATAATGAGAGAATCCAAATTACATTGAGTAGAATAAGAACATTAATAAAGATGTAAAACCTTATGCTTGTGGGCAGGAGCCAAACACATATGGATGGGGTTCCAAGAAAACTTCTTGCTTGAGGTAATTATTCCATAATATTCCCTGTGGATTGTTTTTGGGTTTTTTTGCTTTCCTTTGTAGCGATAGGTTCTGATGCAATTGAGGATCTGCTGAGGAACTCTGTTCCTTTGCATTTATGCTTCTGTAGGAGTGGCGAAGAGGGTGGCACAGAAATATGCTCCTGTTCAGTGCTTCTCAGGAGGAAATGACTTTTAAACAATTGTAGAGAACACAAGCAAAGTTACCTTGCTGTAACTGGCATTAGGGCCTGGCTCCTCAGTTGTGTGGAAGAAAGACCTGGTCAAGTTAACCTTAGCTCTCAGCCCCCCACCCCCAATGGAGCCAGGAGTGAATTCTGAGCACTTCAGAATATAGATGGCTTTCTGCAAACCCATTGTAATTTTATCCCCATCTTCTCCTTCAAAGTAAGTTTATAATTTGAAGTATGTAAGGAGCCAATTCATGCTCAGAAGCGATGGTTCCTCATGTATAATCTGCCTCATACCAACACATGGGTTGCAGGTTACAAGTGGTCTGTAAGTGGCAGTGCGTGTTAGGTCTGTTGCCTGGGGGTCTCAGTGCAGCCCCCAGCCTGCCAGGTGAGCCAGCACAGCAGATGTGCTTTCCACCCCTGCCTTCCACTGAACCAGGGCTGCATCCAGCCACATGGTGGTTTGCTTTCCTGACCTCTGTTCTGCATGATGAGACAGACAACTCAGGGAATAACTGAGAGAATCTTGCCAATTAAACATGACAGTAGGTTGGTGCTCGTGGTTTTGTCATTTCCAAAGGTAATGCATTTAATCCTGCCTTTCACTGTTGCTGGACCCTATGGCTGCTGTAGCCACTTCCAGGCACTGAATTAATCTGAATGAAAATACGGATGAAAAAGCATAGTAGCCACACTATATTTGTTATGAATTTGACAAGGAAGAAGAAACTGCTTCAGCACTGCCTCCTTTTCATACTTCATATCTCTAAAAGTAACCAGTTAATTACATTCCATGGTTGCTGCTATTGTAATATGTGCTTATTTGAAGTGCAAAGATAATCATCGATTGTATACTCTTGACTACACTATTAATGGTTTCAATACCCACATTGTGTTTACATTTTGCTTTATAACTAACACTTAGCCATTGTGGTTTTAACATGTAGTAATTCAGTGAATTCTGTCTCCATGTAATGCCCTTGCCATTTCATTCTGCGGTATTAAGTGTTGTTTTTCTAGGAAGGTCTTGAAATGTGGGGCATTATGTATGAGTTATGCTAATTTGTTAGGGCAATGAATACATTAATTTCATTAGTAAATGGCCTCAAAGCAATAATTACCAGTGTAGGTGTGTCAGAAACGATCATGTTCAGTTTTGCCAGTTAATTATTAAGATTTTGTTCTAAGGGACACAGATTTGACATCCTGCTTCAATTTAGCCATAAATATAAGTCTGAAGTATATTGGGCTGAAAAAATCTAGCCAAGAACTTGTTTTGCGCTTAGAAATTTCTACATTTTGTCTAATTGTGACTGCCAATAAGATGCCAAAATAATTAGTGTCAGTGATATGAGGTTTATATTATACCTCCCAAAAAGGCACATCATAATGAAAATAGCAATCACACTTCGTTATTCCTCTCATCTTGCCTTATGTTGCAGAATGCTGAATTATTCAATGGCAGTATTACTTGCTAGTGCAGTATTAAATTTGAAATGGCTGCAGTTTATCGTTAAAGCTGAAGGGTGATTTTTTAATGGAGTTTACTTCTAATGGCCTAATTAGGTTTCTAAGTTATATTGGTGCACTTCTTGAACTTTACATGACTAACCCTGTAAAGGAGACAAATGGAGGCACCTGTGCACCTGAATTACTTTCCTTAGATGTGACCCTATTTTTAATTACAGTCACCTGTTGAGAGCCCCTAATAAGCCACTGTTCAGTAATAATGTGCTTTTAGGCACTTTTTCCAAAGGAAACTTGAAATTGAGGAAGGCCAATGACATCCTGGCTTGTATCAAGGATACTGTGGCCAGCAGGGCCAGAGAAGTGATTGTTCCCCTGTGCTCGGCACTGGTGAGGCTGCACCTCAAGTGCTGTGTCCAGTTCTGGGTCCCTCACTTCAAGAAAGACATTGAGGTGCTGGAGCATGTCCAGAAAAGGGCAACAGACCTTGTGAAGGATCTGGAGCACAAGTCCTGTGAGGAGCAGCTGAGGGAGTCAGGGGTGTTTAGCCTGGAGAAGAGGAGGCTCAGATGGACCTCATTGCTCTCTACAACTACCTGAAAGGAGGCTGTAGTGAAGGGGGGGGTGGCCTCTTGTCCCAGGTAACAACTGACGGGATGAGAGGAAATGACCTCAAGCTGTGCCAGAAGAGGTTCAGGTTGGACATCAGAAGGAATTTCTCCACAGAAAGGGTTGTTAAACATTGGAATGGACTGCCTGGGGGGGTGGTGGAGTCACCATCCCTGGAGGCACTCAAGAAATGACTGAATGTAGCATTTAGGGCTGTGGTCTAGTTGACAAGGTGTTGTTCAGTTAGTGGTTGGACTTGATGATCTCAGAGGTCTTTTCCAATTGATTCTGTAAAAAATTGTGTGCATGAGCTGAGATCCATTTCTCAATTATTAAAGTGATAGAAAATCAGACTCTTCAATGTTTCATATTTGTGGTCTGCTTTGTAAAATAGAACCACGGAAAGAGGGACAGAGACCCTCTGTTCTTATCACTGAACCTACTTACAGCTGCTTTTGAAACTTACTGTACACTTTAAATTGCAAGGCTGAACTTTTCAGATCACTACAGAATAATGCTGGAAAAAAAACAGGACTGATAACTGTTTTACTGTCTCTTTTTAGTTATATCAGTGAACACACTGCACTACTCAGTTGTATCATAGGAAAATGTGCCATATATGGAGGCAAAGGACATATACGACTCTGTAGGTTTCCCATCAGTGGACATGAATAACAGGTGCTCACAGCAGCTATTTCAGCTCTGAAATACGTTTTGTGTTGAGTGCAGGACTCCAGCCAAGCTCTTCAGCTTTAGAGCACAGGCCATCATTAGTCGAGTCCAGTAAGTATGTGCTCTGCAGAGTTTGCTTGCTGACCTTATTTCGTAATCCCAAGCAGAGTCGCTGCATAATGATATTACATCCCACTTCTTAGATTTACAGATACAAAGAGTGGGTATCTGATTGTGGATTTCTTCTTTTGCATGATTGGTAATTTTCCATTAGTTAAGCTGATATTCAGTTTGCCTTGGGACAGGTACAGGCAGGTGCAACTGATGTCACAGTGAGTTTTGGCAGGTGTCTGGGCAGCCTGGTTACTTTACCTTCTTTCTGGTCAAGCTCCTGAGAAGCCTGGGAAACTGCTCAAGGAAAAACAAGTGTTGTGCTGTTACTACAGAAATTGCAGGCCAGTGTATCTGTTTCTCTTATTGGATACCTTTTATCCTCAACTACTTCTTTGCTGCTCTAGTATTTAGGGACTCGGAAGCCAAGGGAAGTAAGAGGAAAACGAGTCTTCCTGGTTTATTAGGCAATTAAGTGAAATGTATTGACAGTTAGTATCCCAACAAACCTAGAGTGGCACAAAACTATCAGAGTAACTTAGGAATGTGGTTCACCACAGAGGTTCTGGAATATGTAGACAAAATTCCTCCTTAATTTTTATTCCCAAAAGATAAATCCCCTGGGAAATCAGTTTATGTAAAGAGCTGTCAAGAGCAAAGAATGGGTTTTCTTTGCCCCATGATCAAACATCCTAGCCTTTAGGGACCGTGTTGCCAACAAGTTTGTTACTTACCTGCATAGTCTTATTTTTTGCCATTAGTATTAAGCTTAAACATATAATGATTGATTTAATATTTATACCATAGTTTAATAAGAGTTAGTGATGTAAGGGAGCTGGTTACAAAGATATGCCTCACTAGAAACTCGTTTACTTACAACCCCAAATGCTAGGTAAAATAAACAGCTTGGCTTTCTACTGACATTTTATAGCCACCTTAAGGGAAAGGTGGGGATGGGGGGTTTTGTTGCCATGTGGGTTTAATTCATGAACTTACAGTCAGAGTGCTCAAAGTCAATACAGTAGTTGAGCCAACTTTCTCAGTTAAATTACAAAAAGAGAGGTTTGTTGTTTTTTTTTTTTTTACCAAATACAAGGGATCAACTGCAGCTGCAAAGAGGAAATTTAGAATTATCATCATACTAGTATCAGAAGGTCCTTTATATTTATAGCTTCATAAAAGTTCACAGCTAGAGTATTTGCTGCCAACTCATAAAAGAACTAATGAAAATTTCTGCAGATCTTTTTTAGTGGACAGTGATTTCTTAATCTCCTAAATCCTGATGAATTCTTATACTCAAAACATTTGTAAAAATGGATGGAAAGGGACTTCTTGATGCTTTAATAGGGTAAGTCACATTTAAACTATAGGACAAATTGTGCTACAGCTTTACTGGAATAATATTGCCATACTCCAAGTGTATCCATTAATGCCAAGAAGACTGTGGCAGTAATATTCAATTAAAAAAAACCCAACTATCTAACCTTTGTGAAGGTAAATTGCTCTATTTTTTGAATTAACTTTAAAATTTTATTTATAATCATAAAAATCATTATTGTTTCAAAATTAAAAAACTGTCATTAACCAATAAGTTTCTTTGATATAGGTAGTATTCAGCAGTAATGAAAACCTTGTGTTTTAATTACCTCAAAGAGTGTTGTAAGTCAATAATTCACAGGTTCTCTAAGTTTTTATGACTAAAAGCAGAAAGATTCTTCTATTTACATTCCTGAAAGTATGAAAATTAAATCAATGTTTTTATCTCCAGCTGCTGTAGAAAACCATTCCCAAAAGAAAAGCTAGTGATAGTAACAGATTAGCTGAATATTTATCAAATTTAAGGGCAATATGAATTTGGTGATTTCTTCTAGCTACTGATCATCCCCCTCCCTCCCTCAACTCCCATTACTGTTGTGTTTGTAACATTGAGGCTGCTCTAAATTTATCCCTTCTATGTTATTACTCTCTTCCCTACAACTTCATCGGTTGGAGAGAGTCTGTCCCACCCAGAATAATATATTGTCATGGTTTAACCCCAGCTGGCAACTAAGTACGACGCAGACACTTGCTCACTCCCCACCCTCCCACCCTGGTGGGGAGGAGAAGTGGGTAAAAAAATGTGTGAACCTTGTGGGTTGAGATAAGAACAGTTTAATAGTTGAAACAAAAAAAATATAATAATAATAATGATTATAATAATTATAGGGAAAGTGGGAGAGAGAGAGAGAGAGAGAAGAATATAATTCAAGGGCAACAAGTACCCAGTATAATTGCTCACCACTTGCTGCTGGATGCCCAGCCTGTTCCCCAGCAGTGATCAGCAACTCCTGGTCAACTACTCCCAGTTTATATACTAGGTGTTCTATGCTGTAGAGCATCCCTTTGGCCAGTTTGGGTCACCTGTCCAGGTTGTGCTTCCACTCAGTTTTTTGTGCACCTGCTTGCTGTTAGAGCATGGAAAACTGAAAAATCCTTGATTTAGAGTAAACATGACTTAGCAGTAACTAAAACATGAGTGTTTTATCAGCGCTATTCTCATACTAAATTCAAATCACAGCACTGTACCAACTATGAAGAAGAAAATTAACTCTACTTCAGCCAAAACCAGGGCACATATAGTTTTGAAGTTTTGGACTTAATTTCGAAGTTGCTTCCAAGTTTAACTTTTATTTAGTGAAAAATGTTCTGGATTATAATAATAATAGACTGTCACTTGTTGCCAGCAGAACAGAGAGGGCATGATTCAGAACCAGAATGTTTTAAACCCTGTTGCTGTGAAAGGATTTATCTCTCAGAAAGAGGAGCTTCCTTAATCAAACATATTTTCCTTTAGGAGAAAAATGAATTGCATTGATATGGCACTGGTAAGTAGGAGAAAATCACAACAGATTCTGAAGCTCTGTAAAGAGCAAAATCATTTAGGCACTGCCCTTCATGGGTAGAATGAGGAGGAGAAAGGTGGAAAGTACTGGGGGAGAAAAGCTCCATTTTTTTCACCATGCTGATTCTTTAGCTTTCTGAGCTGGTGAATAAGGGCAGCATCTATATTCTCTTCATCTGTGTAGTTGTGAAAACTTGTGAAAAAAACTTGCTATTTTTTTTCTGCCGAAGGTTAATAGTGCGGTGAAATATGAGCTCTTACGTAGATCTGTCTGAGACATACCTAACAGAGCTGAGCCACTCAGGCTGTCCTCTCAGCTCAAGCCACTTTATCATTTTGCATGCAATGTGCCTCAAGCTGTGAAGCTATTTGTTGAACTAGGCCCTGTTACTGTTTGACTGAGAAGAAGACAAATGTTTCATATTATCCTTAATTTCCATATAATCGTTTTAATCTTTGTTTTATACTAAATGTATGAAAGTGCCCTGAGGTTACCTTTTTGTTTGGTAGTGTCTCATTTAAAGTCCAAGCAAGATGGAAATGTTCAGGGCTGCTTTTTCTTCCTCTCACCTGAATGGTTCACAAAACACACTCCAAAAATAAAATATTCAGTCATTCTCGCTGTAGAGCACTACCTCCACATGTGAAAGCATGCGAGGCTGTGTTTCCCATCCATCTCATTCTGAAAATGTCTAGCAAATTGGATTAGGACAAGTGACAGCTTTGGCTGGAGGTATGTGTCCTGCCAACCCCACAGAACATTTAGCTATTGCTGGGGGATCATATGTTTCAGGTTAAAAGGAACTGGGGAGCAAGGAAAGAAGAAATATCTTGCCTACGACTCATCACTGCTTCCCATCTTGCATCTTGACATCATGTTTATTTAAAGAGGCTGAACAAGTAGCCTTACACAAAGAAAATTACAGTCTCCAGAACTTCTGAAGGGTCAAGATTAATGAGAAAACACACAGGAGTATCCTGTGGGGTCCTTTTGGTCTGGCACTCTACCTATGTGTTTTATGACCAGCCAAATGACAGCTTGTCTCACTTAGTTCTCAATGGCCAACTGCCTGCAGCTTTCACTCTTGGACTCTTTAATTTATAGGGACACTTTGTTTGCTGTGTCTTTGTTTAGGGGTGGTTACTTTGGGATGCCACCCATCCATACACCTGAACTTCACTGGCACAGATCTGCTAAGGTGAGGACTCCCTTGGGAATACCCAACCAAAGAGCACACTTTGGCATAATTGCTCCACACCAGTCTAATGGGAGGGAGGAAGGAAATAACAAAGCATGAACTGATATGGGAGCAAAAGAAGGTGTTCTGAAGTGTTTTTCTGTTTGATTCTGTAGAAGTTGGAATAATGACAACCTATCTGTGGAGCTTAATGAAATATTATAATCCCACTGTAAAACATCTGTGGGATGTCATAGAAAATCTGTAGAAAGTGTAGCATTGTATAATGTATTTCCGTATGGGTATTCTTGTTTGCTTTTGATGGGAGGTGCGACAGTTGCTGAAATTAGTGGAGTGGCAGGGTTGTTTGAGCATGTCTGGCAGAACAGAGAAATAAGGAAACTTCAGATAGTTCTTTCACAAGTTGTTTTCAGTCTGAAATAGAGCTTAGTCTTCAGGGGAAACAAGCATCCTAATTTCACCAGATGTTAATGTTTAGTTCTATGGTCCCTTTAAAAACAAGCCCAGTGAAAAGGGGAAAGTCGTATGAATACATTTTTTGACATTTTGTTTATTAGCATTTTATCTAGGCTAGTAGTAAATGAATAGACTTGTCAGCAGAAATCTCAGGGTGAAGCAAATAAAGAATCTTAATAGGCAGGGAGAACAGAACTAACGGCAAAATGCTCCCAAAGAGCTCTAATTTATTGGTTTCTCTTTCATGAAGATTCTGTTCTGGATTCTGGCTTTGCCAGAAGAAACAGCTGAATGATGACATGGATTCTCAGAAAGAAACTGTGCTGTCTGGTAAGAAAGGGGAAGACTTGAGGAAAGAAAGTCTACTTCTTTTAACACTTTCTTCAAAGCACTTCATACTACACAGTGAAGTTTTCTTAATTTGCTTTGCTGGTTTCAGTGAACTCTCTAAGTCTGCATTTGTAAAAGTGCTCTGATGCCTGATTCTTCTTGTGACTGCAGTAAACCAACACGTGAAGGCTTCTTTGAGTCTCTGTTGTGAAAATGGTGCAGAGCACCGGGTTCAGGATATGCAGCTTCATTGGAACTACCTCTGGCTTGCTGTACACACCTGTAGGTACACACCCACTAGGACTGCTGTCACAGTGCTCTTGGGGCCAGTAGAGTTGCTGGGAGGTACATCACTGTCTCATTTCCTCTGCTCACACTAGTCAGGCCAGCCTGTTCTCCCAAACAAGGGATGAAGCTGCAAATTCTAGGGTTAAAATGATGAAATTTGCTTGCAGTATGCTTACTAGTTGCTCTATAGAGCATATAACTGAATTAAGTTGTGTAATTAGTAAAGTAAGTGTCATCTACACTGCATTCTTCCCAAATCCATTAGTGTGACTGAGAGTGTATCTGTACAGCTCTTAGCCAGGTGGGCATGAGGAGCTGTCATGTCACAGTACATTAGAAGTAGCTGTGGACTCTTCTCAACAGAAGTCATTATTTGCCAAGATTACTAAAACTTCGTTGACCAAACTCATTCAGCCTTCAGTTTTATGTTGATGGTATCAGAGAAAGTGCAGTGTTTTCAAAAAAGTAATTGCTGAGTGACCTCATAGGGCAAGTTCATCCTCTTATTCCTTCCCTTGCCTTGGACAAGAGAAAGGCACAGAATGTAAAGCTGCATCCCTAAAAGTGTTTGAAGTGAAGATGGAAAAAGCTGGAGAGATAAGGAATAGGACAGGTCAAATAAGTTGAGGGAAATAATTTGTTTCTTTGATTAATTAAATTTCCTTTCCCAGTGTAAAACCTGTTCTTTGAACCTCTATTATTGTCACCTGACCTTGTCAGAGTGTCATTCAGAGGTATGCAAAAAAAACCCCCACAAAACAAATAATCAAACATAAGGAGGAGAAAAATGCTGAATGCAATATTTTTAATTTGGTGCTTTAATTGTGGCTTTTGGGTGGAAGGAAAAATGAAAGAACAGATTTAAACCATATAAAGGTGGTAAGATAGTAGAACTCATTTGATTATGTAGAATAGTTGTATGTAGTTTGTTTTATTTTCTCCTCTGACTATGTTCCTAAAATGAATTCCTTCCATAAATCCAGTACAATAACTTCTGTTCCAATAAATGCCTGTGAGGCTTTCTCTCCTGCTGGAGAAACAACCTAAGAAAGCAAAGCAACTGTTGTAGCAACTCAAGAAATATGCTGGTACTTTCTCCTGCATTTCACCTTTTCTTTGTCCCAGACGCTGAGGGAAGAAGGACAAGAGTCCAAGAATGTGGTTTAACAAGGTTGTAACTTACATAATGTTTCAAGGAACTATCTGATAATAATTCATCCAGCACAGGTCATTCATCCTGTTGTAATCCACTTTGCAAAGGGCTCCTGTCAGCTCTCTACCCCATTAACTAGGCACAGCACCATTGCTGAGGCTTCACTGCTCTCCCCTCCTGCAAGGCAGGGGGAATTGACTCCTTACTGGTCAGGAGATCCCGAGTTTCAGCCCTGTTCTTCACCAACTCCTTTTAAAGTAAGTGCTTTCCCCTATACAGCTGCAATTCTAGCTTTCAAAATGGACAAGAAGCCCTTTTGAAAAATTTTGTATGAAGAGGGATTTGCTGAATTGCAACTCTCCTTTTCTCATCTCCTGAAGAGGAAAAGAAAAAAAAACACCATCAAATGTTTGTGGCATTTGCTCACCATGAATACGTTTCTCTTCTCAGGTCCACAGAGATTGTGTGATGTTCATAGAAAGGTTCTAAGTGCAGTAATTTTACTATGCTAAAGCTGTTGTCATTTTTTAAGACTCAGTTTTCTGAATGGAAACTGGAGGTAAGAGGAAAAGTTTTTATTAGGTCTTTTGATTTAGTGGGGGTAGACAGGAGAATGGAGAAGGGAAAAACACTCAATGACCTGACAAAAATTCCTCTTTTAGGCTAAAGAATGAAAACAGAGTTAAGTTCTGCCCTCTTATAGTACCAGTTTTGAAGGTACCAAAAACTTTTTCAGCTCGGACAAAGCTTCTCCATCTCTCAGGCTGCTGGAAATGGGCTCTAAATTTCTCAAAGCCTTGTGTACAATGTTAAAGACCAGATAGCTTGCAAACACTGTTGTTTGTTGTTTTTTGTTTTTTAATTCATGAATGGGGCTTTAGCTTTATGGAATTAACATTAAAGGCAGCCTTATTTATCCAAATTAACATGAAATTAATTTCATATCACTAAATTAATAGGGTGATGAAACATTAAGTTCCTTTCAATAGACCATCTCTGAAGATTTAATTAAAAATATGCTTTTATATCTCCCTATTTCCCAGTTGCTTCTCTATGAAGTAAAAGCAAAACGTGATCAAAATATTCAAATCTTGTACTTTTTTGCCTGGACACTTGTGTTTTAGTGTGGAAATATATAAAACTTACATTCAAAAAGTTGCCTTCTCAAACTACTTTTCATAACATTATTTCATCGGATGATCTTAATTTTCTGCATGACATTATCTTTCAATCTGACATAGGAAAGAGATACGATATTTGCATATTCAAGATGGAACTGTGTAGCCTAACAGTGTTTCTGCTTGTGTATGGAATTTATTTTTTAACTATTATTTTTACTTAGGGAAATCTAAGAAACAAGGAAATCCCAAAGGATTTCCTTGGCTCTCCTGGTTTTATCCAGGGGAGTTTTAATGACCTTTTCTAAAATGTACTGTAGTACTATGATCAAGTGATGATTTGTACATACATTGGAGATAATATCTATTTCTTGCAGGCATGTAATGTAGATTTCTTCAAGGAGAAAGGGGTGATTTCAATTTTAATTTCATAGCAGGCAGGACAGGAACAGATTATCATTAGAAATGGGTAACGTGCCAGTGACGTACTGCTTAGATTTAAATTATCCAGCTAAAAGAGGTTATATTGGAAGAGATGCCATGCTGGATATCTATGGGAGAGCTGTGAGGGTTGATCATTTGGTATTTGAAAATTAGCGAAGAAGTGTTAAGTACTTCCTGCTGGAATATAAACAGCCTGGCAGGCAGATTTCGTGTTTCTGTTCCATTTTTCTCTTCCCTTAATCTCACCACAATTAATCAAATCAAAGCCTACTCAGAAGTGAAGCACTCCTGTTTTGTCACTGTAGGTACATGAAATATATGAAGCACATCTGAATCCTGATGCTGGCTGTCCCTTCAGTTATCAGAAATTGGTTTTGTCAGTGACCAAAGTCTGTCACAACAGTGGCCTCTTTGCATCCTTGTTCATACCTATGCCAACCTCAGATGCTCTGGTTTTTTGGCTTTTCCCAAATTAACAGTAAATTTTGGTGGAAGTAGATGGTGGGTTCTCCTTGCTTCAGCAGTCTGGTAGTTGAGTCTGAGGTGACTCGATGGCTTGGTCTCACTCACTGTTGTATTTCACTTCAGCAATTTTAACAAGCTCATCAGGTCCTCAGAAATTGCATTTTTCTGTAAATGCTAAATATGTGATTACAGCTACACATTGCTTTTTGGAAGACTGTTATTTCCCCTTGATCTTCTATACCATACTATGTTTTACAATAAAAACCAGACTGCATTTTCCTGCCTAAGCCATAATGAAGTTTGCCTCTCAGTGCCCATCTTGGTGGTACGTGTGGGAAGTGTGCTTGTGCAGGACTGTGGTCAGTGGAGCAGAGCTTTGGCAGCTCTGTGTAATGATGCCTCACAACATAGGGAAAACCTGCCAAATCTGGTGCTTTTCCTTGCCCTTAGGAGTTAGACCCTGAACAGACACTTACGCAGCGAATGGGAAATGGAAAGATGCCCTAATTTCTTAATTCTTCTATATGAATGACGTAGGTCACAAGTAAAATCTTTTTTATGACCAGCAATATTGGGATTGTATCTATTTCAGAGCTCATTAAGTTTTGATAACTAAGGTGATTTAATGACATGCTGTACTGTGGGCTTTTTTCTTCAGTATGTATGTATGTTTAACGTGATGTTCTACATGTGTAATGCAAATGGTAAATCCTGAAAAGAAAAATTAAATATTTTCTTTTCAAAGAGTTGGGGACGATTGTCATGTTAAAGGCAGCTTTCAAATACTTTTTAAGTAAACCTCTGTTTTGTCTGTAATACCTACTCTCTAAAATCATATCTTAAAAATGCAACACTATTTTGTTTTTCTTCCCCTAGCTTTATAATATGTAGTTTTCAATCCATCTCAGTTAGTCATGTCAGTGTAGTTTTATGGTCCCAACATCCAAAATCCTGTAGTTTGTGATGTGGCTGGGAATTTGGGTAGGAATTGCTGTGCGGCACAACAGTGGCTTTTCAGAACACCTTTACAAAAGACCATGATGAAATATTTTATGCCTGTACTGTCTGCAGTAAGGAGATGTGGAATTAAGGAGAGCTGTAAGACATAAAAACTTCAGACCTGAATATAATTACTCAAATTGAAATAAACTATCCTGCCTGAGGATAGAGTTTTTCAGTTCTAAGGCAAGATTTGTTGTGTTTCTCTACCTCCTTTATTTTTACATGTGAGATACTGACTGCGGAGGGGAGCATGGAGTAATGCTCTGGCCTTTCATCTCTGGAGAGAGAGGGATTTGTAAATTGGATGAAGGTCGGTGGGGAATATTAGTTTAGTTGGTGATGTCAGATGAGTTCTTCTCTAGATCACACAACCACTGTGCAATTGGCAAAAGTATGGTAATAGGCTGTGGTCTGTCAATTTAATGAGATATCGAGGGGGATCAGAAGGATCGAGAGAGGTTTTTAGTATCCGGTGCAATGCTGTGCAAAAATCTCTCACAGAAAAATGGAGATGCTTTAATTGTAGCCCTGAAAGGGAAATGTGACCTGTTCTGTGGAGCTCTGGTCTGAACTGAGATCCACACTGGGCACCATTTTGAGGTATCCAAACATGGGAGTTCATTCAGATCATTCCATAGAGGACAGGATGTGCCTTTATCATCACACCAGTTTTCACCCGAGTGCATCTTCACCTTGCAGGGAAAAATTAACAGAAGTCATGCAGATGCCAGGGTGCCTGGTTGAGTTCAGAAGCTGCTGTGGTGCTTTCAAGCGTGTTTGTGCTACAGGTGATGACTGCCATCCTGGCACTACAATGTACCAGCGTACTCTTCCCAGACATCAGAAGAAAATAGGAAAATTGTAGAGCTGTGTTGGTTTACAGGTACTTTGTGTTTTCCTACTAATCAACAGTTAGACATAGCCTTTATGATGATAGGATCATGCACAGGGCTCTAAATTATTCACGCAAGTAACTAACAGGTTTTTTATCTTCTCAGATTGTCCAACTTGACAACATCTGTAAAAATACTTGTTGTTTGGAATTTGCACTGAGACTAATTCCAAGAAAATATTCTTGGGTTTAGAGAGGTTCTATGAAAAGACTGATTTTTCGGATTCTGAGAAGTGCATATACAAATTTTGTTTTTCCCATAGATTATGTGGTATTTTTCTTGTCCCTGGCTATGCAAGATTGATTCTTAGAGTGACTGTTTTGTTTTGTCTGGGAAGTGTCCTTTCCATGTTTTTTTCCTAATCATTAATTTTGTGAACAACTGAAATAACCATTGCAAATGCAGACACAAAAAGAGATTATTTGTTTGAAATATTAGTTTATTTTAAAATTTTTGAAATATTAATTAAGCTCTTGTCAGGGTATTAAATAAGTATACAATGTGATACAATGTGTGATAGCCTGGCTGCTGGTAATGTGCTCTGGATACATCTCTCTGTGTGCTGGCTCTGGCCTCCTCCGTGTGCAGGTCACTAGATGTGTTCACAAGCAGCCTGCACACACAAAATGTTACCATATTGCATCTTTCTATTGTGGACAATAAGTAGGGATTTGCATATGCAATTGCCTTTCAAAGTGAACAGTGTTGTCATACCCTTACGTACAAGGACCTGGAAACTGCAAATCTTCCTTTAATTTCTCCTGAGGCTCTTTGTTGGGAGTTGTTCTTTCTTTTCTTGCAAAATGGCTGCAAATACAGAGATTTGAGTGCTTTATCAGCATCATAACTATTTCGTGAGAAGACTCCTCACATCTTAAATACTATAGCTATGGAGAATAAATCCATATTTTGGGTATCAATTTTTCTTTTTGCCCGTTTTAAATGATTTATTGAAGTAGAAAGTCAGATGATGATAAGATAACACTGTTTAGAGGTCATTAAAGAGTTTTCAGGAAGTTTCTACAAAGGTACTGTTCTTATATTGTCAGTATGACAAGAAAACTAACAATTTATGTCAAAGTTTGCAAAGTGTGTTTGTCTGATAAACAGTCTGCTCAAGGGAAATCAATCATATTTCCTTCCCAGAGTGTATTGTATTTTTTATGAAGTGAACTTCAGTGACTCTGCACATTCATGTGTTTGGTACTGCAGCCCCTTAAGGAGCATCTTTTCTGTTGCAGTGGCTGCAATGCAGTGTATGGCTTGGGGCCACATGTGGTACCAGGCACTAATAACCAAAAGCCTTTGCTTTTGCAGAAGCCAGAGATTGTATGTTCTTCTTTAGCCAGTTGAGAACATGATTGATATGATCTCCATTCCTGGACCTCAGAGTATGTTTCTTCTCTCAAAGGAAAGATGTTTCTGTGACACAAAAATTTGGTGGAAGATGGTCAGAGGGAAGTTACAACATGAGGCTGCTTTATAGGGTACCATTCTAAAGAGGCATTCTGCATCAATATCATTGAGAAGCATATTTGGCTAAAACCAACTAAAATAAAGGCTGTATAATCTACATTCTCACTATTTTTCTTAATGTGCGTTTCAGCTGATTACAGTAGAAATCACTTCTCAATTGCTTTGAGCTGAAACAATGCATCTGAGCTTGGGTTAAAAGCCCGTAAGTGCTTTTTTACTTGAACAAAGTGAAAGCACGTTACATTAATAGAAGTATTAATTAATTAATTTGCCCTCATTTTGCAGTAGAATTAGCATTATTGAAAAGCCTTTGCCATCTTTAAGTACAGTTAAACTGTGTGCAGCTTTAGTGACAGAGTTTCATCTGTAACACCTAGTGATGTGTCAGATAGTGTAGAAAATTATTGTCCAATTTGGAAACCTGAGACATTACTGAGAAATGCTGTGGGGTGCGTTATAATGAAAATACCAATCCACATTAGGCATGGTTGCCATAAGCAAAAATCTTAATATCTTGGCCAAACCTACTTAAGGTTCATGTAATAAACTCACATTCCTAATTTTATTAGGGATGTGCCAAGTTAAGCACTTTGCTGGCCTTTGGACAGATTTATAGCTTGACTTCTGCTGAATTAGTGTTGACTGACAAGAGGGCATTGTTTTATAGGATGCTATTTAAATAAAAACCTCCAGGGTATTTCTGTAATGTTGTCACTTCAAGTCCGAACTGGAAAAAAGAAATGTGTATTAAGGAGGAATCTTCATTAGCTTTCAGGAGTTTAATCTAAGGCTGTCAAATACTTCCTTATAAGGTAAGACATTGTCATGCAGGGGACAAACCCGATATTTTTTCCAGGTTTTAGTTTTGAAAGCAGTCTGTTGGAATTCCTGGAAATTGGGGAGGAAAAAATAATTCCTATTCACTTTTACTTGACAGAGTTGTGTGTAAAGAATAGAGTGTAATCCTCTTTCCCTGTGACTATCAGAAAGGCAATTGATGATAGCTGTTTACTTTGTAATTTTATTATGTGTACATCACTTGTTCCTGGCAAAATGTGTCATCTTGTATTTATTCATTGGCTATCCTGGGCCAACAAGCATTCTGACATTTTCATATGTAAAGCCGCCTGGTTGTAGGAAAATTGTTCTTCCTTTAAAAAAAATGGTTGGAACAGACCCTTTATAAAATAAATAAATATTAAAAGAAAAAAAAGGAGAAAGTGCATCTTTTAGAGTTCAGATTAGACTGTATAGCTGTTGTGACTCAGAGCAAAATATTGACCCAAATATCGATAAAATTAATATGACCCTTCAGTCCTCACTTGCCATATATTTTTAAGTTTATGGGAAGGACCATGCAGCCAGGACACCTGTATTACTATGAATAAATTGTTCAGTGTCATACCTGTGGTCACAAATTTGTGTGGATGAGTTGCCTGTTTGTAAAAGAAGGGAGTTATTCCTACCTCACTAAGAGGTGCAAGGGATGGATACAACTGAACGATTTTTTTAGAGCTTCAGAACTGTCATCTGACCATTAGAAGCTTTACTTTTTACAATTAAATTTTGAAATATGTGAAAGAAGTATAATTAGCACCAAAATGTCATTATTTTCTGTATTAAAAAAAACATAAGGAAACAGCTTCACTGGAGAGAATGGCAAAAGGACACGTAGAGTTACATGTGAAAGATTACACAATGGATTTGCTTTAGGGAAAGAGATATTGTACATACTGATTAAAGTCTACACAAATGAAATATTGGAAATATGCCAGTCATATCTGGCAGTGCCACTCATGCAATGGATCTTGGCTTTGTCTCACTGATTTTCTTAAGCTTTGTGGTAGCTATTATTGTACAGTAACCCCATCAGCTGCTCAATCCAGCAAGAGTAAGGTGGGACACTGAAATATGGAGAATTCAGCAACAAAATCAGGATGTGAGTTCTGACTAGTGGAAGAACAGCTGAGGAATAACTGCTGTCAAGGTAGTTTAAACCCATGCAGAGAATTTAGTGGACTGTGTCTCACCTGTTTAAATCTAAGTGCAATGTGTCAAAGTTTCCCTCATGCATTATTTGATTGTCATTATGTATGACTTATAAACCTCCCTCATCGTGCATGGTACTTCACCAATGTAGTTTAATTAAAATGTTCTACTTGGAGTTGATGAATGCAATAACATAAGGTTTACAGAGCCTTGTTCCACAAAAGCATTGGCATGGGCACTGGGGCATTCATGTGACTGCTGGTCATTGGTGGAGCTGTTAGACTGTTACATCAGTATTCCAAGGTTGACATGGGAATGAGCCTAACCACATGTTCATTAATGTAGTAATCACAGGAGGTGATAACTGGGCTAAAAATCTACTTGAAATTGTTCTTATTGATAATCGATCTTCTCCATAAAGGAACTCTTGAACTAGAAAAAGTGGTGGAGAAAGACCATCTCAGATTTATTTTTTTATTATTATTTTACTTTTATATCAATAGGTATAATTTAAACATCATCTAAATATCAAACAGACCTACTGTTGAGAGCAGCGATTAATGAAGAAGGTGTTACCTGTTTGAGCTGTGGATCTTGGTCCTTTCACCAGTTCAATCAGTGGTAAACTTTCATCGGAGCTGGGTTGCATGCTGCGGTAAATATTTTCTCATCTTCCAGTAATATGTCAGGAGGCTTGTCTGAATATGAGGTTAGGAGTAAGTCTGAGCTTTGTGAGATAGCACTGGGTGTGTTCATTGGTTTTCATGTTGGAAAGATCATGGACTTACGCATTGCACAAGCTCATGTTGTACAGAAGGAAGAGGTGGCTAAACCAACACCAGAGGATAGTGCCTACTTCTCTGTTTATGTGCCAGTTAATGTATTCCATTGGCAGAGGTATTTCACTCCTCAAGTCTGTGGCTGCCAATTCTGCTCTAATTAATAAGCATTAAACTAAATCCCAACCTCACAAATCCTTCTCTGACAACTTCACACCCTATTAAACCCTAACTTTTTTGCACCTTAAAAATACTTCTTTCCACAATACAGTACTTTTCTTTATGAATATATGCATCACTGTAGATTGAGTCTACCATATACCTGCTTAGTCTAAGAAATCTGGGTTTTCCCCTAAAAGGAATTCAGAAACATTCAGAAGCAGAGGCTTAAATTAAAAAAATAAAAGAATTATTATTCTTTAAAAGTATGCATATGTGCCTGTATAACTGAAACCTGTGCACATGACTGGGCACTTGCCACATAATTGTTTGGCTTTGCAATTTAAATGTGTATTTGCACGTTGCTACCTTCATGGCTTTTAAACTGTTCACCTCTTTTGCGTTCCACCCTGCTACACATTATTTCCTTTTAATATGAAGAAAGCTTTCTCTTTTTTGTTGGATGTCCGCATTTTTGTCAAATAGCCACATAGGTGATGCTACCTTGAAAGTGGACTGCGGAGGACAATTAGAAGCTGTGCAACAGCAGATCCAAGCCCTGTTGGTTCTCCTGTCATTTTTCCCATCAATTTCAGAAGCTGTGTCAGGCTTAGTGAGGAGAGGGGAGGAGACAGGAATCAAGGATGAAAAAGGAAGCTCTCTTCCAAAATACTGCAGATATCTGAGAGCAACTCAAAGCATTTGCTGTTAAATACCACCAAATTCACTAGATTCCAAAAAGAATGGCTATAAATCAGATTTTGAAACATATGGGTTTAGAAGCTGCCAGCTCAAGGAAAATGTGTGGGAAGCTGGTCCTGGGAGCAGATTCCCATTCCTGTTCTCTGTGCTACTTCTGCTTTTAGCCAAGGTCTCTAGATTAAAATGCATCAACACCCTGGGAAAAATTAATGGCCAAGACATCAAGCTATGATTCCTTGTGCTTTTTGTATTTCACCTTTTACACTATTTTCTCTTTTATGCTGGCTGCTGGAAGACAAGAGCAAAACCATGACCAAAATATCCTTTCATATCCTAGTGCTTGATACACTGCCACAAGAATCCAGAATTTGGACGAGCCTAGAAGAAAAGCACCAATAACTGGGAGCCTCCCATTTCCCATCTGAGTGAATTTTGTAAAAGAGGACTTGGCCTCTCTTTCTTCTGCTCTTGGGTAAAAGCCTGCAGTTAAAAAAAAGGGATGGTGCTTTTTATTCACTCTCAAACCTGGGAGATACATCAGGTCTTTCTTTGTATTCTGACAAATCTGAAGTCATCAGTCTTCTTTCAAAAGGAAGTGTTGGTGAAGTCTTGCATTGATCCATATTTTTATTTCTAAGGGACACTTTTAATCTATCCTGTTTTAGCAAGTTTAATTAAATGTAGGTTTGATTTGGATTCAAACTTCAATTCTTTTGATAAACAGAATGTCAGACATTCTTTCTTGCATGTTTCTTGGAGTGCTTTTGTTTCCCCAACAGGTATATGGCCTAGCTTTGCATAATCTCTTAGTCTCCCACTTCTTTCATCTGTCCCATTAAATTTGGTTTTCTTTCTCCTGCAGTCTGAAGATGCTCTTGCACAAGTGATGTCATATCTAATCGTATTTTTCATTTGTATCATGGATGCTGCTAACCACCCTTTAAATAAAAATACAACATGATTCTAATATGCCAAGGAGCTCCACGGATAACCATATAATTTCCAAATGATACTGATTTTGTTTATATGCAACGTAATCTTTTACAGTCCTTAGTCTTTATTTGAAGCATTGCAGAGTGGGTTTTTATGAAAGGTATTATAAAGGACTCCTTGTTTTTTCATAACAGATTTGAACATTAACTGATCAGAGTTCAGATAAATAGTCTTTACTCTCCATTAAAATATTAAAAAGCCTTTGGTAGGAAACTGGCGTAAAGATCCTTCATTCTTGTTTAATGAACACTTGTTGGCAAGTATAACACTTTAATAGCTTTGCAGAATGAATTTTGTGTGAGCATCCTCCATTTCGCTGTCAGACACTTGTCCAGGTGCTGGGAATTTATTGGGGGAAGCATATTTTTACTCATTAGTTCTGTATTTGATTACAGAACAGTAAAATATGAACCACTAAGTCCCTGAGGCATAGCTGTGTACATTGAGATTAGTAATTGCATGTCATCGTGTTTTCCATTGGAATTTATATGAACAGATAGGATAGGTGCTTCTTAAGTAGGTTTAAAAGCAAAGCAAATTTGTATTTAATCTTTTTTGCAGGCATATTTTCCCTAATGGAGTAAAGGTTAGGCTAGATGATACATTTTAAATATGGTTTTAATTTATTTTTTTCTTTTTTTTCTTTTTTTTTTTACCTTTGTTGAACTATGAGGTTTTCTTTCTGACAGATTAAAGGAAATATATTATAGCTGAAAAATTTGACTCTGTATGCGCTAATATAAACACAAGGAAAGAATTATGTTCTTGTCAGCAAAGAGTGTTTATAAATATATGTTTATGCACAATATGTAGACAATGTTTTTATTTTTAACCACCTTTTAATGCTGTAGGTATGAATGAAAATCATGTAGCAGCTCTAAGGACAAATTTTATTTCAACCAAATAAAAGAATGCCATTTTTAAATGTCTTTAGCTTGCCTGTTCTTCAAGAACAGCTAAAAATGCATTGAGAAAACTCTCAAAACAAAAATTAAAATGATCCCCGAAAAATTTAATAGATTTGAAACATAATCTTTTAGGTCATGTTGAAGGGTTAAACAATGCCAAACGTGCCATCCTGTCCTGTATAAAAGTGCTCATGAATGCATTTTCCAAAACTGAATCTAACGAGGTACTTAATAGTCACAAAACTGGCACATTTGATAATTAATGTTCCTTACTGAATTTTTGCTGATGCAGTATGGTCTTAAATGAAGAGAAATCTTAACTCAACATGTACTTGAATCATCAGCTGTTTGGAAATTTCCCTTTATTGACATGAAATACCTGTGTATGAGCACACCTTCGCCTCAGGGCGAGAGCTTAAACTGTGTTTGTGGTTTGTTGGGCACGTGTGTCTGTACAAGGCCTGCAATACTGTGACTGTGTTCAGTGGGGACCCCCTTGTTGTGTCCCACCGGGAAATGCAGGAATATTCTCACTTCCAGTCCCTGAGTGAATCGATGTTCAGCTGAAGTGCCGACTGGCATCACGAGCAGCAGCTGCACCTCTGTGCCACCTGCACAGGGCACTGCAGGGACAGGGCTCGCAGGTACCGTGCTGCCGGACAGGCGGCTCTTCAGTCACAGCGGCTGACTGAACTTGCATTAGTCCTCCTTGTGCATATCCAGTGCTAGTGCCATGGACCTGCTGGAGGAAAGGGGTTGAAGCATGATGAGAATAGGATGTAATTTGTGCAAAATAGAGGTTTACATGGTCCGAGATTTAGAAATATCTATTTAAAACTAGAACGATGAGCCCATATCTTAACAATGTGGGAAAAACACCTTTAAAACAGATAATTAAGTTTGAGAAGTAAATGTTGAGAATGGGTAGTAAATATTGTTTTCTTTCTTTTTCACAGCATGTTCTACAGCAGAAGTGGTCAGCTATTTCTTTGCTGTTAAGTTCCCACTGATTTTACAGTACACATATTGAATATATTACATGTTACAGAGCTGAGATTCAGAGGATTTTGAGGGAGAAAGAAATGGTGAGGGGTAATTGAAGCCACGCAGGAAGGGTGGAGAAGGGATCAAGTGTAGCAAAAAAAAAGTGCTCAGAGAGGAATGTAGAGGCTCTGGGGAAGCTGAAAGTGGACCAAAACAGGACAAATGGAGGTAGAAAGGATAAAAATACCAAGGAGAAGTAAAAGAAAGGATTGTAGCTGTATATGATAGAGTTCAGAGAAAAATATGTGATCAGGCAGGATGAGACCAATTTTGTACTGGTTGATACAAGGTCAGAAGAGCAGGAAATCAGGAGCATTGGAAGGGGTATTTGGATCCTAAGTATATGGAGGAAGAAGTGAAAGTGAAGTGGAGAGTGGGACCCAACTATTAGAGCAAATATTAGAACTGCATGAGGGATAGAGCAGAAGTCACAGTATTAGAAGAACTGAATGGGGATCAGAGAAGGATTATATGTAGAGCTATCAGGAAAGCCAGGAGTGGGTCAGAGAAGCTTACAGAGATTTGGTTAGAATGGCCAGAGGGGCAGAATGATGTGGCATGTTAGCGTATGGCTCAGCATTTAGTTCAGAAGCCCTTACAGAGCATCTCAAAGGGTGGAAGTACCAAGAATATTAGCATGTTATATGGCAGATCTGATTTATTAGCAGAAACAAGGCTCTTCCTTATTTTATCTCCTGTGAGGATTTGGCTTGTTAGATATTGTGGAGGCTGCTGCTTTGGGATCCAGTAGTGATTTCTCAGGATGGCTGCAGTCGTAAGGCGCAAACTAAAGATTTTAGGCAGCTTTCCTTCTGAACATCACAGCATCTGGAGGCTTATCACTAAGTCCTCAGCATTATTTTAATAATTTATCTAAAAAATAAATTGATGTCTTGAAGCAGGCAGCTCTTCTATGTAAGTCTTTATGCAGGCAAATTTTACCTGAAGAACATTCTTTAATAAATTCTTGCTATTGTGGACTACAGTAGGCATAGGGACTATATGCCTGCTTTGGTCTAGTGAATGTCCTTCTGCCTACCCAGGCCTCTATACAGACTTTGTCACTAAGCCACAAAGGTGATTAGTTTCATATTCATTTGCTGTGGATTAGCTAATTCTGGCAGATACCATCACTTGCCACTGCTGATGGCCTAGGTTTTTAAGTCATCCCAGCACATAGCAAAGAACCATTTTTGAGAGGAAAGCATTCTGAGAACATGCATTCTTGTTTTGTCCTATTCATCCCTACTCGAAACCAAACTGAATGGCATTAATTATCACTTCAGGTAGTAAATCAGTTTCTCATTTGTGAAAGGAATGCTTCATCTTGAGTCCCTTTGTTTTGTATAGCCAGAGGGATATTACAGATGGTATTGAACTCATAAGAATCATTTTAGTGTTATTCTAGCACAAAGCATATTATAAATGGATAACCTTGTTTTCCTAAAAAGTCATGAATAACTGTGGCTTTAAATTCAATGATTCTCCTCTGTCCTACTCCCTCCAACTTTAGAAATACGTATTCAGAATCTTACTTTAAAGTCAAGGCAATGTGCTGATTGACTGTACTGACATAATTGTGTTAATGACAAGACACTGAGAGTACATCGTTAGATATGTCGCTTATCATCACTTTTTATTTGGCTCCAATCTGCCAAGCTTGAGTTATACTTCTTATACATTATGGTTTCAGTCAGTCACTTAAACTACTTCAGTGTTGAAATAACATTTTTTTACAAGTCTTTTAGCTATAGTTCAAGAGAAGGAATTCTTCCAGAGCATCATTATACAGTTCAAAGTTTCTCCTTACTGAAAGCCTTAAAGTTTAAGCAGTTAACAAATTATTTTTTGATCAGTAAAATGATTAGCGAAACTACTCTTTTTTAATATGTGAATCCATTTTTAATATCAATACTAAGTAATAACAACAGTGCATTTTAACCTACAAGATATCTCCTTACAGTCACAACTGAGCTCCTTGCAAGTACCAGCTCAAACTTTTTAAATGTCCTGTTTTTTAATGGAAGAGCATGCAATGGGAAATGCAGATGTTTTTGTATGTTGTGGTTGATGTGAGCATAGTTCAACAAACAGTAATGTTTAAGCAATACTGTGGTCATGGGATGTATCAAAAAAGATTTACATTGAGCTTGGTGTCATTCTTCCCTAGCTCATTCCATTGTAAAAAAAGCATCATTATTAAAAGATGAGCAGCAAATAAAATATGAACAGTTAGAAGTTATAAACTGGGTGCACTTTTTCAGGGATGGAAGCCATCTCAGGGTTGCAATTATTCCACGTTGTGTGGGAATGTACTTCTTTCTGATTAGTGCTAATTGGAAGTCATGAAGCTCTTTCAGCCATCCTGATAAGTTCAACCTGAGGTGGTCTATTCAGCATAGGCTTATTTTGCTTGTTTGTAAACAAAAATAGCAGATGAAAAAGTTTGTGTCCTGAAAACGTTTGGATTCAGACCTGCAGCTGTTGAAACTTTAAATTAGCTTTTCCTTTTATGTTTGTCAGCATCTGGGCATCTTCATTATAACACAGTTGTCCTTTATTGGAGAGGATTCACCTCCTGTATTAGTGATGTCAATTTAATAAGAATGGGCAGACTTTGTCAAGGCTTATTTATATCCTGAAAAGGCAACTTTAAGAGAGACCCATGATAACTATAACTTCCATGATGTTGCTTAAGAATCACTGAGGTAATGATCTGAATATAATTCTACAACTTGTATATTCATTGCGCATGTGAGCTTTCTTTTGGTGTGACTGGGAAATTCTACCACACAATTCTTTCCAGGAACTGGGACTCCTACAGGCTATTGAAGTTGGAATAATTAATAATAATTGTTCTTACAGCAGCCATAAGTGCCTTGAAAGTGGTGTCAAATAATGACAAAAATGACCTAAAAACCTTATAGGTCACTGCTCTTCTAATCAGGAGAGAAAAATTTACATTTTTGATCAGACCGATAGCAGTCAAGTTCAGTTACACTGTCACTGACTGTGAAGTAGCCAGTTATGATGCAAAGTGTATATACATTTGGATTTACAGTCTAAGTCATTAAGTCATTGCATTTGACTTGCATGAAATAAATGCTGGTAATACTGACTCAATACATATGACTATCATATGACAATTTTATTTTCTTATTTTTATGGAACATTCCCACTGTGGAGGAATCAACAAGCTTGTCAAGTTGTTCTGCAAAATTTCTAGGACAATGAATCAGTCTAGTTATATTCTCATGCTGTGATACTATTAAGAAGTTAAAAAGTTGTGCATGCCTTCTTTGTCTCTCTTTGTATACACACAGCCCCCAAATGTATAGTGTGTGCACGTAGATATAGGTATTTATTTGTTCATTGTGTGGTGGATCATACACACATGCACATACCTGTAATATTTAGCATTTTGCCACAGTAGCTACACATTATGACCTATTGCACTGTAGATTTTGAAAGGCTTATGTAATGCGTCCTTTGCTGTTGTCTGGAGTAGCCACTGGCTTTCTTTACAAAGTTAAATCCTCGTTTGAACTTAAGCCAACCCAGGGAACTGTTGCCTATAGTGTTGGTGCAGTCTTTTATAGAGGTAGGAGTGGGCTGCAAAGTTCTAAATAGGACTTTATTGCTTCAAAGTGTCAGGTGCATGGATCATGTGCAGTAAGTGCAGGTTTAAACATGGATACTAATTTGAAGATGCACTGCAGCCTCCTACCACATGGGATACCAAAGATTGGAAAGATCAGGACTTGGGTTATCAGATCTTTGGGATAGTGAATGCATCTCAGTCTCTTGTGAATTATGCTCTCTTAACTCTGTACCTCAATTTCCATAGGTACATAAGAATATAATTTTAATATATAGTTTGTTTTCAGATCGCCATAAAATTCAAATAAGTCTAGGCCTATATTTTGTAAACTGTTAACAAAGTGTAGGTGGGATGAAATGGATTCTCTGAAGAGAGCTACACTGGTGGCCCTTCTGGCTTGTTTGTTTTGTATAAATGTAGGCTTTGGTTCTGAAAACACAAGTACCTACCTCTTTGCCTATGCATAGTTCCACTGAAGTCTGTGGGGCCACTGATAATCATTAAATTAAATTTTGTAAGTGTTTCCAGACTTAGGGACTTGTATGGGGAAAAAAGGCAATAAGAGCAGATTCTCATTTTTCAATTTTCATTAAATCATCCTGTATGATTTCTGCTCATCCTCACAACATAATTCCAGAGGTTTTTTTCTCTCCTCATTTAGATGTATTGCTTTGGTTTTGTTTGTTTTTTAAGATGGAAGCTCTTTAAACCTTGGTAGTTATTTGCTTTGGGTTCAGTGTCCCTCATGCAAGAACCACAGATGTATTTTTTCCCTTGAAAAAAAAAAAAAGAATTAATTTTTCAATTTTGGACTAAGGGTTCATGTCAAAGATGAAAGAAAAAATAATTATTTGTAAGCCATATTAAACATCGGCCATTAAAAAGGAAATTGGAACATGTCATGTCAAATATCGAGAGAGAGAGAGAGAGAGAAAGAAATAGAGGGAGGGAGTTGAGAGGCACATTCCTTGAAGTAACTAGAAAGAGTCTCCTGGTGAAATGGAGGCATCCTGGGGATCACCGACTTTAATTAAGTAGAAATGATCAAGGCACCGGGGTACTTCCGGGGGATTAATGACTGACTGGGAGACTTGATGGCCTCAGGCAAAGCTGTAGGCCATTAACCCCAGCCAGTCCTTCGTTTTTCAGGAAGTGCCCTGTGCCAAGGTCATTTTTCCTATTATAGCTAAGGATGAATCTTTTTTCATAGTCTCACGAGAGTCATGAAGTCCATGATTTTTGTGTTGTTCTTTTCCTCTTTTTAATATCTGACTTATGACATATGGGGATATTTTCATTAGACTGTTTGTGCTGTAGTGAGAGAATAGCTTGATAGAGTTCTGGTCTGAATTTTATGAAGATTTGTATGTGAACAGCCCACATGCATATTAGCCAAATGAGCATCAAAGGATTAATCAATATCCCAAAAGCATAAGGAGGTTCAGGACTGTTGGATTATTAAATCTGATCCCAAGAATAACATTGCAGCCTTTAATAAAAATTTTGTTAGTGAAAACAGTCTTGGATCTTTGTGGATGACTTGTACTTCCAGCATCCTCTGGCAGAGTTTCAGAAGTTTTTGTGTGACTTTTTGCTTCCTTCTCACCACTATTTTTCCCAGAGTCTGAGGGATTGTGAAATGTAATCAAAGATGCCCTTTTCCTGAGCCATTTCTTTCATTTGGGAGAAGGTGCAACTAAGCAGTATGTTTGTACTATTAACACCACCTGCCATTCATTCCCTCTCCATATTCTTGATTCTTCATGCCCAATAGCTACCCTGTCAAGGGCTTCCCATCCTAGCTCCCTACACCATGAACAGGGACATATAAAAGGAAAATGTTGCCAAGGATTGAAACCAAGCTTAGAAAAGCAAGGGAGCATTAATGTCCTACTCTTACTGAATCCTACCACACTGATAAAAAATACATTAGATATTATTGGACATTGTTGCAATTGGAAGAAAAAAAGATTTCTAGAAAATATGGCCACTTCTGTAGGGTTCCCAGACTCCAGTGCCTTTATCTAATTTTTACATCAGCAGATTCTTACTGAGCTGGGGACTTTGAGGTTGTGCATCCTGGGAGGTGAGCCAGCTAGCTAACCAGACCCTCAACCACCCTTTCTACCCCTCCATTTACTGGAAAAACATCTTAGAAACAACTGCTAAAAATAGAATTGTTGATTAAAATAATTTAAACTAAAAAGCTTTTAAGCAATAGATCAAGCTTTCTAGCTTTATGAGCTAAAGGTAATTAGAAGCTGTCCACTTAATACTCTTGACACAGAATACTGTTGCAGCCATGTATAATTTTATTGCTTATCTACAGAGGTCAGAAGCAAGGAACAGACCCTGTGTCTCATTTAAACACTTCTGCTTCAGCACTGTTCCTATTCCATCTTATCTTGAATAGCCCATGCTGAAATCAATTCATAATATTTTGCTTGTTACACTTAAAGACGTTATCACCTACAAAATGTGCCTTAATAGAAACTTGGAAAACTCTAGCCAGCCTTCTGTACAATATACATTTGTCCTCAGCTCAGAAATCAGCTCACCTGGAGAGGAGCCAGCAGGGCCTCAGTGGAGGCTGCCGCAGAGGCAGACTGACAGATTCCTACTCTTACCTGCCTGGAGCAGCCCAGCGTCTGTGTGTCTCCCTGTCCCCTGTATTTGTCTTACCTTAACAGACATGTTCTCTGTCGATATGGCAATCTGTTCTTGGTCTCTTACTCCTGTCTTTGGCCTTTCTACATATACACCTAATTACATATACTATCCTGTACGCTTCTGCAAAAGCAAATAAGAGTCTTTTTCTAGTGACTACATGAAGGATTCTGATATAATGATGGCAGTCCACAAGGTCTAATAGTTTAGTTATTTTAAAAATTAATGGTGACTTTTACAGTTGGTTTCTATCCAAATCTTTCTGGTTAATTGGTTAGATAGATGCTGGACTTTGAATTATTATATATAACTTTAGGTGGGAAAAAAAGAATGATTAGCACTGCCACTGTGCCTGCTGTTTTTCTGATGTTTAAGAATAGAGAAGGAATCCTAGTCCCTTTTTTTTGTTTGTTTGTTGCTGAAAGAGCAGAGGCAGCAAGTGTCTGTGCACTTTGTAAGACTCATATCCAAGATGCCAAGTAGTTTTCTTGTTATTTGTCTGGAGAGCCTGTGAGGATGCTCATTGCATTCTTTCACCTGACTCCACCTCAGGTGACTGGGATGCTTGATTTTCCAGGTTAGGGTTATGGAAGGCACAGGTAAGATTTTTTTTAACTAGAGAAGTGATGGATAAATAGATGCTTCCACTGCATTCAGGGAAGAGAATAAATATGTATGTTATGAGGGGGAAAAAATAGTTGGATGAAGCAACATGCCAGAACAGTTAGGTTTTTAAGGTATCTTTACTCTTAAAAAGACCCAAAAGTTTTTCAGCCCGTTTGCTTAATACTTAAATGAAACTTTTTGGACCAAAAGTTGTGTTTGAAGCACCACAATACGCAATGTTTTTTAGGAGGAAAAGTGAAGAATAACTTCTCAAGTTGAAACTGCAGGGGGAATTTTAAGTATGCAGGATGCAATTACCAGAACTGGAATTCGGCCAGTTCACTGTGATTAATTTAACACCCATATACTTGTTAAAATTGCCATGGATTTTTTTAATGA